>NC_079191.1:347412147-348082317 GCF_029499605.1 Hyla sarda | reverse complement strand
TTATCAGCTGCTGTAAACTACACAGGAAGTTGAGTTGTTCTTTTTTGTCTGACCACTGTGCTCTCTGCTGACTCCTCTGTCCATGTCAGGAACTATTCAGAGCAGGAGCAAATCCCCATTGCAAACCTCTCCTGCCCTGGACAGTTCCTGACATGGACAGAGGTTTCAACAGAGAGCACTGTGGTCAGACAGAAAAGTACAACTTAACTTCCTCTGGAGCATACAGGAGCTCATAAGCACTGGAAGGATTAAGATTTTTTAATAGAAGTAATTTACAAATCTGTTTAACTTTCTGGCACCAGTTGATTTGAAAAAAATAAATAAATATATATATATATATATATATATATATATATATATATATATATATATTTTGTCACGCCCGCTCCCATAGACTTGCATTGAGGGGCGGGGTGTGACGTCACACGGGGGGCAGAGTTGTGCGCCACAATCTTCCCCCAGTGGTCGAGATGGACTCAGCCTGAGGACCTCCAGCGGTTCCGGAAGCCGCTACAGGTGGGTGCTGCATGGTAGATCCAGGGGGTCCCCAGCAGCGGCGTGTGAGATGCCGGTCTTGATAAATCCCTTTCCTTGTATGTCCTAAGGTGGTGGTGGATCCCACATCATTCATCAGGAATGTCACTTCCATGCGGTTACATCAGAAGAAGGTGTAACCACAATAACACATGATGACTGCTGATTATATAGGGGTGGATTCCTCCTCAGGCCCCAGGGCAGATTGAACTGTAAATACAGCCCTGTTCACATTTACCACATATGGCAAGTCATCCAATTCATTGCAGATTATTGAAGTGCATTTAGTTTCTGGAGATCTTTTTATTCCATTTCTGAAAGCAGCATTTCAGTCTTCATACTATAAAAAGCCATAAGTTAATGAACATCTTTCCCACAAGACAGACGTTCTAGAAATCCCCTATAATTACATGGATGCACCAAGACAGACACCAGCTGCTCGCTGTTTCCGCGCAGTGTCAGCAGTATGACAGCACTGTTTAAGAAGGAATCTTTTTGCATATATAAGTGTTCAGCTCCTAAATATCAGACAGAAGCTGCCAAGATTAATGTGAGTAGTTAGAATACATTCTATGGATCCTCAGCAGTTTACAGAAGACTGGGCATTTGGGGCAATACTGTGCAAACATTATAAATACTTCTATCCTGTGGTCCGATGTTCTGTTAACAGTTTACCTTATAGACTAACAAAAGGATCAAGCGATTTCATATCATTCTTTTGCTTAAAGCGCAACTGTCACCAATTTTATACCCCTAGACTACTACCATGATAGTACTGTTAAAGGGGTTCTCCGGTGGAAAACTTTTTTATTTATTTTTTAAATCAACTGGTGCCAGAAAGTTAAACAAATTTGTAAATTACTTCTATTAAAATTTTTTAATCCTTCCTTAATTTTCTTTTTGGAACACAGAGCTCTGTGCTGACTTCACGAGCACAGTGCTCTCTGCTGACATCTCTGTCCATTTTAAGAACTGTCCAGAGTAGGAGAAAATCCCCATAGCAAACATGCTCTGGACAGTTCCTAAAATGGACAGAGAGCACTGTGCTTATGATGTCAGCAGAGAGCACTGTGTTCCAAAAAGAAAATAATTTTCTCTGTAGTATTCAGCAGCTAAAAAGGACTGGAAGGATTAAGATTTTTTTAATAGAAGTAATTTACAAATCTGTTTAACTTTCTGGCAGCAGTTGATAAAAAAAAAAAAAAAGTTTTCCACCGGAGTACCCCTTTAATTACAATTGCAATGCAACCGTAAGTTTGACTCCACTTTTCCATGGTTTATCAGCCCGAAAATCATTTCATTTTGTGGTCAGCAACAGTCGGATAGGTGTGGCTGGGGGTTCCCAATGCCCTGCCGCGGACACACCTATGCTCCCTACATCAGCTCTGGGGCCGCTGCATGATAGACACAGAGGTCCTCAGTGTATGCGCCCTTCATGTCCTGGACAAAAGTGCTCGCTCCCTTTCTCTAGAATTACACATGGAGGTGTCAGACGGCAGTAGCGAGTGCTTGCCCTGTGAGTTCCCTGCGCGCATGTCATGGACATCAAGGATTCATACGCCCGCGGTCCCATCACTGACATAGTAAGGATAGGCGTGGCAAAAGCGGGGCATTGGGAACCCCCAGCCATTTGATTGTTGCTGACAATAAAATGATTTTCGGGCTGATAAAACATGGAAATGTGCAGCCAAAGCTAGGGCTGGATTGCATTTGTTATTAAAGATACTATCATGGTACTAGTCTGGGGGGGGGGGGGGGGTCAGAGGGGTATAAAATTGGTGACATTTGCGCTTTAACATAGAAACTGCATCCATGTGCATGTATTACATTCTATTCTTGCATGTTTAAAGTAGAACTTCTGGAATAAATTGATAAAGTATATCTAAAATGCTACTTCTGGTTAGTGTTTTTGATAGTTTAGTTCTATGTTTAGATTTGATTACTTCAAGATATCAACTGTTAACCAGAGGCTGTAGTGAGCTAGTGACTCGGGCCGAGTCATATTCCGATTGTATCCAGCTTTTAACTTGACTAAAATCCGTGGTCTGCCTTGGTTATTAGTCTGGGTCAAAAGTCGGATACAGTTATAAAACGACCCGACCAGAGTCACTAGCTGACTCCGTCCTGCTCATTGAATTGAATGGGGTAGAGCAGTATCCTGCCTCAGTCAGTGATTGGCTGAGTGGAAACGTGTCATCAGGAAATAGCGGATCAGGAAGCTGTGGATTGGGATAGACAACCAATACTTCTTTTTTATTTTTACTCCACTTCCAGGCATATGTAAATAAATGTTAATACCAGGACAACCCCTCTAAGTAGTGACAGCATATTAATTTGGGCATTGATTTGGCTCTGCACGGAGGGGGCATACAGGGGAGGCACCCTTCTCACACAAACTCTTAGATTTGATGTGTGACACCAGAAGTCATAAAAAACTACACCAGGTGCAACTGGCAGACACAAAGCTGCTGGATTTACTAAGAGGTGTGCGACTTCGTAATTTCGGCAAACTGAAAATGGTCAGAGCTTGACATATTTGCAGCTTATGAAAACAGAGTATTCTGTCATCATAACAGTATATGAAGGGGTATTACCATATTGATATGACATATCCACATAATCCAGTTTTTGGTAGGGTATGGCTGTGTAGGGAGTTTGACTCTGAATCCACACATACCTCTAATAAAGTTAAAGGGGTATTCCGGGCAAAAACATTTTATCCCTGCGATCTCCCTGCAGCACCCGCATTCTATGCGGGGACTGCATCTCTAATTTTGGAAACTTCCGGGACTGGGGACGTGACGTCATGCCACGCCCCCTCCATTCATGTTTATGGGAGGGGGCGTGACGGCTGTCACGCTCCCTCCCATAGACATGAATGGAGGGGGCGTGGCGTGACGTCACGTCCCCAGTCCCGGAAACCCAGAGGTTTCCGAAACTAGAGACGCTGCTAAGCATAGAATGCGGGTGCTGCAGGGAGATTGCAGGGGGTCACAGCGGCGGGCCCCCCGCGATCAGACATGTTATCCCCTATCCTTTGGATAGGGGATAAAAATTTTTGCCTGGAATACCTCTTTAACTGACCCCTCCAGTGCCGAGATGGGCCCAGGGAGCTCCAAAGGATAGGGGTTAAGATGTCTGATTTCGGGGATCCCGCCACTGGGGAATCCCTCAATATAGCATGCAGCACCCACCTGTAAGCACTGCTGGAAGCTCTCCAAGGGGACAGAATATTGTGATGTCACGACTCCACCCCGTGTGATCTCACTCCCCGCCCCCTCAATGCAAGTCTATGGGAGGAGGGCGTGACGGCCGTCACGCCCCCCTCCCATAGACTTGCATTGAGGGGGCGTGGCATGACATCACACAGGGCGGAGTCGTGACGTCACAATACTCCGTCCCCATGGTTGGTAGGCATAACACTTACAGGTGGGTGCTGCATGCTTACAGGTGGGTGCTGCATGCTAGCTTGCAGGGGTCCCCAGTGGCGGGACCCCCGCAATCAGACATCTTATCCCCTATCCAAAGGATAGGGGATAAGATGTCTTGGGGCCGGAGTACCCCTTTAAACTCAGATGTGTTAGTGTTGAAGGGGTGAATGAACTAATAAGAGGTATGTACAGATTCAGGGCCGAAAGCCTTATACAACAATGTCCTTACTTTATACCCTAAAACTTGCAATGAGGTCCACTTTAAAGTTTTATGAAACTGAATTCTTATCAACATGACAACACTGACAAAACAAACAAAGTAAGGACCATAGAGCGGATGCACGCTAACTGACTTATCGAGTTATGAATTGTTCTTCCTAATGACTTCTATGCATGCAGTTATGGCATTTGCTAAGTCTATTTTCTGTAGCCTTTAAATCCCTCAATATAAATTGCTTCTGTTTAACATGCCCGCATAATGCTTTCCTTTTAGTTTACAGGTAATACTATTAAAATGACTGAATGAGTTAGGGGCACGGAAAATGGCTTTGCTGAAGAGTCTGTAAAAAATCTTACATGGAAAATGAATGTGATTGTTGTTTAGCAGTTTAGACTTACACCAAATAAATTTGGATTGACAAGGCTGCTCACCAAATAAAACACTTACCATGACTTGTTAACCAGAGTGGAAAGCCTCAATAAAACGGATACTGTAGCCCACTCCTATTTCAGTGCTAGGGCCAGACCCTCCTATGGTAAAATATTTACCAAATTATTAGAATTTAACCAAAGTAAATGAAAACTAAAGTTTACATTTAACGAAACATTTACATTTATGTTATTTCAAATGAAACTGAGTAAAAAAAGATTTGAATAATTTTCTAACTGAAAATTGAGCAGTAAAAAAATTTCGTTTTGTGATATATTTCTTTTGTTATAAGCTCTTATTGGTCATATACTCGACAACTTTTAGGAAAGGTCTCTACATACCTTTGTCTGTTGTCAGTGTGGTGTCTCGGTACGGTATCCTATCCGGTCCCTTTTATTGTGGGTCCCCATAGCCAGTTCACCCCTAGTCACCTCTCATTCAGTTGGTAACTGTCCAGTAACCACTTAAGATTTGGACGTATCAGATTGTATAAATGTAAATAAATAGTTAATTACCTGGAAATAGCGTAGCAGGACCTGCGGGTTCCATGGTTAGGTGAACTCTATGGTATTTCTGCTTGAGGACCTTTGGAGGTCCCTGTGACGTAGTCAATCCCATCACACTGTGTAACAGTGAGTGACAGGTGTTCGGACCAATCAGATTAGCCCCGCCCCCTGCCCATATAAAGGAGCGGCGGCCATGTTCTCGCTCTCTTGTTCCTGCGCAAGCAAGCAAGAAGCATCTGCGCTGCTGAGATCAGTGAGTCTAGGCCTGAACATTGCGGCGACGGCCGATAACTTCTAATTTCTGAGTGTATCAATCCCCACGCACTCTGCAGGATCACCGGACCTTATCTATCCCCTAAATCCGGACGGATCTGCAATAATTACCCTAAATTCAGAGACTTTTAATATCATTCAAGGTCCGCAACAATTGTCAGTCATTGAGATATATAAAGACTGTTTGCCTGAGACTGTCATTGTTCATTGGATGTACTGCAAGCACTTAAGTAAAGTTTGTTCAAGTTCAAGTACCTTGTGGACCTTCAGTCATTTTATTACATGCACCTATCGTTTCTGGGAAGGGCGGCGATAGGCCGGAGAATTACCTCAGCATACTAGCCCTCAGCCTGGCATCATGAACTATAGGGTTAACATTAACCCCTTATCTACTACAACATTCCAACTACCCTACCCCCCCCCCCCAGGGCTACCACATCAGGTTAAAGGGGTACTCCACCCCTAGACATCTTATCCCCTATCCAAAGCATAGGGGAAAAGATGACTGATCGTTGGGGGCCCGCCGCTGGGGACCCCCGCATTCTACCATGCGGCACCCACCTGTAACGGCTTCCGGAACCGCTGGAGGCCCTCAGGCTAATACCATCCCGACCATGGGGACGTTAGATCGTGAGGCCCCGTGTGACATCACCCCCCGCCCCCTCAATGCAAGTCTATGGGAGGGGGCGTGACAGTGTCGTGATGTCACGATCTTACGTCCCTGTGGTCGGGATGGTATTAGCCTGAGGGCCTCCAACGGTTCCGGAAGCCGTTACAGGTGTGTGCCGCATGGTAGAATGCGGGGGGTCACCAGCGGCGGGACCCCCGCGATCAGACATATTATCCACTATCCTTTGGATAGGGGATAAGATGTCTAGGGGCGGAGTACCCCTTTAAGACCTGAGTTTCCAACAACTTTATGATAACATCTTTCAGGTACAACTTATCTCTGCAGAATTTTCCAGCACCTTCCTTACCCTCCTCACAAATTTTCCATCCACACAGTAGTCCTCTTTAATAGGGCCCTTGCACAGTAGTTTCCCCCACACAATTAAAAGTTGCCCCCCCCCCCCCCACCACCACCACCAACAGTGCCCCCTCTACCCTCTTCTTGGCTCCCATACTGTGGCTCTACATCCTGGTGAACGCATCAAGTGCAGTGATGCATATGCCGGAATAAAACGCCATTGGCTGCAGTTGAAGCCTTGTAGGCTGAGTGTGCATGTCAACAGGGAGAGAGGATGAAGCCACTGCCAGACACCTCCTTTTTGTGATGATAAGGGGAGTAAAATCTCGCTCTGGTGAGCTGTAGAGTTTGACATGTGTTGGCCCATTGAACGTGCTTGAAATTGACCATGAAGTGATAACATTTGGGGTAGGGTCGCACGTGCCGTAAATTGCTGTTGCATATTTTTCTACCCATTGAAGTAAATGGGTAACAAAAAAAGCTGCAGAAAATCTGCAGCAAAATACAGCACATGTGACCCTACTCTTAGGGTACATTCACACGCAGATTTGATGCACAGGATTTGTAACTGCAGATTAGGAGTTTGCATTGACATATGCAGCAGAAAATCCTTCGCATCAAATCCTACGCATCAAATCTGCTTACGTGTGAACATACCCTTATGATGTATTGTCTGCTGTTATGCTAATGTTATTTCTGTTTTCTTTTCTTGCTTTTGATTATGAATCATGTCATAGCTCTTGAATTTCTGCACACAAGGATTAGCTCTTAGTGAATAAAAAATTATATAGCTTTTCATTTACAAGATACTGTAAGCTTTTGGAAAAAAAAAAGTTGACAGTAGCAATTACCTTCAACTGGCTCCAGAAAGTTAAACAGATTTGTAAATGACTTCTATTAAAAAAATCTTAATCCTTCCAGTAGTTACCAGCTGCTGAAGTTGAGTTGTTCTTTTCTTTCTGACAACAGTGCTCTCTGCTGACACCTCTGCTTGTCTCAGGAACTGTCCGAAGCATTAGAAGTTTGCTATGGGGATTTGATCCTACTCTGGACAGTTCCTAAGACAAGCAGAGGTGTCAGTAGAGAGCACTGTTTTCAGACAGAAAAGAACAACTCAACTTCATCAGCTGATAACTACTGGAAGGATTAAGATTTTTTAATAGAAGTAATTTACAAATCTGGGGGGATTGTGCAGCTCACAATTAACTAGCCGAGGTAAGGAGGTTGTACACTTACACCTGGTGTTGGAAATGAAAATAGTAAATTTATATGGTAACCAACCCCTCATTTTTCTATTTTTTCTTTTCTGTATTATTATTTTTATTTATTCATTTCTATTAGTATGTATTTTTATTTGTTTTCTACCTATATCATCTTGTTTAGTTTTGATTTTATTTATATGGATTTATCATTTTCATTCTCATTTTTATAGTTTCTAGGTTGTTTTATATTTAATTCTATTTTCATTTTCATTCCCAACCCTCCGTTTAAATACTGTGTAGTGCTATCATTCAAACACTGTGTAGCCAAACTATTAGTTTAGGATGTCTTATTGTTGTTGTTCACTATGTTTCATAAACGTATTCACATGATGCGGTAACAATATCCGCAAGCACCTACTCCATTAGCGGCTATTCCCGTTGCCAGTTCGGGTCTTGCATGTTAAATACCTTTGTAATGATCCGTTCCAATCTTTTGTTTATCCCAAGTATCCCAATTTATCTGATTATGACCGGACAAAGATATAAAGGATCTAGAGCTTCAAAAAATACATATGCCTACCGAGGAAAGGGCCGTGTTTAGCATATGAGAGCCCTGAAACGCGTTTAGGTGTACTTATACTATTATTACATCACCGATACCTGACTATATACCGGATGATTCCGATCCAGCCTTGCAAACCAGCCTATCGATCCCAAGTCCAACTTCCAGGCAGCACTGCCCAGCGCCTGTGACGTCACACACCATCAGGATACCTTGAGGTCTGCATCTCCATATCGCTCGATATCATCTACAGCGAACTACCTTGGAAGCGGCTTCTATTCCAACTGGTCTGTGGCAGGCAGACCGCCGCGGAGACGCATGCCAGCGTCTGTTACCATCCCAAGTGTGCGGACCTTACTTCTTATCCCCAAGTGACGAAACGTTGGGACTTTCTACAGGCTGGTAACTATATTCCATCTTTTGTGCTTTCATTATCTCGGAATCCTTACCATTTATGGGACTTGAGCTCATTTCGGGATTACCAGAGGCTGGACTATCGAAAGAGATATTAGTTCTCTCTCAATGCTAATGCTAGCTATCGGTGCTTGTTTCAACATATTGATGGTTTATAATAGCATTTTTTTGTAATTATATTTTATACAATTCTATTTTATACATTGTTTCCCTCGGCACAAGGGCCCTGTGCTTTGAGGATAAATTGCATTATTTGCTTTGTATATTTTTAATTGCATTTTATAAATGAAGCACGATCCAGTCCTTATTATTGTGGTGTCCCAGTACCGTATTTCATACGGTACTTATTTATCTATGGGTCCCCGTAGCCAGAGTCCCTAGGACTTAGTAACATATGTTAGTCAGTCCGCCCCTAGTCGCCTCTATTATAGTGTATAGATTCTTGATTTGTCCATAGAATAATGTATAAAGTATTATTTCTACATATAAATGGTTAATTACTTGTTTCCATGGTGTCGCAGGGCCTTCGGGTCATGTGATGCGTTCCAAGCCTCACTTTGGTATCTCTAGCCTCATTTTGGGTTTTGCAATGTATATAGATCCTGTGATGTAAGCAATCCCATGATACCATGTAAAGTGAGTGGCAGACGTTCAGACCAATCAAAATAACCACGCCCCCTGCCCATATAAGGGAGCGGTGGCCATCTTATCTCTCTCTTGTTCCTGGATAGCAAGCAAGCAAGACCTGTATAGCAGTAATCTCAGTGAGTTAGGCCTGAGCCTTGCGGCAACGGCTGAATGATCTAAATTATAGAGTGTGTCATCCCCTAAGCACTCTGCAGTATCACCGGACCCAATATTTCCCCTAAATCTGGACGGATCTGCACATCTCTCCCTAAATTCAGAGACTATAAGTTTAATGCAAGGTCCGCAACTTCTGCCAGTCGCTAAGCAACCTAAGAACTGTTATATGAGACTGTTACTACGCATTGGATATTGCAAGCACTGCAGTAAAGTTATTCAAGTTTAACCCCTTAAGGACCAAGGACGTACCGGTACGTCCTTGGTCCTGCTCTTCTGATATAACGCGGGGTTACACAGTAACCCCACGTCATATCATGGCGGGCCCGGCGTCATAGTGAAGCCGGGACCCGCCTCTAATAGCGCGCAGCGCCGATCGCGGCGCCGCGCGCTATTAACCCTTTAGCCGCGCGCTCAAAGCTGAGCCGCGCGGCTAAAAGTGAAAGTGAAAGTTCCCGGCTAGCTCAGTCGGGCTGTTCGGGATAGCCGCGGCTAATCGCGGCATCCCGAACAGCTGACAGGACAGCGGGAGGGCCCCTTCCTGCCTCCTCGCTGTCCGATCGCCGAATGACTGCTCAGTGTCTGAGATCCAGGCATGAGCAGTCATCCGGCAGAATCGTTGATCACTGGTTTCTTATGAGAAACCAGTGATCAATGATGAAGATCAGTGTGTGCAGTGTTATAGGTCCCTATGGGACCTATAACACTGCAAAAAAAAAGTGAAAAAAAAAGTGAATAAAGATCATTTAACTCCTCCCCTATTAAAAGTTTGAATCACCCCCCTTTTCCAATAAAAAAAGCACAGTGTAAATAAAAATAAAAATAAACATATGTGGTATCACCGCGTGTGGAAATGTCCGAATTATAAAAATATATCATTAATTAAACCGCTCGGTCAATGGCGTGCGCGCAAAAAAATTCCAAAGTCCAAAATAGTGCATTTTTGGTCACTTTTTATATCATTTAAAAATGAATAAAAAGCGATCAATAAGTCCTATCAATGCAAAAATTGTAATGTTAAAAACTTCAGATCACGGCGCAAAAAATGTGCCCTCATACCGCCCCATACATGGAAAAATAAAAAAGTTATAGGGGTCAGAAGATGACAATTTTAAACGTATTAATTTTCCTGCATGTAGTTATGATTTTTTCCAGAAGTCCGACAAAATCAAACCTATATAAGTAGGGGATCATTTTAATCGTATGGACCTACAGAATAAAGATAAGGTGTCATTTTTACCGAAAAATTTACTACTTAGAAACGGAAGCCCCCAAAAGTTGCAAAACTGCGGGTTTTTTTTCAATTTTGTCGCACAATGATTTTTTATTCTGTTTCACCGTAGATTTTGGGGCAAAATTACTGACGTCATTACAAAGTAGAATTGGTGGCGCAAAAAATAAGCCATCATATGGATTTTTAGGTGCAAAATTGAAAGAGTTATGATTTTTTAAAGGCAAGGAGCAAAAAACGAAAATGCAAAAACGGAAAAACCTCCGGTCCTTAAGGGGTTAAACCTTGACATAGACTGAAGTGACCGAGCTGCAATAACGGACACAACCTGTTGAAAAGTGTGGCACTGTTTATACAAAAAAGTTTTTTTTTTTTTATTTATCTAATATAACCCCTTATCCTTCACTTGTTTCCTACATTGAGAGACTGAACCTTGAAGTGTAATGGTTCCATGTAGTATAGCCCACAATATTTAAAACAGGTAGTTTTCCTATAATTGCTTTGCTTGATACCAGTACCCTTGCTACACATTGCCACTTAAGTGAGGTGAAACTCGTTGTGTGTGTTCTCCAATTGAGCATCACCAGAAATGTATAGTAACATAAATATTAATTCATGCACTACTTCAACAACATGTGGATACAACACTGTGCCTCCTTTATCTATCCGTCTCCTTGGCCTGACTTCAGTAGACTTCTTTTTTTTTTAGTGAATGAAGAATGTAAAAGATGGAATGTCTAGTAAAAATAAAGCATAGGGCAGATATAAAACTAAAGGGTCAACCTAGGATAAAAGTTCAAGAAAGAATGATTATCATATTGAATATTTTTGGATCTTCTAAAAATGCAGTAACTCAAACAGTGCTCTGTGACCTCACAGGAACCCTAAATATTTCATTAGGTTATGACTTCTCTATGATTCACGTTTGAGGGGTAATGTCTTTTAGGGAATTTTTATCATAGATTTAGTTTTGGCAGCAAAGTCATCATATGTTTTAATTACAGTAACGGACATTGTACAGGAAATAATTTACATTGCAAAGTAATGGAGCAGTTAATCATTTGTGGGGAAAATATTCATAACTATAATATATAGACATCAATACAGGCATTGGCTAAAATGTTCAAGGGGTTTTCCGGAGAATTTTTTTTAAATGAATAAGTCCAGGTGCTGGAAAATTAAAGCCATACTCACCTGGCTTATTACTATCCATTGGCACCCGTTCCCAGCCACTTACTGCATTTTCCTGCTTCTTATGATATCCTATTCACATAGGACCTGCCCACTTAGTTCATTACTGCCCACAATGTAGTAGGAGGTTTAACCCCTTAAGGACTCTTTCAGTTTTCCACCTACAGACCCATATAGGCTTTTTTTTTTCTGTGCCACCAATTTTACTTTGAAGAGGTACCTGGTAGGAGGGTAGCCTGGCAGGGCTAGCCTCACTGGCAGGTGGAAAATCTAACTTGGATGCTTGCCGGCGCAAAACCACAGAGTCTTGATGTATTTTTCAATATTCTCTTTATTAACAGCATAAAGGAAGTACAGTTTAGGACAGTTTGTCCTAAACTGTACTGCCTTTATGCTGTTAATAAAGACAAGTCAGATTTTCCACCTGACAGTGAGGCTAGCCCTGCCAGGCTACCCTCATACCAGGTACCTCTTCACTGTCTTTACACCGCCTCCACAGCGGGACCGACAGCTGGCTGCACCCCGACATCTCCCCTGCATATATGGACATTCCTAAAAATTAGTGGTAATCCTATGACTTATTTTAGTTCAAGGTGATCACTGTTTTAAAACATGAGCCAGCCTCCCCGACGTTTTGCCAGTAACCTGACTTTGTCAAGGGTTTGTGAGGCTACTAACCCTCACAAACCCTTGACAAAGTCAGGTTACTGGTGAAACGTCGGGGAGGCTGGCTCATGTTTTAAAACAGTGATCACCTTGCACTAAAAAAAGTCATAGGATTACCACTAATTTATAGAAAGATCCGGATATCTGGATAACCCCTTTAACAGACAAGGCCTGTGGGCAGAAGGAGAATGCGACATGGTGCTCATCTTCAGGAGAATGGTTGCACAGAACAAAGTAAGTAATACATTGTTCTACTGAATTCTGTTCAGATAGAGCAATATAAACCTAGTGACAGAATCCATTTACAGTGGGGCAAAAATGTATTTAGACAGCCACCAATTGTGCAAGTTCTCCCACTTAAAAAGATGAGAGAGGCCTGTAATTTATCATAGGTATAACTAAACAATGAGAGAAATGATGAGAAAAAAAATCCATAAAACACTTTGTCTGATTTTTTAAGAATTCATTAAGAGTCTTTAAGAGTCTCCTCTGTCCTCCACTTGTTTCCTGTATTAATGGCACCTGTTTGAACTTGTTATCAGTATAAAAGACACCTGTCCACAACCTCAAACAGTCACACTCCAAACTACACTGGCCAAGACCAAAGAGCTGTCGAAGGACACCAGAGACAAAATTGTAGCCCTGCTCCAGGCCGGGAAGACTGAATCTTCAATAGGCAAGCAGCTTTGTGTGATGAAATCTACTGTGGGAGCAAAAATTAAAGAGATACAAGACCACTGATAAGCTCCCTCGATCTGGAGCCCCACGCAAGATCTCACCCCGTGGTGTCAAAATGATCACAAGAAAAGTGAGCAAAAAATCCCAGAACCACACAGAGGAACCTAGTGAATGACCTGCAGAGAGCTGGGACCAAAGTAACAATGGCTACCATCAGTAACACACTACGCCACCAGGGTCTCAAATCGTGCAGCCCAGACATGTCCCCTTGCTTAAGCCAGTACATGTCTGGGCCTATCTGAAGATTGCTAGAGAGCATTTGGATGATTCAGAAGAGGATTGGGAGAATGCCATATGGTCAGATGACACCAAAGAAGAACTTTTTGTTAAAAACTTAACTCGTCGTGTTTGGAGGAAAAAGAATGCTGAGTTGCATCCAAAGAACACCATACCTACTGTGAAGCATGGGGGTGAAAACATCATGCTTTGGGGCTGTTTTTCTGCCAAGGGACCAGGACGACTCATCCGTGTAAGGGAAAGAATAAATGGGGTCATGTATCGTGAGATTTTGAGTAAAAACCTCCTTCCATCAGCAAGGGCATTGAAGATTAAATGTGGCTGGGTCTTACAGTATGACAATGATCCCAAACACACCAACCGGGCAACGAAGAAGTGACTTCATAAGAAGCATTTCAAGGTCCTTGAGTGGCCTAGCCAGTCTCCAGATCTCAACCCCATAGAAAACCTTTGGAGGGAGTAGAAAGTCTGTGTTGGCCAGCAACAGCCCCAAAACATCACTGCTCTAGAGGAGATCTGCATGGAGGACTGGGCCAAAATACTAACAATAGTGTGTTAAAACCTTGTGAAGACTTGCAGAAAACATATGACCTCTGTCATTGCCAAAAAAGGGTATATAACAAAGTATTGAGAGGAACTTTTGTTATTGACCAAATACTTATTCTCCACTATAATTTGCAAGTAAATTCTTTGAAAATCGTATTTTATGGATTTTTTCTCTCTCATTATGTCTCTCATAGTTAGAGAGGTATTCCAGGATTTTTTTCTATTTGACTATGCTACAGGGGCTGTAAAGTTAGTGTAGTTCATGATATAGTGTCTGTACCTGTGTGTGACGGTTTTCTCACAATTCTTATGTGATTTTCACCCCAATATTTATTATTAACAGCATTCAAAATGACAGTTGTCTCAGATTTTTCCCAGGTTGCAATGCGGCCGAGACCTGACTCACTAGTCAGCTGATGACAGGGAGCCTGTCTGCTTCAATGGGTGGAGGGATCGCTTGGTGGAAAATAGATCAATCTGCAACTAATGCAACAGCTGTAGGCACCCTGATTGAAAACCACAGGTCTTTTGAATGGATGCAGCTCATTTATGTTTCAATGGGTGGGGTGGCTGATGTGTGGGAAGGAGGAAACTGGATTTCTGGGATTTGTAGTCAAAAAAGAAAAGTCAAACAGTAAATACCAGTACACAAAAAGTGAGACTACCAGTTTTATGGTAGTCTCACAACATATCCATTTAGCCCTAAGACAAGCGCAGATCCTTCCTAAGCATGTCCATTACTGCCTGCCAGGTATGTACTAAAATCACCTTATGGTATACCTATGATAAAAATTACAGGCCTCTCTCATTTTTGGGAGAACTTGCACAATTGGTGGCTGACTAAATACTTTCTTGCCCCACTATACATTCAATGATTTACTTAACAATTTTACTGTGCCTGTAATCTTTAAAGGGGTTATCCACCATTAGAAAAAACTAATTTCTTTAAAAAAAAATGTAAAAATGCGCCACATTTGTCCGCTGGTTGGGAATGTTTTTGCAGCTCATTTCCATTAAAGTGAATAGAGCCAAGCTGTCATACTACACAGAACCTGAGGACAGGTGTGGTGCTGTTTTTGGAAGAAATTAGCTCAGTTTTTCTGTCACTGGATAATCCCTTCAACATTTTCTTTCAATGTGACCTTAGACAATCACTACACATATTAACATAGAGTTTATATTTCTCCTTACTGCCACAACTGTTATAATGGCAGTGGAAGTGAGGGTGGATCCCTTGGCACTGGAAATCCTCGGTGACACCATCTAAGGTGGAGTTCGTGGAGACCTTAAAGGGGTTATCCAGGAAAAAACTTTGTTTCTTATATCAACTGGCTCCAGAAAGTTGAACAGATTTGTAAATTACTGCTATTAAAAAATCGTTTATGTCTGACAACAGTGCTCTCTGCTGACATCTCTGCTTGTCTCGGGAACTGCACAGAGTAGAAGAGGTTTGCTATGGGGATTTGCTTCCAAACTGGGCGGTTCTCGAGACATGTGTCATCAGAGAGCACTTAGATAGAAAAGAGCAACTCAACTTCAGCACCTCATAAGTACTGAATGGATTAAGATTTTTTAATAGAAGTAATTTACAAATCTGTTTTAACTTTCTGGAGCCAGTTGATATATATAAAAAAGTTTTTTCCTGGAATACCCCTTTAAACAAGGTCTGTAGAATGAAGGAGTTGGTGGCATCTGACACGGATAAATCTGACACCTTTGTTAGTAGTGTTGGGCGCGAATATTCTCATTTCGAATTTTTATTGTGAATATCGCGAATTCGCGAATATTGCGAATATATTCGCTATATATTCGAAATTACGAACATTCACTTTTTTCTGCATATGCGCATATTCGCCTATGTGAATATTCGCATATTCCTTCTTTTCACTTGTGGGCCAATTAGAATGATGCCAATACACTTGTCAGAGGTTATCAATAACATCCCTAGCAACCAATAGTAAAGTTACCCACCCCCTCACTGTTTTCTTCCTCGAATATGCGAATATGACGAATACACGAAATTCGCGAATATTAGATGAATATTTGTCTATATATTCGCGAAATATCACGAATTCGAATGTGGGCAATGCTGCTCATCACTATTTGTTAGTAGGTTTTCCTTGGACACTTTTCGGGAGTCCCCTGAGTTTCTTTCCTCTTTCCCTCCCGCCTGTCTGTTTTTCTCTCTCTTGTTCCCTTCTTGTTTTGACAGTGTCATGGGGCTTTGCTACACCGCTTTCCGTGACTGGTCACATTTCAGTTGTTTACCCATTCGATGGTGATCGCCCACGGCCTCAGTATCTCCTACCATTAGTCATTACCAGCGGATGTAGGGTGTTGTATTATTTTTTCTGTGTCCTGGTACTGGTGGGATCCCTGCTTTTGTTACCGCTGTGTCACTACCGGTTCAGTCATGAATATTAATTGGTTCTGGGACAACCATTGTATGTTGAAACCATTGTATGTTGAGACCAGAACTCTATGGAAATCTGGTAATTGGTTCTGAAGCCCCAAAATGTCATCCAAAAATGGGAAAAAGTGAGAATTAAAGAAAAATAAGTAGATAACTAATACAGATAAAGCAAATCCTTACATATAAAAGTAATAAAGAGCTGCTGGGAGCTGTAATCACTGTCTATGTCAGTGTTTCCCAATCAGGGTGCTTCCAGCTGTTGCAAAACTACAACTCCCAGCATGCCCGAACAGCCAAAGGTTGTCCGGGCATGCTGGGAGTTGTAGTTTTGCAACAGCTGGAGGCACCCTCTTTGGGAAACAATGGTTTATGTAGAGGACTGGAGCTTCTTCAGGGTCCTGCACATAACATGCAATGTCCTAAAAAAAGAAAAATGGAGCCGCCCTCACCTGATGCCCAAAGGAGAAGCTAACCCTGGCACAGGTAAAGAGTACAGAACATTTACCCCCCTGTACTGTAGGGGGCGCTACCAGACACCAGTCAGTGCATGCACTTTAGAAATACAGGGGTTTTACCAGTGAAATATCCATTCTGATTGGTCGGTTCTTCCAGCCATTGACACGTTTCGCAGATTAAATAGCATTGTATGTTGTTGAGTCTGGTTCCAAGTTACAATGGTCCAGAAAAGACCATTGTATGTTGAAACTATTGTATGTTGAGGCCATTGTAAGTTGGGAGATCACTGTACTCGGAATTGGGTATAGATATATGGATGGATAGGCAGAATTATAAACAAGCATTGGTTATTCCAGTTCGAGGGACCACACATGTAGTTAATATTAGTTAGATGACACTTTTCATATACATCTTTTAGACACCCCTCACTCATATGTACATCATTATCTGGATAAATGAGACTACTCACTGGATTGGGAAAGGTGTTTATTTGTTCTGATGAAAGGAAAGCAGCGTGCATTGTCTGCTTCCAGCTGTCTCTTTACTCAGTGATTGACGTGTTTGAAGAGCCTAATTGTATCATACACAAGCTATGGAAAGTGAATGAGAAACACTTGTCATCTGGGTATGTAGGTCAGCTGTCAGCTGTTTGTCACTATTGTCTATAGCAGTGGTCTTCAACCTGCGGACCTCCAGATGTTTCAAAACTACAACTCCCAGCATGCCCGGACAGCCGATGGCTGTCCGGGCATGCTGGGAGTTGTAGTTTTGCAACATCTGGAGGTCCGCAAGTTGAAGAATACTGGTCTATAGCCATGGTGGCCTCATGGTAATGCAGATGTATCACACAGCACAGTCATTACCGCACAGTATGTAATAATGGTCTGAATTAGAGATGAGCAAACTTACAGTAAATTCAATTCGTCACGAACTTCTCAGCTCGGCGGTTGCTGACTTTTCCTGCATAAATTAGTTCAGCTTTCCGGTGCTCTGGTGGGCTGGAAAAGGTGGATACAGTCCTAGGAAAGAGTCTCCTAGGACTATATCCACCTTTTCCAGCCCACGGGAGCACCGGAAAGCTGAACTAATTTATGCAGGAAAAGCCATCAACTGACGAGCCGAGAAGTTCGTGACGAATCGAATTTACTGTAAGTTTGCTCTAGTCTGAATCATAGGAAAAACATTATTTCATAATCGTACTGTTGGCAGATTGGACGCTACCATATTGCTGATATCATATTAGAGCATAAACACTTCTACCCTTACACAATGTATAATCTCATTACTATTTCAATAAAAAAAAATGTAAGTTTAAAAAATTAGATATCTTAGTAAAAGCCAGTTTCTTTAAAGGAGTAGTCCAGTGGTGAACAACTTATCCCCTATCCTAAGGATAGGGGATAAGTTTGAGATCTCGGGGGGTCCGACCGCTGGGGCCCCCTGCGATCTCCTGTCCCGACAGCCCGCGGGAAGGGGGCATGTCGACCTCCGCACGAAGCGGCTGCCGACACGCCCCCTCAATACAACTATATGGCAGAGCCGAAGCACTGCCTTCGGCAATCTCCGGCTCTGCCATAGAGATGTATTGAGGGGGCGTGTCGGCCGCCGCTTCGTGCGGGGGTCGACACCCGCTATCTGGCCGAAGAGCATGGCCCCCGTACAGAGAGATCGCAGGGGGCCCCAGCGGTCGGACCCCCCGCGATCTCAAACTTATCCCCTATCCTTAGGATAGGGATAAGTTTTTCACCACTGGACTACCCCTTTAATCTTTTGTATGTTTTTCCACTGACAAAGAAATGGTCAGGTTTATTTGAACTGTGAGAGACAGGATAACAACAAAAAGGCATTTCAAATAAGTTATACATTGATTTGCATTTTACACGGTGAAATAAGCATTTGACCCCTTTGCAAAAAAACTACTTATTACTTGATGGCAAAACCCTTGTTGGCAGTCACAGGTGTTTCTTGCATTTAGCCACCAGGTTTGCACATATTTTAGGAGAGATTTTGTCCAATTTATTTTTGCAGATCCTCTCCAAGTCATTTGAGGTTGGCATTTGGCAAAAGGAATCTGCGGCTTACTCTACAGATTTTCTATGGAATGGAGACTGGCTAGACCACCCCAGAACCTTAAAGGAAATCTGTCACCAATGTCACCTGCACTAACCTGATGACAACGGTACTTACTTTGTCCCGTTCCATGTAGTCGTTCTTGGTTAATCTTGTCCTGATTCTTCAGCTCCGGGCCCAGCTTGAAGCATGGGCGGAGCTTAGTGACATCACTGCTGCTGCTCTCTGCTGGGTCCCGCTGCTAGAGAACAGCAGCGTTGATGTCACTAAGCTCCGCCCATGCTCCAAGTCGGGCCAAGAGGTGAAGAAACCGGAGAAGATTACCAAAGAACGACTGCACGGACCGGGACAAGGTAAGTACCGTTGTCATCATTATGACCTGCACTACCTGGCGGTACCGATAGGTTAGTGCAGATGACACTGGTGACAGATTTCCTTTAATGTGCTTCTTAAATTGTGTGTGTTTTGGGCCATTGTCATGCTGTAATACCCAATGCCTGCCTGAGGGAAGGAGGCTCTCACCCAAGGCCCTGCCCTGCGCCCGAGTCACAATGTACTGAATACCCTGTATCAGCGCTGCGGCTGACATGACAATGGAGACTGGCTAGATCATGATAGCCGATACCCCCCACAGGCGCACGGTCCCCATGGCGGGGGAATTAGTAACATGTCAACTGCAGCACTATCATGATTCCCCCCGCAGCTTCTCACCCCGCAGTCCCCACATCAGGGAATGAGTGAATTGGCAGCCGCAGCGCGCTGTTCCCACATCAGGGAACTAATCATATGTGACCCACGGGCACTGCTCTGCTTCCTGACCCCCCCCCCCCCCAGCGACGTCCCCGGAAGGGTTAACTGAGCCGCAGCATTGCTGTACATTCTACCGTCACGTCGGGCAACGAATTAATGTGAGCGCGGGCACAGAGCTTCTGATCAGCTTCTGTTCTCTGATTGGAAGCCCTGAGCCTGCGCTCACAAATCATTCATTCCCCGATGTGGGGAGAATGTACAGCGCTGCTGCGGCTCACAGATAAAGGACATCTGTACTAATGAATGTGACATATTCCTGTGCCCGGGCTGCAAAAATAAACAAGATAAACTTTGACTTACCTTCCTACGTTCCCCCGTTGCAACAGCAATGGCTTCACGGTCCTCTGCTGCGGTCCTCATGCTGTTACAGAGCCGTCAGCGTATCACCGGCCACAGCGATGTCCCGCCTCTGCCAGTGATAGGCTGAGTGCACTGTCATGTAAGGAGCCGTGAGGAGTCAAAGTTTTTTTTATTTGTTTTTGCAGCCCGGGCACAGGAATATGTCACATTCATTAGTACAGATGTCCTTTAAC
The DNA here is from genome assembly GCF_029499605.1 of Hyla sarda. NCBI lineage: Eukaryota > Metazoa > Chordata > Amphibia > Anura > Hylidae > Hyla > Hyla sarda. The sequence continues at coordinate 348,062,087 of NC_079191.1, read as the reverse complement.
TGTGAGCCTCAGCAGCGCTGTACATTCTCCCCACATCGGGGAATGAATGATTTGTGAGTGCAGGCGCAGGGCTTCTGATCAGAGAACAGACGCTGATTTTTTTTTCTTTACTATATCTGCTTTTCTGTTTGGGCCAACATAAAATTGGTAATACTAAGGGGTTACCTAAATGACTGTAGTGAATAGCAATAAAACAACACAATCACAGTCATAAAACAAAACATAGCACTTATAGTTGTGACCATAAAGTTCTCTTTTGGTCTTGTCAGGCATATTGTAACAGTTTTTTTTTTTCTCTTTGGCATTGCCACAGTAAAGGCTTTTTTCTGCCAACTCGAACATGCAGCTCATTTTTGTTAAAATATCATCTTAATGTGCTCCTTGAAACAACCACATCATCTTTTACCAAAGATTACCAACATTTCTCCTTAGGTTACCTATGTGTTTTTTTCTTTGCCTCATGAACAATTCTGGAAATTGTGACTGAAATCTTTCTTGGTCTACTTGACCTTGGCATGGTAGCAGAGATCCCTAAATTTTCCATTTTTTTTTATTAGTGAACATAATTGACTGGCATTTTCAAGGCTTTAGATATCTTTTTATATCCTCCTTTTTAAATCTTTTTAAGGTTCCATTACCTTGTTACACAGGTCTATTGTTCTTTTCTGCTCCCCATGGCTCAGTGCATCCATATGAGAGCTAACAAACTCATTAACTATTTTTACAGAGACTCTAAAGTCATTGGGAATTAGCCTTTAATTTACATTTTAACCTGTTTGTGTATACCTTGTGTATCTGTAAAAAGGCCAAACATTCAAGGGTATGTAAACTTTTGATAAGGGCCATTTGGGGGATTTTTAGTATTGTCATGATTAATAAAGGAGCAAAACAACTAGGGAATGCCAACTTTTGAGCACAAATGTATATATTTGTTTGGGGTTGGTGCCCATAATCTGGCATTAAAGGAGTACTCTGGTGACATTTTTTTTTTCAAATCAACTGGTGCCAGAAAGTTAAACAGATTTGTAAAGTACTTCTATTTAAAATTCTTATTTCTAGCAGTAGTTATCAGCTGCTGTATGCTTTTCTGTCTGACCAAAGGGAGTTTAATTGAAATATTTGATAGTTTTTTTACTGTAAATGTTTGCAATCCCCAAATCTAGTATGGCCTCTATGTTGGAAAATGCAGTCCAGTGTGCATCTTGCGCAATGTATGCAATCCTTGAACAGCAGTTTTAGGGTGCATATCGTTAAGCAAGATGTGTGCGATTTGTTCATTTGGAAGCCCAGAGCCTGGATCTAGACGAGAAGCTGGCAACACTGAGACGCATTGACAATTTGGAGAGGAGTCTCCTGCTCGCTGAGCAAGTACTCTCTGGGGTAGAGGTGGGGGAGGATAGTGGGACGGAGGTGCAGGACAGTCAGGCAGCTATCTGGGTTACAGTTAGAAAACGGGGTAGAGGGAAAAGTGTTAGGGAGGCTATTCCTGATCTGGCACACCCCAACAAGTTTTCCCGGTTGGCAGATGAGGGGGATGCCATTTCAGAGCTAGCAGTACTGCAGCAGGACTCTGCCTCTGACTGCCAGGGGGCTGTCTGCTCCAGTAAGGAGAGAGGGAGGAGTGCAGGGCAGGCCAGACAGGTACTGGTAGTGGGAGACTCAATTATTAGGGGAACAGACAGGGCGATCTGTCACAAAGACTGGGATCGCCGAAAAAGTGTGTTGTCTTCCTGGCACTCGAGTTCGGCACATCACGGATTGGGTTGACAGGTTGCTGGGTGGGGCTGGAGAGGACCCAGCGGTCATGGTACTTGTTGGCACCAATGACAAAGTAAGAGGTAGGTGGAGTGTCCTTAGAAGCTGGTGTAGGAAGGAGGGGTTTGGGTTCATGGAGAACTGGGCCGACTTCGCTGTCGGATACCTGCTCTACCATAGGGACGGGCTGCACCACAATGGGGAGGGTGCAGCTGTGCTTGGGGAGAAGATGGCTAGAATGGTGATGGAGTGTTTAAACTAGGGATTGGGGGGGGGAGGGAACTTACAACGTAGAGGGGGAAGATAGTGTAGATAAAGAGGGGGGGACTTATTAATGTACTTGGGGGTTGACCGGAGGGGGGGGAGTTAGAATAGTTAATAGGGATAGGCTTCAAAAAACATACACCTTAGAATTGCATGTTGACTAATGCCATTAGTCTGTCCAGTAAAACAGATTAACTGGAGTGGTTGATGTCTGAGGAAAATAATGACATAGTGGGTATAACAGAGACTTGGTTGGACGATAGCTGTGACTGGGCGGTCAACATACAGGGTTATAGTCTATTCAGGAAGGATCGGACAAAATGGAAAGGGGGAGGAGTTTGTCTTTATGTGAAATAGAGTCTGAAGGCCGCACTACTGGAGGATATATGGGAGGGAAACGATAATGTGGAGTTATTATGGGTAGAAATATTTGGAGATAAAAAAAAAATTCTGATGACTTTTTTGACTGTGAAATAATAGCAGTCAGTTTCCTTCACACGTGTGCATTTCAGGGCCTGCCAGGACACAGTTTCACACCAGTGCAACTCATATCTGGTGTAACAGTAGTGTACATGTAAAAATAAAAAATAACTTTTTTGACTGTGAAATAATAGCAGTCAGTTTCCTTCACACGTGTGCGTTTCAGGGCCTGCCAGGGCACAGTGTCACACCAGTGCAACTCATATCTGGTGTAACAGTAGTGTGCATAAAAAAAAAAAAAAAAAAAAAAATAGAAATTTGACTGTGAAATAATAGCAGTCAGTTTCCTTCACACGTGTGCGTTTTAGGGCCTGCCAGCGCACAGTGTCACACCAGTGCAACTCATATCTGGTGTAACAGTAGTGTATATTTAAAAAAAAAAAAATATTTAGACTGTAATAGACTGAATAGCAGTTAGTTGTCTGCAAGCGTGTGTGTCAGACCTACAGTGTCTACTCTGCCAACTTTTGCCAGTGCACAGTGCCACTCATATCTGTTGTCACAGTAGCTTGCACGCATAGTACCACTAATACTAAAAAAATGACAGGCAGAGGCAGGCCACCCCGCAGGGGCCGTCGTGGTCATGGTGCTGGGATTCCCTTTGGCCCTAGAATAATGCCCAGTGTTCAGAGGCCACGTACCCTGAACTCGAAAAGTTCTGAGGACATAGCTGACTGGCTAACACAGGACACCCAATCTTCTACAGCTTCCGCTCGGAACCTTGACGCACCATCCTCCTCCAGCTTAGCTTAGGACACTTCTCAAGTTACCACTTGCCCGCCTGCTGCCACCGATAACACTAGCACCGCAGCTGCTTCCCTTGATCCGCCAGAGTAGTTATTTACACAAGTTGGAAGAAATGAGTGATGCGCAACCATTATTGCCAGAGGATGTAGATAACAGGGATATGTCTCAGTCAGGCAGCATTACACACATTGACGTACGGTGTGATGATGATGATGTTGTACCCGCTGCTGCTTACTTTGCTGAGTTGTCAGATATAAGTGAAGCAGTTGATGATGATTATGCGTCCTTGGATGTCACGTGGGTGCCCGCTAGAAGAGAAGAAGAACAGGGGGAAAGTTCAGATGGGGAGACAGAGAGGAGGAGGAGACGAGTTGGAAGCAGGGGGAGGTCATCGCAAGGAGCTAGTGGCACAGTCAGACAGCATGCATCAGCACCCGGGGTCAGCCAGACAGCATGCCAATCAACGCATGCTGTTGTCCCCACCAGAATGCCGTCATTGCAGAGCTCAGCAGTGTGGCATTTTTTTTGTGTGTCTGCCTCTGACAACAGCAATGCCATTTGCAACCTGTGCCAAAAGAAACTGAGTTGTGGGAAGTCCAACACCCACCTAGGTACAACTGCTTTGCGAAGGCACATGATCGCACATCACAAATGCCTATGGGATCAACACATGAATACAAGCAGCACAAAAACTCAAAGCCGCCATCCTCCTCATGGTCCAGCATCTTCAGCCACGTCAACCACTGCTGCCCTCCTTGCCCCCTCTCAACCATCCGCCACTCCGTCTCTCACCTTGAGCAGTTCCTGTTCATCTGCCCACAGTCAGGTGTCTGTCAAGGACATGTTTGAGCGTAAGAAGCCAATGTCACAAAGTCACCCCCTTGCCCGGCATCTGACAGCTGGCTTGTCTGAACTCTTAGCCCGCCAGCTTTTACCATACAAGCTGGTGGAGTCTGAGGCGTTCAAAAAATTTGTAGCTATTGGGACACGGCAGTGGAAGGTACCCAGACGAAATTCCTTTCCCAACCTGTACTCGATTGTGCAAAAGGAAGTAATGGCATGTCTGGCACACAGTGTTGGGGCAAGGGTCCATCTGACCACTGATACCTGGTCTGCAAAGCATGGTCAGGGCAGGTATATCACCTACACTGCGCATTGGGTAAACCTGCTGATGGCTGCCAAGCATGGAATGCGTGGCTCTGCGGAGGATTTGGTGACACCGCCACGACTTGCAGGCAGGCCTGCTGCCACCTCCTCTACTCCTCCTACTCCATCCTCTTCCATAACCTCCTCGGCTGAGTCATCTTCTGCTGCTGCATCTTGCTCCACATCAACGGCACCCCCCCCAGCTCCCCAGGTACTATTCCACATCCCAGATACGGCAGTGTCACGCCGTCTTGGGGTTGACTTGCCTGAAAGCAGAGCGTCACACCGCACCAGCACTCCTGTCCACCCTGAACGCACAGGTGGATCAGTGGCTGACTCCACACCAACTGGAGATTGTCAAAGTGGTTTGTGACCACAGAAGAGATTTGCTGGCGGCATTGCATTTGGGCAAGTTGACACATGTGCCATGCATGGCACGTGTGTAATCTGATCGTACAATGCTTTGTGCATTAGTACCCAGGCTTACAGGATGTCCTGAAGCAGGCCAGGAAGGTGTGTGGCCATTTCAGGCATTCCTACACAGCCATGGCACACTTTTCAGATTTCCAGTGGCTAAACAACATGCCAGTGAGGCGCTTGATTTACGACAGCCCGACACGTTGGATTTCAACACTCCTAATGTTCGACCGCCTGCTCCAACAAGAAAAAGACGTTAATGACTAGTTTTATGACCGGGGTGCTAGGACAGCCTCTGCAGAGCTTGGAATTTTTTTGCCACGTTACTGGACGCTCATGCGCAATGCCTGTAGGTTCATGCGTCCTTTTGAGTAGGTGACAAACCTAGTCAGACGCACCGAAGGCACCATCAGCGACATCATACTGTTTGTTTTCTTCCTGGAGCTTGCCCTGCGAAGAGTGTCATAGATGAGCGTGAAGAGGAAGAGTTTTGGTCACCATCACCACCAGAAACAGCCTTATCAACATCGCTTGCTGGACCTGCGGCAACGCTGGAAGAGGATTGTGAGGAAGAGGAGTCAGAGGAGGAATGTGGTTTTGAGGAGGAAGACCAACCTCAACAGGCATCCCAGGGTGCTCGTTGTCACCTATCTGGTACCCGTGGTGTTGTACATGGCTGGGGGGAAGAACATACCTTCAGTGAGATCACTGAGGACGAGGAACGGGACATGAGTAGCTCGGCATCCAACCTTGTGCAAATGGGGTCTTTCATGCTGTCGTGCCTGTTGAAGGCTGAAAGAGAACGACCTGTACTGGGTGTCCACGCTACTAGACCTCCGGTATAAGCAGAAAGTGCCTGAAATGTTACCGAATTACCGCAAGTCAGAAAGGATGCAGCAGTTCCAAAATAAATTAAAAAGTATGCTGTACATAGCGTATAAGGGTCATGTCACAGCACAACGGGAATCTAACAGAGGAAGAGGTGAAAGTAATCCTCCTCCTCCCACGAACACGCCGGCAATGACAGGACGCTTTACAGACGTGTTGTTGATGGAGGACATGCAGAGCTTTTTAAGTCCTACGCATCGCCACAGCCCTTCGGGGTCCACCCTCAGGTAGACAGGTAGCAAACTACCTCACCTTAACTGCAGATATCGACACTCTGAGGAGCGATGAACCCCTTGACTACTGGGTGTGCCGGCTTGACATGTGGCCTGAGCTATCCCAATTTGCGCTCGAACTTCTGGCCTGTCCCGCTTCAAGTGTCCTGTCAGAAAGGACCTTCAGTGCAGCAGGAGGTATTGTCACTGAGAAGAGGAGTCGCCTTGGTCAAAAAAGTCTAGATTACCTCACCTTCATTAAGATAAATGAGGGATGGATCCCGAAGGGACTGACAGTGGGCGATACATTTGACTAAAAAAGGCCTGATGAGATGAGCTGCCTTGGGCTAAAAAATGGTCCACACGCTGCTGTATTTTATCTCTGAATGCCACCAACTAGGGTTCAAGCCACAATGTTTTAGGGCACTTTCTTCCTGGGAAACAAACATACATTTTTCTGGCCGCTGCTACAGCAGCTGCTGCAACAATACCTAATTTTTCAGGCATGTGTACATGCCTAATTTTTCTGGCCTCTGGTGCTGCACTGTGGCTTCAAAAACCAAACCAAAAAAAAGGCACGAAACAGGGATTAAACTGATATGAATAGTACTACTTAACACACCACTCCTATCTGGTGGCGCATTAGATTGCACACGCAGTGCCCCAAATTTGAAGTAGGAGGACCGACCAAGCATCTTTTTCCATCTCCCGGTTCCTAAAATCGATACCATATACACGTCCCCTGATAGGGGACGTAACAGGGATTAACCCCTTAACGACAATGGACATAAATGTACGTCATGGTGACGTGGTACTTAACGCACCATGACGTACCATGACGTACATGCTCGCGTCATGCCCGGTAGGTGCCAGGTGCTATCAGCAGCCAGGGACCCACCGGTAATGGCGGACATCCGCGATCGCGCGGATGTCCGCCATTAACTCCTCCGATGCTGTGATCAATACAGATCACGGCATCTGCGGCATTGCGGTACTTTGAACGGATGATCGGATCGCCTGCAACGCTGCTACGGGGATCCGATCATCCAGCATGGGGGCTGGAGGTCCCCTCACCTGGCTTCTTAAAATATATTGTTAATCATCCCGTACGGTGAATGGTATAAACGTAAAAAAATTTAAAAAAAGTCCAAAATTGCTGCTTTTTTGTCACATTTTATTCCAAAAAAAATAATAAAAAATTTATAAAAAGCAAAAGTGATACTCATAAAAACTACAGATCATGGCGCAAAAAATGAGCCCTCATATCGCCCCATATACGGAAAAATGAGAAAGTTATAAAGTAGTCAAAATAGGGCAATTTCAAACATACTAATTTTGTTAAAATGGTTTGAGATTTTTTTTAAGCGGTACAATTATAGAAAAGAATATAATAATGGGTATCATTTTAATTGTATTGACCCACAGAATAAAGAAAACATGTTATTTTTACCGGAAAGTGTACAGCGTGAAAACAAAACCTTCCAATATTTGCTAAATTGCGGTTTTCTTTTCAATTTTTCCACATAAATAATATTTGTTTGGTTGCGCCGTACATTTTAGGGTAAAATAAGTGATGTAATTACAAAGTACAATTGGTGATGCAAAAAACAAGCCCTCATATGGGTCTGTGGATGGAAATATAAGAGAGTTATGATTTTTAGAAGGTGAGGAGGAAAAAACGAAAATGCAAAAATAAAATTGGTCTGGTCCTTAAGGCCAAAATGGGCCTGGTCCTTAAGGGGTTAAACTGATAAGAATAGTACTACTTAACACACCACTCCTATCTGGTGGCACATTAGATTGCACGCGCAGTGCCCCAAATTTGAAGTAGGACGACCAAGCATCTTTTTCCATCTCCTGGTTCCTAAAATCGATGCTATATACACGTCCCCTGATAGGGAACATAACAGGGATTAAACTGATAAGAATAGTACTACTTAACACAGCACTCCTATCTGGTGGCACATTAGATTGCACGTGCAGTGCCCCAAATTTGAAGTAGGAGGACCAACAAAGCATCTTTTTCCATCTCCCGGTTCCTAAAATCGATCCCATATACACGGCCCCTGATAGGGGACGTAACAGGGATTAAACTGATATGAATAGTACTACTTAACACACCACTCCTATCTGGTGGCACATTAGATTGCACGTGCAGTGCCCCAAATTTGAAGTAGAAGGACCAACAAAGCATCTTTTTCCATCTCCCGATTCTACTACTACTTAACACACCTTATAATAACGCAGAGAGAGGCAACGCAGAGAGATAAGTCTGAAGAAGAGGAGTCAGAGGAGGAAGGTGGCTTTGAGGAGGTGTAAGACCAAACACAGCAGGCGTCCCAGGGGGCTTGTTGTCACCTTTCGGGGAGCCTTCGTGTTGTACGTGGCTGGGGGCTGGAGGAAGACACCGTCAATGACATCAGTGAGGACAAGGAACGGGACATGGCTGGCTTGGTATTCAACCTTGTGCAAATGGGGAGTTTACGGTTGAGCAAATGGACTGTTTGCGGTTGTTTGTGGTGCGTTAAACGTAGAGTTTGGTCTGTCACTGCGAAGCGGGCGTAACCCTTACACTACCTGATTGATACAACATCATACCTGATGTTTTAAAGCACGTTATTCCAAACAATTTAGGAATGTTAGGTGATTTATGCCCTTTATGGATTAAAACCAGACTCTGCATCAACTATGTAATTTTCCATGGGAGTTTTGCCATGTATCCCCCTCCGGCATGCCACAGTCCATGTGTTAGTCCCCTTGAAACAACTTTTCCATCACTATTGTGGCCAGAAAGAGTCCCTGTGGGTTTTAAAATTCGCCTGCCTATTGAAGTCAATGGAAGTTCGCCCGGTTCGCCCGTTCGCGAACATTTGCGGAAATTCGCGTTCGCCGTTCGCGAACAGAAAATTTTATGTTCGCGACATCACTAGTCCCAAATGGTGCAGGGCCCTACCAGAGGGGGTGTTCTACTGGACTTAATATTAACCAACAGACCTGACAGAGTAACTAATTTGCAAGTAGAAGGACATCTAGGAAATAGTGATCATAATATAATACATTATAACTTGTTCTTCAATAAGGGAATCTCTCGAGAGGCCACAAAAACAATGAACTTTAGGAAGGCAAAGTTTGATCAACTCAGAGAAGCCCTTAACAATATGAATTCAAATAATGTCCTCAAAAACAAGAATACTGACACTAAATGGGAGATTTTTTAAAAATATCTTAAATTCTCCCTGTAAGAGGTATATACCTTATGGGAATAAATGGGTCAGGAATAAAAGAAAGCCAATATGGATGAATACAAATGTTAAGGGGGCAATAAATGACAAAAATAAAGCATTTAAACTACTAATACAGGATGGCAGTGAAGAAGCATTAAAAAGTTATAGAGAAAAATTTTAAATATGTAAAAAAAAAAAAAAGCTGAGAAAAGCCGCAAAAAATAAAAACAGAAAGACTCATTGCCAAAGAGAGTAAAACTAACCTCAAAATGTTCTTTAACTATATAAATAGCAAAAAGTTTAAAAATGAAAGTGTTGGCCCATTAAAAAAACGATAAAGAAGAAATTATAAATGGGGATCAGGAAAATGCAAATATGTTAAACAAATTCTTCTCCACTGTATTCATCGAGGAAAATGAAATGCCAGGTGAAATACAGCGAGATAAGGTAAACTCCCCAGTACAGGTCACCTGTCTAACCCCGGAAGAAGTACAGGTCACCTGTCTAACCTAGGAAGAAGTACAGTGCCGCATACAAAAAATCGAAATAGACAAATCACCAGGTCCAGATGGCATTCACCCCGGTGTTCTAAAATAATTAAGTAATGTAATAGACAGACCCCTATTTTTTATATTCAGGGACTCTATAGGGACTGTTCCCCAGGACTGGCACATGGCAAATATAGTGCCAATATTTAAAAAGGAGTCAAAAGGTGACCCCGGGAATTATAGGTCTGTTAGTTTAACATTTGTTGTATGTAAATTGTTTGAGGGTTTTCTAAGAGTTGCTATTTTGGAGTATGTTGATAAAAATAAATGTATGACCCCGTATCAGCATGGATTTATGAGGGATTGGTCCTGTCAAACTAACCTGATCAGCTTTTATGAGGAGGTAAGCTCCAGACTGGACCAGAGGCAATCGCTGGATCTCGTATATATCTGGATTTTTCCAAAGCATTTGATACGGTTCCACATAAAAGATTGGTGCATAAAATGAGAAGGATGGGGCTGGGGAGAATGTGTGTAAGTGGGTAAGTAACTGACTCAGTGATAGGAAACAGAGGGTGGTTATTAATGGTACTTATTCTGATTGGGTGACTGTAACTAGTGGGGTACCACAGGGGTCAGTCTTGGATCCTGTCCTATTTAATATATTCATTAATGGCCTTGTAGAGGGGTTGAATAGTAAAGTAGCAATCTTTGCAGATGATACTAAACTCTGTAAAGCGGTAAACACTATAGAGGACAGTGCACTGTTACAAATGGATCCAGATAGGTTGGAGGTTTGGGCTGGGAAGTGGCAGATGAGGTTCAACACTGATAAATGTAAGGTAATGCACATGGGGAAGAAAAATCTGGGCTGGCATTATGTATTAAATGGGAGAACATTTGGGACGACTGGCATGGAAAAGGACTTGGGGGTCTTAGTTAACAGTACATTTAGCTGTAGTGACCAGTGTCGGGCAGCTGCTGCCGAGGCAGATAAAATCATGGGGTGCATCAATAGGGGCATAGATGTCCATGACAAGGAAATAATTCTACCACTGTACAAATCACTAGTCAGACCACACATAGAATACTGTGTACAGTACTGGGCACCAGTGTACAAGAAAGATATAGTGGAGCTGGAGAGGGTTCAAAGACAGGCAACCAGGGTAAAACGGGGAATGGGAGGACTACAGTACCCAGAAAGATTATCAGAATTAGGGTTATTTAGTTTAGAAAAAACAAGGCTTAGGGAAGACCTAATAACTATGTATAAATATATCAGGGGACAGTACAGAGATCTCTCCCATTATCTATTTATACCCAGCACTGTATCTATAACATGGGGGCATTTCTAAGTCTAGAGGAAAGAAGGTTTCTACACCAGCACAGACGGGGATTCTTTACTGTAAGAGTAGTGAGACTGTGGAGTTTTCTGCCTGAGGTGGTTGTCATGGTTAAGTCGGTAAAATAATTTAAAAGGGGTCTGGATGCATTTTTGGAGAATAATAACATTACAGGTTATGGATTCTGGATCTATAGGGACAGATTGTTGTTCCAGGGATTTATTCTCACTGCCTTATTTGGAGTCGGGAAGGAATTATTTACCTCTAGTATGAGTTTTTTTTGCCTTCCTCTGGATCAACTCAGTAGGGACTCATTAGGGTTATAGGTTGAACTAGATGGACTCTTGTCTTTTTTCAACCTTATGAACTATGTTACTATGTTGCAGTGCTCTCTGATGACACCTGGAACTGTCCAGAGCAGGAGAGGTTTGCTATGGGGATTTGCTCCTCCTCTGGACAATTCCTGACATGGACAGAGGTGTCAGCAGAGAGCACTGAGGTCAGACAGAAAGGAAATTCAAAAAGAAAAGAACTTTCTCTGTAGTATACAGCAGCTGATAAGTACTGGAAGGATTAAGATTTTTAAATAGAAGTAATTTACAAATATGTTTATCTTGCTGGCACCAGTTGATTTAAAAAAAATGTTTTCCATCAGAGTACCCCTTTAAGTATATTGGGGTAGGAAAATGAACAAGACTTTGGACACATGCTGTATATCGATATTGTATAATTTCCATCAGAAAACAACATGGACAAAGAAGGTTATAAAACACAAATGAAGGGAATGATTGATGGGGGCATTTATAGTACCAGAGCCAAAAGGGTTAGGTATTTATATAACTGTGATACCCACCAAACATTTAGCAGAAAAAAAGCATCATTCATACTGTGTTCCATTTTTTCATCTTATGTAGCTCACATTTCTGCATTCACTTATTGATGCCGGAGACACTTCCAAACTGCCTGGATTAAATTTCATTTGATAGAGCCTTGAAGATGGGTTTGAAGAATGCAGTGCTCCTAAAAATGATCCTGAAGATTTTCTTGGACGTGAAACATCTTCTGGTCAATTTCCAAGGACTAAACTACTTGGCTGACAGAGAATGTTGCATCTTGCAGACATATGTTCTGGCCACTTAGACAAACATTTAACCTCTCTGTTCTACATATTTTAAGATCAGTACTAAATTCCAAAAGCCCAGAGTCACTCCAAAAACTACCTTCATATCTGCATTTTGCATATGTTTACGTTTTGTCATAGTAAGGTATCCGCAGAATGTATGTGTCTGGTTTTCCAGGGATTAGGCAAAAGTAAAGAAGTCTGGCTCACTGTCTGGGCAAGATTTTATTTACATTCTTTTATGTTTTTCTCTTATATGTAGTAGAGAACATTTTCCATTTTTACTGATGTAGTAAAATAATTTCATGAAACATAACTTCAAAAATTTTCAATTTTCTCAGTCTGCTTTAATGTTGTCATTCTTTTGTCTTCATTGTGTTTTGCGCAGCACATCTGTGTGGCACTTTAGCCAAAGACTGGGTTTCATTATAATTAAAGGAGAACTCCAGAACATAAAAATTGTTCCCCATAGTGCCGGCAGTAAAAAAAAATACAGATGAACATACCTTCCTCCGCTCCCCCGGAGTCTTACTGCACTCAGCCAATCACCGGTCGCAGTGAAGTCCCGACTCGGCCGGCGATAGGCTGAGCGGCAGTGTGACGTTTTTGGCCCCGGCAGCAGGTGCCGGTGTAGTGAAGAATTTTGTGTCCTTAAGCGTTTTCACACTGCCGCTCAGCCTATCGCTGGCCGAGTCGGACTTCGCTGCGGCTGGTGATTGGCTGAGCGCAATATGATTCATCCGACCACCGGCAACCAGGAAGTGGATCGCGGCGGAGGCCGCAGCCGGTTACCAGAGGCCCCGGGGGAGCGGAGGAAGGTATGTACATCTTTATTTTTTTTACTGCCGGCAGTATGGGCCACAATTTTTATATTCCGAAGTTCTCCTTTAAGTTTTACCAGTGTGCCAGGGAGCATAGATGGAACAGGTGAGGCGGGGGTGTGACGAAGGGGTGGCAACCGGTTTCACGCACTAAGGCGCTTCCTCTGGTTCACACGTGGGCCAGAGGAAGCGCCTTAGTGCGTGAAACCGGTTGCCACCCCTTCGTCATGCCCCCGCCTCACCTGTTCCATCTATGCTCCCTTTGTGTCTGTCTGCTCTGCTATACTATACCGACTCTGGTTTGGAATAAAGCTCTATTTGGTTGCCGAACCCCGGACTGCGGTGAGTGCTTTATCATCACTTTCTACTTACTAACATATTGTTGCAACACTGGACTCTTCGGATATTAGCACCGCCATCACCCATAGCAACCATTTAGCAGACAGACGCATATACTAGCTAAATTGCATTTTGTCTAATACTGCTCTCTATATGCACGAACAATAGCGGTGCCAGACTCAGTCTCCTACTATATATTAATATATACTGTGTTCAATACAATATTATATATTCACAAGACAAATAGAGGTCACTTTGACAGGTCCATGATTATAAAAGCACTTGGTCTGTGACTTTTCTGATTTCCAACACAACTGTTTTCTTACCTTCACTAAATATCTATGTCCACCATGTTTGACATTACACTTGGAAATCTGAAAGTCCAGCATAGTATTCCACTCTTGAACAGTGCTACGGTGAAAAACACATGTGTGATTGGCGGTGGTGCTCTATTGTCATAGCAGCAGTTCTAGTCCGGTACAGTATGCTTGGCAATATACTTATACACAATGCCTTTGGTTATAGGTAATGTGGTAACCGTATACCTAGAATAGTGTAAGCCCAAGGTACAGGATTGCTAATCCATATCAATCTTAAGTATTACAGGAACGTCACAGTACCCTTTAGGAGGTTAGAACTAAAATATAACTTTTATTAAATATGCCTTAAAATTAATTTTAAATAAACCCCAAATTGTTAGTGTGTGTGTGATCACCTGATTTGTATGGAGTCTCAAGGAATTTGAGAACTATTATATCAAGTTATGGCAGAGGCAATAGCAATATTGTAATGAGATGTAATTGATAGATAGACAAAGTTGTAATGAGAGGCAATTACTAGTATTACCAGGCAGTAATCAAAGATAAAGTAATAGTATTGGAGGATATGATTGAATAAGTAGGAAAAGAAGGGGGGGGGGGGATGTGCCCACCCTAACTACTAATTGCCCCCAATAGAACTGGCCCTGCCTTTCGAGGGACCCATCTCCTTAACAGGATGGCCTAGACCATGGTGATGGTCCCTTCCTGATCATAAAGTGCTCAGGATAATAAAAAAAAATGCACAGTAGGAAGGTACAGATTAATAAGATATGATATAAATTCACAGGGGCTCCTTCAGATGATCACACACACAAATACAACAATGTGAATAGTGAATAAGTGCCAGTTGTAACCTAATCACCAAAATAATAAACTATTTATATACAAAAAGATGTGAACCAGGGTTCACAGTAAAGCAAATTGCTATCCCTTAGAGTCCAGAAGTGTCTCTGGACCCAATATCCTGATTGCTATTGCTATTGCCTCTACCCTAACTTATTATAATAGTTCTCAAATTCCTTGAGACTCCATACAAATCAGGTGATCACACACTAACAATTTGGTGTTTATTTAAAGGGAACCAATCATCAGATTTTACCCTATATAACGCTTGGCAAAGCGTTATATAGGGTAAAATCTTTATTTTCACCATTCCCGGGGGACGCTCCTGCCCCCAGGGATGGAGAAGATATGAAGTTATAACCTAGTCACCGCCGCCGCCGCCGTAAGTAGTTACCTGGGCGGGGAGCTCTTCTCACCTACTCCGGTTATTCGGCCGGGAGCAAAGCCCCCTCCGCTTGATTGATGGGCCGCGTCATTGTTCCGCTCACTGAACAGACGGAGCAGAGTGATGACGCGGCCCATCAATCAAGCGGAGGGGGCGTCGCTCCCGGCAGAAGAACGGGAGTAGGTGAGAAGAGCTCCCCGCCCAGGTGACTACTTACGGCGGTGGCGGTGACTAGTTTATAACTTCATATCTTCACCATCCCTGGGGGCAGAAGCGTCCCCCGGGAATGGTGAAAATAAAGATTTTACCCTATATAACGCTTTGCCAAGCGTTATATAGGGTAAAATCTGATGATTGGTTCCCTTTAAAATAAATTTTAAGGCATATTTAATAAAAGTTATATTTTAGTTCTAACCTCCTAAAGGGTACTGTGATGTTCCTGCAATAATCAATATACTTATAGATATGAAAAATAAATTCTGGGGTTAAAGGGATTAGCAATGAAAATGTATGTTTTTTTTTTTATAAGTCTGCCCAGGCTGCCTTATAAAAGAAAAAAAACATGTACTCAACTTCCTAACTCCCATGGAGGCTCTGTTATCCCAGTGCCTGGTCTCTGGGTTTAGCAAGAGACATTTCCTCTCAGCCAATCATAGGCTTCAGCAGTGTCTCGCCTCCCTAGCAGCAATGTCTTGTGCCGACCCCAGCACCAGGAACTCCAACCAAGTGCAGTGATTATGGAGGCTGTGCCCAAGGGAGCTGGGAATGTAAGCACATTTTTTTTCTATTAAAAGGAAGCCTGGGCACTTTTCTAAAAAAACAAAAACAAAAAAAACATTCAGCATGGCAACCTCTTTAATAAATTATCATATAGAAATAAATAGTATCATATTTGTTTTGAGCCATGTCTCCCGTGTGTACATGACCATTTTTGAAAAAAGACTGGAACAGTGAAAAAAGGTACGGTATGTCAATGGCCGACAAATACAATGTGCAGTTTTTACAGAATACTTGCAATTATTTACATTAAAAAAAGTAAAAAGTATACAATTGCCAAACATTTGCATTCTTTTTTCTCAGAAAACAATAGAAAACACCCCTGATGTGAATGTGATGTAAACCTAACCTTAGCTCGGTTTTACATAAACAAATAGGAATTGGAGAAAGTATTACCTAACTGAGAGAGTAGTGGATGCATGGAATAGCCTTCCTGCACAAGTGGTTGCTGCAAATACAGTGAAGGAGTTTAAACATGCATGGGATAAGCATAAGGCTATTCTTCATATAAGATAGGGCCAGGGACTATTCATAGGATTCAGATATTGGGCAGACTAGATGGGCCAAATGGTTCTTATCTGCCGACACATTCTGTTTCTAAGAAAGATAAGAAAAATCTGTCAGACAGACTTTCTGCGCTCTCAGTGTAGATGTATCCGGCTGTGTACGTTTTTGGTCTTTTACAGTTTTTTGTGTCCCCCCCCCCCCCCCCCTGCACAAAACTGTGATCAACCACGGTTTTGTGCACAGTTCTGTCCTGTTTTTGAAACTTTACTCCAGCTGCCGGAAATACCTGTAGCCAAGGGATATGTAGGAGGCGTCCCTCAGAGCTGCGGTACTCCCATCATGGAACAGACTGTGTTGTGATATGAATGTCGCCTTAGAGATAGAAGTAGGAGGGGAGGGAGTTACACACCAGCTCAAAGAGTGGTCAGGGGAAAAGAAACTTGGAGGACAGCTCACACAAGCTGAAGAAAGAGAGGAGAGTAAAAGGTAGTTTTAAGGGAAAATCAGATAGGCCATCTGTAAGTACAGTGGTCCCTCAACATACGATGGTAATCCGTTCCGAATGGACCATCGTTTGTTGAAACCATCGTATGTTGAGGGATCCGTGCAATGTAAAATATAGGACAGTGGTCTCCAACCTGCGGACCTCCAGATGTTGCAAAACTACAACTCCCAGCATGCACGGACAGCCAACGGCTGTCCGGGCATGCTGGAGGGTTGTAGTTTTGCAACATCTGGAGGTCCGCAGGTTGAAGACCACTGGTATTGGAGGTTATACTAACCTGTCCCCGCCGCTCTGGACTGTCACCGCTCGTCACCGCTGCCCTGGATGTCGCCCTCCATCGCTGTCACCGTGTCCCCGGGGTGTCCCCGACGCTCCGGGAAGGTCTCTGCTGCCTGGATCCTCGCTCTCCGTCGCCGCCATCACGTCGCTACGCACGCTGCCTCTATTGTATGACAGGACGGCGTGCGCAGCGACGTGATGACAACGAAGGAGAGCGCCGGCGATGCAGGGGATCCCGAAGAGGAGTATGCCACGGAGCCCCGAGGACAGGTAAGTGATTGTCAGCGGACCACACGGGGCACAGTAAACGGCTATCCGGTGGCAGCTGAAGCAGTCTGCGCTGCCGGATAGCCGTTTATGCGATGGCCCCGACATACAAAAGCATCGTATGTTGATGCTGCCTTCAACATGCCATGGCCTCTGAGAGCAAGCTGCAGAAGCTGTAACAGCAAATGTAAATAAAAAGTACTCAGCAAGAATAAGAAACCTTTTACAGGTGTCCATAGCCTTGAGATCACCTGGCCTAACAGATACTCTGGTTACCAGGTAGCCAAATGCGTTAATTGTGGTTAACAGATCCATATATTGTATATATGGCCATATAGTGTTGTTAGATCCATGGAAAGAAAAGTCAGATACTATGATTAATCCCCCAATAAATAGAACTACTTACCTATAAACAATGATTTCTAGGTTGTTTTCTTCCGTCTATTCCTTTAATAACCTATAGTAACCTACAGTGTCTGTAGAATAGAGCCCATTTATACCGTATGATTAGTAATTAAAACCGGTTTTAGTGGCAACACGCAGGGCTGGATTCTTTTAATTTATTTTACTTTGTTAGTAATTTTACATTCACAGTTGGAGCCCAACCGAAGACTTCTCGCACATGAATGGCATTATTTCTCATAAGAGCTGGCAAGATTTCGGTCTTTGTCAAGGGTAGAGTGAACCGCTACATAAATAATTTAGATGCAGTTAAGGTGCGCTGTGTATAAAGCCATCTAGGGCGAATGTACATTTCTTTCCATCTATGTAATAGACGGAGTGCACTGTAAAATAAATAATGTCTGTGTCAATTAGGAATGCTGTATTGGCTGCGTTCCAAGAATATATATTTATGTATATATTTTTTGTGACACTGTCCGTATGCACTGGTCGGTTAACTAATTCATCAGAGGCCAGTCTCCCCTGTTCATGACGAGGCACATTTTAGTACATGCAAGTTTGAAGGGGTACTCCGGCACTTAGACATCTTATCCCCTATCCAAAGGATAGGGGATAAGATGCCTGATCACGGGAGTCGTGATCTTGCACGCCGCACCCCGTTAGAATCAGTCCCCGGAGCGTGTTTGCTCAGGGTCTGATTACTGTTGATCACAGGCCGGAGCATTGTGACGTCACGGCTCCGCCCCGTGTGACGTCACGCTCTGCCCCCTCAATGCAAGCCTATGGGAGGGGGCGTGACGGCACCACGGGGACATAAGATCGTGATGTCACGACGCTGTCACGCCCCCTCCCATAGACTTGCATTGAGGGGTGGGGCGTGACGTCACACGGGGCGGAGCAGTGATGTCACGCTCTTTCGCTCACATGGTCGGGATCCGAAGCCTCCAGTGTTGCCGGAAGCCGTTGAGGTGGGCCCAGCAGCAGGACCCCCGCAATCTGACATCTTATCCCCTATCCTTTGGATAGGGGATAAGATGTCTAGGGGCGGAGTACCCCTTTAAGACTGTATAAATGTTTTTTGTCTCCTTTGGTTATCCAACAAGTTTTGTGCCTATTTTTGTCTGATACACAGGATGTTTTTATGGCATTTTTGCATTATTTTTTCAGGGTGATGTAAGGGGAAAATGTCCAAAAACAAAAAAGGGCATGTGACTGTTATCCACATTTTTCTAGGAGAATTTTTTTAATTTAATCTTACTAATTAAGTTTATATATATATATATATATATATATATATATATATATATATATATATATCTATATGCATAGCAGTTTTTATAGGGATATATATATATATATATATATATATATATAGTTTGTAATCAAGAAAGTGTTAGCTTATCACAGGGTGAGGATGCAGGAAGTTCAGCTGACCTAACCATCAAGTTAAAATTTTAGAGGGATACTCTACCCCTAGCCATCTTATCCTCCATGGAAGATGTTTCTGCCATGAAAATCCTGATTTCAATGTCTATTGCAGACTTGTCTATTCTTTTTTGTGGATTTAACCCAGAAATGCACTTCCATCTATGAGACTGGATTTTCTGAGCAGTCCCAGTGCCCCCTGGATTATTCAAGTGTGCAGAATGTCCGCCTGTGTTTTCCACGCAGACATTCCTTACATTATCGGCTGTGTGAACCCGGCCTAATAATCAAATATACCAACTTCCAAATCAGGTTAGGGCGTGCTGTGGTTTTAACAGAGCAAAAGTAAGGATAAGCTGTTTCACCCATTATTGCTATTTTACAATTGAGAAAAGTGCCAGCAGTGAGGGATCAATGGCAGGCGTCGGGATAGCACCACTCCAACGTGCGTTTCGGTACGTCATCTTCATCTGGGAGTGACATACCGAAACGTACATTGGAGTGGTGCTATCCCGGCACCTGCCATTGATCCCCCCCTGCTGACACTTTATATTAGGTCTGTATCTCATATGTTTACATGCAAATGTCACTTTATCTACTACCAAGCACTTTAACCTCACTGGAGGCTTTATGGTATATGGCACAATACATTTTGGTGCAATAAGTGCTTTGCAAATGACTTCTGTGCTTATGTCTACATTCTTATGACCTATATAGTTGCTATGGGATATGTTTTATATATACCATCTGGTAATTATTTACTATCAATGTGCGGGGCCATTGATATCACCTATTGATGCTGTATTCCTCTTGCTATCACAACAATTTTTATACTGTTTGTCTTTTTTATATATGTCAATAAACTTGGTGTCTATATGAAACAATATCTCTATATCAAATGTTTTCTCTGATTTGGTTGCTATATACACAGTACAGACCAAAAGTTTGGACACAGCTTCTCATTCAGAGTTTTCTTTATTTTCATGACTATGAAAATTGTAGATTCACACTGAAGGCATCAAAACTATGAAGTAACACATGTGGAATTATAAACATAACAAAAAAGTGTGAAAAAACTGAAAATATGTCATATTCTAGGTTCTTCAAAATAGCCACCTTTTGCTTTGATTACTGTTTTGCACACTCTTGGCATTCTCTTGATGAGATTCTAGAGGTAGTCACCTGAAATGGTCTTCCAACAGTCTTGAAGGAGTTCCCAGAGATGCTTAGCACTTGTTGGCCCTTTTGCCTTCATTGGGTTCAGGTCCGGTGACTGTGGAGGCCAGGTCATCTGGCGCAGCACCCCATCACTCTCCTTCTTGGTCAAATAGTCCTTACACAGCCTGAAGGTGTTTGGGGTCATTGTCCTGTTGAAAAAGAAATGATGGTCCAACTAAACGCAAACCGGATGGAATAGCATGCCGCTGCAGGATGCTGTGGTAGCCATGCTGGTTCAGTACATCCCCAACAGTGTCACCAGCAAAGCACCCCCACACCATCACACCTCCTCCTCCATGCTTCACGGTGGGAACCAGGCATGTAGAGTCCATCCGTTCACCTTTTCTGCGTCGCACAAAGACACGGTGGTTGGAACCAAAGATCTCAAATTTGGACTCATCAGGCAGATATTCTACCATGAAGGCCTGATTCACACAGTCTCCTCTTAATAGTTGTTCAATAGATGTGTCTATTGCAAAAACTCTGTGTGGCATTGACCAGGTCTCTAATCTGAGCTGCTGTTAACCTGCGATTTCTGATGCTGGTGACTCGGATGAACTTATCCTCCGCAGCAGAGGTGACTCTTGGTCTTCCTTTCCTGGGGCGGTCCGCATGTGAGCCAGTTTCTTTGTAGCTCTTGATGGTTTTTGTGACTGCACTTGAGGACACTTTCCACCTAGAATATGACATATTTTCAGTTGTTTCACACTTTTTTGTTATGTATATAATTCCACATGTGTTAATTCGTAGTTTTGATGCCTTCAGTGTGAATCTACAATTTTCATAGTCATGAAAATAAAGAAAACTCTGAATGAGAAGGTGTTCCAAACTTTTGGTCTGTACTGTATATATTGGATTTCACATGGTAACGGCCTATACATTCAATAGGGGATACACTTGTAATATGATTGCTTGTCTATTTTTTTGACACCTCTTCCCCTTGATGTGTTGTCCTTTGGTTCTATATATTTTACAATTGACAATAACACTGATAGGACATAGACAGAATGCACAATGGCAGTGACTCACAGGTGACGTCTTTTCTGTAATTGCTCCTTTTCCTCTTGATTTGGTCTAGACCACACTGACTTGTTTCTCTCCTCTGCAGCATTTGATGCCCGAACATCTTTAGCTTTTTCACCTTTTAGCAGATATTCATTCTCTACACAAAGCCAAGCTCCTCATGGTATAAACAAGCGCTCCACACACTGCATCACTATACAATACTGCCAGACACTAAACCCCTGAATATAATGCTGCCACACACTGTGCCCCCGATTATAACACTGACACACACTGTGCCCCTAAATAAAACCCTACCAGACATTGTACCCTCTAAGTATATCCCTGCCACACACTGTGCCCCTGAACACTATACTGCCACATACTGTACTTTTGATTTTAACCCTGCCACACAATATACCGTATTTTTCGCCCTATAGGACTCACCGGAGTATAAGACGCCAACGGCTGTCCGGGCATGCTGGGAGTTGTAGTTTTGCAACATCTGGAGGTCCACAGGTTGAAGACCACTGCATAGGAGGTAATACTCACGTGTCCCCGCCGCACCGGACCCGTCACCGCTGCCCTGGATGTCGCTCCATCGCTGTCGCCGTGTCCCTGTCGCTCCGGAACGTCTCTGCTGCCGGCCGGGTATTCTCGCTCTCCGTCATCACGTCGTTACGCACACCGGCGCATGTACGCGACGACGTGATGACGAGGAAGGAGAGCGCCGCCCATACAGGGGATCCCGGCACGGAGCAGACACCGAGGAGGCAGGTAAGGTCTCTCCCGTTGTCCTGTAAGCACTAACCCGGCTGTTCAGTCGGGCTGTTTGGGACCGCCGCGGTGAAATCGCGGCGGTCCCGAACTGCCTGACTGAACAGCCGGGTTAGTGTTATTTTCGCTTCAGACGCGGCGGTCAGCTTTGATCGCCACGTCTGAAGGGTTAATACAGGGCATTACCGCGATCCGTGATGTCCTATATTAGCCGCGGGTCCCGGCCATTGATGGCCGCAGGGACCGCCGCGATAGGGGTGTATTCGCCGTATATGACGCACCGACTTTCCCCCCCCCCCCAGTTTTGGGGAAGAAAAAGTGCGTCTTATACGGTGAAAAATTCGGTACCCAGGAATATACTACTGCCACACCGTTTCTTCTCAGTTCATCTAAATTCCACTCCTGCACTGTCCCACTGCAGACTGATCTGTCCTCTCCTCCAGTTTCCTATGTCCTCCTCCAGGATGCAGCACCAATATCTTCACTGTGAACCTCTGTCCGGCCACTTTTTCCTTACATTTGCATAATGGATCTTTGTGTATAAGCGTAACCCAAATTGGGCTAAGTAGCAGGATTTTGATCAGCTCTTACTTTCACTGCCAAAGCTAAAGATTACAGAGACCTGGATCCCAGTGTCTATATAAGTCAGTATCAGCAGGAAGTCAACCGCTTACTGGAGAAAAAAATGTAATCCATGTGTTGTGGCTGCAGAATGACTTTGATGGTACATTGAAAGAATGCAAAGTCACTTATAATATGCCAGATATTAAGCTGTTTAACACATTTTTTTCTGTGCACTTTTTTAAGTAGCTTGGTCACATTATGATTTCTAGATCTTCCCCATCTAAAATACTTTTTTTTGTCAGTAGTATTTTTTTTTAAATGCCAAAAAAACACAACCGATAACTACATGTACATAAACAGTACAAAAAAACAAACAAAAACACAGACACACACTTGAAGCAAACAAAAATTGCTAGTGGGAGGTTTTTATTAACCCCTTAATGAACCCCGATGGCAGTTTTATGACAGCTGGCTCCATATACATTGGGTGCTGGCTTTCTGCAACTACCGGGATCAGACTTCAGTTCAATTCCAGCAGTTTAACCCTCTACATGCTTTAGTGGATTGCACCATGTAAAGAGTGAATAGACAGGGGATGCACCTCTCAAGGGTCTGATTGACGGCCAAGTGACACAATCGCGGGGTGCTGATCAGTTATTATGGCAGCCGGAGGCCTTCTGAAGACCTCTGTGTCTGACATGGGAGATCTGCTTGTACAGGTGGCTGTCCTAGAAGATCGTCGATTTCACAGTTTACTACCTCACAGTAATATAGCAGTGAACTGTATAAGCAATAAAATGATTATTTATGAACGAATGATTGCTTATAAAAAAAAAACCATATATATATATATATATAGAGGGATTTAACTGCGGTGGTAGGAGAACAAGCGGAATGTTGGTGCAAAACAAAAGGATTTATTTGTAAAAAAAAATTAAAAGCAGGAACATTATACTTCTGCATAAGGCTTTACAGCAGCGCAAATAACTCAGCACAAATAACTCCTCAGCATAGCAAACAACTCCTCAGGTTCACACTCTCCTCACCTGAGGTCTAGGAGCAGCAGACTTTAAAGGGCTACTCCGTCTATGGGAGGGGGCGTGGTGGCCATCACGCCCCCTCCCATAGACTTGCATTGAGGGGGCTGGGTGTGACGTCATGAGGGGGCGGAGCCGTGACGTCACAATACTCCATCCCCTGCACCATCCATCATCAGCCACAGAGCGATCCTCGCTCTGTGCAGCTGAAAAACAGGGGTGCTGCAGGAGAGATTGCGGGGGTCCCCAGCAGCGGGATCACCACGATCTAACATCTTATCCCCCATCCTTTTGAAAGGGGATAAGATGTTTAGTGCCGGAGTACCCCTTTAAAGGCCTCAAGAGGTTCAGTAAACCCCTTTAAAGCCTACAGCTGTTCCAGAAAAAGAGCCCATTAACCCCTTAAGGACCACGGGTTTTTCTGTTTTTGCACTTTAATTTTTTCCTCCTCACCTTTTAAAAATCATAACCCTTTCAATTTTGCACCTAAAAATCCATATTATGGCTTATTTTTTGCGCCACCAATTCTACTTTGCAGTGACGTCAGTCATTTTACCCAAAAATTTACGGCGAAAAGGAAAAAAAAATCATTGCGCAATGAAATTGGAACACCATTTTATAACTTTTGGGGGCTTCCGTTTCTACACAGTACATTTTTCGGTAAAAATGACACCTTATCTTTATTCTGTAGGTCCATACGATTAAAATGATACCCTACTTATATAGGCTTGATTTTGTCGTACTTCTGGAAAAAATCATAACTACATGCAGGAAAATGTATACGTTTAAAATTGTCATGTTCTGACCTCTATAACTTTTTTATTTTACCGCGAATTTGGCGGTATGAGGGCTCATTTTTTGTGCCGTGTTCTGAAGTTTTTAGTGGTACCATTTTTGTATTAATTGCTTTTTATTCATTTTTTCCTGATATAAAAAGTGACCAAAAATACGTTAATTTGGACTTTGGAATTTTTTTGCGCGTACGTCATTGACCGTGTGGTTTAATTAAAGATATATTTTTATAGTTCGGACACTTACACACACGGCGATACCACATATGTTTATATTCATTTTTATTTACATGTTTTTTATGGGAAAAGGGTAGTGATTTGGACTTTTATTAGGGAAAGGGTTAAATCACATTTTTTTATACTTTTTGTTACACTTTTTTTTTTTTGCAGTGTTATAGCTCCCATAGGGGGCTATAACACTGCACACACTGATCTTTTACACTGGTCACTGCAAAGCCATAGCTTTGCATTGATTAGTGTTATCGGCGGTCGTTTGCTCAAGCCTGCATCTCAGGCTTGGAGCAATCAATCGCCGAATGGACGCTCCAGAGGAAGGTATGAGGACCTCCGCTCGCGTCCTAGCTGATCGGGACACCGCATCTTCACTGCGGTGAACCCGATCAGCCCCACTGAGCAGCCGGGAAGCATTTACTTTCATTTTAGACGCGACGTTCAACTTTCAACTAAAGGGTTAATAGCGCACAGCACCGCGATCGCTGCCGCGCGCTATTATCCCGGGTCCTGGCTTCAGTTAACTAAAGCCGGGACCGACCCTGTATGACACGAGGTCACCGCATGACCCCGTGTTATATCGTGGCAGCCGGCCAAGGACGCTAATATATGTCCTTGGTTGTTAAGGGGTTAAAGCTGAATGGCAGCTATCCTAACTACGCACAGGTCAGTAGCCTACTGTTAATGACTAAAAAATGCTCTTTTTCCCCTTCGGGACTTCGGTGGCACATACATACTGCTATGTATGTGCCACCGAAGTCCCGGAGGGGGAAAAGAGCATTTTTTAGTCATTAACAGTAGGCTACTGACCTGTGCGTAGTTAGGATAGCTGCCATTCAGCTTTAACCCCTTAACAACCAAGTTATTCCTTGTTGCTCCAACTAAAAGG
This sequence comes from Hyla sarda, assembly GCF_029499605.1. Classification (NCBI taxonomy): domain Eukaryota; kingdom Metazoa; phylum Chordata; class Amphibia; order Anura; family Hylidae; genus Hyla; species Hyla sarda. Next base: position 348,036,624 of record NC_079191.1, on the reverse strand, counting down.
ATTGCTGGATCGGCCTTCTTGACAACCCTGGAAGTTTACTAGTTGATACAGAAACCTACTTACCAGTTGATACAGCAATATATATATATATATATATATATATATATATATATATATATATAACGGAAGAGCAGCACAACCCAGACAGAAAAACTGTAGAAATAGCCAGGTGCAAGCAAACAGTTGGTCCAGGTCACGGACCCAAACTCCAGATGAAGCAAAAAAACTTAGTCGCAGCACTGTAAGTAAGTGAAAAAATATATAAGGTGGCTTTATTTCATACAAAAACTGTTCCTGTTTTTTTTCACTTACTTGGAGTGCTACAATTCCCATTTTTTAAACAAGAGTCTGTTTTTTTATTTATTTATTTATTTTTTTAAAGACGTATCTAGTATCACTACATGTGGAAATGTCAGAACAATTGAAATATAACATTGATCCTGCAGGGTGAACAGTGTAAACAGGAAAAAAAAAATAACAAAAGCAAGATTACTCATTTTTGATAATATGATATCCCAGACAAAAAACACTGACAGGGAGGATGACTCAAAAAAGATTGTAGCACAAAAAAGTATGTAAGGCCACTTTAAAATTGTACTGGAAAGTGTAACATTGATTTTAAAACATGGTCCGACTTCAACTAATTTTACATACTAAAACACATTTTGGGGAGAAGTTAATAATAATCATAAATATTTATTGTTGCTACCTCAAGTCTTGGGTGTACAATAAACACATACTGTATGTCCAGCATCTGGCTCAGTGAACCCAGCCTTAAAGGGGTACTCCGGTGCTTACACATCTTATCCCCTATCCAAAGGATAGGGGATAAGATGCCTGATCACAGGAGTCCCGCAGCTGGGGACGCCCGTGATCATGCACGCGGCACCCCGTTTGTAATCAGTCCCCGGAGCGCGTTCGCTCCGGGTCTGATTACGGTCGAGCACAGGGCCGGCGGTGTGTGACGTCACGCCTCCGCCCCTGTGTGACGTCACGCTCCGCCCCTCAATGCAAGTCTAGAAGTAGGCCCCAGAAGAAGTAGAGCTGCTGACATCATCTCTGGTTCCTGCTCCGGTGTCTGAGCATTCCGGAAGTCGAAGTGCCACCGAAGGGGCAGAGTCACATGAGGACGCTGCATCTCGGACCATGTCGGCTGACGTCATCATCGCGGGGCCATCATCTTTTGACGTCATCGTGGGAGCCCCGGAAGTCAGAAGATCCCCGGAACAGCCGCGCCGGTCTCTGAGGAGTGCGAGCTGGACGAAAAGGAAGAGTTACTCGCCGAAGGTCACCAGCGGAAGCTGGGCATCCAGCAAGAAGACTCCTGTCCCGCCCACCCGCTTATCAAGAGCCGGTTCGCCAAGAAGAAAAGAAGAATCAGGCCCTGCAGCTTTGGTGAGGGCATCCTCCGGTGAGTATGATATCGCTCATTTTCCTTGTAACAGGGAGTTTGCTGGGTGTTCAGGTGAGACACCAGGGCAGAGCATACTTGCTGGCATGGCGGCCTTCTTTAATATGATGGCTGCCTTGCCGGCAAGGGAGCAGTTAATACCCCTCCTCTCCCCCGCCTGTGACTCCCAGCACTGCTTGGCCCCTCATCCCAGCACGTAGTTAATGCTGTTACCTCGGCAGCCCCTGCTAGATCCGTTGGCACTGCTATACTTCCAGTTAGCTCTCTCCAGAACACAGAAGGTGCTTCAGTAGATCTGCATTCTCGCCCCTCCTCATCTGTGCCAGGTGTATGCATGAAGGAAGCAATTACATGTGAGCTATCACCTCTGGACTTCCATTTATCTGTTAGCCCTAAGGAGAAGATCTGGAGGGGAGAGTATGTTGATATGTTCTCCTTGTTACCATCAGTGAGGGAGCATGTTAAAAGCACAGAGAATAAAAAAGAGGATAAGGAGGATAACAAAAAGAAGGCACAGCCAATTAGGTCGTTTAATAATTGGGTGCAAGCTTTTTGTATATTTGCTGCTGTCATGGGTGAAAAGAAGCCAAACTTGTGCTCTGCATTGTTCCAGCACATGGACACTATTTTAGAAGCTTGCAGAAATTTTGTTGGTGTAGCTTGGATAGGCTATGATGAAATGTTTCGCCAAAAAATAACAGTACACCCACGCATAAAATGGGGTCAAAAAGATGTGCGGTTATGGTTAAACCTTATGTTGCCACAAAGATCTCGCAGCTTGCCTTCCTCCGGTCATGGCTCCTTTCGCAAAGGCGTATGTTTTGCCTTCAATGAAAGCCAGTACAGGTGGCAGGCCAGCTGCATATATTGCGACAAATGTTCTCACTGTGGGGGAAATCACCCAGTGATCAAATGTTTCAAGAAAATCAATTTGTCTACCCAGAATCTCCCTTCCAGTAGGGAGGCGCTTTCCCGAAGCTTGGACTCAGGTGAATCTCAAAAACATGTTACCATTTCTAAGCAGGTTTCCAGGCTCTCAGAGAGCTAATCTTTTGATAGAAGGATTTTCCATTGGTTTCTTTGTACCTGAATTTTCTGGTGAGGGACGTATCTGGGTAGACAACCTGAGGTCAGTTGCGCAACATGCGGACATTGTGAGGGAAAAAATAAAGAAGGAAGTAGAGGAAGGTAGAGTAGAAGGCCCTTTTGATTCACCTCCTTTCAGTAATTTTAGGTTATCACCTTTGGGTATTGTACCCAAGAAGGAACCAAGAGCATTCAGATTAATTCACCACTTGTCTTATCCTTTAAAATCATCACTCAATGACGCTGTAAATGTTGACAATTTCCCCGTAGAATATGCATCATTTGACTACGCCTTGGCCAAACTGCGCAAATTAGGCCAGGGAGCTTTAATGGCCAAGGTGGACATCAAATCTGCTTTTAGGTTACTACCGGTAAGGGAGACAGGTAATAATTCCCTGGGTTTTCATTTTGACAAAAACATTTATTTTGACAAGGCTCTCCCAAAGGGTTTCACACTTTATTGCTATTTTGAGGCATTTGCGTCCTTTTTAGAGTGGTCTGTTAATCAGCTTTGCCCGGTTGGTGATATAATACACTACCTGGATGATTTTCTGTTTCTAGGTCAGGATGGTAGGGATGATATTCACAAATTGTTTAAGGCCTTTACGGAAATATGTTGCATGTTTGGTGTTCCTTTAGCTAGTGAAAAGACTGTTTTTCCTTGTCAGAAGTTGACATTTTTAGGTATTAATATTGATTCATTTTACATGTTGTTCTCTTTACCTCAGGAAAAAATAGCTGCCATGCTAAGTAGTATAAATGGTTTAATGGTTAAGAAAAAAGTTACCCTCAGGGAGTTGCAAAGGCTGTTGGGTTTGTTAGTTTTTGTGGCCAGAGTTATTCCAATGGGCAGAGTACTTTCAAAAAGATTATATTTGGCTAGTAGAGGTATTAGGTCTCCTAAGAGTCACATTAGACTTGACAGAGCCCTTAAGGATGATCTGTCTCTATGGGCTGAATTCCTAGTGAACTTTATTGGTACATCAGTCTGGCAGTCAGACTTTACATTATTATCTGAATTAGGGATTTTTACAGATGCCGCTGGCTCTTTTGGATTTGGAGCTTATTTTAAGGGCCAATGGTCAGCTGAACCATGGCCGGTGTCTTGGATTGAGTCAGGCTTGACAGCCAACATAGTTTTGTTAGAGTTTTTCCTGTTGTAGTTTCTTTAGTTGTTTGGGGGCACTCACTTAGAGATAAGAGGATTATTGTGCATACTGATAACAAAGTAGTAGCTTTTGCTATTAATTGTTTATCTGCAAAATCCGACCCAGTCATCAAAGTACTCCGACACTTAGTTTTATTGTGTTTACGTTTAAATATCTGGCTTAAGGCTACTTATATTAAAGGCACTGTTAATTGTATAGCTGACTCTCTTTCACGGGGACAGTTCCACAGGTTCCATCAACTATGGCCGGAAGCAGCCAGGGAAGGTATACCGTGTCCACCCCACTCATGGGATCTTGTGTGGGATCAACAGTATGCAAGAAAGTCAATTTCAGACAAAACATACGCTGAATACTGTAAGTTTTGGTCAGAATGGTGCTCCTTTTGCACAGGAAAAGGTTATTCACATTCAAATTCAGACATTAATTGTGCCCTACAATTCCTCTGCACATTGCTGGTCAAAAAATGGTCCCCCAGTTATGTGGCTAGCTTTCTGGTGGGGATATCCTTTTTTCAGAAATGGATGGGGATAAGGCATATTCATTCATTCTATCAAGTGAAACAAGTAATGAAAGGTTACCGTAGTAGTAGGGCTTGCAAGGATCTGAGACCACCTATAGTCTTCTCCATCCTTGTAAAGTTGTCAAAGGCTTGCCTGGTAGTTTGCTCAGATAGTTCTGTTTCAAACAGCCTTTGTTCTGGCCTTCTTAAGGGCATTGAGAGTGGGAGAATTTACAGCGACAACAGACATGCAGCTTCTCCATTAGCACTAGAGGACATTTCTGTTTCTTCCTCTAGTTTGATTATCAACATTAAAGGGTCTAAGACAGACCCTTTGTTGCCCATCTTCCGCCTTCCTAATAACAATTTATGTCCAGTCAAACGTATTGAGAAGTATCTGGCCATTCGCCCAGCCGGCTCTCCGCAATTATTTATACATAGGGATAGTTCAGTACTTACCACCTTTCAATTCAAATATATTTTAACCTCCCTGGCGGTATGATTCTGTCTGGAAATTTGTACCAAAAATGGTAACATTTTTTGCACTGAATTTCACATCTCGCCCGTCACATTCCCCCTCCCTTGTCACATCCCCCCCGTCACATTCTCCCCCCTCCTTGTCACATTCTTCCCCCCGTCACATTCTCCCCCCTCCTTGTCACATTCTTCCCCCCTTGTCACATTCTTCCCCCCTCTGTCACATTCCCCCCCTTGTCACATCCCCCCCCCCTTCATGTCACATTCCCCTCCCCCCTGTCACATTCCCCCCCTGTCACATCCCCCCCCTTGTCACATTCCCCCCTCTGTCACATTCCCCCCCCCCCCCCTTGTCACATTCCCCCCCCCCCCCTTGTTACATTCCCCCCTGTGTCACATTCCCCCCTCTGTCACCTTGTCCTGCAGCAGAATACACTGGGTTTGCCGGGCAGATTTCAAACCTAGTGTATTTGCTGCAGAACAAGCCCTTTACCCTTCAGCCAATCACAGGCTTTACACCACTGCGGCCTGTGATTGGCTGAAAAGTGAAAGGTCCTAGAAGATGAATAGTGATGAGAGCAGGGACCAGAGCGCACGGAGGGGAACGACATCTTCAGGGACCGGGACTAGGTGAGCAAAAGTTTTTTTTATTTTACTCCTTTTTCCTTTTACACTTAGCTCAGTGTTTTTCTACCAGGGAGCCTCCAGCTGTTGGGAAACTACTACTCCCAGCATGCCCGGACAGCCTTTGGCTGTTCGGGCATGCTGAGAGTTGTAGTTTTGCAACAGCTGGAGGCCCCCTGGTAGGGAAACACTGACTTTTAGTATTTTTCTTTACCTGCTCTGGCCGGCCCCCGCAACGGGAGCCGACCAGAGCAGATAATCGAATGTTTTCCCGGGGGGCCGCATCGCTATATCGCATTGCTTTTGCGATATATTGTGCAGCCCGGCCGGCAACTCTGCAATTCTACCCCGAGCGTGACAGGTTACTGATCCTGGCAGGGAAAATTAACCCCGAGTCACGCTAGGGATTACCGCTCAGGAGGTTAAATAACTGTGCAAGTCATTTGGGCATGGGTGATACAGGTGTTAGCCCCCATTCTTTCAGAATGGGGGCGGCAACAGAAGCCTCATTGGCTGGGCTCTCTTTGGATGGCATAAAAAAATTGGGCAGATGGCAATCTGACAGATACAAAATTTACCGTATTTTTCGCCGTATAAGATGCACTTTTTCTTCCCCAAAACTGGGGGGGGGGAAGTTGGTGCGTCTTATACAGCGAATACACACACCTATCGCGGTGGTCCCATCAATGGCCGGGACCCGCGGCTAATACAGGACATCACCGATCGTGTATTAACCCTTCAGACACGGCGATCAAAGCTGACCTCCGCGTCTGAAGGGAAAGTGACACTAACCCGGCTGCTCAGTCGGGCTGTTCGGGACCGCCTCGGTGAAATCGCGGCGTCCCCAACAGCTTACAGGACCTTACCTGTCTCGGTGTCTGCTCCGGGATCCCCTGCTTGGCGGCCACTCTCCTTCAACGTCATCACGTCGTCGCGCACGCCGTTCTGTCATCCAATAGGAGCAGCGTGCGTAACGACGTGATGACGGTGACGGATAGCGTGGATCCCGGGGAAGAAGATGTCCGGAGAGTCGGGGACACCGTGGGGACACGGCGACCGCGATGGAGCGACATCCAGGGGAGCGGTGACGGGTCCGGAGCGGCGGGGACATATGAATACTACCTCCTATCCAGTGGTCTTCAACCTGCGGACCTCCAGATGTTGCAAAACTACAACTCCCAGCATGCCCCGACAGCCAACGGCTGTCCGGACATGCTGGGCGTTGTAGTTTTGCAACATCTGGAGGTAGGCAGGTTGAAGACCACTGTTGGGTTCAGAATCTTTATTTTTTTTAGATTTTGCACCTATAAATTGGGTGCGTCTTATACGCCGGTGCGCCTTATAGGGCGATATGGTACATTCGCCCCGAGCTGTTAATTGATTAAATGGTCACTGTCACCAACTTTATTTTTTGATATGTTGTAGTACTTATGTACTACAACATATCTCTAATATACTTTTATTTTTATTTTTTTCATTAAAAAGGTTTAATTTACATTTAAAAACCGGCCACTGAAAAAGGACTGATTTTGGAGTGGCAATCAGTCCTTTGTCAGTTAGGCTGCACTCGCTCCCTGCCTGTCAATCAGACACTGGGAGGCCACTCCTCCCGCACATCGCCGCCGCCTTGTTGCCGCCGCTGTCCCTACACGCCCGCTGCTGGACTCTGCTGTAACTGCAAGTGTAATGAGGGAACGGGGTATGCAGGGCGGGGGGGGGGGGGGAGGATTGAACGGGCTAGTGCCGTAGCGGTGGGGGGGGGGGGGGGGGGGATGAGCGGGCTAGCAAAAAAAAAAAATAGGATGGTGGGAGCTACCCTTTAACAATTGTTCTTTTTACAGATGAGTCAACCACAATTGTTTGGATTTTGGGTCACTCCTTCATCCACTGGGCCAGGAGACACGCTGCAGGCAGACCGTATGGTTTAAATCTAAGTTTCCCGGTCAACAAGGTCTGTGTCTTCTGGGGTGGCATGCGGGATCTATGCTGGTCAGATTTATTTGATTTCTGCCTGAGTAAAGCGGCCATATGGCCATGCCCAGATGTGTTGGTTTTACATGTAGGTGGGAACGATGTAGGTAGAATGAACACATCCCTATTGTTTCAAAACTTTAAACAGACTATTTTTACTATTATTGACATTTTTCCCTCAACTAAAGTGGTGTTTTCAGAATCCGCAAGCACTTGAACAGGAGCATGGAGATATTCATGAGATCAGTTTTTGGGTTTTCACACAGACACGTAGACCTGGAAGGCTTTATACCATGCTGTTGTCGCTGCACATACAGAGCCAACAATGTTCATCTGTCCAACATAGGGGTTGATATTGTTTATATTGGGCTTAAGAACATTATTGACAAGGCCACGGTTGTGGGGTAGGCATGCCTGTATTCAGGCAAGCGTTTGAGGGTGTCACCCAGAGGTTCTGGGTGGACAGCTGTGTTGTTGGAGCAAGTATACACTGGTGGTTATAGGTTTTATTATTATGGTTTTAAAATGGTTATTTATTTATTGGTTATTTATTAATACATTTATTTACCCTCAATAAATTGCCGTGGCCTTTAACCCCCACCAGTTGAGCAGTTGTTATGTCTTTATTTAAAGGTTTTAGGGGGGAGGGGTATGATGGTCCACATCCCATGTTAGGGCCCAGGAAGGTAATGGAGGGGCCACATGGGACGGGCCACCCTCCCCTCACCTGGGATTTTGGTTTGTTACTACTTTGTATAAGGTATGTAGGTTTTAGGACATGAAGGAGCTAATACAATTACTAACCTGGGTGCTGAGCTTTTCTTATAGGGCTGGCAGTGTTGCTGGGCAGATCGGGATCAGATCCTGATTGGCTGGTTCCAGCCACGGCGGGAAGGATGAAAGTCTATTTAAGAAGCTGCTGGACTGAGCGGGCTGCTAGTCTGAAGAAACACCTGTGGAAGATATATCGTGCACGTCCCTCCCTCCCTGTCACGTCTGTTTAAGAGGGTGTCACCTATTCAGGTGGATCTATATAAATATATATATATATATATATATATATATATATATATTTATTTATTTGGTTTACCTAAGGGGGTGTCACCCAGAGTTTCTGGGTGGACAGCTGTGTTGTTGGAGTGAATATACACTGGTGGTTATAGGATTTATTATTATGGTTTTAAAATGGTTATTTATTGGTTATTTATTAATACATTTATTTACCCTCAATAAACGTCCGTGGCCTTTAAACCCCAGTAGTTGTTATGTCTTTATTTAAAGGTTTTAGGGGGGGGAGGGGTATGGTGGTGGTCCACATCCCATGCGTTCCTCCGTCCGGTATCTAACCATCAGGCGTCCAACTTCAGATGCCGGATGATTGTGAACTGTTCCATTAGAATATAAATAGGATCAGTTCTATCATCGGTGCATGCAAGAGGGAAACACTGCCGGACAACTAATATAAGAAAAGGCTCTGGGTGCACGGCATAAACTGGCACAAGAAGGCATGTATATTATACATATGCAAAAAGAAAATATATACTATGTGGTATACATGTTTTTGTTCTAGCCCACTGAAAAGGAAAGTACAGCAAACAATGGTATCTGTTGGGTCTATAGGACCCTATGGATACATTTGGCCTTTGTGAAGTCTTTCCAAGACTGACACTAAACCGACATTAAAACACAGTGCCAATGTAGCACTAGCGATATAAAAATGCCTGCTGCTTTTTCCTGGATACAGCTGTTAGAAGAAAAAGAAGCTAGAAATCTAACTAGTGGGCATATGAGGAAAAGCCATATATACACTATATATATATATATATATACACACACACACACACACACACACACACACACACACACACACCACATATACTCGAGTATAAGCCGAGTTTTTCAGCACGATTTTTCGTGCTGAAAACGCAACCCTCGGCTTACACTCGAGTGAACTTTCCGCCTGTCAATCCTTTCAGTGGTCTTCAACCTGCGGACTTCCAGATGTTGCAAAACTACAACTCCTAGCATGCCCGGACAGCCATCGGCTGTCCGGGCATGCTAGGAGTTTTAGTTTTGAAACATCTGGAGGTCCGCAGCTTGAAGACCACTGCCGGGCCTTCGCCATCATTCAGACCCCCCCCCCCCTTTAGTTTTCTACTCACCTCCCCTCGGTGGGAAGGAAGGGTGAGCTGATCCGGGCCATCTATGCTGCAGGGACCGTCTCGTGTGGAGGGTTAGTCATTCCGGGCTGTTCATCTTCACCGTGGGGCCCTCTTCACCGCTCCGGGCCCGGCCCAGGACTAGTGATGTTGCCTTGACGACGACGCACAGGGACGTTCATGGGGGGGATGATGACATGGGGGGATGATGTATTTCCCACCCTAGGCTTATAGTCGAGTCAATAACTTTTCCTGGGTTTTTGGGGTAAAATTAGGGGCCTTGGCTTATATTCGGGTTGGCTTATACTCGAGTATATACGGTATATAAAATTATTATATATATTTTTTAAGCTAGAATTACAAAACTGCGTTGTATGTTCAGTTCTGTAGTTCTGTCTACAATTTGTTAACAGAAAACAAGTGACTACCTAGGTGGAAGCAAAAACATTTTTGGCAGCACTGCATATAATAAAAACCTAGAGTACCATCCACGCGTCATAACACCGCCTATAGTTAATATTACCGTATTTGATGACCTAATTAGCTGGAGATAATAATCTGACTCCATGCATTCTATTGATTTCAGCATATGGACCTTGAGCAAAGGAGTTAATTGTGGGAAAACATTCATAATAAAGTTTCCTATTGAACAAACAATGACTAAATCCACACAGGGAATAGCTAGTTATTCAGTTCACACAGCCGTTTAATACTTTACATCACATTAGAAAATATATTTTCACTCTTGGCTCACAGGATCTAGCATTTTATTTATATGTAGAACAAATTCCCAGAACAGGAAAAGATATCCAGCTCCCAGAGAAAAAATTATATAAAAACGTCCAAACTTTAATTAATCCATTTAACAACAAAAAACACCCAGTGGATTTAAATCACAACACTGACGCGCTTCGGACCGGTAGGTCCTTAATCATGGCACGATTAAGGACCTACCGGTCCGAAACGCGTCGGTGTTGTGATTTTAATTCACTGGGTGTTTTTTGTTGTTCCCTGCAATGCCTATTTTTAAATGTATTAATTAAAGTTTGGACATTTAATATAATTTCTTCTCTGGGAGCTGGATATCTTTTCCTGTTCTGGGATTTTGTTCTACATTTGAACTACACCAAGGAACGGCTTGGCATCATCCTGGCTTTCAGATAAACGTACTGAGTGCTCAAAATCTACACAAGCGGTGAGCTGGCTACATTTTTTTCTTATGACTGTGTTCACATTTTATTTATATACAGAGTCTGAAAGAAACTGGTTTTGTAGAGATTTTTTTTTAAATCTAACTGTGTTCAATAGAAAAAATAAATACTTACTCTGCTTGTTCTGCTGCCGCTGTCTCAGTTTCAGACTATGCTGTGCTGCGCTTCCTTGTGTCATTCAGTCGCTGATGCAGGACACCACTGTGACCGCTGTTTGGCTGAACTGGAAGGTCCTTATGGCCTGATCATGGTTAGATAGAAAAGATATCGCTGGAAAACCCTTTTCATTTTGCAGTTACTCAGGATCCGGTCTGAAAGCTAGCAAAACCTTTATTTTCAGAATTCATGTTAAAAGTGTACCTGTACCCAAAAAAAAAATAGAGACTTGTAAAAAGTTTTGATCGGTCGGGGTCTGAGTGTTCAGACCCTAACCTATTGTCAGAACAAGCAGGGAGAAAAGTGCAGCTGATCGAAACAATCCCAAAGACTTATATTGTAAATTTGTCTTGCTTTGTGCGCCCTTCTTCCAGCCAGATCAAAACTTTTGACACGTCTCTACAACATGTCAAAAGTCTTTTAAAGTGACAGTGCCCATTTTACACTGGTAAATTCTTCCCTATACGTCATGTACTGTTTGAAAATCCCTAATAAGAGTAAACTAGTGGGTGTAATTTGACTCCCGTACAGTACAATTGACTATAGGAAAGTTCACGCTGTATTCTAAAGAATGCTTGACAAAAAAAAAAATGGAGGATGCCATGTCACTCTTGACTGAAATAGCTTAAAGGGGTACTCCACTGGCCAGTGTTCGGAAGTAAATGTTCTGATAGCTGTTTTCACGCTGCGGGGGTCGGACACTCCCCTTTCGACATCGCGGCCATGCCTCCTCAATGCAAGTCTATGGGAGGGGGCGTGACGGCCGTCACGCCCCCTCCCATAGACTTGCTTTGAGGGGGCTTGGCCGTGATGTCACGAGGGGTATGGCCGACCCCCGCAGCGCAAAAACAGCATTCAGAACTTTACTTCCGAACATTGGCCAAGGGAGTACCCCTTTATGTAGAAAATAAGGATTTGGGGCTCATTTTTACTGGATATATTTTAATGAAAGAGGATCAAACTAGAACACATAGAATTACATATCCAAGTGCAAGAAACTTGTGTGACCCGGCTAAGCTTGGATTTGTGTCATTCATAGACAACAAATCTTCAGTGTAGTTTGACTTGTGCTACATTTTCCTCGCACATCTCTTTTGGCGTCTATTCAGACATAGATTTAATGCATCCAATAACCATGTCTGCCTCTGAAAGAAGTTACGGTAAATGTATCAGAGCAGAAAAAATGAATTATGTCTTATTCAGTCTATTAGACATACTTTGGGGCTTGTCTACAATTTTAAACCCACGTATTCCTGACATAGCCTTCAGTGTTGTTTTAGGATCAGGTAGAGTAACAACTCCTGAACACATTTTCTCATGGAATGTTAAGGAAATTATCTGACCCCAAATCAGTAGCAAGTTGCCAAGTTTGATCTGGATCATTACCCTTTTTCTTCCGAGGCCTAAGACGGCAGGGAAAAAAGAGAAAAGAGTAAAGAAAGCAAAGCTATAATTCTACAGCCAGACAGTTATGTCTGTCTAGCACCTATACTGGTTCTAAACAAAAGACCTGTAACAACTCACATATTGTTGGTTGTCACAACGCATATAATACGTTTGTGGTTTTAACCCTGTCATCACACATTTTGGATATGATAGATGTATTCCTTTCTATACTGCAACAAATAGTGTGACGGGATTTTCATAATGTGCTATAGAAATTGTTACTAAACCATGTCTGGTGACCTCCATTTATGTAGAGAAATATTGGGTTCTTATATTCTTAAAGGGTACCTCTCATCAAAAAAACTTTTGATATATTATGGATTAATGTATGCAGAATAACTTTACAATAGCATGTTATTAACCCCTTCAGGACCAAGCCCATTTTGGCCTTAAGGACCAGAGCGTTTTTTGCACATCTGACCACTGTCACTTTAAACATTAATAACTCTGGAATGCTTTTAGTTATCATTCTGATTCTGAGATTGTTTTTTCGTGACATATTCTACTTTAACATGGTGGTAAATTTTTGTGGTAACTTGCATCCTTTCCTTGTGAAAAATCCTAAAATTTGATGAAAAATTTGAAAATTTTGCATTTTTCTAACTTTGAAGCTCTCTGCTTGTAAGGAAAATGTATATTACAAATAAAAAAAATTTTTATTCACATATACAATATGTCTACTTTATGTCTGCATCATAAAATTGACATGTTTTTACTTTTGGAAGACACCAGAGGGCTTCAAAGTTCAGCAGCAATTTTCCAATTTTTCACAAAATTTTCAAACTCACAATTTTTCAGGGACCAGTTCAGGTTTGAAGTGGATTTGAAGGGTCTTCTTATTAGAAATACCCCACAAAAGACCCCATTATAAAAACTGCACCCCCCAAAGTATTCAAAATGACATTCAGTCATCATTTTAACCCTTTAGGTGTTTCACAGGAATAGAAGCAAAGTGAAGGAGAAAATTCACAATCTTCATTTTTTACACTCGCATGTTCTTGTAGACCCAATTTTTAAATTTTTACAAGGGGTAAAAGGAGAAAATGTATACTTATATTTGTAGCCCAATTTCTCTCGAGTAAGCACATACCTCATATGTCTATGTAAAGTGTTCGGCGGGCGCAGTAGAGGGCTCAGAAGGGAAAGAGCGACAAGGGGATTTTGGAGAGTACGTTTTTCTGAAATGGTTTTTGGGGGCATGTTGCATTTAGGAAGCCCTTATGGTGCCAGAACAGCAAAAAACCCTCACATGGCATACCATTTTGGAAACTAGACCCCTTGAGGTACGTAACAAGGAATAAAGTGAGCCTTAATACCCCACAGGTGTTTCACGAGTTTTGCATATGTAAAAAAAATTTATATTTTTTCACTAAAATGTGTGTTTCCCCCCAAATTTCACATTTTTCCAAGGGTCAATAGCAGGAAATACCCCCCAATATTTGTAACCCCTTCTCTTCTGAGTATGGAGGTACCCCATAAGTTGACCTGAAGTGCACTATGGGTGAACTACAATGCTCAAAAGAGAAGGAGTCATATTTGGCTTTTTGAGAGCAAATTTTGCTCGGGGGGCATGTCGCATTTAGGAAGCCCCTATGGTGCCAGAACAGCAAAAAATACCCACATGGCATACCATTTTGGAAACTAGACCCCTTGAGGAATGTAATAAGGAATAAAGTGAGCCTTATTACCCCACAGGTGTTTCATGACTTTTGCATATGTAAAAAAAAAAAAAAAAATTTCCACTAAAATGTGTGTTTCCCCCCTAATTTCACCTTTTTGCAAGGGTTAATAGCAGAAAATACCCCCCAAAATTTGTAACCCCATCTCTTCTGAGTATGGAGGTACCCCATAAGTTGACCTGAAGTGCACTATGGGCGAACTACAATGCTCAGAAGAGAAGGAGTCAGATTTGGCTTTTTGAGAGCAAATTTTGCTCGGGGAGCATGTCGCATTTAGGAAGCCCCTAAGGTGCCAGAACAGCAAAAAAAAACACACATGGCATACCATTTTGGAAACTAGACCCCTTGAGGAACGTAACAAGGGGTACAGTGAGCATTTGCCCCCCACTGGTGTCTGACAGATCTTTGGAACAGTGGGCTGTACAAGTTTTCATTTTCATGGACCACTGTTCCAAAGATCCGTAAGACACCTGTGGGGGGTAAATTCTCACTGCACCCCTCATTACATTCCGTGAGGGGTGTCGTTTCCGAAATGGGGTCACATGTGGGGTTTTGTTTTTTTTGCGTTTGTCAAAACCGCTGTAACAATCAGCCACCCCTGTGCAAATCACCTCAAATGTACATGGTGCGCTCTCCCTTCTGGGCCTTGTTGTGCGCCCCCAGAGCACTTTGCGCTCACATATGGGGTATCTCTGTAGTCGGGAGAAATTGCGTTACAAATTTTGGGGGGCTTTTTTCCCTTTTACCTCTTGTGAAAATGTAAAGTATAGGGCAACATCAGCATGTTAGTGTAAAAAAAAAAAAATTTTTACACTAACATTCTGGTGTAGACCCCAACATTTCCTTTTCATGAAGGGTTAAAGAAGAAAAAGCCCCCCAAACCTTGTAACGCAATTTCTCCCGAGTACAGCGATACCCCATATGTCGCCCTAAACTGTTGCCCTGAAATACGACAGGGCTCCAAAGTGAGAGCGCCATGTGCATTTGAGGCCTAAATTTTGGATTTGCATAGGGGTGGACATAGGGGTATTCTACGCCAGTGATTCCCAAACAGGGTGCCTCCAGCTGTTGCAAAACTCCCAGCATGCCTGGACAGTCAACGGCTGTCCGACAATACTGGGAGTTGTTGTTTTTCATCAGCTGGAGGCTCTGCTTTGGAAACAGTGGTGTACCGGACGTTCTTATTGGGGGAGGGGGGCTGTGTAAGGGTATGTGTATATGTAGTGTTTTTAACTTTTTATTTTATTTTGTGTTAGTGTAGTGTAGTGTTTTTAGGGTACAGTCACATGGGCAGGGGATTACAGCGAGTTTCCCAGCGCAAAATTTGCTGCATCTCAAGATGCGAGAAACCCACTGTAAAAGCCTCGCCCATGTGAATGTACCCTGTACATTCACGGGGGTGGCGGGGCGGGGGGGGGGGCTTGCATCAGCTGTTGCAAAACCACAACTCCCAGCATGCATGGTCTGTTAGTGCATGCTGGGAGTCATAGTTTTGCAACAGCTGGAGGCACACAGGTTAGGGAACACTGAGTTAGAAACAGACAATGTTTCCCAACCAGTGTGTCTCCAGTTGTTGCAAAACTACAACTCCCAGCATGCCCAGACAGCTGAAGGGCATGCTGGGAGTTGTAGTTCGGCAACATCTGAAGGGCCAGATGTTGCTGAACTAAAACTCCCAGCATGCCTGGACAGTCAGTGCATACTGGGAGTTGTAGTTTTGCAACAGCTGGAAGAGCACAGATTGGAGACCATTATACAATGGTCTCCAAACTGGGGCCCTCCAGATGTTGCAAAACTACAACTCCCAGCATGCATGGTCTTTTAGTGCATGCTGGGAGTTATAGTTTTGCAACAGCTGGAGGCACACAGGTTAGGAAACACTGAGTTAGAAACAATGTTTCCCAACCAGTGTGTCTCCAGCTGTTGCAAAACTACAACTCCCAGCATGCCCAGACAGCTGAAGGGCATGCTGGGAGTTGTAGTTCGGCAACATCTGAAGGGCCATATGTTGCTGAACTAAAACTCCCAGCATGCCTGGACAGTCAGTGCATGCTGGGAGTTGTAGTTTTGCAACAGCTGGAAGAGCACAGATTGGAGACCATTATACAATGGTCTCCAAACTGAGGCCCTCCAGATGTTGCAAAACTACAACTCCCAGCATGCCCAGACAGCCAAAGGCTGTCTAGGCATGCTGGGAGTTGTAGTTTTCAGACTCCTAGAAGCAGCAGTGAAGATCTTCACTGCTGCCTCTGAGGACCACATACTTACCCGTCGCTGCTCGTCCACGTGGCCGGTCCCGCGCTGCTCCTCGGTCCCGCCGCTGGATCAGGTAAGTCCGCCGGTCCCCACGTGTTCCCCCCGAATGCCGCAGGTCCCCGCGAGCCCCTGCAGCCTTCGTCCCCCGTTCTGCCCGACTTCCAGGGGCGGGCAGTGCGGGGGATCTGAACTTTCACCCCAGATCACTGTGATTGGTCCACAGGGACCAATCACAGTGATCGCTGACCAGGACCATCAATTGATGGTCCTGGGGGTGAAGCAGAAGTTGTCCCCTGCTGGAAACAGCGGGACTTCTGCCAGTTAACCCATGCGATGCTGCGCATCGCCGGGTTAACTGCATGTCATTTATAAACGCCGGGATGCGCGAACGCACTGCACAACCCGGCGTTTATATATGACATTCTGCGGGAAGGGGTTAAAAAATATGCTTCTTTCTATTTAATTTTCCACTTTGAAGAAATGACCACTAGGGGTCTCACTACCAGTCCTGACAGCAAGCATTTCAGACTCATGCTGGAGTCCTAAACATTACGAGCTGCCAGTCTGCTTTGTTCACAAAGGAGAACACTCAGAGCTGCCAGCCTGCTTTGTTCACAGCCTGTTTGGCTGTGAACAAAGCAGGCTGGCAGCTCTGAGTGTTTAGGACTCCAGCATGAGTCAGAAATGCTTGCTGACAGGACTGATCGGGAAAAATACAATAGAAAGAAGCATATTTTTCATTAACATGCTATTGGAAAGTTATTCAACATTCATTAAATCTAAAATATATCAAAAGTTTATTTGATGAGAGGTACCCTTTAAAGGAATACTGTAGTGGAATATAATTTATTCCCTATCCGAAGGATAGGGGATGAGTTTTAGATTGTGGGGGGGTCCGACCATTGGGACCCTCCGCGATTCCTGTACGTGTTCCTGGCAGTCTGCAGGAAGTGCCAGGCCATCCCCATCAGGAAGCTGCGGCGGACACGCCCCCTCCATGTATCTCTATGGGATAAATGAAGGGGGTGTGTCGGCAACCACGTCATGCAGGGACGGAACGCACCCCCTCCTACGGACTGCTGTGGCCCCGTACAGGAGATCGCGGGGGTCCCAGTGGTCGGGCCCCCTGCGATCTATAACTTATCCCCTATCTGAAGTTTTATTCCAATACAGTATTCCTTTAATTAATTCCATAAATTGATACAAATTGTTCCTACCAAATGTTGTTGATATTACAGATGCCTATGCCTTAGGCTATTTAGAAAAAGTGTTTAGCATTTGTATTTTGGCTGCAATGCCTAGACGCACAGTAGCTATACCCGACCATACAGATCACGTAAAACTGGACTCCAAACATATTGGCATCCATTTACTATTGGGTTTTCATGTGAATTTAAAGGGAAAAAAGTAAGGGAAAATGCATTTTACTATTTTTATTAACATTGCAAAGGTTTGTCTATTTTTCTGACCATTTTGGTATTTTTAGTTTTTTGATTTTTTTTTTTTTTCTGAAAAGGGATTTTCACATTTTTGTACAACCTGAGTGATTTATTTAATTGTTTACCCTGTCTTTGGCTATTTTTAATGCTGTGATTTTTTTCAATTTCAATGGGGAGGTTAAAAACTTTGGTGCATTTTTTGCACCAAATTATGTGCACCAATATTATTTGTATGTTTTTATACATATCAGTAAGTGCTGATTAAATCAATGTGGTTGGTAAAAACATGAGCAACAGCACAATATAGTAGTATCAAATGTTAGCACAACATAAAACACATATTGTAAAGTATAAAATAAACTCTTCTATTATTCTGTCACGTGCACTTCTAGTCAGCACTTTATGTCCGGGACATTCCTGGCTCTATAAATAGGTTTGGGTGGTACAAGAATATTATAAGTGCGTAGAAAGCAAAGTGTTCTAAAGTTGTTCTCTTGTGCAGGATATCCTCACGTCACACCACCTCCACTACTTTTCTTTTGTATTATTTTAAAGATACATCTCTTACATAAAGCAGTATGAGATTTCCACCGAGTTTATCGTCTGTATGTCCTTTGCATTTTTTTACTTACTAGTTCTAGTTCTGCAAGATGTTCTGCCACCTTCCATTGCCCCACGTAAACAGAGTGCTGGCAACAATTATGTGCTGCTATTCAATTAGACACAAATTAGTGTGCATGGGTAGGAGATGGGTGATCATTCTTACATCATGCCATCCAGGTTCTCAGAAGTCTAGACAACACATGGCTATATGCCAAGGCATCAAACATGGACAGCTACTCAATAGTGACTACTCTATGGCAGTTTTAATTATTGTAGTAAATACCGTGTTTCCCCGAAAATAAACCCTACCCCGAAAGTAAGCCCTAGCAGTATTTTCAGGGTGGGCTGCAATATAACTGCAATATCAACTGGATGGACCGCGATCCAGATCCGGACCGTGGCCGCCAGTAATGCCTGCATTTGGCTGGTCCCATATCTCAGTGTTTTCCAACCAGGGTGCCTCCAGCTGTGGCCAAACTACAATTCCCAGCATGCCCGGACAGCCTTTGGCTGTCCGGGCATGCTGGGAGTTGTAGTTTGGCCACAGCTGGAGGCACCCTGGTTGGGAAACACTACCATATCTAACTATCTATCCTACAATACCGTACAGAAGCTGCAGCGGGACCTCTTTCTGTTGCTTAGCAGATGGGGCAGGGACGCTGTCACTTTAAAACGTCGGCGCGTATGCACGGCCAACATCACAGACGTGTCCCAGAAGGAGGTCCCGCCGCCACTGAGAGCTGCAGCTTCCGTACGGTATGAAGGTGTAAGGTATGGTAGTTTATTATGGCAGAGGGGTGGATGGGGGGCTGTAGCAGTATGGAGGATGGTGGGCTGTAGCAGTGTGGAGGATGGGGGGCTGTAGCAGTGGGGAGGATGGGGGGGCTGTAGCAGTGTGGAGGATGGGGGGCTGTGGGACTATGGGGGGGGGGGGGGGTGCGGCGTCCTCCACACTGCTACAGCCCCCATCCTCCACACTGCTGCAGCCCCCCATCCTCCCACAGCCCCCCATTCTCCTCCCATAAATAAATAAGCCCTACCCTGAAAATAAGCCCTAGTGTGTTTTTGGGGACTAAAATTTATATAAGACCCGGTCTTATTTTCGGAGAAACACGGTAGAAGGTGGACAGCTTCAGCTTTGGAGTTTATAAAGTAGCTATAAGCAGCCAAAGCAGGTAAGTTATGCAATGTGCGTAATTCCCATTGGCTATAATGCAAGTTATATAAACAGAGTAGCTTTGTGAGCAACACCGTTTATATAACTTCAGGAGTTACGTAAACAATGTAGCTAACAGAGCTACGCCATTTGTGTAACTACCATTATAGTAAATGGGAGTTTCGCAAATTGTGTAACCTACCTGCTTCAGCTGTTCCAGCTTTTCCGACCACCTCTTGTAGCCACAGACAGGCAGGAGCTGGCCAACGAGGTGGGACAACCCCTCTACCATTATAATATATATATATATATATATATATATATATATATATATATATATATCCTTGTAAATAAAACTTTTTTTGACCTTTGAAGTAAATAATTATCAAGGAGTATAATGCATACATAGATTAAAGAACCAAAGGAACATCTATTGTTTCCTGTTATATAACATCTAGAATTAAATACAATAAATACATTTCTATGACAGCTGTGTCAAATTGGCACCCCATGTTCTTAAATTTGAAAGACGAATACACCATTTGTTTGTGTTCATTGGTTCCACAAAAATGAAAATTTGTGCCATTTTTGTTTTTGAGATATTGGCCCTGATTTAACATGTTTTGTCGGGTTGTGCGCCAGATATTCTGTCTGCGCCAGAATTTGCACCAGAATTGAAAAAAACCCGACAAACTCTCCATTTTACTGAGAAAACCTGAAAAGGGGGCGTGGCTGTTGGAAAAAGTGGGTTTGGTCACAGAAAAGGAGCATGTCCCGACATTTTCACAAAAACTCAACATATTTACTAAGGTTTCCACATAAAATGTGGTGGATTTGAGCTGAGAAAAACCAGACAGATCAGAGCATGTGTAAAAAAAGCAAAATGTAGGGAAAGTGCAAAATGTAGGGAAACCTTAGTAAATGCTGTGGGAAAAAAATTGTAGGGAATTAAAACCCACAAAAGAAAACTACACAACACTAAATCAGGGCCATTAAGTGTAATATTTGTAGATCCTACTGGTGCCTGTGATTGTTGGTGAGTGGCAGCATTAGTACCAGCAGGGAAAGTTAGGTGGGTTTTTAGGCCTCTTTCACACTATGAAATAGTTCCGTTTAGGAACTTCCGTCACAAGTTCCGCCACTTTATCGGGGAAAACCTGCCATTACAAAACCCCTGACGGCCGTGACTAAATCGCATTGCAGCCTATGGGGTTTGGTAACTGCCCGTTTGCACCGGTATATGCTAGTAATTCATTACGGACGTGATACAGTGACGGGACATTGTGGCGGAATAATTACTGCATGCAGTAATTTTTCCGCCACGATGTCCCATCACTGTATCTCGTCCGTAAGGAATTACGGGCATATACAGGTGCAAACGGGCAGTTACAAAACCCCATAGGCTGCAATGCTATTTAGTCACGGCCGTCAGAGGTTTTGTAACGGCAGGTTTTCCCCGATAAAGTGGCGGAACTTGTGACGGAAGTTCCTAAACGGAACTATTTCATAGTGTGAAAGAGGCTTTATTTTGCTGTAGCCCTTCTTCTGCTCTGTGGGTGTATCAGACCGGTCAGTACTTGCTGCTGCCTGCCCCTAGATTTTTTTGCTATTTTTTTGGGTGTGTTCCTGGTCTGTGCCACCAGCGACTGTTGTGCGCAGTGTGGCTGAACTATACCCTTTTTGTAGCCTGCCCTGATTGCTCATTGTGTGTCACTGATCAGCACTTTTTGGGGGTATGGGTGTTTTTTTTTTTTTTTTTTAAGCTGCTATTTGCTGTACGGCCACACAGTGCAGAACAGTGGCTAGTGACACTCACCTCAAACATACACCCCCCCCCCCCTTAAAAAAGCGCACAGAAAAGCCTACCTTATAACAGTAAAAGTAAGTAAAAAAAAAAAACACCACACTAAATTATACCTATACTACACATTTTTAAATAAAGTGAAAATTCTATACATTTACTTACACAATTACAAAAAAAAAACCTTACCCTTCCCCCATAAAAAAATGTAAATGGCCCTTAAAAAGGCTCTTTTCGGTGGAGGCATACGCCATGCCTGCCTCCAAAACCGAGATATTGTCAATTCTCTCACTTCTGAGCCCTGTCGTATTTCAAGGCAACAGTTTAGGGATATAACAGTAGTCAGGAAAAATTGTGTTACAAATTTTGGGGGGCTTTTTCTCCTTTTACCTCTTGTGGGGGAAAAAAAAACCTTCAGGGCTACACTAGCATGTTAGTGTAAAACAATTTTAGACATTTTAACACTAACATGTTGGTGTTGCCACATATTTTTCATTTTCACAAGAGGTAAAAAGGAGAAAAAGACCCCAAATTTTATAACACAATTTTTGGTATGGAAATGGCCAATTATGTGGCATACAACAGGGCTCAGCAGTGAGAAAGCACCATTGGTGATTTGGACCGCAATGGTTGGTAGTTTCAGAGGTTTTTACATAAATCCATTTTGGAAATTAGACCTTAAAGGGGTTTTCCGACCAAAGACATGTCTGATTGCGGGGGCCAGACGCTGGTCTGGCCTGCTTGATCTCAGACCAGAGCAGAAGACCAGTGGAAGGCAGCGGAGGGGACCTCCATCTGCTGTTCTGGATGATCGGATCTCGCCGGCAGCGATTCGGGCGATCCAATCATCCATTTTAGTGACCGCAGCGCTGCAGAGGCCGTGATCTGTATTGAGGGGTTAATGGTGGACACCCACACGAATGGGGTCACTTTTGGGGAATCTCTCAAGTTTTAACACATCTGTAAATGCTTCTGTAAAAATGAAAGGGTACTGGAAGAAATACCCAAATCAAAAGGAGGCCTCAAAATCCACTAGGGGTTCCTTTATGTCTGAGGCCTATGGTTGGCCCAAGTGGTGCACTAAGGTGACATATGGGATATACCTTAAAATATTGAGTTGCATTTTTGCATTATTAGCTGCTGTGGTACAGAGAAAATTGGATAAAACTGGAATATTTGCAAAGAAAATTAAAATGTTGACTTTTTGTCTCTACTTTGCTGCTATTCCTGTGAAAGGGTTAACAAACTTCCTGAATGTCATTTGGAATATTTTGAGGAGTGCAGTTTTAATAACAGGGCCATTTATAAGGTAAATTTAACCCCTTAAGGACCAGGCCTATTTTATTTTTGTGTTTTTTGTGCAACCATTTCTACTTTGTAATGACACCTCTCATTTTACCATAAAAAAATCTCAAACTTCAAAAAAAACAAAAAACTGTATGTTTAAAATTGCCCTATTTTGACCACCTATAACTTTTTCATTTCCCTGTATACGGGGATGTGTGAGGGCTCATGATCTGTAGTTTTATTTAGTACCACTTTTGTGTATATGTGACTATTTGATCACTTTTTTTTTACGTTCACGTCATTCATACGGGGTCATTAACATTATACTGTATTGTGATAAATTGGACATTTACGCACGCAGCGATACCAAATATGTTCACTAATTACTTTTTTATGCTTTTTTGAGTACAATGGGGAAAAAGGGTGATTTAAATTTTTATTTGGGAGGGGATTTTTCACATTTCTTTTTACTTTTTTTTACACTTTTTTTTAAACTTTTATTTTTAACCTATTATGTCCCCATAGGGGACTTTCTATAGCAATCATTAGATTGCTAATACTGTTCAAGTGCTAAGCATAGGCATAGCACTGATCAGTATTATCGGCAATCTTCTGCTCTGGTCTGCTGGAAGGCAGATCAGTGCAGAAGACCCTGGGAGAGCGGCAGAGGCAGGTGAGGGGACCGCCATTTTAGCTGATCTTAGCTGATACATCTGAGGGGCCGCCATCTTAGCTGATCCCTGCAGCCGTGCCTCAGGTGATCAGATCAGCTATCACAATAGCCGCACTGCCGCACATGCCGTGATCTGTATTGATCACAGCATCTGAGGGGTTAATGGCGGACATCAGCGCGATCACTGATGTCCGGCATTACCGGCGGGTCCCTGGCTGCTGATAGCAGCTGGACCTGCCGTGCATGACGAGAACACCACTCTGGTGCTTTCGGTCACATACAGGACATAAATGTATGTCCTGGTGCCAGCGGATCAGAACATACATTTACATCCATTGTCTTTAAGGGGTTAATATACTGGTCCAGTGAAAATTTGGAAAATTGCTTAGAAACTTTTAAGCCCTCATATGTCTTTGGAAAGTAAAAAGATGTCTACTTTATAATGCCAACATACAGACAACATATTGTATATGTGAATCAAAATGTAATTTATTTGACATTACCATTTTTCTTACAAGCAAAGCCTTTCAAATTTAGAAATTCTTCCAATTTTTCATGAAATGTTTTACCTTTTCACAGAGAAACACTGTAAGTATCAACAAAGTAGAATAAAAATTTTCAAATTGGTATGATAGGTAAAAGCTAACTTATTCCCAATCCACAGGATAGAGGATAAGTAGCTAATCTTCGGGGGTCTGACCGCTAGGATCTCTGCTGCACAGAGCTGGGGTCGGCACACTCCCTCCATCTCTATTTTTACCAGCATACAAAATGACTGTTGTCTCAGATTTTTCCCAGGTTGCAATGCGGCCGAGACCTGATTCACTAGTCAGCTGATGACAGGGAGCCTGTCTGCTTCAATGAGTGGAGGGATCGCTTGGTGGGAGAGAGATCACTCTGCAACTAATGCAACAGCTGTAGGCCCCCTGATTGAAAACCACAGGTCTTTTGAATGGATGCAAATAATTTATGTTTCAATGGGTCGGGTGGCTGATGTGTGGGAGGAAGGAAAATGGAATTATGGGATTTGTAGGCAAAAAAGAAAAGTCAAACAGGAAATACCATTTCACAAAAAGCTAGCCACAATGTTATGGTAATCTCACAACATTTAGCCCCAAGACAAGTGCAGATCCTTCCTAAGCATGTCCATTACTGTCTGCCAGGTACGTACTAAAATCACCTTATTGTGGATAACCCCTTTAATACATCAAGTGACATAGGTCAGATTTGAAAAATGTGTCCTCAAGGCCAGTACAGGCTGTGTCCCTAAGGGGTTAAAGTGAATACTGTATGGAGGCAGAACTTTAGCAACCCCTGTTTATTTGAAAATTCTTAAAGGCATTTTGCCAATAAATAGTTTTATTTATTTATACTTGTGAGATCTCTGCTGCTACCTCCCCACTCTCCTTTCCCAGCTCTACCTGTATACTGCTGCAGATATCTCTATAGAATTAGGATATGAAGTAGTTATATACCTCCCCAGAGAATGTGCACAAACATTGCATTTCTTGTTGCATTTTTCCCAAAATAGTGGCAAAATGCCATAATGCAGTAAAAATGTGTTTAAAAAAATGCAGTTAAACATGCAACATGCAAAGACAGTCTGAAGACTTCGTAAAACACCTTAATTTTGATTATAGGCCAAATCACTTATACCACATGAGAATATTTCTCAAACAAACCATACTTTAAATATGAAAATCCTTGAAAACTACACATAATTTGACTTCTACTCAGTATAATGAGGTCACCCGGCTGAACTCCTGCACCATCAGCATGGTTAGATGATCAAGAGCAGTCATAAAACTAGACATTCTCTCAAATGATACATGGGGAATGTAATCACTATTAGGAATCCATATGAGTGATTAAATTGCATGCAGCCAAACCCATGCCCGTCACAACAGCTACACCATGTAAGCATAAGGTATACCCAAGAACCTCTACATTATTCTCTAATAATCGCCTATGCTGCACTATGTAAGCAAAAAAATAAAACCAATAGAGAAATCTATTAGATGGTGCTCATGTTTAAAGCAGTTTTCCTTTACAGATCATTGGTCAGGTAGCGGATACAGATAATGGCCAACAGGCCCAGATGTCATGAGTGCACCTGAGCGTGAAACGGCCCCTTGGCCATTATCTGTATCTGTGACCTGACCGATGATCAAGAAAGGAAAACTGCTTTACACGTGAGTGCCATCTAATCGTTTTCTCTATTGGGATTTATTTGCCTGGTTTCAAGATAGAGCGCCGTGAGGCAGAACTGGTTGGACTTTGGCATATATATATTTGGTATAGTCTGCAGTTCACACTTAGAGTCCTTTGGCGAGCGGTGACTGTGCCGACGTGACTTTGTTTCTGTTACGCCTAGCGCTCCGGGTCCCCGCTCCTCCCCGGAGCGCTCACGGCGTCTTTCTCCCTGCAGCGCTCCGGTCGGTCCCGCTGACCGGGAGCGCTGCACTGTCATGGCCGTCGGGGATGCGATCCGCACAGCGGGACGCGCCCGCTCGCGAATCGCATCCCAGGTCACTTACCCGTCCCGGTCCCCTGCTGTCTTGTGCTGGCGCGCGCGGCTCCGCTCTCTAGGGCGCGCGCGCGCCAGCTCTCTGAGACTTAAAGGGCCAGTGCACCAATGATTGGTGCCTGGCCCAATTAGCTTAATTGGCTTCCATCTGCTCCCTGGCTATATCTGATCTCCTCCCTTGCACTCCCTTGCCGGATCTTGTTGCCTTGTGCCAGTGAAAGCGTTTAGTGTGTCCAAAGCCTGTGTACCTGAACTTCTGCTATCCATCCTGACTACGAACCTTGCCGCCTGCCCCCGACCTTCTGCTACGTCTGACCTTGCCTCTGCCTAGTCCTTCTGTCCCACGCCTTCTCAGCAGTCAGCGAGATTGAGCCGTTGCTAGTGGATACGACCTGGTTGCTACTGCCGCAGCAAGACCATCCCGCTTTGCGGCGGGCTCTGGTGAAAACCAGTAGCCTCTTAGAACCGGTCCACTAGCACGGTCCACGCCAATCCCTCGCTGACACAGCGGATCCACAAACCCGTAAGCCGAATCGTGACAGTAGATCCGGCCATGGATCCCGCTGAGGTGCCGCTGCCAAGTCTCGCTGACCTTACCACGGTGGTCGCTCAGCAATCGCAGCAAATTGCCCAACAAGGACAGCAGCTGTCGCAGTTGACCGCCACGTTACAGCAACTTCTGCCTCTGCTACAGCAGCAACCATCTCCTCCGCCAGCTCCTGCACCTCCTCCGCAGCGAGTGGCCGCTCCTAGCCTCCGCTTGTCCCTGCCGGACAAATTTGATGGGGACTCTAAACTCTGCCGTGGATTTTTGTCTCAGTGTTCCCTGCATATGGAGATGTTGTCGGACTTGTTTCCTACAGAACGGTCTAAGGTGGCGTTCGTAGTAAGCCTTCTTTCAGGAAAGGCCTTGTCTTGGGCCACACCGCTCTGGGACCGCAATGATCCTGCCACAGCCACAGTCCAGGCCTTCTTCGCTGAAGTCCGGAGTGTCTTCGAGGAGCCAGCCCGAGCTTCTTCTGCCGAGACTGCCCTGTTGAACCTGGTCCAGGGTAATTCTTCAGTGGGCGAGTACGCCATCCAATTTCGTACTCTTGCTTCCGAGTTATCATGGAATAACGAGGCTCTCTGCGCGACCTTTAAAAAAGGCCTATCCAGTCGCATCAAGGATGTGCTGGCCGCACGAGAGATTCCTGCCAACCTCCAAGAACTCATCCATTTGGCTACCCGCATTGACATGCGTTTTTCTGAGCGACACCAAGAGCTCCGCCAGGAAAAAGACTTAGATCTCTGGGCACCTCTCCCACAGCATCCTTTGCAGTCTACGCCTGGGCCTCCCGCCGAGGAGGCCATGCAAGTGGATCGGTCTCGCCTGACCCAGGAAGAGAGGAATCGCCGTAGGGAAGAAAATCTCTGTCTGTACTGTGCCAGTACCGAGCACTTCTTGGTGGATTGCCCTATCCGTCCTCCACGTCTGGGAAACGCAAGCACGCACCCAGCTCACGTGGGTGTGGCGTCTCTTGGTTCTAAGTCTGCTTCTCCACGTCTCACGGTGCCTGTGCGGATTTCTCCTTCTGCCAACTCCTCCCTCTTAGCCCTGGCCTGCTTGGACTCTGGTGCCTCCGGGAATTTTATTTTGGAGTCTTTTGTGAATAAATTCCGCATCCCGGTGACCCGTCTCGTCAGGCCGCTCTACATTTCCGCGGTCAATGGAGCCAGACTGGATTGCACTGTGCGTTACCGCACAGAACCCCTCCTGATGTCTATCGGACCCCATCGCGAAGTGATTGAGCTCTTCGTCCTACCCAACTGTACCTCTGAGGTCCTCCTCGGTCTGCCATGGCTCCGGCTTCATTGCCCCACCCTTGATTGGGCCACCGGGGAGATCAAGAACTGGGACTCTGCCTGCCATGGGAAGTGCCTCTCCCTCCCTCCCAGTCCCGTCAGGCAAGCCTCTGTGCCTCCTCATGGCTCCCGTCCTTGTGTCACCCTGCCCCGTGCCAAGCTTCACCCTCTGCCCTCCCTCCCCATTCCTACTCCTGCTGTACTGCCTGCCGTTGAGGAAACCCTCCATTCTTTCCCGGTGTCCTCATCCCAGGGGAGGCAGTTACCGGACAAAAAAAAGGGGAGACCTAAGGGGGGGGTACTGTTACGCCTAGTGCTCCGGGTCCCCGCTCCTCCCCGGAGCGCTCACGGCGTCTTTCTCCCTGCAGCGCTCCGGTCGGTCCCGCTGACCGGGAGCGCTGCACTGTCATGGCCGTCGGGGATGCGATCCGCACAGCGGGACGCGCCCGCTCGCGAATCGCATCCCAGGTCACTTACCCGTCCCGGTCCCCTGCTGTCTTGTGCTGGCGCGCGCGGCTCCGCTCTCTAGGGCGCGCGCGCCATCTCTCTGAGACTTAAAGGGCCAGTGCACCAATGATTGGTGCCTGGCCCAATTAGCTTAATTGGCTTCCATCTGCTCCCTGGCTATATCTGATCTCCTCCCTTGCACTCCCTTGCCGGATCTTGTTGCCTTGTGCCAGTGAAAGCGTTTAGTGTGTCCAAAGCCTGTGTACCTGAACTTCTGCTATCCATCCTGACTACGAACCTTGCCGCCTGCCCCTGACCTTCTGCTACGTCTGACCTTGCCTCTGCCTAGTCCTTCTGTCCCATGCCTTCTCAGCAGTCAGCGAGATTGAGCCGTTGCTAGTGGATACGACCTGGTTGCTACTGCCGCAGCAAGACCATCCCGCTTTGCGGCGGGCTCTGGTGAAAACCAGTAGCCTCTTAGAACCGGTCCACTAGCACGGTCCACGCCAATCCCTCGCTGACACAGCGGATCCACAAACCCGTAAGCCGAATCGTGACAGTTTCTCTCTTAATGAAAAAAAAAATCAAAGAGTGCTTATTTTTTATATTACTGTTTACTTGTAAGATTTTACAATTTTCCAATAACAGAAAAATAAAAGAGAAAAGATAAAGAATCTGTGACAGTTCTCAAGGATTACCATCAACATTTGTCCACCATACACAAAATATCAATGGAATAAATCAATGCTGTAAATAGGACTGACGATCTTGACTAATCCTGCAGTGCAGGTTCTTCAGCCATCTACCTATAAGGAACTATCTGGCAGCACCTACTGGGCATGCACAAATGGCAGACCTGATGGAAACCCATAAGTACCTTGCTGTGGGGGGGTGTAGGCACAGGACGTATACCCTCACTATCTATCTAGTCAAAAAAAATGCCAAGCTGCAACACCAAATATTAGACATCATTTAACCAGTCCACACTCATTTTCGAAGCTTCAGGATGCTATTAAGTCAATCAATTCGCTTTCAAAATACGTTGCAGAAAAACATACTCATCGATATGCAGACTTTGGTTATTCACCATCCTTGACATATGAATATTCCGAAGAAACGACATTTGTTACCACTTTTCACAGCTTCCATGTGGAAATTTAAAGTTATGGCAAATTGTAATGCCGGCATATATATTATGTATTCCTTTCCTGCATTCCCTGTGTATTTTAAAAGGGAATTAATTAACTCCCCATGCCTCATACATCATGTATTTATGGTGCTATGCCCTGACTATATATATACATATATATTTATGTTGTAGAGTGTGACCCTTCAAACAGCCTTGCCAGCTACCAAACAAGCAGGTGTCACAGTTTAGTAGTCTTTATTGTAATATTGACATACAGCAATAAGTTCCGCTTGCAGCATGCAGTATAACGTATCAGTATCCAACATAACATGCTGCTCTCTGGCAGTGCTCACACACCCATGAGATCAGGTTCAGGACTCACAAACACACACACCAGACCTAAAGTATCAAAAAGAACACAAGGCGCTCCCTGTGTGGAATCAATGCGAGCTGAGCGGTGAGGAAGTGCAGGTAATAGAAACTCGCTCACCTGGTTAGGTTGTGCTGGAAAGGCACAACACTCACAAAGATATAAGCACAATGAGACTGCAACGGCTTCCCACGCCGGCTAGTGAACGTGATAATATGCAGGAGAAGGGAAGGTGGAAGCTGAGATTGCGCTGTCATCAATTAGGACGGATCCAGGATCTAGAAGTAGGTAACTGTATTTGGAATACATGCAACGCGTTTCAAAACACTCAGGTTTTTTCATCAGGCACCTCCGGTGCCTGATGAAAAAACCTTAGTGTTTTGAAACGCGTTGCATGTATTCCAAATACAGTTACCTGCTTCTAGATCCTGGATCCGTCCTAATTGATGACAGCGTGATCTCAGCTTCCACCTTCCCTTCTCCTTCTTCTGCAGACCTAAAGTATGGGATGGATTGTATCTCCAGAACCTTTAGTCACTTCCAAAACCTACACCCAAACTCTATTTTACCTGCTGCTTTCTTATAATATAAGTAGATAGATAGATGTGGTGACCACAGGGTGTGGCAATGGATGTAACAGGGTCTGGTGGTATTAACCCTGGGGGCAAGATGTTGTTAACCCCTTAGTGTTCGTGACGCCAGAATGTGGTTGTTTCGGTATAGGCACCGCCAACAACTAGCCTAAAAACGGCATGCAATGAAGGAATGTCCACAGCAAGGGTTTGAAGTAACTGGAAATTTTACTTGTAATATGGAGGAAACAGTCTTTACAATAATGCAGTTTCCTCAAAGGCAACCGGGACACAGGAAACCTCGCAGACTTGCTTGGACTTGTAGTTATGGTGAAAATGCAGCAGGCCACTGTGCTACTAATATATATCTTTAGCTGAGTAGTAGTCACTTGATTTGCAGAGATATTTTTAACTCACGGTTTAGAATTGGCTGCTGAATTTTAGGCTTTGGCCTAGATGAGATAAATTTGCAGTATACAGGACTTTATACTTTCTTTAATACCAGGAACTAAGAGAGTGCAGGAACAAGAGAGTGAATATACAGACTACAGCCCCTTATATACTAGGGGGCTGGACTAAAGCCCATTGGTTGCTAGTTGCCTGGGGTACCTGTGTCCTTGGAACTCTGGGTATGTCATGTGACTGCAGGTCACATGACCAACACTCTATACACTTTGTACAACTTTATACATATGAACAATCACATTAAATGAACAAAATAAATACACGACTCTTCCTGAGGAGACTTAAGGATGGTACAGAGCTAGGTTCGGTACCGGGACACCACATAGATAGACAGATAATAGATAGATAGAGATAAATATGGTAAGAGGCATGACTTTTTTTTTTACTTCTAGTTGTCATAATGGAAGTTTCTTTTAAGGATGCAGCTGTCCACTACAGACCATTACATACTGCACAGTTGTCACTGCAAAACAGGAACATGCTCATTGGGTGGGTATACAAGATGGAAGGAAATGTACTATCAAGCTCTACAATCTATTTCCATGTTAATAAATATTTTCTGGGGATTCAACAATGGTAATGCATGGATTCTGCCGCTCATTTCCACCATGAGATATAACAAACCGATGCCCAAATATTTCTCTTCTGCCGTTTTGGCATTTCTTCCCTTATCGCAATGGCACATACCAATGTATTAACAGATTAACATAAACTGCCAATTATCTTCCGCCTACATTTAGAAATATTTACACTAGCGTCTCCCAGCTATCATATGCTGTCAGTTCTGTGGCAGAACAGTGCTAATCCCTTTTTTACTACTAATTCTCTATGAAACCGAAGTGGAAATGTTCACTTTAAGTTATACATGATTTGACTTCAAGACTGGTAAATAGGACAAATGGATCTTGAAAATGTGATTGTTTTATATACCGTATTTTTTGCCGTATAAGACGCACTTTTTCTTCCCCAAAACTGTGGGGTAAAAGTTGGTGCGACTTATACGGCGAATACACATTAAAACCCTGTCATATCGCGGCGGTCGCTGCGGCCATCAATGGCCGGGACCCGCGGCTAATACATGACATCACCGATCGCAGTGATGCCCTGTATTAACCCTTCAGACGCGGCGATCAAAGCTGACCGCCGTGTCTGAAGTGAAAGTGACACTAAACTGGCTCCTCAGTCGGACTGTTCGGGACTGCCGCGGTGAAATCGCGGCGTCCCGAACAGCTTACAGGACACCGGGAGGGACCTTACCTGCCTCCTCGGTGTCTGCTCTATGCCGGTATCCCCTGCATGGCCGGCGCTCTCCTTCATCATCATCACGTCGTCTCGCACGCCGTTCCGTCATCCAATAGGAGCGGCGTGCGTAGAGACGTGATGGCGGCGACGGAGAGCGAGGATACCCGGCAGCAGAGACATTCCGGAGCGACGGGGACACCCCAGGGATGCGGCGACAGCGATGGAGGGCGACATCCAGGGCAGCGGTGAGGAGTCCGGAGCGGCGGGGACACGTGAGTATAATCTCCAATACCAGTGATCTTCAACCTGTGGACCTCCAGATGTTGTAAAACTACAACTCCTGGCCAATGGCTGTCCGGGCATGCTGGGAGTTGTAGTTTTGCAACATCTGGAGGTCCGCAGGTTGAAGATCACTGTCCTATACTTTACATTGTATTTGGTTCAGAATCTTTTTTTTCTGGATTTTCATCCTTTAAAATTGGGTGCGTCTTATATGGCGAAAAATACGGTAAATGTGAAATCTTAGGACGATATTTCTAACTCTTATTTATAAGAAATTTTAGAATGGAATAATGGGTGCAACATTGCCTTCTAATAAATAACCTACTATAGTATTTAATATAAAATTGTTTTATGTGCAATAAATGCTATTACACATTGATACGAATGTAAGAAGGGCGTTTTAAAATTTAATGTAGGAGTGTTTATGTATCATAATATTTAAATAAAACAGACTTTAGATCCTGACAATGTATTGTAGGAAGCAATAATGATATAAAATAATGTGAATGAGAAAAAACTATTTAAAGCGGTTACAAAATGTTTAAAATTAGGTTGAGGTCACAAACATAAAAAAGACGTTATACTCACCTGCCCTAATCCCTTGTAGCTGCTGTTCCAATGGTTC
Source organism: Hyla sarda (assembly GCF_029499605.1). NCBI lineage: Eukaryota > Metazoa > Chordata > Amphibia > Anura > Hylidae > Hyla > Hyla sarda. The sequence continues at coordinate 348,004,017 of NC_079191.1, read as the reverse complement.
ATGGTCTTCACCTGCCACTGCTGGTTCCTGGTTCTTGTAACATGTTGTACCCACAGAAACTGCCCGCTCAGCCAATAATTGGCCTCAGTGGTGTCCTGCCTAGGTCAGTGAGGAGCAATTCTTGCGGGGATGACTCATGGGAATCAAGAAACAGGATTGATGAGTGGGGACTGGGAGCCATATATAGCAGATGCTGGGGATCCTTAAAGGGGTATTCATGGCAAAAACTTCTTATCCCCTATCGAAAGGATAGGAGATAAGATGTCTGATCGCGGGGGGCCCACCGCTGGGACCCCCCCCCCCGCCCCCGATCTCCCTGCGTAGCTGTGTCTGCAGTTTTGGAAACCGCCGGGGGGCGTGGCGTGACGTCACACCACGCCCCCTCCATTCATTTCTATGGGAGGGGGCGTAATGGCCGCAACGCCCCCTCCCATAGACATGAATGGAAGGGGCGTGATGCCACTTTTCCGTCTCGGAAGCCTGGCGGTTTCCAAAACTGCAGACACAGCTACGCATAGAATGCGGGCTGCTGCAGGGAGATCGCGGGGGTCCCAGCTGCGGGCCCCCCCGTGAACAGACATCTTATCCCCTATCCTTTCGATAGGGGATAAGATGTTTTTGCCCGGAATACCCCTTTAAAGTGGTACTCCGGTAGAAAACTATTTTTTTTCTAATCAACTGATTCCCAAAAAATTCAACAGATTTGTAAATGACTTCTATTTAAAAATCCTAATCCTTCCAGTACTTATCAGCTGCTGTATGCTCCACATGAAGTTGTATAGTTATTTTCTGTCTGACCACAGTGCTCTCTGCTGACACCTCTGTCCATGTCAGGAACTGTCCAGAGAAGGAACAAATCCCCATACAAACCTTTCCTGCTCTGGAACGTTCCTGACATGGACAGAGGTGTCAGCAGAGAGCACTGTGGTCAGACAGAAAATAACTAGACAACTTCCTCTGGAGCATACAGCAGCTGATAAGTACTGGAAGGATTAAGATTTTTAAATAGAATTAATTTACTAATCTGTTTAACTTTTTGGAAGCAGTTGATTTTAAAATATTTGTTTTCCACCGGAGTACCCTTTTAACATTGAAATTGCAACACCAAAAAGGAAGAATTGTGCAATTATGGAAATTACAAGATCGATAGCCATGTTAATGATATGCAAATAATAAAAAATGGAAACAAACTATTCAAACATTTTAAATTTACTCAATCTCAAGTATGAGTGCCACGCAGAAAAAAACATGCACTCATAGGCTATAGCATGCTATCAATGAGATTAAAGGACATCTATAGTGCAAAATAACTTATCCCCTATCCGAAGGATAGGGGATAAGTTATAGATCGCGGGTGGCCCCGGCGGGATCTCCGGTACGGGGCCGTGGCAATATACAGGAAAGGGGGCGTACCGTCCCCGCATGACGCGGCAGCTGACACGCCCCCTCCATGTACCCCATAGAGATACATGGAGGGGGAGTGTCTGCCGCGGCTTTCTGCTGGGGCCGAAACTTCACTTCCTGCAGACTGCCGCGGGCCCGTCCGGGAGATCCTGGGGGCCCTAGCGCTCGGACCCCCCGCGATCTATAACTTATCCCCTATCCTTTGGATAGGGGATAAGTTATTTTGCGCTGGAGTACTCCTTTAATAATGGTTGTCTGAGGAATGTTATGCTATGCTCAATACAGTTGGGCACACAAGTCATTAGGACCTACAGTTGGCAGCTCCCTTTCCAACTGCTGACTAATGATGTCCCAGATGTTCACAAAGGAAGACAAGTCAGGAGTTGCTGTAGGCCATGGTATCACTTTTAGGTCACATAGGCTACTCACAGTACTACGAGCAACATGTGGCCTGGCTGTTTCCCATGAGGTGTCAAGACCAAATTCCGGCTACAATTGCAGGACTCATTGTTGACAAGCCTCTATTGCCATCTTGCTCTGGACCATGGTGGCTTTCATGAGCAGTGGTGTGAATTCAAGGGAATATCTGTAGCTGGACATCTGGCTGTTGTGCTAGTGCCTTCCATTGGTTTGTGTAGACACCATTGATGCCCTGAGTGATGTCCAATTTCCCTCACAGTGCAGAATGGATAACTATGCACCATTCTTCTAATCTGACAATTCGCTTCTGTGCACCCTCTTATTCCAGATAGTCATTGGTCTGCCAAATACTGGAACGTGCAATGTTGAAAAGTGGTGACATCTAGGCCCATGAGTGATTTGATAGAGTGATGCACTAATGTCTCTCAGTTCAATTATTCTGTCCCTCTCACTTGGCAAAAAGAGGCAATAACTGGCACTCACACAAACAGGGGGCATCACACAATCATTCTGTACTGACATGATCCGATTTCTGAGGCTTCATGTGGCTGAAAAAATGTACTTTCGATGGGCTGTTATACAATTGAAGCCCCTCCCACATGTCACAGATTGTCACAGGTGCTTGAATCTGATTATTTGTGATTTTGTATATCCTTACAGCTTGTACTTCATGGTAAAGCAATTTCAATGTTGAGGAGTACATACTATGCGCCTGCACTAACCATCCGGCAATAAGCACTACAGTGGTCCCGCAAGTTACAATATTAATTGGTTCCAGGACGACCATTGTATGTTGAAACCATTGTATGTTGAGACCATAACTCTATGGAAACCTGGTAATTGGTTCTGAAGCCACCAAAATGTCATCCAAAAATAGGAAAAAGTGAGGATTAAAGAAAAACAAGTAGATAACTAGTATAGATAAAGCAAATCCTTACATATAAAAGTGAGAAAGATCTGCTGGGAGCTGTAAATCACTGTCTATGTCAGTGTTTCCCAAGCAGGGAGCCTCCAGCTGTTGCAAAACTACAGAGGACAGGAGCTTCTTCGGGGTCCTATACAGTACACTCAGTGTCCCAAATGGAGCCGCCCTTACTTGGTGTCCAAAAGGAGCAGCTAACCCTGGCACAGGAAAGGAGTAGTACAGAACTTGTAGTTCCTCCCTGTACTGTACGGGGCGCTACCAGACAGCCAGTCAGTGCATGCACTTCAGTAATAAACGTGATTTACCAGTAAAATGCCCATTCTGATTGGTCAGTTCCTCCAGTTGTGACAGGTATCACAGATCTGGACTGTCCGTACATTGTATGTTGAGTCTGGTTTCAAGTTACAATGGTCCAGAAAAGGCCATTGTATGTTGAAACTATTGTATGTTGAGGCCATTGTAAGTTGAGGGATCACTGTACAAGGTCAAACAATGTTTTTTTCTATTTTGTGCATAAGTGAGTTTTAAATAAATGCCCAATGACTTGAATAGGCAAAGTGATGTAAGTAGCTTTACATGTCATTTATTGTGATTACATGCTTACCGGACCACAGAGGTCTTTTGAAGGTCAGATCTCACAATTTCATGTCAGCTACTAAATATAACTGCTTTAAAACATTCAGTAAATTGTAATTTTTTTTTCACACTCCCCAGCATCATTTATTCTCTCTCAGTTAAAGTTACATCAGGGCTTTTATACAGCTGTCAAGCTTGCTGCCTACTGTGGTTAATGATAGGACTGGCTCTGGTTCTTATTAAAAAGAAAGAAAAATAGGTTATTATTACCCATGTTGAGCATGATTGATCGAAACATTTAGAGAGAACGAAAACTCAACTTCGCTCCTCGATCACCATGGTTACATATTTTTTCATACACTACTAGTCCCACTTCTTTTCTAACCAGAAAATTCCAGGAATCTATTTATACAGAATCCAGTCACCTTTTTTAACATTAAATGCTATCTACAACCTCAATAACATATATCGGCCTAGTAATGGTTTTTAGATAATAATTAAACAGCCAAATATTATATGATTCTTAAATATTATAGAGTATAAAGAATTCCATCAAAGGCGGCTTTACACTATGTGAGGCCTTAGGCGAAACTGCTGAGTTGCCCAAGGCAACCAATCAGATCGCTGCTTTCATTTTTCAGAGGCCTTTTCCAAAATGAAAGAAGCGATCTGATTGGTTGCTATGGACAAGCCAGCAACTATTTCTCTAGACAGTCTTTGATAAATCTCCCCCAAAATAATACCTCCACACAGGAGTCAAGTCCAGGAAAAAAAAGTGTGGGAACTCACTCAAGATTTCTAATGGGTTCCTCCTAATGCAAGACCTCATGTGGCTGGAGTGTGTCCGCAGTTCCTGCAAGAGGAAGGCATTGATGCTATGGACTGGCCCGCCCATTCCCCAGACGTGAATCCAATTGAGCACATCTGGGACATCATGTCTCGCTCCATCCACCAATGCCACATTTCTCCACAGACTGTCCAGGAGTTGACGGATGCTTTAGTCCAGGTCTGGGAGGACATCCCTCAGGAGACCATCTGCCACCTCATCAGGAGCATGCCCAGGCGTTGTAGGGAGGTCATACGGGTATGTGGAGGCCACACACACTACTGAGCCTCATTTTGACTTGTTTTAAGGACATTACATCAAAGTTGGATCAGCCTGTAGTGTGGTTTTCCACTTTGATTTTGAGTGTGACTCCATATCCAGACCTCCATGGGTTGATAAATTTGATTTCCAATGATAATTTTTGTGTGATTTTGTTGTCAGCACATTCTACTATGTTAAGACGAAAGTATTTCATACGATTAGTTCATTCATTCAGATCTAGGATGTGTTATCTTAGTGTTCCTTTATTTTTTTGAGCAGTGTATTATAATAGTTAGGATATTTTCACATGCAGTAATACCAAATACGTAGGGTTTTCTTTTTCTTTTTATTAAAAAAATAGAAAAAGGGAATGATTTCAATTTTTATTAGTGGAGGGGCAGTATAAGCAGATTAGAGCCGGGACCCACATGGAGCAGGTGAGAGGAACTCCGACAGGTGAGCAAACTGATTGGACCCCAGCACATATGTGGCAGGGTATCCAATTGGTTTAGGGGGGCAGTGATTGCAGCACTTAAGGGGCTAATGAAGGAGAACAGCATGAATACCAACCAAGCAGCAACTGCCACATGTTACCAGGGTGGGAAAGGACCATTGTTACTGGCCCTCCCCAGCCTAAATAATGGCAGCCTGTTACTGCATAGGCCCAGGAGCGCCATTTTTGACGCTCCAGGCCTGTTGGTACCAGCTCTTCCCGGTATCCCTGTGCCTGTGGGTACCGGGGTAATAATTGAGGGTTAGCTCCAGCAGTTTTTGGTGCTAACGCTAAGCCCCAGCTTAGTAATGGACTCCATCTATAAGACAGCTTCCACTAATAACCCTGAAAATTCAATAAAAAAATTATTTTATTTTAAAAAAACACTCCCCCCACAGCCCTCGTTATCCATTTTATTAAAAGGAAAAAAATCCAGCTCATCCGCAGTAGTCCTCCGCACTGACATATATATATATATATATATATATATATATATATATATATACACACCTATTCATATTTCCCACAGAGAGTTGTAATTGGCTGGAACCATCTGGCCAATCACAGCTCTCTGCGGGAAATATGAATAGGTGTATATATGGCAGTGCAGGGGACCATAGAAGAGCGGCTGGCGCATCTATACATTAAACAGGAGGATTGCAATGGGCGATCTGTTAATTAGTACAGGTACTACTACTCCCATCATGGAACAGTGTGTTCCATGCTGAGAGTAGTAGTACAATCTAAAAAATTAAAAGTGAAAAACACATACACACAAACTACATTTTTATTATTGTCGGATACATTTTTAGTGCTTTACCCGCTCACATAAACTGATCCCTGTTTAAAAATGAATGAAAATTTTGTTATAAAAAAGATAAATTTAGTTAAATACGTTTTTTTTATTATTTTTTTAAAATGGTACCCTACGAAATTTTTTATAAAAAAGGTATCTCCATCACTTTTTTGGATCGCTAAACAAATGCAAAAATGCCAAAGTTAAAACCCACATGGCATTTTTCTTGGCATTTTTTCACTTCCATAGACTTCTTTGGGAGGGAAAACGCCAAGATTTTACCGAAAAAACGCCAAAGTCTCAACAAGAGGTCATTTTTAAAAACTGAAAACCGCCAAAAGGATTACAAAAAATGCCAAACTGAAAAACGCCAAGTGGATATGGCATTTTGCAGTTTCCTATTGACTTGCAGCTAATATCTGGCTGCAGCGTGTATAAGGGCTAAACTCCAGGACACAATAAGGGCAATAAATAGACTGGATAATAAAATGACAGTGAGTTGTTTAGCATTTCCCTTAGCTCCTGTATTGTTTATGTCGTTCACAAAGCATCATATAAGCATGTTATTAATTGTCAGAGGAAGGAAATGTCTGTAGTGACGCACTCTCTAGAGACAAATATCTGACCAGTGCAGTCTGTAACTTCCCTTCTTATTCATTAGCTTCCAGTGACGCACTGGACATAGCGGATGATGGATGACTTCATTCATCTATGTATAATGTGTCATCATTACATGACAATTCTTTATGGTGAAAGCCAATTCTAGAATCTAGGCTTCATGCCCTTGTACCTGTATAGTCAGCAGGAGCAAAAAACTAAACTGGTACCTTGATACACACAAAATAAATACATTGGTAAACAGACCCATTATAACAATCTTGGAAAGGGAGGGGGTAAGTTAAAAAACAAAAACACTTACTTACCTTCAAGTTAAAAAACAAAAACACTTACTTACCTTACCTTCACTCCTGCACTACCACATGATTGGATGAGTGGTTGTTTGATTTTATGTCCCCAAACCAGGAAGTGCTATCCATCACTTCATGGTTTGGGCACATAAAATCAAACAATCACTCATCCAATCATCTGCAGTGTGATGTCCAGCTCACTGATTGGCTGAGCAGGGATGTGACATCATGTCTCCAAACCATAAAGCGCTGGAAAGTTGGCAGCAGTGCTTCATTTTATTGGCGTCTATGCCAACTTATCTCCTCCCTGACCAGATTAATATATATATATATATATATATATATATATATATATATATATATATATTTGGCCTGGACAATCCCCTTAATGGTAATTGACAAAAAATTAATAGAAAAAGAAATATTAAAGTAGCTTCCAGGTATCACTCTTTTATCCATAATTTGATAAAGACAAAGATCCTGAAGTCAATGTTGGATAAGGCTATGACTGTGTCAGAGGCTTCAATTAGTATTTTCATTCCAGAGCCCTTTTTAAAAGACCAGATAATTAAAAAAAAGGGAGCGTGCACAATTTTTTTTTGTCCAGTCAAATCACAAAAACCATGTAGGAAATATTGACGGACCTCATTAAAGTCAATGCCAGATGCCTAGCTTTAGTGGTGTCTGTTGTGCACCAGATCCACCTGCTCAAATTTTTGTTCTGCTCCTAGATTAGAGTGTACCTGTTGTTAGAAAAAACTTTTATATTACGTAGCTAATACCATTATACATATATTTGTAATATGCATTGGTTTAAAAATGTGTATATTTTTGGGTGAAAAAATGCTATCCCTGCAGCTATTGCCTTTTGTGTCTCTAAGGAAACCAAATACAGGAAGTGAGGGCAGGACAAGTAGGGCTCTGTGCAGGCTCCTGGCTTGTCAATCATCCTGCTGTGTGAGCAGGGAGCCTGTCACAGAGCCTCACTGCACAGAGCCCTGCTTGTCCTCAGTGTACAGAGCCATGCTTGTCCTCAGTTTACAAAGCCCCTGCTTGTTCTCACTGCACAGAGCCCTGCTTGTCCTCACTGCACAGAGCCCTGCTTGTTCTCAGTTTACAGAGCCTTGCCTGTCCACAATGTACAGAGCCCTGCTTATCGTCACTGCACAGAGCCCCTGCTTGTCCTCAGTTTACAGAGCCCCTGCTTGTCCTCAGTGTACAGAGCCCTGCTTGTCCTCAGTGTACAGAGCCCTGCTTGTCCTCAGTGTACAGAACCCTGCTTGTCCTCACTGAACAGAGCCCTGCTTGTCCTCAGTGTACAGAGCCCCTGCTTGTCCTCAGTGTACAGAGCCCTGCTTGTCCTCACTGAACAGAGCCCTGCTTGTCCTCACTGAACAGAGCCTCTGCTTGTCCTCACTGAACAGAGCCCCTGCTTGTCCTCAGTGTACAGAGCCCTGCTTGTCCTCAGTGTACAGAGCCCTGCTTGTCCTCGGTGTACAGAGCCGTGCTTGTCCTCGGTGTACAGAGCTCCTGCTTGTCCTCGGTGTACAGAGCCCCTGCTTGTCCTCGGTGTACAGAGCCCCTGCTTGTCCTCGGTGTACAGAGCCCCTGCTTGTCCTCAGTTTACAAAGCCCCTGCTTGTCCTCACTGCACAGAGCCCTGCTTGTCCTCACTGCACAGAGCCCTGCTTGTTCTCAGTTTACAGAGCCTTGCCTGTCCACAATGTACAGAGCCCTGCTTATCGTCACTGCACAGAGCCCCTGCTTGTCCTCAGTTTACAGAGCCCCTGCTTGTCCTCAGTGTACAGAGCCCTGCTTGTCCTCAGTGTACAGAGCCCTGCTTGTCCTCAGTGTACAGAACCCTGCTTGTCCTCACTGAACAGAGCCCTGCTTGTCCTCAGTGTACAGAGCCCCTGCTTGTCCTCAGTGTACAGAGCCCTGCTTGTCCTCACTGAACAGAGCCCTGCTTGTCCTCACTGAACAGAGCCTCTGCTTGTCCTCACTGAACAGAGCCCCTGCTTGTCCTCAGTGTACAGAGCCCTGCTTGTCCTCAGTGTACAGAGCCCTGCTTGTCCTCGGTGTACAGAGCCGTGCTTGTCCTCGGTGTACAGAGCTCCTGCTTGTCCTCGGTGTACAGAGCCCCTGCTTGTCCTCGGTGTACAGAGCCCCTGCTTGTCCTCGGTGTACAGAGCCCCTGCTTGTCCTCGGTGTACAGAGCCCCTGCTTGTCCTCAGTGTACTGAGCCCTGCTTGTCCTCAGTGCACAGAGCCCTGCTTGTTCTCAGTGTACTGAGCCCTGCTTATCGTCACTGCACAGAGCCCTGCTTGTCCTCAGTGTACAGAGCCCCTGCTTGTCCTCAGTGTACAGAGCCCTGCTTGTCCTCACTGAACAGAGCCCTGCTTGTCCTCACTGAACAGAGCCCCTGCTTGTCCTCACTGAACAGAGCCCCTGCTTGTCCTCAGTGTACAGAGCCCTGCTTGTCCTCAGTGTACAGAGCCCTGCTTGTCCTCGGTGTACAGAGCCCCTGCTTGTCCTCGGTGTACAGAGCCCCTACTTGTCCTCGGTGTACAGAGCCCCTGCTTGTCCTCGGTGTACAGAGCCCCTGCTTGTCCTCGGTGTACAGAGCCCCTGCTTGTCCTCGGTGTACAGAGCCCCTGCTTGTCCTCAGTGTACAGAGCCCTGTTTGTCCTCAGTGCACAGAGCCCTGCTTGTTCTCAGTGTACAGAGCCCTGCTTGTCCTCAGTGTACAGAGCCCTGCGTGTCCTCAATGTACAGAGCCCTGCTTGTCTGTCCCCCATTTCCTGTATTTGGCACACAGGTAATATGTCAGCAGAGAGCACTGTGCAGCTATCTGTCCATTTTAGGAACTGTCCAGAGCAGCATATGTTTGCTATGGGGATTTTCTCCTACTATCAGCAGAGAGCACTGTGTTCCAAAAAGAAAACCATGTCCTCTGTAGTATTCAGCAGCTAATAAGTACTGGAATGATTAAGATTTTTTAATAGAAGTAATTTACAAACCTGTTAAACTTGCTAGCACCAGTTGATAAAAAAAAAAAGTTTTCCATGGGAGTACCCCTTTAAGGACTCAGGGCATACCTGTACGCCCTGGTCCCATTTACCGGGTTTAAACCGTTCTCACCAGCAGAGAACAGGTTAAACCCGGATGGTCCCGGTTGCTACGATGCTTGGCTTCTAAAACTATAGTAAAAGAATCCTGGCAGCTCAGCAGAGCTGATCGGGACTTTCATGACAAAATCTTTCCATTTTCCGATCGGCGATCTATTGCTCCATGTACTGATCAGTGTATGCAATCAGAAAATTGCATGTTTTAGCCCCCTATGGGGGGGTTCCAGTTTAACCCCTTAAGGTGTTTTTCCGTTTTTGCAATTTTTTCCTCATCACCTTCTAAAAATCATAACGCTTTCAATTTTGCACATAAAATTCCATGTGATGGTTTATTTTTTGCACCACCAATTCTATTTTGCAGTGACATTTTTCATTTGACCCAAAAATCCACGGCGAAACAAAAATTGTGGCAGGATTGAAGAAAAAAATGTAATTTTGTAACTTTTGGGGGCTTCCGTTTCTACGCAGTGGATTTTTTGATAAAAATGACACCTTATCTTTATTCTGTAGGTCCATACAATTAAAATGATACCCTACTTATATAGGTTTGATTTTGTCGTACTTCTGAAAAAAATCATAACTACATGCAGGAAAATTTGTACGTTTAAAATTGTCATATTCTGACCCCTATAACTTTTTATTTTTCCGCATACGGGCTGGTATGAGGGCTAATTTTTGGCGCCGTGTTCTGAAGTTTTTATCGGTACCATGTTTTCATTGATCGGACTTTTTGATCGCTTTTTATTCATTTTTTTATGATAAGGGACCAAAAATACGCTATTTTGGACTTTGGAATTTTTTTGCGCATATGCCATTGACCGTGTGGTTTAATTAATGATATATTTTTATAGTTCGGACATTTACGCACGCGGTGATACCATATATGTTTATATTTATTTGCACAGTTTTATTTTTTTTTATGGGAAAAGGGGGGTGATTCAAACTTTTATTAGGGAAGGGGTTAAATTATTTTTATTAACTTTTTTTTCAGTTTTTTTTTTGTAGTGTTATAGCTCCCATAGGGACCTATAACACTGCACACACTGATCTTTTACCCTAATCCCTGCAAAGCCATAGCTTTGCATGGATCAGCATAATAGGGGCTTGATTGCTGAAGCCTGTAGCTCAGGCTTGGAGCAATGAAACGCCGATCAGACACGATGGAGCAAGGTAAGGGTGCCTCCTCTCGCGTCCTAGCTGATCGGGACATCGCAATTTTATTGCGATAGTCCCGATCAGCCCGACTACTTTCATTTTCAATGCAGAGATCAACTTTGATCGCCGCATCTGAAGGGCTAATAGCGCGCGGCACAACGATTGGTGCGGGGTCATAGGACCGGGCGCAGGGCGTACAGGTATGCCCTGCGTCCTTAAGAGGTTAAATCACCCCCCTTTCCCCATTTTTTAAATAAAATAATGTAATAAAGAATAAAAATAATCTTATGTAGACCTGCCACTTGCATAAATGTCCAAACTATTAAAATATTAGGTTAGCTAAACCACACGGTCGATGGCATACACGTAAAAAAAATTGCATACACGTGAAAAAATGATACCATAAAAATATTAATAAAAAGCGAACAAAAAGTCCCATCAAAACAAAAATGGTACCTATAAAAACTACAGATGACGGCGCAAAAAATTAGCCCTCATACCACCCCGTACATGGAAAAATTTAAATATTATAGGGGTCATAAGATGCCAATTTTATACATAATAATTTTAATGCATGTAGTTTATAATTTTTTTAAATAAAATAAAACCTACATAAATTGGGTATTCTTGTAACCGTATGGACCTACAGAATAAAGATAAGGTGTAATTTTTACCAAACATTGCTCTGCGTAGAAACGGGAGCCCCCAAAATTTACAAAAAGGCGTTTTTTATTTTTTTATTTCACCACACAAATATTTTTTTTTGTTTTGCCGCAGGTTATATTCTAAAATAAGTGATGTCATTGCAAAGTACAATTGGTGACGCATAAAACAAGCCCTTATATGGGTCTGTAGGTGCAAAATTTCATATATATCATATACATCATATATCAACTAACTCCAGTAATTTGTAAATTACTTCTATTAAAAAATCTTAATCCTTTCAGTACTTATGTGCTTCTGAAGTTGAGTTGTTCTTTTCTGTCTAAGTGCTCTCTGATGACACCTGTCTCGGGAACCGCTCAGTTTAGAAGAAAATCTCCATAGCAAAAAAACTGGGCAGTTCCTGAGACATGTGTCATCAGAGAGCATTTAGACAGAAAAGAACAACTCAAATTCAGAGGCTCATAAGTACTGAAAGGATTAAGATTTTTTTAATAGAAGTAATTTACAAATTACTGGAGTTAGTTGATATATGATACATTTACAATTCTGTTTAACTTTCTGTGGAGCCAGTTGATATATATAAAAAAAAAAGTTTTTCCTGGATAACCCCTTTAAGGTGAAAATAGGCAGATTCCCTAAGGGGTTAAAAGTTAATACGGTCCGTAGTCGCGCTTGCGCGCTTCGTCAGGCCCCTTCGTCAGGGGCCTGACGAAGCGCGCAAGCGCGAATACGGACCTTCGCCCATTCCTCTTCCCACACCTGCAACACCTGTCCACTCTCCCCTGCAAATACCACCTCGCTGCAACTTGAAATGAAATAAAGAAGCTGGCGATTACACTCCTGACCTGGTGAGTGCTTCATTCTTGTCTTCTTTTGTTTGGTACTTAGACTTAACTGGTTTCCTCTAACTGGGGGTAGAGAGGCTGGGTTAGGCCCTCCAAGAGACTAGAATAAAATGTATTGGCTTATGTGAAATGAATGGGGCTCCTCTTATTTATAACCAGTAGCAGGGTAAAAAAAATAAAAAAAATTGAATACAATACCATGAAACAATATCAAAATACTAACCAGTGCAAATATTTAGTGCAAATGAGTATGCTGACAGCACATCCAAAAGCAAGCAATAAGATCCTGCACATGTAAGGTTCAGTTCAGTGCTGTAGTGCTGAGGTACAGGCTAAGTGGAACGACACTGGCCTGATGACATACTGTAGAGCTCGGCTTTATGTAAAGTTTCCACCTTTTCAGGGTCTTAACAATGGCTCCCAGTACTCCGATACACCCAGAACTGATAATAGAGCAAAATAGGCTGACCAGCTAGCAATGTTAAGAAAAGCTATAAAAACATAGACAACATTTGAAGGACCTACGGTAACTATCTTTCCTTATCTTTTCCTCTGTCTTACCCTAACCTAAGCTTATAATAAAGCTGAGCTAGCTGCTCCTGTAATATCCCTGCGCTTACCCTCGACTCAGCTATGCACAAAAACAAGCAGAAGGAACCTAAAAAATCATAACTGAGACAAAACAATGAAAGTTGCCAGAGATGCACACTAAGCAAGACTCCAAAAAATACCAAAAAAGGGAGAAAGAAATTGTCAATTAAATTAGGCATACAAGGATAGCTTTGTCTAGTAAAATTGGTCGGAAGTATGTGACTTTGGTTTTTTATTGCTATGCTTAGACACAAGAGAAAAATCTTGTAAATGAAATAAATTGTGCCTCTGGCCGACTTTTAAATGGCATGTAATCTCACAAGTAAAGCCATTTCATGACATTAAAGGGGTACTCCGGTGAAAACCTTTTTTCTTTTAAATCAACTGGTGGCAGAAAGTTAAACATATTTGTAAATTACTTCTATTAAAAAATCTTAATCCTTCCTGTACTTATTAGCTGCTGAATACTACAGAGGAAATTCTTTTCTTTTTGGAATGCTCTCTGATGACATCACGACCACAGTTCTCTCTGCTGACGTTATTATAATAATAATAACACTTTACTTATTGTTGTCCTTAGTGGGATTTGAACCCAAGTCCCCAGCACTGCAAGGCAGCAGTGCTAAACACGAAGCCACCATGCTGCCCTTAGCATACATCTGCTATGTATGGTTGCTAAAATGGACAGAGATGTCAGCAGAGAGCACTGTGTTCGTGATGTCATCAGTGTTCCAAAAAGAAAGGAATTTCCTCTGTAGCATTCAGCAGCTAATAAGTACTGGAAGGATTAAGATTTTTTAATAGAAGTAATTTACAAATATGTTTAACTTTCTGTCACCAGTTGGTTTAAAAGAAAAAGGTTTTCACCTGAGTACCCCTTTAAAGATCGCTGGTGGAGTACTGTGGGAGAGCTGACATGGGAGCACTGTTCAGACCACATCACCTTGAGCCAGCATAGAGAAGGATGGGAGCAGGCAAGAGAAGGATGCGGAGGGAACAGAGTATCAGGTCGGCATGTTGAGAAGAGAATTTTCTCCACCTTACTACCGTGGAGAACTTTTTTTTTAATCAACTGGTGCCAGAAAAAGTAAGGGATCCCTCATTGTAATGCTGTTAGCCTGCGCTATAACCCAGTATATTGAGTTTAGTGAAGGTGAAAAGCCTGTCAGTCCTTTCCTTTAAGAATGGGGCTTGAAGGGACAAAACTTTAGAAAGTAAACTTTGAACCTCTATTTAGTATGTTTGTGGGCATAGAGACAAGAAGTACTGCTAAAAGGCTATTGTGTTATGTGACTTTTAAAACTGACTATTTCTGACACATATTACTGTTTGGGAGTTTGATCACATACTTGAGAGCAGGGAGATTTCTTAGAGCCCTTCCCCATTTTAATGTATGTAATGGTCATATGAAACAGAAGAACGATGATCAAGCACTTGAAATAACGAAACAGCTTTATTGAAGATCACTGGACACATGTAAAACCGACCATACCAGCAGACGCGTTTCGAGCACACCCGGCTGAGCATTCAGCCGGGTGTGGACCAGCACCTAGTATTCCAGGTGAACTTTGTTTTGTTTTTGCTGTGTATGAACCAGCACCAAGACTGTTATGTTTTGCCGAGTGTGAATAAAACAATGAAGTTTGATTTTCAACCTGGTTCCTTGCCTCTATACTCTATACCTGACTACCAGAGCCAATTCCCACAAGACATACAGAGTTACAGGATAGCTCCATAGACTTCTATGGGTACATTATTACAGCTTGGTAGAAGATATAGCTTGAAGGTAGCCATAATGTAGTCATGGGCATAAACTCAGGTCTGTATTCAAAATATTAAATACAGTGTATGGGGGATATGAGGTCGGGATATGAGGAGGAGATATGAAGAGAGGGATAGGGTGCGTTCACACGGAGTAACTCTAGAGGAATTTACTCGAGTAATTCCTCTTGAATTCTCCGCTCCAAATTAATGCACATCTCCTCTGACCATTGACTTTAATGTTTTTTTCTGCTGTCCTGTTCACACATCGGAAATTCTGCTAGCAGAATTCTGACGCTGAATTCCTTTCTGCTTGAAGAAAGAACATGTTCATTCTTCAAAGGGATTCCGCTAGAAGAAATCAATAGAAGTTAGGCTGGGTTCACACTGCATAATTTCTGGACAGAATTTCTCGAGCCGGCAGCGCTAGGACCGAGCAGACTGCATTGCTGCCCCGTAGACTGCAATGCATTTCTGGGTGGATCTTTTTGGGAGATCTGCTCAGAAATGCCTTGACATCTATGGGGACGGCAATGTAGTCCGTGCGGTCCTAGTGCCGCTGGCTCTATCTCCGGCAGATATTCTGCCCAGAAATTCCACAGTATGAACCTAGCCTTAATGGTAAAAAAAAATTCTGCCCGACATTGTTTTTGCACGAAATTTGCGCGGAATTTGAGCGGAAATGGCTGAAAAACCCTTCACTACTTTCTCCCCCATTTCCGTGTACGAATTTCACGCTAAAAGAAAATTATTTTTCCCGCACGTAACTTTTTTAGCATGAATTCCTATTGATTTGCTCAGTGTGAACGCACCCTAAAGGTCAAGATATGTGGTCGGGATAGGAGGACAAGATATGGGGTCAGAATATAAGGACGGATATGATGTCAGGATATGAGGTTTGGATATGAGGATGGGATGGGATATCAGGATGGGATATGAGGTTGGGATATTAGGATGGGATATAAGGACAGGATATGAGGACTTGGGATATTAGGATGGGATATGAGGTTGGGATATTAGGATGGGATATAAGGACAGGATATGAGGACTTGGGATATTAGGATGGGATATGAGGTTGGGTTATTAAGATGGGATATGAGAATGGGATATGAGGTTGGGATATGAGAACGATATGTGAAGACAGGATGTAAGGACGGGATAAGACATTGGAATATGAGACTGGAAAATGAGGATGGCATATGAGGATGAGATATGAGGATGTAATATGAGAAAGAGAGCATCATTAATGCTTTTCCATTCCCACAAGGTTTAGGTAGGAAGACCAGGCAACGCTGATTACTTTGCTAACATATATATATATATATATATATATACTGTATATGAGGAAAAGCATAGTCCAGCATCCACCATGTCTCTAGGGCTCTATGGCTGTTTTCACTCTGTACTTCGTATGACCATAATCTAAACAAAACTAATAAAAATATTCAGTAAAATCTTTTAATTTTAATAAAATCATATAGCACATGCAAGTCAAATTTCTGGATATTAAACAGTAGGCCATGGTAAATAAGACCATTCTCCATTTAACACTTCCCTGGTTGGAGTGTTCATATGCTAAATGCCCACAATCATGTTGTCACATGGGGACTCATTATGAAAAATAATAAGGAGGAGGTTGAATGCTTTATGATTGCAAAGCTTTTTATGTCTTACAATTGCATGATATATTAAGAAAGAAGTCCCACATATTTGCATGAAAATTGTTCTGGCAATATCATGTGATACCTATAAACAAAGCAATATGTCTGTGCACTGTAGGGTGTCTTACTGAGGAGGAAAAAACAATTATTTAATCAGAAAACTCAGTGATTGCTAATGAAAGCAAAATCTGCGATGCCAGGAAGGAGGATGGCAAAGACGTTCCCATGACAACAATGAATCTATTGAAGTCATAGAAGGCAAATTCTGACTTGCTTCGGTTTATCATACTTTTAATATAAAAATGACACATTCCACCACCCTGCCAGACATTTCATGATGTTCCCTAGAGGTTCACCTCAGATGGTTTCATTGTTTTAAAATTTGTGTTTACTGTATTGAACCTAAAATGTTAATAACTTAGCAATTTCATTAAACATATGGCCCCGAGCTGAGGTCTTAGTAGTTACTGCTCTATGGGCAGTATTGTGTGTTGTGGGCTGCCTTCAGAAATTTGGGGGCGCTCACATAGCTCTCTACCCTCAGTGCCCCCAAATAATGCCCCTGTGGTGCCCTGCATAGAGGAAGTAGTTAGGTGTGTTTGGGAAAAAGGGTAGGGGGATTGGGGGGGGGGGGGCTGGGGAGGGTAGGTAATTTCCCCTTTTAGTAAATTCCCCCAGCAGCTATATACCCCTATAAGGTAAAAGTCCCCAGTGGGTCCGTAATGCCTTCAGTAGGTATTTGGGTAATGTCCTCAGTAATGCTCCCAGGTAGGTAATGCCCCCAGTAGACAGGTAGTAGTTTTTAATGCACCCCATACGTAGATAGTAGGTGATGCCCCCAGGTAATGCCCCTATTGGGTAGGTAGTAGGTAATGCCCCCAGTAGATAGTGCTCCCAGTAAGTAGGTTGTGCCCCTGGTGGTTAGGGGGTAATGCCCCCAGTTCGTAGTTCCCCCAGTAGGGAGGTAGTAGATAATACCCCCAGGTAGGTAGTGCCCTCCAGTAGGTAGTGCCCCTAGTAGATTGAGCCCCAATGTAGATAGTGCCACCAGTAGGTAATGCCCCAGTAGGTAGTTGCACCAATAAGTAGTTGCCCAAGGTAGGTCATACCCCCAGGTAGGTAATGCCACCACAGAGTTAATGCTCCCACATAGATCCTCAAAAAAAAAAAAAAATCCACTCACATGCTGTTTCACACATATGAGAATGCAGTATCACACATACTAGGCTGCAGGCAGTATCCCATATAATGCTTTTTATAATAGCTGAGAACTGTACCTTTATGCTCCTTTAGCTGCTGCTCTGAGCTGCCTAAGAAGCTTCCTTCAACAAGCTAAGCAAGTCACATGGTTAGGGAAGCAGGGAATTTAGATGAATGAGGTGTGTATGACCTCTCAGGGACAATCACACACTGAAAAGCAGTCTATCGAGAGTGAGCCTTAAAAGGACCCTGCACGGCACATATCTCCTATAGAGGGTACCAGCTTGCCTTCCGGCTGGTTACCAAATTGCTGTAAGAGTGCTTGGTGTAAAAGAAGATAGATGACCCCTAGTAGTGTCAATTTTTGATATTCTTTTACGGTAAAATGGACTCTTTTTTGATAACTGTAGATTATTTCTTATAGCAATGTTATTATTTAGTCAGCACAATATAAAATGTTTTTTTTACAATGACAGTGCCTCCTCAAAGAGGTACTCTGGTGGAAAAACATTTTTTTTCATATCAACTGGCTCCAGAAAGTTAAACAGATTTGAAAATTACGAAAATAGTGAAGTAGGAATTCAGCTCACCTGTTTCGGCACGTGCACGGCCAGCCTCAAAGCTCAAAGTGCTTCCACTATGCACTAATGCACTTTTGTCCAAGTGCTCATTTTTCTTGCCTTTGTATGGACTATTAACTATGACTTAACTAAAGGAGGGTCCACCTTCTCCTACGGTATTCACTTTGAGATTTGAAAATTACTTCTATTAAAAAATCGTAACCCTTTCAGTACTTATCAGCTGCTGTACGATCCAGAGGAAGTTGAGTAAGTTAAGTTGTTCTTTTCTGTCTTACCACAGTGCTCTCTGCTCCCACCTCTGTCCATGTCAGGGACTGTCCAGAGAAGAAGGTGTTGGCAGCAGCATGAGTAGACCATATAGTGGCTGAATAGCACAGCTTGGATGTGGCTGAAGCATGAGGAGACCATGTAGTGGCTGAATGACACAGCGTGGAGGTGTTGGCAGCATGAGAAGACCATACAGTGGCGGAATGATACAGCGTGGAGGTGTTAACAGCATGAGGAGACCACATAGTGGCTGAATGGCACAGCATGGAGTTGTAGGCAGCATGAGGAGACCATATAGTGGCTGAATGACACAGCTCGGATGAGGCTAAAGCATGAGGAGACCATATAGTGGCTGAATGACACAGCGTGGAGGTGGTGGCAGCATGAGGAAACCACATAGTGGCTCAATGACACAGCGTGGAGGTGTTGTCAGCATGAGGAGACCGTATAGTGGCTGAATGACACAGCCTGTAGCTGGCAGCAGCATGAGTAGACACTTGGGCTTCACAATCCCTAAGATTAAAAGATGAATTTTGAAATTTAAATTTAAGATTTTTAAATAGAAATTAAAGATTTTTTTAATTGAGATTGAGGATTTTGAAATTGAAATTTTAACTCCCAAGTTTTAGTGTCCCGGGCCCTGGCACGTGGGTACAAAGAACCAAATATAACAAGGAGTCACATGTCACATGGCAGCACAATGACAGAGCATGGAGGTGGCATCAGTATGAGGAGACCGTATAGTGGCTAAATGACTTCCTGGAGTTTGTGGCAGCATTGGAAGACCATATAGTGTCTGAATGGCACAGCCTGGAGGTGGCTGAAGCATAAGGAGACCATAAAGTGGCTGAATGACTGTCTGGAGTTTGTGGCAGCATGGGGAGACCATATAGTGTCTGAATGGCACAGCCTGGAGGTGGCTGAAGCATGAGGAGACCATATAGTGGCTGAATGGCACAGCCTGGAGTTTGTGGCAGCATGAAGAGACCATACAGTGGCTGAAAGGCACAGCCTGGAGGTGGCTGCAGTGTGAGGAGATCATATAGTGTCTGAATGGCACAGCCTGGAGTTGACTGAAGCATGGGGAGACATATAGTGGCTGAATGGCACAGCCTGGAGTTGGCTGAAGCATGAGAAGAGACCATATAGTGGCTGAATGGCACCGCCTGGAGGTGGCTGAAGCATGAGGAGACCATATAGTGGCTGAATGTCACAGCCTGGAGTTGGCTGAAGCATGAGAAGAGACCAGATAGTGGCTGAATGAGACAGCCTGGAGGTGGCAGCAGCAGCATCAGGAGTCCTGAAAGTGACCCGGTGACAGAGTGGTGTGGTGTGTGGCAATACCAGTACCCGGTGACGAAGGTGGGTGAAAAAAGGTCTGATGCGGAGGAATGTTTGTAACTGGGGAGCAGCGCCTTAAACTTGTTTGCAACTATCCATATTTGTGAAGTGTTGGTGTAGCACCATGGTCAATTTACTCTGATGCATCAGGCATTGGTGGTTGGAAATCCTGGCTGATCCATGCCTGATTCATCTTCACAAAGGTCAGTCTCTGTACATTTTTCTTGGACAGATGAGTTCTCCTTGGGGTGACTATGGCCCCGGCCGCATTAAACACCCGCTCTGATGGCACACTACTGGCCGGGCAGGACAGCTTTTCCAGGGCAAACTCTGCTAGTTGCGGCCACAAATCAAGTTTGGCTGCCCAGAAGTCCAGCGGATCTTCAAGGTGTGTTGGCATGGGCATGTCATGGTATGCCACCACCTGCTGGTTCAGGTCCTGCTCCAGGTGTACCTGCTGCTGATGAGTTGCTTCACTATGTGGGTGAAGAAAGCTACTCATCAGCGACTGTAGACTCAGGCTTCTGCTGATGGAGCTGGTACTGCTCCTGCCACGCCACCCCTCCCCAGCAGCCATGGCAGTGGAAGGTGAGCGCAGGGGGCCCCACGATTCAGACCTGCGAGGGAATGGACAATGGCGCCGATAAACATCGGCCAACTGACTACATGGGATACCTCTGTAGTAGGTCAGTTTGTCCTCCCTCTCAGTGGGTGTAAAAAAGGCCCCCATTTTGTGGCAGTAGCAAGGGTACAATAAGGTGGAGATCCAGAAGTCATCCCGCTGCCGAATGGTGACAATTCGGCTGTCACTACGCAAGTAAGTGAGCATGCATCATGCCATTTGTGCAAGTGACTTGGAGGGATTCCCTGCCTCCATCTCCACTGCATACTTCCACGGTGTGTCTGGGTCCTCTGTCTCACCTTCCTCATAACCCTCTATCTCCTCTAGCTGCTCCTCCTCTCCTGTCAGATGACTGGAAAAAATGCCCATTTGGCGCAACCTAAACTGTGCTTCACTGTGCCCCTCCCCCTCCTCCAGTTCAGCCCCCACAGGGCTCATGTGGCCATGAGATTTAGGCACCACATCTCCAGTGCCCTGACCAGCCATCGTTTCCAACACGTGTTTTAAGAAATTAAGCAGTGGAATGACGTCATTCATCCTGTGATCCTGGCGACTTACTAATAATGTGGCTTCCTCAAAGGGCCTGAGCAAACGGCAGGTGTCACGTATGAGCTGCCACTGGCTCACATTGAAGTTACACAGGGGAGTACTCCTATCCGCTTAGATCATCAAGAAATCGATGATGGCTTTTCTCTGTTCATACAGTTGGTCCAACATATGGAGGCTGGAATTCCAACGTGTGGCAACGTCACAAATCAGACTATGTTGGGGGATACCGTTCTGATGCTACAGCTCATGGAGGGTGTACTTTGCGGTGTACGAGTGCTGAAGTGAAGTTTCCTTCTCATTGTTAGGATGTCTTGCAAATGGGGGAACACTTCAGGAACTGCTTCACAACCAAATTGAACACGTGCCATGCAGGGTGCATTGCTCAGCCTTCCCAGTTGCAGCGCATGCAAGATGTTCTTCCCGTTGTCAATCACCATGGTTCCCATTTCCAGTTTTTGTGGAGTAAGCCATGCTCCGATTTCTTTACGAATGACTTTTAGCAGTTCCTCCCCTGTTTGACTCTTTGTGCCAAGGCAAACCATGTGAAGAACAGCGTGACACCGCCGTGCCCTGCTCATATGGTGGGCTGAAGGGCCATCTGAGACTTGTCTGAGCAGTGGAGGCTGAGGACACAGTGGAGGAAGAGGAGGCGGAGTCGAACACTGTCACAGGACCAACGGCCTGAGAGTGTGGAGGAGGAAGCAGCGTGACCTATCCAAGTTGGGGTTGTGGCTGTGCAGGAACCACATTCACCCAGTGACCCGTAAAGGACGTGTATTGTCCCTGACCGTAGTTACAGCTCCAGACGTCAGCACTGCTGTGCACTTTGGTACACACCGACAGGCTCAAGGACTGGCCCACCTTCTCTTCCACAAAAGTGTGCAGGGCTGGTACTGCCTTCTTCACAAAGAAATGACGGCAAGGCACTCTCCACCTCGGCTCGGCACAAGCCATCAGTTCTCTGGAAGGTGCAGAGTTCACCACTTAAAAATGGAGGTACTGCAGCACCAGCAACTTGGGCAGGAGCACATTTAGCTTCTGCGCCATTGGATGAGTGGGCGCATACTGTTGTCTCTTGGACATGGCTTCGCCGATGGATTGCTGGCAGAATGGCTAAATAAAAGTAGGAGGAGCAGGAGCATCTGGAGCGACAGAAGGAGGGTATGACACACAGCTCCCTTCGGCTGAAGTGGTGGAGCCTTGGCTGGCTGAAAGAGGGAGCGGTGTGCCACTGGGTGATGCAGCAGGCTGGACCACTACATCGGAGCCACAGTTCTCCCAGGCCGCTTTTTGGTGGTGAAGCATATGTTGACGCAGGGCCGTGGTGCCAACATTGGGACCCTGGCCACGCTTCACCTTCTGCCGACATATCTTACATGTGGCTATGTAAACCTCCTCCGGATGTAGCAGTCCGCACTAATTGACTGCTACTGCCGCCGTCTCCAGGAACCCATGTTCCACTACCTCCAGGGAAGGTAGGCTGCCGCAAAGCAAGTGGTCTCCCCAGGCATGTTTGGCTCCAGGATTTCCACTTCTGCCACCATGCTGACTGCCAGCCATGCTACCACCTTGCTGGTTCAGCTGCTGCCTCATGGGCAACCTGCAACTCTCTTCTCCTGATGATGATGAAGCCCCTTGTGCACCCGGCTCCCAATTGCCATCGGCTTCATCATCATCTTCAACAAGTCACTGATGTTCTCCTCAGGTTCCTCAACAGTGTCTGCTTCAGGACCTTGATCCCTGGCAACACCACCTCCCATGTCACTCTCCTCATCACTACTTGCCCGCCTAGCAGAGGAATGTCTCCTCCACTTGTTGGCTGGGCAGTAGCTGCTGACTGTCCTCTATTAGATCCTTCTCAATGAATAGTGGAGCTGAACCCACAGCATAAGATACTTCTGTAGGGGAGGGAACATCATAGGACAGAGGCAATGGGGGGACAGGGACTGCTCCCGAGCCATGCCAACTGAGGGTTGTGTCTGAGTAGCCCACCGATTTACTGGGGGTATCAGATGTCACTTGTGATGAAGTGGATGACCGCGTTAACCAATCGATGACGGCAAATGGGTTCCTTGTCGAGACCCGACCGCTAGCTGATACGGGGAGCTCAGGCCTCTCGCTGTGACTCCTGCTGCCACTCGCTCCTAGTCTGCTGCGACCTCTGCCTGATGAATTTAGACCTCTGTCACTCCTCTGTGCATGTCCTGGCACTTTTCTGCCTGACATACTTAGTGCGCATAGGAGGGGAGTACAATAAGCTTCACTACGCTTAAAACAGTATTTGTCAAGAACAGCAGTAGGAGTGTACTTTTGACTGTCCTTTCACAGTATCTAGTCCCTTGACAGATTAACAGGTACAAAATAGTACACCACGTAGATGTACGTACGTGGTATGCACTTATGAGGGCAGAAAAATGCTGTACAATATGCTTACAAAAACGTATTTTAGTAAAACACCAACCAGTGACTACTTTTGTCTGGACTTTTACAGTATGTAGGCCCTTGACAGATTAACAGGTTTAAAATAGTACACTACTTAGATGTAGGTATGCACTTATGAGGGTAGAAAAATGTGCTACAGTACACTTAAAAAGTATCTGAGTACAACACCAGCCGGTGAGTACTTTTGCCTGGACTTCACAGTATGTAGGCCCTTGATAGATTAACAGGTTCAAAAGAGTACACTACTTAGATGTAGGTATGTGGTTTGCACTTATGAGGGCAGAAAAATGCGCTACAGTATGCTTAATAAACGTATTGGAGTAAAGCACCAGCTGGTGATTACTATTGGCTGTCCTTTCACAGTATGTAGGCCCTTGACAGATTAAGAGGTACAAAAATAGTACAGGGTGGGCCATTTATATGGATACACCTTAATAAAATGGGAATGGTTGGTGATATTAACTTCCTGTTTGTGGCACATTAGTATATGTGAGGGGGGAAACTTTCAAGATGGGTGGTGACCATGGCGGCCATTTTGAAGTCGGACATTTTGAATCCAACTTTTGTTTTTTCAATAGTAAGATAGTAAGTTTTTTCTTCTGACACATCAAACTGATTGGGGATTTCACAAGAAAAACAATGATGTGCTTGGATTTAACGCAACTTTATTCTTTCATGAGTTAGTTACAAGTTTCTGACCACTTCTAAAATGTGTTCAATGTGCTGCCCATTGTGTTGGATTGTCAATGCAACTCTCTTCTCCCACTCTTCACACACTAATAGCAACACCGCAGGAGAAATGCTAGCACAGGCTTCCAGTATCCATAGTTTCAGGTGCTGCACATCTCGTATCTTCACAGCATAGACAATTGCCTTCAGATGACCCCAAAGATAAAAGTCTAAGGGGGTCAGATCGGGAGACCTTGGGGGCCATTCGACTAGCCCACGACGACCAATCCACTTTCCAGGAAACTTTCCATCTAGGAATGCTCGGACCTGACACCCATAATGTAGTGGTGCACCATCTTGCTGGAAAAACTCAGGGAACGAGCCAGCTTCAGTGCATTAAGAGGGAATCACATCATCATGAAGCAATTTCGCATATCCAGTAGAATGGCCCCCAAGGTCTCCCGATCTGACCCCTTTAGACTTTTATCTTTGGGGTCATCTGAAGGCAATTGTCTATGCTGTGAAGATATGAGATGTGCAGCACCTGAAACTACGGATACTGGAAGCCTGTGCTAGCATTTCTCCTGCGGTGTTGCTATCAGTGTGTGAAGAGTAGGAGAAGAGGGTTGCGTTGACAATCCAACACAATGGGCAGCACATTGAACACATTTTATAAGTGGTCAGAAACTTGTAAATACAGTATATACTCGAGTATAAGCCAACCCGAATATAAGCCAGGCCCCTAATTTCACCCCAAAAACCCAGGATAAGTTATTGACTCTACTATAAGCCTAAGGTGGGAAATACATCATCCCCCCATGTCATCATCCAGACCACCAACATCATCCAGACCCCCATCATCATCCCACCCCCCCTTTCATCATCACCGCCTGTCAATCCCTTCAGCCATCGGCTGTCCGGGCATGCTGGGAGTTGTAGTTTTGAAACATCTGGAGGTTCACAGGTTGAAGACCACTGTGGCCTTCGTCATCAATCAGACCCCCGTCATCATCCCCCCCTCATCATTACCGCCTGTCAATCCCTTCATCAGTGGTCTTCAACCTGCGGACCTTCAGATGTTGCAAAACTACAACTCCCAGCCATCGGCTGTCCGGGCATGCTTAGAGTTGTAGTTTTGAAACCTCTGAAGGTCCGCAGGTTGAAGACCACTGCGGCCTTCGTCATCATCCAGACCCCCCCTTTAGTTTTCTACTCACCTCCCCTCGGTGGGAAGGAAGGGTGAGCTGGTCGTCTGGGCCATCTATGCTGCAAGGACTGTCCGGTGGGGAGGGTTAGTCACTCCGGGTGGCCCATTTTCACCGGGGGGGCCTCTTCTCCGTGCTCCGGGCCTGCCCTGGACTAGTGACGTTGCCTTGACGACGACGCACAGGGAAGTTCATGCGCAGCCTCCCTGCGTATGAATGTCCCTGTGCGTCATCATCAAGGCAACGTCACTAGTCCGATGGCTGGGTAAAAAATAGTACACTACTTAGATGTGATATGCACTTATGAGGGCAGAAAAATGCGGTACAGTACGCTTACAAATAAAACATATTTTAGTAAAACACCAGCCGGTGATTACTTTTGCCTGGACTTTCACAGTATCTAGGCCCTTGACAGATTAACAGGTACAAAATAGTATACTACTTAGATGTACGTATGTGGTATGCAGTTATGCACCTATGAGGGCAGAAAAATGCGGAACAGTACGCTTAAAAAAAATTTGCACAATACCAGCAGTACACAACAGTACTGCAGCACAAAAAAAGCTGTGTACTAAACACAAAATTGCACTCTGTCAAAGACTATTAGGAATGGACTGCTGGGTATTATACTGTCTACAGACTAGTATAATCAGCGGATGATTTGTTGCGGAACAAAAACACAGAATTGCGCTGAAAAATTGTTCCTGCCTCCTCTGCTAAGGTTTATGAAGTTGAGGCAGCTTGTTGAAATGTATGAGGCAACACACAGCTATCTGCCCCTCTCTGTAATACAATGCTAAAGAAACTGACTGGGGGGTTAATGCCTGCAGCTGCAGTACAAATCCTTTTCAGTGCAAAAAACAATGCTCTTCGTCCACCAGAACACTGATGTGATTAGGATGTGAAACTCTGACGGAATGAGCTTTTCCGTGTAACATACACACAGCGATGTCCATCCTATCTCTATGCAGTGTAATGAATGATATGATGAGCTGCAAAATGGCTGCCGAATATATAGGGCTGTGACATCACAGGGGTGACTGGCTGCTGATAGGCTGCATCCTGTATGTGATTCAGGGTCATCTCGCCTACTTCCCTTCCCGCCTTGCCTTCCCAGCATTCCTTGCCCCATGTACTGACATGTGAATCAGCCATTTTAGATGCCCTGGAGCCTGGACCGCAGTAAATGGAGTTTAATGAAGCAATTTGCGAGATAGAATCGCGGCAATATTAGCATTTGTTATGAATCTAGCTGTGATAATGCCTAAATTAAACGTTGGATTTTTACACTCAACTCTGCATTCGTTGGAATTGCTGTTCTCTTTCCACATCCATGTGGGGTTAAATAAGCATAGAAAAATGCCAACTTATTTACATTTTTGGGTTCAGTACACTGAACTGTAAACATTAAAGGGGTTATATGATAGTAGAGAAAAAGGTCTCCTTTGCTTTTCTTCTAGACACAGCATAACTCCTGTAGCTCTTATAGCTGTGTCCTGGTGTACAGCTCTGCCTCATTCCTTTTCCTCCTTTTCTGACTTTGTTCCATGCTAAGTGTGAAGAGAGACCACCTTAGTGGTAACGGGGAATGGCTGTATTCCTGCAATGTTCTCTTCTCATAACATTCTTTGTGTAATTTATGCAGTGCTCCATTAGTAATAAAACACATTTATTCACAGAAAGAAACTATATCCTGAAAAGACTTTTGCTACAGTTGAATCCTCATATTGTGTTACATGGATTACTTTGGAGGCAATTTGTTCTTCTCTTTCCAGGGCGGCTGATGTTTGGATATTCACACTGCTAAATCCAAAGCCATCTTCTTTCACCATACTTAAAAAATAAACTGCAAATCATATTTAATTTCTTATCACTAAAAACACAATGTTGCACTTCCTTTACTTTCTTGGTCATGTATGAAAATAATTTTTGGTTTAATGATGTGGAGAGCTAAACCTTAAAAAAACTGTTTTCTTTTTTTATTGGATCGTTTTGTTGGCAGCAAGGACTGTTTTGACTAGCGTATATATGACTAAGGCAAACTCCTTTTGTTTCAAACATCTGGGCTTCTGAGGGAGGCAGGTATATACAGTACGCTTAGGGGTAGAAGTAGGGATGAGTGAATCGAATCTGACAAATCCAAATTCGTTACGAATTTCATGAAAAATTTGATCCGCAACGAATGCGAATATTGCCGCGATTCGATCGCACAAATTGCTTCATTAAACTCCATTCAGTGCGGTCCAGTCTCCAGGGCATCCAAAATGGCGGATCCACATGTGAGGACATGGGGCAAGGAATCCTGGGAAGGCAAGAAGGTGGGATGACCTTGAATCACATGCAGGATGCAGCCTATGAGCAGCCAGACACCCCTGTGATGTCACAGCTTTTTTACAGCAGCGATTCACCTCAAGCCCAAATCCAGCCTAGAAGTACTGACAGGGAAGGGAGTGAGATTGAGAGAGACAGTGCAATTTTGGGTGTAGTACACAGCGACTGTGTGCTGCAGCATTGGTGTGTACAACAACTGAAAAGCTAATAGTAGCCAGCTAGTTAGGGTGAGCAGAGCACTAAAAGCATATTGTCCTCTATTAAGTGTAACCTGTGTGTATATCTAAGTGATATACCATTTTGTTCCTGTTAAAGTCTTAATGGCCTAGATACTGTGAAAGATCAGCCAAAAGTACACACCTGCTGGTGTTGTAGACAAATACTGTTTTAAGGGTACTGGAGCACATTGTCCTCCCCTCAAAAGGGCATACCACAGACGTACATCTAAGTGTGTACCATTTTGTTCCTGTTAAAGTCTTGAGGGCCTAGATACTGTGAAAGGCCAGCCAAAAGTACACACCTGCTGGTGTTGTAGACAAATATGGTTTTAAGCATACTGGAGCGCATTGTCCTCCCCTCATAAATGCATACCACATACGTAAATCTAAGTGGTGCACCATTTTGATACTGTTAAAAAGTCTTAATGGCCTAGATACTGTGAAAGGCAAGACAAAATTACACACCTGCTGGAGTTGTAGACATATATTGTTTTAGGCGTACTGCAGCACATTGTCCTCCCCCTCATAAGTGCATACCACATACGTACATCTAAGTGGTGTACCATTTTGTTTCTGTTAAAGTCTTAAGGGCCAAGATACTGTGAAAGGCCAGTCAAAAGTACACACCTGCTGGTGTTGTAGACAAATACTGTTTTAAGCGTACTGAAGCGCGTTGTCCTCCCTTCATAAGTGCATACCACATACGTACATCTAAGTGGTGTACCATTTTCTTCCTGTTAAAATCTTAAGGGCCTAGATACTGTGAAAGGCCAGCCAACAGTACACATCTGCTGGTGTTGTAAACAAATACTGTTTAAGCGTACTGGAGCGCATTGTACTCCCCTCTGTTACGCCGAGCGCTCCGGGTCCCCGCTCCTCCCCAGAGCGCTCGCTACACTCTCTCCGCTGCAGCGCTCCGGTCAGATCCACTGACCCGGGGCGCTGCGATTCTGCTTCCAGCCGGGATGCGATTCGCGATGCGGGTAGCGCCCGCTCGCGATGCGCACCCCGGCTCCCGTACCTGACTCGCTCTCCCTCGGTCCTGTCCCGGCGCGCGCGGCCCCGCTCCCTAGGGCGCGCGCGCGCCGGGTCTTTGCGATTTAAAGGGCCACTGCGCCGCTGATTGGCGCAGTGATTCCAATTAGTGTCTTCACCTGTGCACTTCCCTATATCACCTCACTTCCCCTGCACTTCCCTGCCGGATCTTGTTGCCATTGTGCCAGTGAAAGCGTTCCTTGTATGTTCCTAGCCTGTGTTCCAGACCTCCTGCCGTTGCCCCTGACTACGATCCTTGCTGCCTGCCCCGACCTTCTGCTACGTCCGACCTTGCTTCTGTCTACTCCCTTGTACCGCGCCTATCTTCAGCAGCCAGAGAGGTTGAGCCGTTGCTAGTGGATACGACCTGGTCACTACCGCCGCAGCAAGACCATCCCGCTTTGCGGCGGGCTCTGGTGAAAACCAGTAGTGACTTAGAACCGATCCACTAGCACGGTCCACGCCAATCCCTCTCTGGCACAGAGGATCCACTACCCGCCAGCCGGCATCGTGACAGTAGATCCGGCCATGGATCCCGCTGAAGTTCCTCTGCCAGTTGTCGCTGACCTCACCACGGTGGTCGCCCAGCAGTCACAACAGATAGCGCAACAAGGCCAACAGCTGTCTCAACTGACCGTTATGCTACAACAGTTACTACCACAGCTTCAGCAGTCATCTCCTCCGCCAGCTCCTGCACCTCCTCCGCAGCGAGTGGCCGCTCCTGGGCTACGCCTATCCTTGCCGGATAAATTTGATGGGGACTCTAAGTTTTGCCGTGGCTTTCTTTCCCAATGTTCCCTGCATCTGGAGATGATGTCGGACCTGTTTCCCACTGAAAGGTCTAAGGTGGCTTTCGTAGTCAGCCTTCTGTCCGGAAAAGCCCTGTCATGGGCCACACCGCTCTGGGACCGCAATGACCCCGTCACTGCCTCTGTACACTCCTTCTTCTCGGAAATCCGAAGTGTCTTTGAGGAACCTGCCCGAGCCTCTTCTGCTGAGACTGCCCTGTTGAACCTGGTCCAGGGTAATTCTTCCGTTGGCGAGTATGCCGTACAATTCCGTACTCTTGCTTCAGAATTGTCCTGGAATAATGAGGCCCTCTGCGCGACCTTTAAAAAAGGCCTATCCAGCAACATTAAAGATGTTCTGGCCGCACGAGAAATTCCTGCTAATCTACATGAACTTATTCACCTAGCCACTCGCATTGACATGCGTTTTTCCGAAAGGCGTCAGGAGCTCCGCCAAGATATGGACTCTGTTCGCACGAGGCGTTTCTTCTCCTCGGCTCCTCTCTCCTCTGGTCCCCTGCAATCTGTTCCTGTGCCTCCCGCCGTGGAGGCTATGCAGGTCGACCGGTCTCGCCTGACACCTCAAGAGAGGACACGACGCCGCATGGAGAACCTCTGCCTGTACTGTGCTAGTACCGAACACTTCCTGAGGGATTGTCCTATCCGTCCTCCCCGCCTGGAAAGACGTACGCTGACTCCGCACAAAGGTGAGACAGTCCTTGATGTCTACTCTGCTTCTCCACGTCTTACTGTGCCTGTGCGGATGTCTGCCTCTGCCTTCTCCTTCTCTACCGTGGCCTTCTTGGACTCTGGATCTGCAGGAAATTTTATTTTGGCCTCTCTCTTCAACAGGTTCAACATCCCAGTGACCAGTCTCGCCAGACCCCTTTACATCAATTGTGTAAACAATGAAAGATTGGACTGTACCATACGCTTCCGCACGGAGCCCCTTCTAATGAGCATCGGATCTCATCACGAGAGGATTGAACTTTTGGTCCTCCCCAATTGCACCTCGGAAATTCTCCTTGGACTTCCCTGGCTTCAACTTCATTCCCCAACCCTGGATTGGTCCACTGGGGAGATCAAGAGTTGGGGGCCCTCTTGTTCCAAGGACTGTCTAAGACCGGTTCCCAGTAACCCTTGCCGTGACTCTGTGGTTCCTTCAGTAACCGGTCTCCCTAAGGCCTATATGGACTTCGCGGATGTTTTCTGCAAAAAACAAGCTGAGACTCTACCTCCTCACAGGCCTTATGATTGCCCTATCGACCTCCTCCCGGGTACTACTCCACCCCGGGGCAGAATTTATCCTCTCTCTGCCCCAGAGACTCTTGCCATGTCTGAGTATGTCCAGGAAAATTTAAAAAAGGGCTTTATCCGTAAATCCTCCTCTCCTGCCGGAGCTGGATTTTTCTTTGTGTCCAAAAAAGATGGCTCCCTACGTCCTTGCATTGACTACCGCGGTCTTAATAAAATCACGGTTAAGAACCGCTACCCCCTACCCCTCATCTCTGAACTCTTTGATCGCCTCCAAGGTGCCCACATCTTTACTAAATTGGACTTAAGAGGCGCCTATAACCTCATCCGCATCAGAGAGGGGGATGAGTGGAAAACG
Source organism: Hyla sarda (assembly GCF_029499605.1). NCBI lineage: Eukaryota > Metazoa > Chordata > Amphibia > Anura > Hylidae > Hyla > Hyla sarda. The sequence goes on along the minus strand of NC_079191.1, from coordinate 347,972,742 downwards.
GCGTTTAACACCAGAGATGGACACTTTGAGTATCTGGTCATGCCCTTTGGCCTGTGCAACGCCCCTGCTGTCTTCCAAGACTTTGTCAATGAAATTTTTCGTGATCTGCTATACTCCTGTGTTGTTGTATATCTGGACGATATCCTAATTTTTTCTGCCAATCTAGAAGAACACCGCCAGCATGTCCGTATGGTTCTTCAGAGACTTCGTGACAATCAACTCTATGCCAAAATTGAGAAATGCCTGTTTGAATGCCAATCTCTTCCTTTTCTAGGATATTTGGTCTCTGGCCAGGGACTACAAATGGATCCAGACAAACTCTCTGCCGTCTTAGATTGGCCACGCCCCTCCGGACTCCGTGCTATCCAACGCTTTTTGGGGTTCGCCAATTATTACAGGCAATTTATTCCACATTTTTCTACCGTTGTGGCTCCTATCGTGGCTTTAACCAAAAAAAATGCCGATCCCAAGTCGTGGCCTCCTCAAGCGGAAGACGCCTTTAAACGACTCAAGTCTGCCTTTTCTTCGGCTCCCGTGCTCTCCAGACCTGACCCTTCCAAACCCTTCCTATTGGAGGTTGATGCCTCCTCAGTGGGAGCTGGAGCTGTTCTTTTACAAAAAAATTCTTCCGGGCATGCTGTCACTTGTGGGTTTTTTTTCTAGGACCTTCTCTCCGGCGGAGAGGAACTACTCCATCGGGGATCGAGAGCTTCTAGCCATTAAATTAGCACTTGAGGAATGGAGGCATCTGCTGGAGGGATCAAGATTTCCAGTTATTATTTACACCGACCACAAGAACCTCTCCTACCTCCAGTCTGCCCAACGGCTGAATCCTCGCCAGGCCCGGTGGTCTCTGTTCTTTGCCCGATTTAATTTTGAGATTCACTTTCGTCCTGCCGATAAGAACATTAGGGCCGATGCTCTCTCTCGTTCCTCGGATGCCTCAGAAGTTGAACTCTCTCCGCAACACATCATTCCACCTGACTGCCTGATCTCCACTTCTCCAGCCTCCATCAGGCAAACTCCTCCAGGAAAGACCTTTGTTTCTCCACGCCAACGCCTCGGAATCCTCAAATGGGGTCACTCCTCCCATCTCGCTGGTCATGTGGGCATCAAGAAATCTGTGCAACTCATCTCCCGCTTCTATTGGTGGCCGACTCTGGAGACGGATGTTGTGGACTTTGTGCGAGCCTGCACTATCTGTGCCCGGGATAAGACTCCTCGCCAGAAGCCCGCTGGTTTTCTTCATCCCCTGCCTGTCCCCGAACAGCCTTGGTCTCTGATTGGTATGGATTTTATTACTGATTTACCCCCTTCCCATGGCAACACTGTTATTTGGGTGGTCGTTGATCGATTCTCCAAAATGGCACATTTCATCCCTCTTCCTGGTCTTCCTTCAGCGCCTCAGTTGGCTAAACAATTTTTTGTACACATTTTTCGTCTTCACGGATTGCCTACGCAGATCGTCTCGGATAGAGGCGTCCAATTCGTGTCTAAATTCTGGAGGGCTCTCTGTAAACAACTCAAGATTAAATTAAATTTTTCTTCTGCATATCATCCCCAGTCCAATGGACAAGTAGAAAGAATTAACCAAGTCTTGGGTGATTATTTGCGACATTTTGTTTCCTCCCGCCAGGATGACTGGGCAGATCTCCTTCCATGGGCCGAATTCTCGTATAACTTCAGAGTCTCTGAATCTTCCTCCAAATCCCCATTTTTCGTGGTGTACGGTCGTCACCCTCTTCCTCCCCTCCCTACCCCCTTGCCCTCTGGTCTGCCCGCTGTGGATGAAATTTCTCGTGACCTTTCCATTATATGGAGAGAGACCCAAAATTCTCTCCTACAGGCTTCATCACGCATGAAGAGGTTCGCGGATAAGAAAAGAAGAGCTCCTCCCGTTTTTTCCCCTGGAGACAAGGTATGGCTCTCCGCTAAATATGTCCGCTTCCGTGTCCCTAGCTACAAGTTGGGACCACGCTATCTTGGCCCTTTCAAAATTTTGTGTCAAATTAATCCTGTCTCTTACAAACTTCTTCTTCCTCCTTCTCTTCGTATCCCTAATGCCTTTCACGTCTCTCTTCTTAAACCACTCATCCTCAACCGTTTTTCTCCCAAATCTGTTCCTCCCACTCCTGTTTCCGGCTCCTCGGACATCTTCTCTGTCAAAGAGATCTTAGCCTCTAAAAAGGTCAGAGGGAAAATTTTTTTTCTAGTGGACTGGGAGGGTTGTGGTCCTGAAGAGAGATCCTGGGAACCTGAGGACAACATCCTAGATAAAAGTCTGCTCCTCAGGTTCTCAGGCCCTAAAAAGAGGGGGAGACCCAAGGGGGGGGGTACTGTTACGCCGAGCGCTCCGGGTCCCCGCTCCTCCCCGGAGCGCTCGCTACACTCTCTCCGCTGCAGCGCTCCAGTCAGATCCACTGACCCGGGGCGCTGCGATTCTGCTTCCAGCCGGGATGCGATTCGCGATGCGGGTAGCGCCCGCTCGCAATGCGCACCCCGGCTCCCGTACCTGACTCGCTCTCCCTCGGTCCTGTCCCGGCGCGCGCGGCCCCGCTCCCTAGGGCGCGCGCGCGCCGGGTCTTTGCGATTTAAAGGGCCACTGCGCCGCTGATTGGCGCAGTGATTCCAATTAGTGTCTTCACCTGTGCACTTCCCTATATCACCTCACTTCCCCTGCACTTCCCTGCCGGATCTTGTTGCCATTGTGCCAGTGAAAGCGTTCCTTGTATGTTCCTAGCCTGTGTTCCAGACCTCCTGCCGTTGCCCCTGACTACGATCCTTGCTGCCTGCCCCGACCTTCTGCTACGTCCGACCTTGCTTCTGTCTACTCCCTTGTACCGCGCCTATCTTCAGCAGCCAGAGAGGTTGAGCCGTTGCTAGTGGATACGACCTGGTCACTACCGCCGCAGCAAGACCATCCCGCTTTGCGGCGGGCTCTGGTGAAAACCAGTAGTGACTTAGAACCGATCCACTAGCACGGTCCACGCCAATCCCTCTCTGGCACAGAGGATCCACTACCCGCCAGCCGGCATCGTGACACCCTCATATGTGCATACCACATACGTATAATTAAGTGGTGTACCATTTTGTCCCTGTTAAAGTCTTGAGGGCCTGGATACTGTGATGGGCCAGCCAAAAGTCCACACCTGCTGGTGTTGTAGACAAATACTGTTTTAATCGTAGTGGAGCGTATTGTCCTCCTCTCATATACGCAATAAGTATGTCAGGTAGGGAAGTGCCAGGACGTGCACAGAGGAGTGGCAGAGGTCTAAATTCATCAGGCAGAGGTCGCAGCAGACTAGGGGCAAGTGGCATCAGGAGTCGCAGAGAGAGGCCTGAGCTCCCAGTATCAGCCAGCGGTCGTGTCTTGACCAGCAACCCATCTGCCGTCATTGATTTGGTTAACACAGTCATCCACTTCATCACAAGTGACCTCTGACACCCCCAGTCAACAGTTGGTGGGTTCCTCTGACACAACCCTCAGTTGGCATGGCCCTGGAGCAGTCCCTGTCCTCCCATTGCCTCTGTTCTATGCTGTTCCCTCCCCCACAGAAGTATCTTATGCTGTGGGTTCAGCTCCACTATTTAGTGAGCATGATCTACTAGAGGACAGTCAGCAACTACTACCCATCCAAGAAGTGGAGGAGACATCCGCCGCTTCCTCCACTAGGCGGGCAAGTAGTGATGAGGAGAGTGGCATGGGAGGTGGTGTTACAAGCGTTCAGGCTCCTGAAGCAGACACTTTTGAGGAACTTGAGGACATCAGTGGCGTGCAGACACAACTCGATGATGATGAAGCTGATCGCACTTGGGAGCTGGGTGCAGAAAGGGCTTCATCATTAGTGTTGCTCGCGAATATTCGCAATTCGAATATTATTCGCGCATATCGCATATTCGCGAATTCGCGAATTTTGCGAATATAGCGCTATATATTCGTAATTACGAATATTCGTTTTTTTTTTTTTTTTTCTTTCTTCACAGTACACATCACAGTGATCACCCCTCTCTGCTTCCAGCTTGTGTGGTGTAAAGAAGGCTGTAATACTACTGTGTGAGACTGGCGAGCGATAATTCGCATATGCGAAAATTAGCATATGCAAATTTTCGCATGTGCGAATTTTCGTGTGTGCTAATTTTGTATATGCTAATATTCACATATGTTAATTTTCGCATACGCGAATATACGCGTATGCGAAAATAAAACGAGAATATAACGAATATGCGAATATTCGCGAATATATGACGAATATTCGTCCATATATTCGCGAATATTCGCGAATTCGAATATGGCCTATGCCGCTCAACACTATTCATCATCATCAGGAGAAGAGAGTTGAAGTTTGCCCATGAGGCAACAGCTGAACCAGCAAGGTGGCAGCATAGTTGGCAGTCATGCTGGTGGCAGAAGTGGAAAGTCTGGAGCCAAACGTGCCCGGGGTAGACCACCTGCTTCGAGGCAGCCTACCTTCCTGGGAGGTAGTGGAACAGGGGTTCCTGTAGTCGCCAGCAGTAGCAGTCAATCAGTGCGGACTGTTAATGGAAAAATCAGCTACTCGGCGGTGTGGCAGTTTTTCATCAAGCATCTGGAGAATGTCAACCTGGCCACATGCAAGATGTGTCGGCAGAAGGTGAAGCATGGCCAGGGTCACAATGTTGGCACCACGGCCCTGCATCAACATATGCAGCATCACCATAAAGCGACCTGGGAGAACTGTATCTCCAATGAGGTGGTCCAGCCTGCTTCATCACCCAGTAGCACGCCGCTCCCTGTTTCATCCAGCCAAGGCTCGACCACCTCAGCCGGAGGGAGTTGTCTGACATACCCATCTTCTGTCACTCCAGATGCTCCTGTCCCTCTTACTTCAAGTCAGTCATTCCGCCAACAATCCATCGGCAAAGCCATGGCCAAGAAACAATTGTTTGTGCCCACTCATCCAATGGCGCAGAAGCTGAATGTGCTCCTGTCCAAGTTGCTGGTGCTGCAGACCCTCCCTCTTTAAGTGGTGGACTCTGCACCTTTCAGAGAACTGATGGCTCTTGCCGAGCCGAGGTGGAGAGTCCCAAACCGTAATTTTTTTGCGAAGAAGGCAGTACCAGCCCTGCACAATTTTGTGGAACAGAAGGTGAGCCAGTCCTTGAGCCTGTCAGTGTGTACCAAAGTGCACGGCAGCACCGACGTGTGGAGCTGTAACTACGGTCAGGGACAATATATGTCCTTTATGGCCCACTGGGTGAATGTGGTTCCTGCACAGCCACAACAGCAACTCGGACAGGTCACGCCACTTCCGCCTCTCAGTTTCAGTGCCCCTCCAGCATACCATGTGTGCAGGGCACGGCTTTGTCACGCTGTTCTTCACATGGTTTGCCTTGGCGAACTGAGTCACACAGTGGAGGAACTGTTAAAAGTCATTCATCAAGAAATCAAATCATGGCTTACTCCACAAAAACTGGAAATGGGAACCCTGGTGACCGACAATGGGAAAAACATCTTGTCTTCGCTGCGACAAGGAAGCTTGAGACATGCTCCCTGCATGGCACACGTGTTCAATCTGGTTGTCAAGCGGTTCCTGAAGTGTTGTTAAGAGTTGTGCCGCGGTCAGACATGCTGGCCGCGGACGCACTCCTCCTCTGCTGCCCAGGACTGCCCGTGTTGCTATGCGCATCCCGAGATGCGGTCGCATTCAGTCCTCTACATCTCACCTACCTTCTCGTCCACTTGTGCTTCCTGCTTGATGGCACGCACGTCCCCACCTCCTAGGGCACGCGCGCACCGCCTCTGTGAAATTTAAAGGGACTGTAAGTAGTTAATTGGTTCTTGCTGCCCCATTACCCTTTAACTACGAGCACTTCCTTTTGACCCTTTCCGGATCTTTGTGCCTTATCAGCCTAAGAGAAAGCATTCAGTTTGTGTTTTGCCTTGCCGTGTATCTGACCTCTTGCTACGTTACCTGACCTTGCTACTGTGCTGCCTTCCCTGACCTCCTGGATATCCTGACTACTTGTTGCCTTATCCTTCTAGTACCATGTTACACCTCGGCCGCCGGTGTGGACGAGTCATATCAGGGGTAGCAACCTGGGTGCCGCCTGCTGCAGCAAGTCCATCCTGCTTTGCGGCAGGCTCTGGTGAAAACCAGCGGCACCTTAGACTCCGCTTCCTGGTATGGCCCACGTCATCATCCAGACAGGTACAGCGGATCCAGTTCACCTCAGCCATAACAAGTGTTCCCCCATCTGCAAGACTTCCTAACAATGGGAAGGAAACTTTGCATGCACTGCAGCCACTCGTACATCGCAAAGCACTCCCTCCTTGAGCTGCAGCGTCAGAACGGTATCCCCAAACATAGTCTTATTTGCAATGTTTCCACATGTTGGAATTCCACCCTCCATATGTTGGACCGACTATACAAACAGAGAAAAGCCATCACCGATTTCTTGATGATCCAAGCGGATAGGAGTACTCCCCTGTGTAACTTCAATGTCAACCAGTGGCAGCTCATATGTGACACTTGTCATTTGCTCAGGCCCTTTGAGGAAGCCACATTATTAGTAAGTCGCCAGGATTACAGGATGAACAACGTCATTCTACTGCTTCTTTTACTACAAAACGTGTTGGAAACAATGGCTGGTCAGGGCACTGGAGACATGGTACCAACATCTCACGGCCCCATGAGCCCTGTGGGGGCTGAACTGGAGGAGGAGGGGGAGGGGCACAGTTTAGGTTTCGCGAGATGGGCTGGTTTTTCTAGTCATCTGACAGAAGAGGAGGAGCAGAAGCAGCTAGAGGAGCCAGACGGTTATGAGGAAAATGACACAGAGGACCCAGACACACTGTGGCAGTATGCAGTGGAAATGGAGGCAGGGAGTCCCTCCCAGTCACTTGCACAAATGGCACAATGCATGCTCACTTGCTTGCGTAGTGACTGACTGAATTGTCTCCATTCGGAATCGGGATGTCTTCTAGCTCTCCCCCTTATAGGACCCTCGCTTCCGGCACTAAATGGGGACCTGTTTTACACCCACTGAGAGGGAGGACAAACTGACCTACTACAGAGACATCCTACGTAGTCAGTTGGTAGCTGCCTATCTGCGCCTTCGTCCATCCTCTCGCAGGTCTGACTCAGGCGGTCCTCTGCACTCACCTTCCACTGCCATGGCTGCTGGGGAGGGGAGGGGTGGCAGGAGTAGTATCAGCTTCATCAGCAGCAGCCTGAGTCTACAGTCACTGATGAGTAGCTTTCTTCACCCACATAGTGAAGCTACTCATCAGCAGCAGGTAGAACTGGAGCAGGACATGAATCAGCAGGTGGTGGCATACCCTGACATGACCATGCCAACACACCTTGAAGATCCGCTGGACTTCTGGGCAGCCAAACTTGATTTGTGGCCGCAACTAGCAGAGTTTGCACTGGAAAAGCTGTCCTGCCCGGCCAGTACTGTGCCATCAGAGCAGGTGCTTAGTGCGACAGGGGCCATAGTCACCCCAAGGAGAACTCCTCTGTCCACAAAATATGTGGAGAGACTGACCTTTGGGAAGATGAATCAGGCATGGATCAGCAAGAATTTCTATCCACCAATGCCTGATGCATCAGAATAGATTGACCATGGTGCCACACCAACACTTCACAAATATGGAGAAACAATAGGGTATGTGAAGCTCACAGAAAAAATATGTGAGGTTAACTGAGAAACTCTCACACCCAAATGAGAATTAAGAAAGAAAATATAGAAAAATAGGAGACTCAGTCCTCAACTATATTACTCAAAAAAGTGTATGATGGATGGTTGGTTTTAGATGAAAAACATTAACTTTCCAGACCAATTAAGGTTACATTATTTAATGTAAGAAATAGCAAAAAATCCTAAAAAATCACAGCCGTAGGGCCCTACGGCTGTGTGAGATTAAAATTATTTAAAATAATAACAACATTCATTTCTATCATAAATGGTAGATATGCCCTGGGGAGTAAGAATATTGCTCACATCTAGTAGTTCAAATAGATTATTGATATGTAATGTTATATGATATATTCCTGCAGACCGTTATAGTCCGTTATTGATAACGGACGTTAGTTTGTTACGGAAGATAGTTACGGAAGAAATAGTTCATGAACTATTTCTTCCGTAACTATCTTTCATAACAAACTAACGTTCGTTATCAATAACGGACTATAACGGATTCATACGGATATTAGAAAATCCCATAAACTATAATGTGATTTTCTAACGGACGTATAGGATTTTGTTACTGCCGTTTTCAGCTGATTTTCACATGGATCTTCCTACGGATGTTTAAAAACGGAGGATTATGTAGCAGAGTTATATAGCAGAATAGATCCGGCAAAGGAAAATACTGAGGGCTTGAAAGTTCTGCGCAGAGTGAGAATCACACACCCCACATAGAGGCTATGAGCCCGGCTGGTATGCAATCCTGTGCCAAAGTTAGAAAAACGACACAGGCACCGAAGTGCCACTCACCCACTCCTCGTTGGTCCCGATGTCTGGGCTGTCCTGCTCTAGCTAAGAACGGCGGCAGCACCGGAAAGTGCAGCCGCCACCGCGAGCTCTTGGCGTGTGATGTGGTGGGTGGATGGTCACCTGTTGGGCAGTCAGCTGGTCGGATGAAAGCGGGCCGGCTCTGTGATTCTGCGGAATTGGTGAAGCCTCTGTAGCTTAAGTGGGTGGTGAAATATCCTTCGCAAAGAAGGTGACTATGGTCCGGCAGCTGCTAGTATATCCAATAGTGGATCCGATAATTCGGTGTCTCCAACTGTCCTGCAGAACTAATAGTCCGGCATCTCAAGTGGCACAGCATAAAGGCAAAAAAGTTTCCATGTGGAGGGAGTAAATAGTCTCTCCAAGGCTTAAGAGGATTTGAACCGGGATGATTGGTCCAAAAAGAAATAAAATAAAATAAAATTGTATAAACACCTAACGTGTTTCGGGGTGTAACTAGAGCATAGGCCGCTCCAACCCCTTCCTCAGTGGTAGAAATGTAGTGAATTAATACATATCTTGCTACTTTTATATGATCTAGAAGTGTCACAGCTGTAATTAGATCCTGTTTGTTACAAGATGTGGGATGGATTTAGGTTGTATGTAAACTCTGGAAATTTAGCCAATGCATAATATTGGGAGCAAAAAATCAAGACATGAGAGAGAAAAAAGGAACAGATACAAAGAAACTCATAGAAATATGAATAAATAGACGGATTTGACCAATAAGTGAATAAAATTAAATTATATGTGAATATATATGGAAAAATAAAATAAAATGAAAGCAATGTAATGATGTGAAAGTAGAATGGATATGAAAGTAAAATAAAGAATACCGTATATACTCGAGTATAAGCCGACCCGAGTATAAGCCGAGACCCCTAATTTCAACCCAAAATCCCAGGAAAAGTTATTGACTCGAGTATAAGCCTAGGGTGGGAAATACATCATCCCCCCCTGTCATCATCCAGACCCGTCATTAACATCCTCATCATCATCATCACCTGTCATCATCCCCTTGTCATCATCCCACACACCCCCCTTCATCATCCCCTTGTCATCATCCCCACCCCCCTTCATCATCCCCTTGTAATCATCCCACACCCCCCCTTCATCATCCCCTTGTCATCATCCCCACCCCCCTTCAACATCCCACACCCCCCCTTCATCATCCTCTTGTCATCATCCGCCCTCAGTGGTCTTCAACCTGCGGACCTCCAGAGGTTTCAAAACTACAACTCCCAGCAAGCCCGGGCAGCCATCGGCTGTCCGGGCTTGCTGGGAGTTGTAGTTTTGAAACCTCCGGAGGTCCACAGGTTGAAGACCACTGCGGCCTTCGACATCATTCAGCCCCCTCTCACCCCCTTTAGTTCTGTACAGTACTCGCCTCCGCTCGGTGCTGGTCCGGTGCTGCAGGACTGTCCGGTGGGGAGGTCGTCCGGTGGGATAGTGGTTCCGGGCTGCTATCTTCACTGGGGGCGCCTCTTCTCCGCGCTTCTGGCCCAGAATAGAGGCGTTGCCTTGACGATGACGCAGAAGTACGTTGGCAATGAACGTACCTCTGCGTCGTTGTCAAGGCAACGTGACTATTCTGGGGCCAGGCCCGAAGTACTTAGAAGAGGCCTCCCCGGTGAAGATAGCAGCCCGGAACCACTATCCCACCGGACGACCTCCTCTCCGGACAGTCCTGCAGCACCGGACCAGCGCCGAGCGGAGGCGAGTACTGTACAGAACTAAAGGGGGTGAGAGGGGGCTGGATGATGTCGAAGGCCGCAGTGGTCTTCAACCTGCGGACCTCCAGAGGTTTCAAAACTACAACTCCCAGCAAGCCCGGACAGCCAATGGCTGCCCGGGCTTGCTGGGAGTTGTAGTTTTGAAACCTCTGGAGGTCCGCAGGTTGAAGACCACTGCGGGTGGAGAGTTCACTCGAGTATAAGCCGAGGGGGGTGTTTTCAGCACAAAAAATCGTGCTGAAAAACTCGGCTTATACTCGAGTATATACGGTACATAAAAATAAAAATACAACAAATTTATAAAATGAAAATAAAAATAAATAAAAATTAAAATAAGTAAAAATAAATAAATAAAAATGAAATAAAATAAATAATAATAAAAAAATTATAAAGAAATAAAAAAAATTCAAATATAAATAATAATAATAAAAGTGAAAATAAAAGTGAAAATAAAATGGAATAAAAATATAAATAAAATAAATATGAAAGAAAATTAAAATAAAAAAAGATGGGAATATCATGAGTGACAAAAGCTACCTAAGGGAACCCAAATAGTTCTAAATTGGAATTAAGACCTCTAGGTTCCATGCTATCAAATTCAAAATATTTTGGCTCTCTGCCTTAGACATACGGACGAAACAGGAACCTCCCCGCCAATCTTATGTAATGATCATGATCCCTGCAAATGTTAGCCCTGACGGGTCTTTATTATGAAATTGAAAAAAATGGTTGGATAAAGGATGCTTTAAGCATCCTTTTTTTTATATATAATATACATGCTCTGAAATCCTAACCTTTTTATTTTTATTATTTAAAAAAAAAAATTTTTTTTATATTTTTATTTTTTTTATTTTATTTTTTTTATTTCATTTTTATTTATTTTTACTTATTTTTATTTTATTTTTATTTCCATTTTATTTATTTATTTATATTTATTTTTATTCCATAATTATATATTTTTTTAAATTTATTGTATTTTTATTTATTCTATATTTTACTTTCATATCCATTCTACTTTAACATCATTACATTACTTTCATTTTATTTTATTTTTATTTCCATTTTATTTATTTATTTGTATTTATTTTTATTCCATAATTATATATTTTTTTTAATTTATTGTATTTTTATTTATTCTATATTTTACTTTCATATCCATTCTACTTTAACATCATTACATTACTTTCATTTTATTTTATTTTTCAATAAATATTCAAATAATTTTATTTTATTCACTTATTGGTCAAATCCGTCTATTTATTCATATTTCTATGAGTTTCTTTAGATCTGCTCCTTTTTTCTCTCTCATGTCTTGATTTTTTGCTCCCAATATTATCCATTGGCTAAATTTCCAGAGTTTACGTACAACCTAAATCCATCCCACATCTTGTAACAAACAGGATTTATATAAAAGTAACAGACCATATAAAAGTAGCAAGATATCTATTCATTCACTACATTTCTACCACTGAGGAAGGGGTTGGAGCGGCCTATGCTCCAGTTACACCCCGAGAACGCGTTTGGTGTAGTTTTATCTTATTTAATTTTATCTCTTTTTGGACCAATCATCCCGGTTCAAATCCTCTTAAGCCTTGGAGAGACTATTTATTCCCTCCACATGGGAACTTTTTTGCCTTTATGCTGTGCCGGTTGAGATGCCGGACTATTAGTTCTGCCGGACAGTTGGAAACACCGGATTATCGGATCCACTATTGGATATACTAGCAGCTACCGGACCATAGTCACCTTCTCTGTGAAGGATATTTCACCACCCACTTAAGCTACAGAGGCTTCACCAATTCCGCAAAATCATGGAGCCGGCCCGCTTTCATCCAACCAGCAGACTGCCCGACACGTGAACATCAACCGGCTACGTCACACGCCAAGAGCTCGCTGGCAGCGGCTGCACTTGCCGGTGCTGCCGCCGTTCTTAGCTAGAGCAGGACAGCCCAGACATCGGGACCAACGCGGAGTGGATGAGTGGCACTTTGGTGCCTGTGTCGTTTTTCTAACTTTGGCACGGCAGGTCATACCAGTCGGGCTCATAACCTCTATGTGGGGTGTGTGATTCTCACTCTGCGCAGAACTTTCAAGTGCTCAGTATTGATTTTCCTTTGCCGGATCTATTCTGCTATATAACTCTGCTACATAAGACTGGTTTATTATTTGCTATCTATTTACAGGATTATCCACAGTCTTTTTTTTCATCCCAAGCCGGCACGCTACTGTTGCTATACTGTCGTACCATTGCTACATCTTTTTTTGCAGGGACACTGTTGCTGTATGAAATTGTTACTATATTTTTTGCAGGGATACAATTCCTTTCAGGGATATATCAATCTTATACCGCTGTTGCACTTTATTGCCGTTATATCTTCTCTGCAGGAATATATCATATTGTATATCAATAATCTATTTGATCTACTAGATGTGAGCAATATTCTTACTCCCCAGGGCATATCTACCATTTATGATAGAAATGAATGTTGTTATTATTATAAATAATTTTAATCTCACACAGCCGTAGGGCCCTACGGCTGTGATTTTTTAGGATTTTTTGCTATTTCTTACATTAAGTAATAGAACCTTAATTGGTCTGGAAAGTTAATGTTTTTCATCTGAAACCAACCATCCATCATACACTTTTTTGAGAGATATAGCTAAGGACTGAGTCTCCTATTTTTCTACACTTCACAAATATGGATAGTGCTAAACATATTTAAGGTGTTCTCCCCAGTTACAGACATTCCTCCACATCAGACCACAAGTAAGTATTGAGGATATGCATTATGTAAATCTTAACTTTAAATAATATGCTTAGGATAAAATATATGTACCCCAAATTTTTTTGAAATCAAACAAAAGGAAAGGTGTGCAAAAACACCATGTGCCACATACACCACAAGTATTAACCCTAGCAGTACTCCACGGGTTGAGCGGGGGTACGCGAAAGCGCTGAAAAATACCGGCCATGCATTGGCCAGTATTTGTCGGCCCATAGCCGCAGCAGCTCACTGTACAGTAGCATGGCCTGAGCTGTGGCCGCGGCTACTGTAAGTGAGCTGCGTGGTTGCTGGGGAGACGTGTGACCTCCGCTGATGTTGCGCGGAGTTGCCGCACAGCACAGGAGGACATCACACGTCAGTGCGGCCCCTCCGAACGGAAAGCTCTGCATGAAGGAACAGGCAACAGGGGACCGCAGGAGGCCAGGTAAAACAATTTTTTTTTTTTTAAAACAACTGTATAGGCCGGAGGGGGACTGTATGGAACGGAGGGGGGATGTATGGGATGAAGGGGGACTGTATGGGACGCAGGGGGGATGTATGGGATGGAGGGGGGCTGTATGGGAAGGAGCACAAGGCATTAAGATGGAGGGGGAGAGGGATAATGGCGGAGGGGGATGGGGAGTAATAAAGCACAAGGCTTTAAAATGTTATGCCTTGTGCTTTATTACTCCTCACAACCCCCCCCCCCCCCCCCGCCATTATCCCTCTTCCCCTCCATCTTAATCTCTGGTGCCATTATTCCGCCCTCCCTCTGATCCTCTTGCGCCTTTGCCCCCCTCCATCTTAATCCCCTTGGGCCATTCCCGACCTCCTCTGATCCCCTTTTGCCATATCGGATAATAATGGCACAAGGGGATCAGAGGGAAGGGGAATAATGGCACAAAGGGATTAAGATGGAGGGGGGAAAATGGCACAAGGGGATCAGAGGGAGGGTGGAATAATGGCACGTGGGGATTAATATGGAGGGGGAATAATAATAGCACAAGGGGATTAATATGGAGGGGGGAATCATGGCAAAAGGGGATAAGCGGGAGGGGGGAATATTGGCACAAGGGGATTAAGATGGAGGGGGATATAAGCACAAGGAGATTAAGATGGAGGGGGAATAATAACACTAGGGGATTAAGATGGAGTGGGAATGCATAAGTATAAAGGTCAGAACACACCTTTTGTCTGCAGGTACCACTTGCGCGCAAGGGGGTACCCGCGGACATATTTTCAGCCTTTGAGGGTACAGTTGCCAAAAAGGTTAAGAAACAATGCTCTAAAAGGTTGAAGGGAACAACGTATGGTCCATTGTAACTGGTGGGGTAAAAACTTCCCCTGTAAGGCCTTACTCTTACTCTAAATCTTAACTTTAAATAATATGCTTAGGATAAAATATATGTACCCCAAATTTTTTTGAAATCAAACAAAAGGAAAGGTGTGCAAAAACACCATGTGCCACATACACCACAAGTATTAACCCTAGCAGTACTCCACGGGTTGAGCGGGGGTACGCGAAAGCGCTGAAAAATACCGGCCATGCATTGGCCAGTATTTGTCGGCCCATAGCCGCAGCAGCTCACTGTACAGTAGCATGGCCTGAGCTGTGGCCGCGGCTACTGTAAGTGAGCTGCGTGGTTGCTGGGGAGACGTGTGACCTCCGCTGATGTTGCGCGGAGTTGCCGCACAGCACAGGAGGACATCACACGTCAGTGCGGCCCCTCCGAACGGAAAGCTCTGCATGAAGGAACAGGCAACAGGGGACCGCAGGAGGCCAGGTAAAACAAATTTTTTTTTTTTTAAAACAACTGTATAGGCCGGAGGGGGACTGTATGGAACGGAGGGGGGGATGTATGGGATGAAGGGGGACTGTATGGGACGCAGGGGGGATGTATGGGAAGGAGCACAAGGCATTAAGATGGAGGGGGAGAGGGATAATGGCGGAGGGGGATGGGGAGTAATAAAGCACAAGGCTTTAAAATGTTATGCCTTGTGCTTTATTACTCCTCACAACCCCCCCCCCCCCCCCCGCCATTATCCCTCTTCCCCTCCATCTTAATCTCTGGTGCCATTATTCCGCCCTCCCTCTGATCCTCTTGCGCCTTTGCCCCCCTCCATCTTAATCCCCTTGGGCCATTCCCGACCTCCTCTGATCCCCTTTTGCCATATCGGATAATAATAGTACAAGGGGATCAGAGGGAAGGGGAATAATGGCACAAAGGGATTAAGATGGAGGGGGGAAAATGGCACAAGGGGATCAGAGGGAGGGTGGAATAATGGCACGTGGGGATTAATATGGAGGGGGAATAATAATAGCACAAGGGGATTAATATGGAGGGGGGAATCATGGCAAAAGGGGATAAGCGGGAGGGGGGAATATTGGCACAAGGGGATTAAGATGGAGGGGGATATAAGCACAAGGAGATTAAGATGGAGGGGGAATAATAACACTAGGGGATTAATATGGAGGGGGAATGCATAAGTATAAAGGTCAGAACACACCTTTTGTCTGCAGGTACCACTTGCGCGCAAGGGGGTACCCGCGGACATATTTTCAGCCTTTGAGGGTACAGTTGCCAAAAAGGTTAAGAAACAATGCTCTAAAAGGTTGAAGGGAACAACGTATGGTCCATTGTAACTGGTGGGGTAAAAACTTCCCCTGTAAGGCCTTACTCTTGCATTATTACTTCCCTTTTTGGCAAGTGTTACTTGCCCTCAAAAGGGCAGCCCCACACAGGAACCTCTCCCTGTTTCCCCCTACAAACACTGCCATTTCCCAGGGTTTTTAGCTAGAAATAGAGAGAATTTCTTGTGTGGGGCCGCACATTTTAGGGTGAGTAACACTTTCCAAGAAGGGAATTAATAGGGCGAGAGGAGGGCCTTACAGGGGAAGTTTTTACCCCCACCGGTTACACCAACAATGCACCATACATTTTTCCCTTCCACCTTTTAGAGGTCTTTGCATCACATCAATATTTGGTGGTATAGATGGCACATGGTGTTTTTTGCACACCTTTCCCTTTGTTTGATTTAAAAAAAAATATTAAGTTTTACGTAATGCATATCCTCAATACTTCCTTGTGCACACTAAAACTTTTACAAAAGAGGCCGTTTTCTTCTGCCTGCCTGCCTCAGCTACTATTCTGATCCTGCCACCCGCCTGATGCCACACATCTGATGCCAAGTTCTCCTTTTTTCACCCACCTTCGTCACCGGGTACTGGTATTACTACCCACCGCACCACTCTGTCACCGGGTCACTTTAAGGACTCCTGATGCTGCTGCTGCCGCCACCTCCAGGCTGTCTCATTCTGCCACCATGTGTTTTCCTCATGCTGTTGCCAGCTCCAAGCTGTCTCATACTGCCACCATATGTTCTCTTCATGCTGATGCCAGCTCCTAGCTGTCTCATACTGCCACCATATGTTCTCCTCATGCTGCCGCCACCTCCACACTGTGTCTTTCAGCCACTATATGGTCTCCTAATGATTCTGTCATCTCCAGGCTGTGTCATTCAGCCACTATATGGTCTCCTCATGCTTCTGCCACCTCCAGGCTGTGTCATTCAGCCACTATGTGGTCTCCTCATGCTTCCGCCACCTCCACGCTGTGTCAATCAGCCAATATATGGTCTCCTCATGGTTCCGCCACTTCCAGGCTGTGTCATTAAGCCACTATAAGTTCTCCTCATGCTGCCGCAAACTCCAGGCTGTGTCATTCAGCCACTATATGCTGCCCCCAACTCCAGGCTATGCCATTCAGCCACTATGTGGTCTCCTCTTGCTGCGGACAACTCCAGGCTGTGTCATTTAGCCACTGTATGGTCTCCTCATGCTGCCACCACCTCCACGCTGTGTCATTGTGCCACTATATGGTCTCCTCATGCTTCCGCCACCTCCAGGCTGTGTCATTCAGCCACTATATGTTCTCCTCATGCTGCCGCAAAGTTCAGGCTGTGTCATTCAGCCACTATATGCTGCCACCAACTCCAGGCTGTGTCATTCAGCCACTATATGGTCTCCTCATGCTGCCGCCACCTCCACAATGTGTCATTAAGCCACTGTATGGTCTCCTCATGCTTCCGCCACCTCCAGGCTGTGTCATTTAGCCACTATATGTTCTCCTCATGTTGCCACAAACTCCAGGCTGTGTCATTCAGCCACGATATGCTGCTGCCAACTCCAGGCTGTGTCATTCAGCCACTATATGGTCTCCTCATGCTGCCGTTAACTCCAGGCTGTGTCATTCAGCCACTATATGGTCTCGTCATGCTGCAGCCAACTCCAGGCTGTGTCATTCAGCCACTATATTGTTACGCTGAGCGCTCCAGGTCCCTGCTCCTCCCCGGAGCGCTCACAGCGTTCTCTTATTCGCAGCGCCCCGGTCAGACCTGCAGACCTGGGTGCGCTGCGATAATGCTCCCAGCCGGGATGCGATTCACGATGCGGGACGCGCCCGCTCGCGATGCGCATCCCGACTCACTTACCAGACCCGTTCCCCGTCTGTGCTGTCCTGGCGCGCGCGGCCCCGCTCCTTAGGGCGCGAGCGCGCCGGGTCCTTGCGATTTAAAGGGCCGGTGCGCCACTGCTTGGCGCATGAGGTTTTAATCAGTACTTTCATCTGTGCACTTCCCTACTTATACCTCACTTCCCCTGCACTCCCTCGCTGAATCTTGTTGCCATTGTGCCAGTGAAAGCGTTTCCTTGTGTGTTCCTAGCCTGTGTTCCAGACCTCCTGCTGTTGCCCCTGACTACGATCCTTGCTGCCTGCCCTGACCTTCTGGGACAGAGGATCCACCTCCAGCCAGCGGAATCGTGACATAAATGTTCTCCTCATGCTGCCGCCACCTCCACGCTGTGTCATTCAGCCACTATATGGTTTCCTCATGCTGCCGCCACCTCCGCACTGTGTCATTCAGCCATTCTATGGTCTCCTCATGCTTCTGCCACCTCCAAGCCATGTCGTTCAACCACTATATGGTCTTCTCATGCTTCTGCCACCTCCAGGCTGTGTCATTCAACCGCTTTATGTTCTCCTCATGCTGCTGCAAACTCCAGGCTGTGTCATTCAGCCACTATATGCTACTGCCAACTCTACGCTGTGTTATTCAGCCACTATGTGGTCTCCTCATGCTGCCGCCAACTCCAGGGTGTGTCATTTAGCCACTATATGCTGCCGCCAACTCCAGACTCTGTCATTCAGCCACTATATGTTGTCTTCATGCTGCCGCCACCTCCACACTGTATCATTCAGCCACTATATGGTCTCCTCATGCTGCCGCAAACTCCAGGCTGTGTCATTCAGCCACTATATGGTCTCCCCATGCTTCCGCCACCTCCAGGCTGTGTCATTCAGCCATTCTATGGTCTCCTCATGCTTCCGCCACCTCCACGCTGTGTCAATCAGCCACTATATGGTCTCCTCATGCTTTCGCCACCTCCAGGCTATGTCATTAAGCCACTATATGTTCTCCTCATGCTGCCGCAAACTCCAGGCTGTGTCATTCAGCCACTATATGCTGCCGCCAACTCCAGGCTGTGTCATTCGGCCACTATGTGGTTTCCTCATGCTGCTGCCAACTCCAGGCTGTGTAATTCAGCCTCTACATGTTCTCCTCATGCTGCCGCCACCTCCACGCTGTGTCATTCAGCCACTATATGGTCTCTTCATGCTGCCGCCACCTCCAGGCTGTGTCATTTAGACACTATATGGTCTCCTCATACTGATGCCACCTCCAGGCTGTCATTGTGCCGCTCTACAACAGTGATTCTAATAGCGACGCCTCTGATCTGCATGTCATACTGAATAACAGTGTCATTTCACTAACCCAGCACACACACTATGAGTGTTACAGCAAGGTAAAGGGTTCTACATCCCTATTGAGGCTCTCTGTAGGCCAGAAATAGATGTTTTTAATTGCCATTCACCGCAAATTAATTTGTACCGAAACAATTTTTTGGGGAAAATTAGGCGAATCGGCCGAATCAAATTTTTCAAAAATTCGCTCATCTCTATGTAGAAGTATAGAACAGCTGTGAAAGTGTTTTCTGTGGCTCGACATTCTGAACTGAATTACCCCAGTCTACATGTATAGTGTGCTGTTTACATGATCCGATATACTAGTCTGAGCTGTGCTTGAAAAAATATTTGTGGCATGCATTATAATCCATCTGCTCATTCCTCTTTTCTTGACCTGCCTCTTGTGGGGAACCAGGAATGTCAAACATTTTGACTGCATGCTTCTGCTCAGCATATTCTTTCCTCTAATTTGCACTTGCTCAATATGCGCCCATCCGGTGGCCAGCGGTTGCTAAATATTTCCAAGAAAATCACCCTTTTTATCAAAACAAAAGAGGTTACCCAGGGTGCACCTTCAAAAAACATATCATTAGAGGTCAGACAAGGTGGAATGGGGCCACAGCCAAAATTGTCTCCTATAAATAGCACTCTGTGACCCCCATACAAATTCTGTATTAAAGCTCCTCATCTATGACATGCTGAGGACCTGTTATGTTGTAGTGATGCATTTGGGTGCCATCCCTTAGGGCCATGAGAATAACAATAAATAAATATTCACATAGCGTACACAGATTCAGCAGCGCTGCAACCTTGGTAATGATTATAGTTATACCTCTGTATATGAGCCTCACACACAAACATACATTAGTTTAGTAATATAAAAGAAACTGGGGGCCTTATATATTCTACCGTGTATTCTACCACTGTCTAGTTAAGAAAATTCCATTAGGTTGCATACTTTATATAAACTGGGGAAAAGTTTATATTAGCATTATTACATTCTTTCAAGTCAATACAGGTTGCATATAAAGCCCCCATTGTCTACAGCAGTGGTCTCAAACTGTGGCCCTCCAGATGTTGTAAAACTTCAACTCCCAGCATGCTGGGAGTTGAAGTTTTGTAACATCTGGAGGGCCACAGTTTGGGACCATTGGTGTAGAGTCATTTGTATTTTTAAAAGTGAAAGGTTAAGCCAAAGTTACTTTGGTGGGGAGTCTGTGAAGTATACTCCATCATGTGTGGTAGCCCAGTAGTCTCCCTCCATGTCCCCAGGGTCCCCGTTACAGTGTAACCCCTATTATATACATGTTTGTATTACTAGTGTACCGTTGCTTTAAATATAATACTATGTGCTTGTTACCCAGGAGGCACTAGTGACCAGGTGACCCCCCAAGTGACATATGGGATCCTTGCTAAGCTCCCTATAAAAACCAGGGGAGGGGCTGCAATCTCGCTCCTGGAGCTCTTAGCTCTTGTTCATGAGTTCCAGTTCAGTCAAGATGTTTCAGAGTGTCTCCGGAGCATTGGAGGCCTCAAACCTAAAGTCTGCAGCCACAAAGTCAGCTCAAGTAAGCTCAAAGTCATCTTCATGCCAATTGTGAAGTCAGTCAATTCAAGTCTTCTATATAGTCACCGTGGCCTGCACTAAAGTGTCTCTACATATTGCAAGTCCCAGCAAGCCTGTGAGGTCCCCCTGTGTCACTGATCACCTCCTTGGGATATTGGCTGTACTACATAGGCTGTATCCCCTGTCTACCCTCAGTAAAGCTACCGTTGTCCGTAACTTGGCATCGGTGTCTTCATTGCCCCCGTGCCTAGCCCAGGACCAGTGGTATTACCTTTTGGTTGTTAAGGTTAAACCACGCCCTGGCGTCACAAACAGAAGGGGTTAATACCATGTGCTCCTGGGGTAATAACCTCTGCCCTGCACCAAACCCCGCCGCTACCACACATGTAACTATTCAAACTTCAAACAGACTCAAAGACACAATGACAAATATGGCAGCAAGTTATTCTAATGTACATTCAGCACCTTAAAAGGGTACACTGCTGAAAACATCTTATCCCCTATCCAAAGGATAGTGGATAAGATGTCTAATTGCGGGGGTCCCCCACGATCTCTGCAGTGGCACTCCTGTCATTCAGTGCATGGAGCGAACTCCGCCCCATGCCCAATAATTGGTGATTTCAGCCTCCATGCCCTCTCCATTGACGTCTATGGGTGCAGGCGTGACGGCTATGTACTAGCCTTCACATCCCCTCCTATAGATATGAATGGAGGGGTGTGGTGTGATGTCACGAACGCGGAAGCTGCAAGCTTTTGTGTTCCCGACGCCGCTGCTTCCGGCCGGTTGATCGTGGGGTTCCCAGCGGAGGGACCCCCGCAATCTAACATCTTATCCCCTATCCTTTATATAGGGGATAAGATGTTTTCAGTGGAGTACCCCTTTAGAAAAAAAAAATAGTGGGGTTTATTTACTAAGAGTGTTGTGTTGTTTTCTTTGTCGGTTTTGATTCCCGACAGGTATTTTCCCAAGGTATTTACTAATGTTTCCATACATTTTTCACTTTTCCCTATGTTTTGCTTTTTTTAAAACTGCTCTTGTCTGTCGGGTTTTCCCTCCCTGAAATCCACCATATTTTCTGTGGAAACCTTCGTAAATATGTTGGGATTTTTCTAAACTGTCGGGGACACGCTCCTTTTGTCGGGACCACGCTCCCTTTCTCATGTGGCCATGCCCCTTTTCAGAGTTTCCTTGTAAAATGGAGGGTTTTGTTGTTTTTTTGTCGCAAATTGTGTCAGGATCACGTTAGTAAATAAACCCCAGTGTGTTTTCCTTTAAGTTTGTTGTTACCACTTTTGCCCTGTTATACAAGGTGCTGTAGTTGTTACTGCAGTTAGTGTACCTACTGTCTAGTGGGCCCCAGCTATGTTGCTGGGCACCATTAAGCACTGGCTGCCAGTCAAGGTTTCCAGCTTTAGCAAAAGCCCAAACAGAGGCCAACGCTGAAGTATTAGCCAATGTAGTGGCATTGACCATTAAGCCAAACTGTTGGGTGAAAACAGGAGATGCTAATTTCACTTGAGTTGCCAGTACAAAGGGGTTTGCTGAGGAAGCATTTATCAAGTTGGCCCAATAGCAGCCACCATGGGTTGCAGACAGAGGAAGGGAGATGGGGAGAGCCTAAGTGGAGCTGTACAGTATGAGCTTAGTAAAGCCTTCATGAGACAAGCATGAGACAAGCATAGGCTGTGAGACCTCTGAGAGGTGCCGCACAACAAGGCCCAATTCTAGTTACCAGGAGATTAGACTGTGAGCCGGTAAAGAGCCTGAGAGTCTGTGGGAGCCATTGCAGGATCAGTGTGACCTGTGGGTGTGCTAGTCAGAGAGACAAGCAAATAGTAAGATACAGGCTGCCCTGAAGCCTTGTGTTGGGCCTATCAAGTGGAGTCAAAGAGGGCGAGTTACAGACCAAGAGTGTCACTAGAAATGTACAAGTGTTAGAGAATTATCTACCTTTTAACAAATAAGAGCAGTGAGCCTCCTCCTGTGCAGCAGTGAAGTATAGATTTGGGTTTATATCGCAACAATTTACCATTGTGTTTGTGAAGCGGCTGTTATATTGTTCAGAGTAATGAGTTAAATAGAACGAGTCCTTTAAAGAGACAATACTCCTTTCTGATGAGGACTTGAATGGTGTTAGTGTTCTAATGGCTTTGGACTATACTTCATCCAAGGAAGTGGTATAGGGCAACAAGGCAGAGCAACACCCATACTAAGTGGTGCAACTTTACTAGTGTTGTCCGGGTGATTTCTGGAGATGCATATCAAAAAATAGGTGAACCTACCGGATTTTGAGGGAACCTCAGGCATACTATGACAACCCTGTCCCAGAGCACAAAAATCTGCATCTTTTAAGAGTCATGTCACCCCCCCCCCCCCCCAACATACTTTCCAAATACAACTATTCTTGCAGACACTCGGCCTAAAATACCACAACTGCAGAAAACGACAGACTGAACATCCATTTTTTTAGTGATCTATTTGTAAGGTTTGTACACATTTTGATCAAACTGTATAGCTCCAATTGCCCCTCTATTCCTGTCCACCTTGTCTTGCTCTAGACATCTAGAACACACTCTAGACATAAACCTTTGCAGATCCATTCTTATACTAACCTTGTACTGATCCTCACAGCAGGAAACATAATCCAGAAATAAAATCACAAATCACAAGTCTAAATGTCTGCACAGAGCTTGTTTTTAGGATTTGCATTCTGGGTAGTCAGTCTCTACACCAGTCACTACAGTAATTGTTGTAGGAGAATAAACTATCCCACTATATGAAAAAGCTTAGCGGAGCGGTTTGAGATGCATCGGTCAATAAGCTTGGTAACAATACTAACCAGTAGAAATATGAGAGAAGATCTGTGATACAACATAGGTGATATGTTAGGATCATTTTTTTCAAAGCTGTACACAGGCTTAATGATGCACCTCCAGTTTAGCTTCAGGCTCAAGGGAAACTAGGAGTTTGCAAGATCTAAAAAGCACTAAAGTAAAGGGGAATCTAATGTCACTTAAAGGGGTTATCCACCATAAGGTGATTTTAGTACGTACCTGGCAGGCAGTAATGGACATGCTTAGGAAGGATCTGCGCTTGTCTTGGGGCTACATAGCTATGTTGTGAGATTACCATAACACTGTGTCTAGCTTTTTGTGAACTTGCATTTCCTGTTTTCATTTTTCTTTTTTTGACTACAAATCCCACAATTCTATTTTCCTCCCTCCCACACATCAGCCACCCCACCCATTAAAACATAAATGAGCTGCAGACCAGTGGTTTTCAATCAGGGTGCCTACAGATGTTGCAATAGTTGGTTGCAGATTGATCTCTTTCCCACCAAGCGATCCCTCCACCCATTGAAGCAGACAGGCTCCCTGTCATCAGCTGACTAGTGAGTCAGGTCTCGGCCGCATTGCAACCTGGGAAAAATCCGAGACAACAGTCATTTTGTATGCTGGTAAAAATAAATAGTGGGGTGAAAATCACAGAAGAATTGTGAGAAAACCGTCAGACACAGGTATAGACACTATATTATGAACTACACTAACTTTACAGCCCCTGTAGCATAGTCAAATAAAATAAATTCCCAAAATACCCCTTTAAAAATATATTTCTGTAATAACAACAAAATACTGTGCAAATAAATAAGTAAGCAGACTCCTCACTGGCTGCATAACAATTATAGTTCTTTAAAACAGATCAGTATATCACAGGTATATCTGATAATGACTATGGCATACTACTACCAGATAGCTTTGCCAGGAAGGGACATTTTTGTTGTAAAATACTAGTTGTTACTAAACTATCAAGGAAATCTGAAATGGGACATATCAACTTTTCGTACATAGTGTCATGATTGAGCAAACCTTAAAGGGAACATTGGCCTCTTATAAAACACATTTCTGAAGATCTGAGAAGCCCAATGAGAGTGTGGGACCACAAAGACTGTTCCTATTTACACCTAGGTCTGACATGTTTTCATTGCCATCATACTGTTATTTTAATAATGGGACGAGAAGGGATACATTCCAGCATGCACATTCCCATAGAAAATTCCCCATTAAAGGGGCTAGCCATCTTTTAGCATCTTTGGTAAATAAAAATCAGTCATGACAATGAGGCACTTAGTCTCATATTGATGATCTGCAGCAACATCATTCTATATAATTATAAACTTTCACCCCCCTGTGAGGCCAAATGGCTCATCTGTCCATAAGATGACTTCCTATGGAGAAGCATGTGATTCTAGAACTTGTATATTGCTATGTAGGCGGCACAGTAACGTGTATCGTCATATGCTCCTCTCTAGGCAGCCATGTATGAAAGGTGGGGCCGTCGGCTGCACAGGGGAACAGGAGGGGATCCGCAGGGGTGGGGCTACATAATTATACAGAACGGCTGCAGATTAACATCACTATATAGTAAGAGTAAGTGCCTCACTGTTATGCATTTATATAAAGATGCTAAAGGTGGGACTTACCTTTTAAAGGGGTATTCCGGCTTTATACATCCTATCCCCTATCCAAAGGATAGGGGATAAGATGTATGATCGCGGGGGTCCCGCCACTGGGGACCCTCACGATCTTGGTGTAGCCCCTGGCATTCTGTGTCGGACGCTGCCTCCGAAACGGGGATGTGACATCACGACCACGCCCCCTAGTGCCCAGCAGCAGGACCCCTGCGATCATACATCTTATCTCCTATCCTTTGGATAGGGGATAAGATGTATGAAGCCGGAATACTCGTTTAAGAGTTATCATGTATTTCAATGGACTATGTAACTCTTTTATTAACTTGCTCATGTGGCAGGCAGTTTTTCCGCGTCTTGACTACATAATGAGCCAAATCACCCCAAAACATTACTATAATGGGGATGATAGGGAGGAGTTTGATGTAGTTCTGTACAGGATGTGGGAACCAAGTGAGGAGGAGGTGACGTGTTTACTATCATCGAAGAAGAGTGTAGCGGAGGTAGGGCCAGAACATCTGTCAAAAGTACCAGACATAGGCCTGCTGGAATAATCAGCTCAAAAAATTGTATTCACAATTGTATCTACTGCTCATCCCAGACTCACCTCTTCACTTCATGAGACTTTCCATGGTGAGCACAATGTGCACTCGAAGTGACAAGTTAAAAATTGTGATGTTTCAAATATGATTGTCAAGAAAAGGTTTTTAAAATTTTTTAGAAGCAATGGCCAAGTATAACACAAAATGTTGGTCCACTAAAGGGGTACTCCGCCCCTTGACCTCTTATCCCCTATCCAAAGTATCTCTGCTGCAGCACCCAAGACATCTGGTGCATGAAGAAAACTTCTCTTTGTGCCGGACAACTGCTGATGTGGGGCGGAGGCTCGAGACATCACAGTCATGCCCCGCTCGTGACTTCACGGCCATGCCCTCTCAATGCAAGTCTATGGGAGGGGGCGGGATGGCAGTCACACCCCCACCCATAGACTTGAAATGAGGGAGCGTGGCCGTGACATCCCGAGCAAGGCACGGCTGTGACATCACAAGCCTCTGGCGATGCTCTAAACGAACACCAGGTGCAGCAGTGAGATTGCAGGGTCCCGCCGCTGGGGACTCCTGCGATCTGACATCTTATACCCTATTCTTTAGATAGGGGATAAGATATCTAGGGGCGGAGTACCCCTTCAAATTACTACAGAGTCACTTTAAAGGGGTACTCCGGTGCTTAGACATCTTATCCCCTATCCAAAGGATAGGGGATAAGATGCCTGACCGCGGGAGTCCCGTCGCTGGGGACCCCCGGGATCTTGCACGCGGCACCCCGTTTGTAATCTGTCCCCGGAGCGTGTTCGCTCCGGGTCTGATTACAGGCAATCACAGGGCGGGCGGTGTGTGACGTTACGTCTGCGCCCCCGTGTGACGTCATGCTCCGCCCCTCAATGCAAGCCTACGGGAGGGGGCGTGATAGCTGTCAGTTTGACTTCAGTTCTGCACTTTATTCAGGTTCTTCAGTCATTCATTGTCAGCCTACACATGGTCTAAAGTTGAACCATAAGACCTAAGTCAAATTCTAGCTCTATCCTAAAACAATATGTTGACATTTATTTAGCAAAATAAAACATAAACTTTTGCAATCCTGGTTTCTGTCTTCTCAATGCCTATCATTAAAAATCACTTTATGGTTTGGAGCGAGTGTTGCCTTATAGCACAGAAGCAAGAAATCCAGCCCTGACATTAACCTTCTGACCCTCTGATGAAACCAGCATGCGATGCCATGTACTGCTTAGCATATCACTTTATAGTTTCAGTATGGATTACATTCTATACTTTAGATCTATGCTTAGAGCTGTCATTGAATGATGTTAGCTAACTACAGGGCAAGTTCAGAGGAAAGAAAAACGATTAGGAAAGTATTGGTGACACTAACACAACATCTTATTCAGCTGCACATCAAGCATTTCAAGGGACCCATCATAGTTCTTTCTGTAACCTAGAATCAAAACTGAAAAGATTGCAAATATATTTTGCATTAAACTTACCATTTCAACAAAAACACTGGGACAAAAATAAGATTTTTATGTTAAATATAATTTATCAATGTCTCAATTTGAGTGTGTGACTCTAATTTCAAAGGTTTTTGAAATTCTTTTTTAATGGTAGATGTCTGTAAGTTCAATAAAAATCTGTAAAAAAATCTGATTTAGTTACCATTAATCTTTTATTTTTAATTAACATATAATTATGAAAATTATCCTAAGATGCCGCAACAAAAAGTTTTCTTTAAAAGGACTCTTGTTGAAAGTGGTTTCCCAGACATTTAACTGGGCACTGTCATAAAATGTATTTTTTATTTTTTTGCACATGATACAGCAGGTAAAATAAACAGGATTTGTAAAATTTATTTTTATGTCACTTTCATGGCCTTATAAATCTGGCCACTAGGGGGTCTCCCTTCTGGTGCAGATCACATTCCATCTGTCCAAAAGCACAGACTTTGGTCTCCTGCTGGACTGGCAGGAAACCAAACTCAGGAAGTGCAGTCTGGCCATAGGCAGTGAATAGCACACGTTCTCTGCCTGTGTATGAAACAAGGAATTCTATTCACTGTCTATGGCCAGACCACACTTCCTGAGTTTGGTCTCTTGCCAGCAGCAGGAGACCAAAATCTGTGCTTTCAAGCAGACGTAATGCAGTCTGGACCAGAAGGGAGACCCCTAATGGCCAGATTTATAAGGCCATGAAAGTGACATAACAGACAATTTTTTTTTACAGGGAGTAAATTACAAATTTTATTTATTTTACCTGCTGTATCATATGCAAAAAAAAAAGAAAAACAATTTTAATGACAGTGCCCATTTAAAGAGATTGTGAGACCCTGTTCATCTACACAAAACCTAATATACTGGGTTATAGTGCAGTTAAACAGCTTTACAAAGAGATGTCATTTACTTAAATATGTTGAATATTTCCTTGAGTTATGGCACTGTAATCTTAAACTACATTGCGCTGCAGCTTTTCAGTGATGGACCCCCGTCAATACTATGTTAATGAATGCTGCGGATGAACACACAGAGCAGAGCGCTCACCCGAAGCATTCATTAGCATATTATTGAAGAGGATGGGGCAGATGGAGAATATGGAGGAGGCAGGGAAGCTGTGTGAGCTGGCTGCCTGCCTCTTTTGCTCGCTGGAGCGCAATCAGCTGAAGACTACAGTGCCAGCACTTTGCATATACTGAACAGATTTAAGTAAGTGGCCCCTCTTTGCAAAGCTGTTCACCCACACTATAACTCATTATATTGGGTTTAGTTAAATATTGTAAAATTCTAAAAAAAAAGGTGGTAATCGCTGCTCCTATTTAACTCATTTGCGGGTGCTCGGTCAGTCTCTGCTTCTTGGTTTTCTTGATACAAGCATGTGACTCTGCAGCTAATCACTACCCACAAAAGTGACCTATTACAGCCATTGGCTACAGTGGTCACATGTCTGTGTTGAGAAAAAACAGGAAAAAGTGCCTGGCATGGAACCCAGGAAGTGTGTGAATGGAAGTGATGGGGATTGGTAAGGTGAGTATGACTTAATTCAGCCATCAATCAGTAGAGTAGATCTGAAAACTGAAAAACGACATATTCATCCTCATTACCTATGACAACTATTTAGAGTTCAGCTAAACATTTTAAAAGGACAAATAGCTTCACTGTAAGAAACCTGTTAGAAACAAGGCCAACCCCTGTTCCTCCCAATTCCCATCATACAAGTCCATGCTCAGCTTGACTGATTGTGGATATGTTTTCAGTAGGAAGATGGCAATAAGCTGCTGCCAGTCACTTATCTCCTATGTAAACTAAATATTTGCCATACATTAATCCAACATTCCCAATCCTTTTTTTCTCCATCATTTTCTGTCTAGGAAAAATTTAGGACACTCCTGTACACATTACAGAGTCAGACTTCTGGCCAAGAACAGCAGATTTAGCTGGCAGCTTAAGAATGTTCCTCTGCTAATAATATATTCTTATAGAAAACATCAAGTTTATAATAAACAAAAAAAGTATCTAGGACAGTTTAAAGGGTGACTCCGTTGGAAAACTATTTTTTTTGGTGCCAGAAAGTTAAACAGATTTGTAAATTACTTCTATAAAAAAAATCTTAATCCTTCCAGCACTTATTAGCTGCTGAATACTACAGAGGAAATTCATTTATTTTTGGAACACAGAGCTCTCTGCTGAATCACGAGCACAGTGCTATCTGCTGACATCTCTGTCCATTTTAGGAACTGACCAGAGCAGCATAGGTTTGCTATAGGGATTTTCTCCTACTCTGGACAGTTCTTAAAATGGACAGAGATGTCAGCAAAGAGCACTGTGGTCATGATGTCAGAGAGCTCTGTGTTCCAAAAAAAAAATTTCCTCTTTAGTATTTAGCAGCTAATATGTACTAGAAGGATTAAGATTTTTTTTTATAGAAATCATTTACAAATCTGTTTAACTTTCTGGCACCAGTTGATATAAAAAAAAAAAAAAAAAAGTTTTCCACCGGAGTTCCCCTTTAAATTTAGCTAATTCACTCACTTTATATCTAAATTGTAACTGAAAAAATATACATATCCATCCAATTTTAGTCAACCTTGCACTCCTACGTGTGTAATACACACACACACATATATATACATATATGTATATATATATATATATATATATATATATATATATATATATATATACATATATGTATATAATTTTTTTTGCTTTTCTGTAAATCTGATTACATAGAAAACAGAGAATATGCAAAGCAGCTCAATTACATCACCTTTTCAGATAGCATTCCCTAACCATCATCCCAAACTGATTGAGATTTTATGCCAAGCCAGAGATCTCTCCAGAAAGAAAGAGTGCCCATCTGTAGACAGCACTGTTTCGGGGTTGTTGTACCTCATCAGTACAGAGCAGGGTTCCTGGCTTAGCTCGTGAGAGACTTGTCAACTGTGTAGAAGGGGTAAGATTTCTCCTTGAGGAGACGCCATTACTGGTGAGTGTAGCTTCAATGGCCATTCGCACTCCACTGGGCATTATGGGAAGAGGCAATATGGAAACCAGCTCAATCACACCACTTTTTCAGGTACGTGGAAAACAGAAATATTATAATCAAACATCATGGCTCAATTACAAAATGTAAACTACATGAATACTGGGATGAAAAATCGTCATGGCTGGTGTGAAACAGCTGTAACCTACCTGCTGTGTCTACATCCTCTATGCTTGATGTTTGTGCACCTTAAATAAAGCAATGCATTTATGCATACTCCCGTGGTTAGTGCCTCTTAAACTTCTACTTGTATGAACTACATAAAGATATTGATACTTTTGGTCTCTATTTTCTTCTCTCCTGTATCTTTACGTCCCTTTCCTGTATTCTCAATGATCTGCACTATTTCCCACTCTAGCCTTTCATCAACCCCAATGATTACTAACTGCTCCTAACATCTGAGCAAAATAAGGCCTAGCAAGGTGCTTGACCCCATAGAGCTGCGATGCCTGCCTTGCTGACTGGAAATTTTTTGAGTTTTTGAGTCGATGGCTTCCTTGCTGGTCCCATAGACATGAATTGAGGGGGCGTGGCCATGATGTCACATCTCGGTCTCAGGAGCAGCATCTGGCACAGAATGCCGGGGGCTGCATGGAGATCATAGGGGTTCCCAGTGTTGGGACACCTGTGATCCCACATCTTATCCCCTATCCTTTGGATAGGGAATAAGATGTCTAAGGCCGGAATACCACTTTACATTTCTTTCTCTTTTAGGATATGCAGCTCTAAGTGGACTGGCAAGCCCAAAGCCCTGAGCCCAAAGGCTTGACATATTAGCTATTCCAAGACAGAAGAGGGTGCATGCACATTGAGAGTTCTCCTATGAGAACAACCTTTGTAAATTTCATTTATATTCCTACAGACTATTTTTTCTTGGCGCAAACATATGATGTAGCCCTTAGTTCAAAGCAAATCATTACATTTTAAGCTCTGTTGGGTTACAGGAGGATTTTGTTATATATTATAAGGAAGCTCTGATGTTACCCAAGAAATAGACTTGGGTTGTGCTTATTTAGTCATTCGTACCTATGATGTCTGTAAGCGGAATCAAAGAATTCATTATACAGAACTTGACTGTATCAAGGGAACCCATTTCATTGCCAGGTTTTTATATCAATGCACGTACTGTTGTAAGCTGAAGGATTTCAATATTAAATTTGCACATGAAAATGCAAACATTCATGGTTAGGTTGTGACGGCAATATGAATGGGTCACAAGTGTAATTTGAAGTGGAAATCTACAATGAAGAAGAAAAAGCCAATTTTCTAACCGTAATTTCTATAGCCTTCCTTACAGTTATGTTTTCTATTGTAAATATCTATCAAGGGGTCTAAAGACTGATAAAAACTTTATAAAATGTTTCTGCAAAATGTCAAATGTTTTGTTAAATGACACCAGTCTAGTGAATAATTTGTCTATGTTTCTTGTGCCATACAAATGGCTTACGGGCAGGGCTGGCGTTATGGGGGGGCAAACAGGGCAATTGCCCAGGGCCCCCATCCTCCAGAGGGCCCCTTGCAGCTTCCCTGACACACATGGATCGGGCAGAGTGAATCAGCAGCAGCCTGCAGCATTTGGTTTTAAAAGTTTACAATAAAGGAATGCTGTATGTACAGTTGGTGCTCTGCTCCTTTAAGAACCCCCCTTCCCTTCCCCCAGCCCCTCTCCTCACCAGGATGCTTTCATCTTCCTGCTGCTGCTGCTGGTGTTATACAGCTGAGTAGTCGAGACAAGGAGGATGGGAGGTAGTGTACAACACTATGAAGCTCACAGCCCTGCCTCCACAGCGGCGTCTTTTTCAAGTGCACACAACTTGTTTAAAAAAAAAAAAGTTAAGTGTATTTGTATGTAGTATGTACATGTGTTGTGTATGTGTGCAATGTGCAGATTGTGTATGAGTGACTTTTATACTGTATGTTTATAAACATCTATAATGTGTATGTGTGACTATTTCTATGTATATATTTATGTTTATTGTATGCTGAATTTATAAAAAAAATTATTTTTAGTATTTTATATGTTGAGGAATTAAAGAGGTTGCTTGGTACCTCTCCATGGAAAGATGCTGTTGTGTGCCATGCAGCACGGCTACCAAGAAGACCGTCTGATGCCTAGCAGTCAGTTATGGCGCAATACTACAAAATGACAGTGCTGATCTTAAGTGATTACTCCAGAAATATCATCAGTAAATGTAAATGCCACTCTTGGTAACATTTACACAACCCCATTTGAGCAGGGCATCAGCTGTATAATACTTCAGACACCTGCAAGTTATGCAGGTGTAGACCACAATGCGTCTGCTTCCGATACATTTCTAACCATTACCCCCCCTGCTTAGTGCAATATGTGTGTCCAATCCCGCCCGCTCCCTGCAACATGTGTGTCTAATCTTGCTTGCTCCTGCTAACTTTATGCAAATAACCCCTTTTACACTATCCACCAGCTTTTCCAGGCTCCCGAATGGCACATCTGCTTAGTACAGCAACCACATGGCCACCATTGCAGGGATTATTTTATGATAGCTGAAGTTTTCCTGTGCATAAAGGGATCCAGCTATAAGTAGATTTTCCCTTCAGGAGCATGAAAAAGCTGGGTCAGATATACTAGCCTATCATTTCTATTCTCCTGAATGGCATATCTGCTTATGGGTAGAGTCATAATGAACGGATCCGCAGCATATTTTATGCTGCGGATCAACTGATGATGGACACTACAGTGTGCCTCCAGCTGTGCCTGCTCATAGAAGCAATCTGCCGCTACAAGCAGACACACTGCAATCTGCGAGTCGCCTCATGCATGCACAGTATACTTGCACACATCATGGCTGCCCACTGACCTAGCTCAGGGAGCAGGGGGAGTAGCCGCGATGTGTGTGAGTACATGTCACATGCACACGGCAACTCGCAGATCGCTGTAAGTGATTCTGGATTCCTTTATGCACAGGAAAACTTAAGAAATCATATAGGCTTGCATTAAGGGGGCGAAGCGTGACGTCACACGGGGGTGGAGCCATGACGTCACAATGCTCCGGCCCCATGATCGCCAGTAATCAGACCCGGAGCGAACGTGCTCCGGGACTGATTCTAACAGGGTGCTGCGTGCAAGATCACGGGGGTTCCCAGCAGCGGGACCCCCGCAATCAGGCATATTATCCCCTATCCTTTCGATAGGGGATAAGATGTCTAAGCGCCGGAGTACCCCTTTAACATAAACATTGACATTTATATATGTACAAAATGGAGGCTTTTTTTTTAGTTTTAAGAATATAGTTTACTTTTATGTTTGTACAATATTAAAAGAAAAAAAAATTATTCCACCCAGAAGGAATGAAACAAGAGGTAACTATAAGCCTCATAAAGCAAAATGCAATAAGACAATGTCTTTAAGATATAAACTGATAACCTTATATTCATAAAGTACCACAAGACATATATATATATATATATATATATATATATATACATATATATATATATATTAGATCATGCAGTGGCTGCAGGACACAGGAGTAGCTCTAGACTATGTCCTGCAGCCACTGCATGATCTACATATAGATACAGACTAAAGGAGAGAGGTTGTTAAGTGGCTAACTAAAGATAAGTTGTTGTTGTTGTTGTCCCCCCCCCCCCCCTTCCCTTCTGCTCCTTGGGGGAGGGGGAAGTTAAAGATATTGAAAAATTTATGTTTTTTGTGATGGGTGAGGGTCTCGGACAAGATAAATGAGGGGCAATATGTTTGTGGGAAGGGACACATTATTTTTTGCTGTTTTATTTGATATTTTATAATATTTGGTAAAAACAATCAATAAAGTCGGATCATCTAGATTGTAGTTCCTGGAAAAATGGAATAGAAAGTGAACTGGTCCACATAGAGTAAAGTTGGAGGTACACCAGTATGGGTGTATGGGCCCTTGGTCATCTGCTTTTGGTGGACAGATATAAGAGTCATATCACTTAGCTCTATCATATCTTCCCTATATAATGTTATTTTATTAATACTTCAATTGAACACAGTAAGTTCTATGGTATGTGGACTTTCACTTGGCTTGTTGAAACTGGCAGCTTGATATATTGTATCCTGCCAGAACTTTTATATAACTATTGTATCAGCATCTTTATTTTTGTCTTAGCATGCAGTACGTGACCTTTTATTATTGTGCCTCTTAGAGTAGATGGTGATGAGAGTTACTTGCATACTTTACATCTCTGTAAGATTTAATGTTGTATGATCCGTGTGGTTTAAAGGAGTGCGCGCCGGCGCGCACTTTTTTCCTTTTATCCCATCCGGGCTGCAAAATAAAAGAAAACACACTTTCTCTTACCTGCCAACGAGCTCCCGGAGCTCCGGTACACTCCGGTACAGGTGTTCGGTCCCCGGGCTTTATTCTTCTTATTTCCTGTTAGCCCGGCACGTCACACGGAGCTTCAGCCTATCACCGGCTGCAGCGATGTCCCACCTCGGCCGGTGATAGGCTGAAGCTCCGTGTGACGTGCCAGGCTAACAGGAAGAATACAGCCCGGGGACCGAACACCTGTACCGGAGTGTACCGGAGCTACGGGGGCTTGTTGGCAGGTAAGTGGCAGGTAAGAGAAAGTGTGTTTTCTTTTATTTTGCAGCCCGGACGGGATAAAAGGAAAAAAGTGCGCGCTGGAGTACTCCTTTGAGGACTATTAGGTATAATCCCAGAATAAGGTTATTGGATGGGCTGTCACTAATTCCAATAATAATATGGATTTAAAACTTGCCCAGTTATCCCATCATCCCTTTCTTGTAACTCTAGATACATGTCACTCTTTACGCTTTGTTTTTAGTTTTTATTACAGCTTATTTGTTTTGACATCTATTTAGAAAATTTGCCCCATGCTCGCCAGGATGAGACAGACAGGCTCACAGATTGCAGGTACTCCTCTGCATAGCACTGGCTAAACCTTGCCTCCACTTCTGTCTTGGTCTCTCAACTACTAGAGACAGAATTCTCCTAACAACAGGCAGTGGGCAGCAGTATACAGGAAAGTGAGACACTGAATAGCCTATTTTTGGGGGGTAATGATTAATTTCATGCAA
Organism: Hyla sarda; assembly: GCF_029499605.1. Lineage (NCBI taxonomy): Eukaryota > Metazoa > Chordata > Amphibia > Anura > Hylidae > Hyla > Hyla sarda. Next base: position 347,937,756 of record NC_079191.1, on the reverse strand, counting down.
ATAAAGTAATTTACAAATTTGTTTACATAGACTTTCGCATGGAAGGAAGTTGTTTGAAATGATAGTGATTTAAGAGAGCTATTTTAAGATTATAACTTGTCAGCTACAGTAAATACAGTGGTCCCTCAACATACGATGGTAATTCGTTCCAAACGACCCATCGTTTGTCGAATCCATCGTATGTTGAGGGATCCGTGCAATGTAAAGTATAGGAAGCTGTACTTACCTGTCCCCGCCGCTACGCACCAGGTCCTCACCGCTCCCGCTGCTGTTCCAGGGGCTCCCGATGCTGTCCCGCTGCTCCGGTTGCTTTCTTCGCGATCCTCCGGTGTCTTGCGCATCTTCTGCAGGGTCCGGGCCTCGCTTTCTGGTGACGTTATTACGCTGCTGCGCCGGCGCGGCGTGCGTAGTGACGTAATAACGACCCCGGAAAGCAAGACCCAGACCCTGGAGAAGATGCGCAAGACACCGGAGGATCGCGAAGTGGACCCGTAGCAGCGGGAATAGGTAAGCGAACCTGCCAGGGATGCTTAAACTGCTATCCGACAGCAGCTTAAGCATTTTGCGCTGTCGGATAGCAGTTAATGTGATGGCCCCGACATATAAAAGCATCGTATGTCGATGCTGACATCGACATGCGATGCGACATGAGAGGCCATCGTATGTCGATTTTATCATATGTCGGGGCCATCGTAGGTCGGGGGGGTTACTGTACAATATAAGTGATAAGTATCCTGTCGGGGGGGTCCAACCACAGGAGCCCATACAGATCGTGAGAGTGGAGGTCCCTTAGCGTCTATTCAACAGCAGAATTTCCACTTGCGGAATTCCGCTTGTGAAATTCCGCCTCAAATGAAAGCCCAATAGACTTCTATGGGATCCCGCACTCCCATTTCACACCAATTCCGCACCAATTCCAGAGAAGCCAGAAACTACCAAAGGAAGCAGACGGAGAATTGTGGCAGAAATTCTGCTGTGTGAATAGACCATTATTATGTAAATGAATAGAGCAGCAGTGTGCATGATCAGCTGCTGCTCCATTTTTTTTCATGTGACCTCTGTATAAGTACAGTGCTGTGCTATGTTAGTAAGTACCATAGCAAGTGAATGGAATGGTAGTTTAGCTGGCTAGCTGCCTATTTATTATTTTAATGGTCAGTACATCATACTATCCTCCTACAATATTAAAAGTCCAATGTTCTTTTTCTAATTTAAATTTAAAAAAAAATAAGGAACACTTAAAGGGGTACTCCCATGGAAAACTTTTTTTTGTTTGTTTTTAAATCAACTGGTGCCAGAAAGTTAAAAAGATTTGTAAATCACTTCTTAATCCTTCCAGTACTTTTTAGGGGCTGTATACTAAAGAGAAATCCAAAAAAGAAATGCATTTCCTCTGATGTCATGACCACAGTGCTCTCTGCTGACCTCTGCTGTCCATTTTAGGAACTGTCCAGAGCAGCATATGTTTGCTATGGAGATTTTCTCCTGCTCTGGACAGTTCCTATAATGGACAGCAGAGGTCAGCAGAGAGCACTGTGGTCATGGCATCAGAGAAAATGCATTTCATTTTTGGATTTCTCTTTAGTATACAGCCCCTAAAAAGTACTGGAAGGATTAAGATTTTTTTAATAGAAGTGATTTACGAATCTGTTTAACTTTCTGGCACCAGTTGATTTAAAAAAAAAAAAAAAAAGTTTTGCACAGGAGTACCGCTTTAAACAACACAATGTAACTCCAAGTCAATAACACTTCTGTAAAATCACACTGTCCACTCAGGAAGCAACACTGATTGACAATCAATTTCACATGCTGTTGTGCAAATGGAACAGACAACAGGTGGAAATGATAGGCAACTAGCAAGACACCACAATAAAGGAGTGGTTCTGCAGGTGGTGATCAGACCACTTCTCAGTTCCTATGCTTCCTTGCTGATGTTTTGGTCACTTTTGAATGCTAGCGGTGGTTTCACTCTAGTGGTAACATGAGACTGAGTCTACAACCCACACAAGTGGCTCAGGTAGTGCAGCTCATCCAGGATGGCACATCAATGCTAGCTGTGGCAAGAAGGTTTGCTGTGTCTGTCAGCGTAGTGTCCAGAGCATGGAGGCACCACCAGGAGACAGACCAGTACATCAGGAGATGTGGAGTAGGCTGTAAGAGGGCAACAACCCAGCAGCAGGTCCGCTACCTCAGCATTTGTGCAAGGAGGAGCAGGAGGAGCAGTGCCAGAGCCCTGAAAAATGACCTCCACCAGGCCACAAATGTGCATGTGTCCACTAAAATGGTCAGAAACAGACTCCATGAGGGTAGTATGAGGGTCCAGCATCCACAGATGGGGGTTGTGCTTACAGCCCAACACCGTGCAGGACATTTGGCATTTGCCAGAGAACACCAAGATTGGCAATTTCGCCACTGGCGCCCTGTGCTCTTCACAGATGAAAGAAAGTTCACACTGAGCACATGTGACAGATGTGACAGAGTCTGGAGATGCTGTGGAGAATGTTCTGCTACCTGCAACATCCTCCAGCATGTCCAGTTTAGCGGTGGGTCAGTAATGGTGTGGGGTGGCATTTCTTTGGGGGGCTGCACAGCCCTCCATGTGCTTGCCAGAGGTAGCCTTACTGCCATTAGGTACCGAGATGAGATCCTCAGACCCCTTGTGAGACTATATGCTGGTGCGGTTGGCCCTTGATTTCTCCTAATGCAAGACAGTGCTAGACCTCATGTGGCTGGAGTGTGTCAGCAGTTCCTGCAAGAGGAAGGCATTGATGCTATGGACTGGCCCGCCGGTTCGCCAGACCTCAATCCGATTGAGCACATCTGGGACATCATGTCTCGCTCCATCCACCAACGCCATGTTGCACCACAGACTGTCCAGAAGTTGGCGGATGCTTTAGTCCAGGTCTGGGCGGACATCCCTCAGGAGACCATACACCACCTCATCAGGAGCATGCCCAGAAGTTGTAGGGAGGTCATATGGGTATGTGGAGGCCACACACACTACTGAGCCTCATTTTGACTTATTTTAAGGACATTACATCAAAGTTGGATCAGTGTGGTTTTCCACTTTGATTTTGAGTGTGACTCCATATCCAGACCTCTATAGGTTGATGAATTTGATTTCCATTGATAATTATTATATTTTTTTTTTTAAACAGTAAATTTTATTAAATTTTAAAGTCATACATAGTTGGGGTAACAGTAACATATCCAACAAGTCCGTGGAATCATGTAACAGTAATATGCATGGTAGAGCACTGGACATATGGAAATCAAACTCAAAGGAAATGAGAGACTATCATACTTAGTCAGCTTAGGTCGCCAAAACAGAAAGACCAAAAAAGGAAGAACAGTAGAGCACTGGTAGGTGGCGTAAGCAAATCTCCACATGAGGGGACAGGATAACACATATCAATATCTGAGTATAACAAGTTTGGGTTAACACTATCAGCAGTGCGTGTATACTAGGTCATACTCTGAGGAGTCAAAGCTACCAGTCAGAACTTGAGGAAGCAATTGGCGGCTAACAAAATGGGAATAGGTTGATAGTTCCCATGAGAAACAGGGGATGTAAGAAAAGGAGAGGAAAGATGGAGAAAAAGGGTGGAAGGGCCAGAGATAGGCAGAATATGAGTAGTAGGGAGTATGAGGGAGGGTTAGATAGAGGGAGACAGGGCAGGTTAGATGGTGTACATACCTCGAGAGGCGACAGGTGCGGGCAGGGCCCTCACGGGGCAGGCTTGCTGACTATGCTGGGCAGGGCAACACACTCGAGAAAGGCACAAGAGAATCAAGGAGGTGGCTAGGGTGTCGTGTAAGAGGTTCTGTAGTCACTAGACGACAAAAACGTAGTCCAGGGGCTGCAGATTCGATGATGTTTCGTCACTTGGTTTTTGGAGTCAGCGATAAGCTCCTCCATCCTATGTATTTTGGACAGTTCTTGGGCCCAGGAAGAGAAAGACGATGGTGTAGTGGATTTCCAGAGCCTCGGGATAACTGACCTGGCCGCTAGAAGCAGAAAAAATGATCAGGCTAGAGTGCCATTTTGGGACAGATTGAGGGACAATGGAAAGAAGGAGAGCAGCCGGATCTAAGTCAAGTGATACAGAAGTTAGTTTGCGTATGACCTCTCGAACAGTCGACCAGAACGGGGCTAGGATGGGGCAGTGTAACCAAATGTGTGACATCGTGCCTCCTCCACCGCCATAACGCCAGCAAACGTCCTGCACCCCGGGATACATACGAGACAGTAGTGTCGGAACTCTATACCACCTCGTCAGAACTTTATAGTTTGTTTCCTGCGCTTTACTAGAGATAGTAGATTTATGACACATACGAACAGCCTTATTCCATTCCCTGTCCGAGAACCCACGCGACAACTCCCTCTCCCAGCTTGCTCTGAAGGGAAGGGATTCCATTCCGAGGGAGTCAAGGAGGAGTGAGTAGATAGTGCTAACTGGGCGACCAGGCCCTGACATAGAGACACATAGCTTCTCAATCGAGGAAAGGGGGCGATGTAAGTGCAGGTCGGCTCTTCGAGAGGAGTAAAAGTGTTGGAGTTGTATATATTGGAAGCATTGGCCAGGTGCGGCGGCGGAATCAGGGACGAGGTCGTCAAGTGGCTTCAGGCCAGAGTGGTCAAAGAAGGTGCAGAATGAGACACCTTCCAATCTAGATCGGCCAAGGAAGGAGGTGGAGGAGAGAGCTGGAGGGAAGGCTGGGTTTCTGAAAACTGGTGTTAGGGGACCATCTGGGGTGAAGAGGGAGGTGGCTGTCAAATAGCATCGCCGGGCAAATACAATTGAAGAGGTGACAGGAGGTACCTCTTGGGTGAAAGCGGTTGCCAGAGATGGCCCATTGATAATTTTTGTGTGATTTTGTTGTCAGCACATTCAACTATGTAAAGACGAAAGTATTTCATACGAATAGTTCATTCATTTAGATCTAGGATGTGTTATCTTAGTGTTCCCTTTATATTTATTTTGAGCAGTGAACTATGGGCATTTCATAAGGAAAACTGACAACTGGTCTATTAGCAAATTTTGGAAAAACAAAAGCACATGCAAATATGAAAACTCCAGGCAAATGTAGTTTCTGGTGTTCCCAGGAGTCCAGCATCGCTATCTAGCCAGACTGACCAGTGAAGTACTGCATTGCTCTACATTATGTCACTATAAAATGTATGTGTGTCAAACAAACTTAAGTTATACTTGTATTATTAATGGTTCTGCCCAGGACATTAAACATTCCTAAATGTGACCTTCCATGGCCTATAAACAGTAAAGTCCATATGTGAAGTGAAGCTTTTCCATCTAGTAAATGTAATAGATGGTCCTGTGGCTGTAGCTGGGGAATGTCCCTGTAATGTCAGTGTTTACAGGATCCTTTTTCAATGATAAACGATTTCCTTATCACGTCCTCCTTTGCCAAAGACTAATTAGTGTCTGACATATGTCCAGATTGCATAAGAAGTAACTTCAGAACATATCTGGTGTTTAGCCAACATTTTTAAGATTGTTGCTATCCAGTAGAAGCAATATTATGCAGAGCATTATATACAGACCCTGAAAGGGCAACCCAATAAATATTATTAATTAACAAAAAAAACTAAGTTGGGTAATACATAATACATACAAAAATAGGATTACCATATGATCAATTTTCTTTTATTGCCAATACATTGGTCATGGAAGACAGAGCAAGGAGACATCCATTTTGCAGCATACTGCTGCTTTGTTATATCCCTTCCATTTCCCACCCTCTTTAAAGGGGTACTCCGGTGAAAACCTTTTTTCTTTTAAATCAACTGGTGGTAGAAAGTTAAACATATTTGTAAATTACTTCTATTAAAAAATCTTAATCCTTCCTGTACTTATTAGCTACTGAATACTACAGAGGAAATTCTTTTCTTTTTGGAATGCTCTCTGATGACATCACAAGCACAGTTCTCTCTGCTGACGTTATTATAATAATAATAACACTTTATTTCTTGTTGTCCTTAGTGGGATTTGAACCCAAGTCCCTAGCACTGCAAGGCAGCAGTGCTAGCCACTGAGCCACCATGCTGCCCTTAGCATACATCTGATATGCATGGTTGCTAAAATGGACAGAGATGTCAGCAGAGAGCACTGTGCTCGTGATGTCATCAGTGTTCCAAAAAGAAAGGAATTTCCTCTGTAGCATTCAGCAGCTAATAAGTACTGGAAGGATTAAGATTTTTTAATAGAAGTAATTTACAAATATGTTTAACTTTCTGCCACCAGTTGATTTAAAAGAAAAAAGGTTTTCACCGGAGTACCCCTTTAAATACACTTTATTAATATATACAAATAGAGCACTAATGAACTAAAATAAGTACAAAGTGGGATCAAAACAGTGCTTTACATGTATTATATCTTGTGATAATAAGAATTTTGTAATAAAGTGATGTGATAAGGAAAACTACCAAGGGTAGCAATAAGCCTATAAGCAGCATAGAGTGCTAAGATCAGTGCAGTCATTAAAGGGGTACTCCCCTGGGAAACATTTTTTTTTTTTTTTAAATCAACTGGTGCCAGAAAGATAAACAGATTTGTAAATTACTTCTATTTAAAAATCTAAATCTCTCCAGTACTTATCAGCTGCTATATGTTCCACAGGAAGTACTTTTCTTTTTGAATTTCCTTTCTGTCTGACCACAGTGCTCTCTGCTGACACCTCTGTCCATTTTAGGAACTGTCCGGAGCAGGATAGGTTTGCTATGGGGATTTGCTCCTACTCCTACTGCATGTATTCTATTTCACCATAATGTTCCTGGACATTGATATTTGTATGAGAAGAATATAAACTCACCAAAGCGCTTGTATAGTAAGTAAATCGTTTTTCCTATGTTAAAGGGACCATATTTATAGACAACTGCATAGACCACAAGTAGTGTCGGCTCCCTATGTATCTATTGTGTGGATATAAAAAAAGAGTTTTGATGGGTCAGGGTCTAGGTGTTTAACTTGTTGGGGATGGAGGGCGTATGGATACACCCTCGCGTCCCGGTACTTAAGGATGGAGGGCGGTGATCGGACCAGGATGACTGCTGATATCTATCAACAGGCATCCTGTGGCAATGCCTAGGGGGGGTCCTGAGACCCCCTTATGTCAGCGATCGCTGCAAATCACCGGTCAATTCAGACCAGCGATTTTCCGCGATCCGGGCCAATCGGGTCTCTGGTGACCCGATCGCACGGAAAATAAGAATGATCGGAGCTGTCAGAGAAAGCTCTGACCATCCTAAAGGATAGGAGCGAGGTGGCAATGTTGCCACCCCCTCCTATCCCCTGCTATTGGTCAATCAGGCTGATGACCAATGGCAGGAGGGGGGCAGGGGGGTTAGGGTTCATTTCCCCCGCTCTGCCCACCGATTGAAGTACGGGCAGAGCGAGGGGGGGGGGGGAGGACACGAGCGGCGAGGGGGGGGGGGGGAGCATGGCCGGCTTACCCGGATCGGCGGAGGCGGCATCCTGGAGCAGCGGCAGAATCGACCGGAAAGTGCGGCGTGGAGAAGGCTGCAGTGAAGATCACGGTAAGTGATCTTCACTGTGGCCTTCTAAAAGTTGCAAAACTACAACTCCCAGCATGCCCACACAGCCAAAGGCTGTCTGGGCATGCTGGGAGTTGTAGTTTTGCAACATCTGAGGGGTCACAGTTTGGAGACCACTGTGTAGTGGTCTCTAAACTGTGGTCCTCCAGATGTTGCAAAACTGCAACTTTCAGCATGCACTGACTGTCTGGGCATGCTGGGAGTTGTAGTTTCGCAACATCTGAAGTGGCACAGTTTGGAGACCACTATACGGTGGTCTCCAAACCGTAGCCCTCCAGATGTTGCAAAAGTACAATTCCCAGCATGCCCAGACAGTCAGGGATGCTGGGCATGTAGTTCTGCAATATCTGGCCCTTCATATGTTGCAGAACTACAACTCCCAGCAAGCCTGGATAGTCTGGGCATGCTTGGAGTTGTAGTTTTGCAACATCTGGAGGGCTACAGTTTGGAGACCACTACTTAGCGGCCTCCAAACTGTTCTTCCCCAGTTGTTGCATAACTACAACTGCTAGCATGCCCAGACTGTCCAGGCATGCTGAGAGTTGTAGTACTGCAACATCTGAAGGGCCAGATATTGCAGAACTACACGCCCAGCATCCCTGACTGTCTGCTGAAAATTGTAGTTTTGCAACAGCTGTAGGCACACTGGTTGGGAAACACTGAGCTAGAGTCTGTTTTCTAACTCAGTGATTCCAACCCGTGTGCCTTAAGCTGTTGCAAAACTACAACTCCCAGAATGCACTGACAGACCGTACATGCTGGGAGTTGTAGTTTTGCAACAGCTGGAGGCACATGGGTTGGAATCACTGAGCTAGAGTCTGTTTTCTAACTTAGTGGTTCCCCAACAGTGTGTCTACAGCTGTTGTAAAACTACATCTCCCAGCATGTACGGTCTGTCAGTGCATTCTGGGAGTTGTAATTTTGCCACAGCTGAAGGTTCGGGGCGCCCCCCCCCCCCATGTGAATGTACAGGGTACATTCACACGGGCGGGTTTACAGTGGGTTTCCTTCTACAAGTTTGAGCTGCGGCAAATTTTCTGCCGCAGCTCAAACTCCCAGCGGAAAACTTAGTGTGAACCCCCGCCTGTGTGAATGTATCCTAAAAACACTACACTAACAAATAATAAAAAGTAAAACGCTACATGTACACCCCCTTACACCCCCCCCCCCCCCCCCCCAATAAAAAGGAAAAACGTCTCACACGGCAGTGTTTCCTAAACGGAGCCTCCAGCTGTTACAAAACCACAACTCCCAGTATTGCCTGACAGCCATAGACTGTCCTGGAAGGCTAGGAGTCTTGCAACAGCTGGAGGCACCATTGGTGGAGACAAGCCCCATCCTTGTAACCAGGTCCGCCCCTATTGCAAATTCCTTATTTAGGCGTCAAATGTGCATGGTGCTTATTTCAAGGCAACAGTTTAGGGCCACGTGTTGAGTATTTCCGTACTCGGGAGAAATTGTGTTACAAATTTGTATTTTTTCCCCTCCTTTTACCCCTTATGAAAAGGTAAAGTTGGGGGCTACACCAGCATGTTAGTGTAAAAAAATAAAAAAATTTTACACTAACATGCTGGTGTTGCCCCATACTTTTCATTTTCTCAAGAGGTAAAAGGAGAAAAAGACCACCAAAATTTCTAACGCAATTTCTTCGGAGTACGGAAATACCCCATATGTGTACGGAAAATCTGCGGGCGCACAACAAGGCTCAGGAGTGAGAGAGCGTCATGTAAATTTGAGGCCTAAATTGGTGATTTGCACAGGGGTGGCTGATCGTTACAGCGGTTATGACATGAACGCAAAAAAAAAAAAAAAACATGTGACCCCATTTTGGAAACTACACCCCTCACGGAACGTAACAAGGGGTATAGTGAGCCTTAAAACCCCACAGGTCTTTCATTAAAGTTGGACATGAAAATTTAAAATTTGTTTTTTCCCCCTGAAATGCTGGTGTTACCCCAAATTTTTCATTTTCCCTACAAAGGGGTAATAGGAAAAAAGCCCCCCAAAATTTGTAACCCCATTTCTTCTGAGTATATAAATACCCCATATGTGGATCCAAAGTGCTCTGCGGGCGAACTACAGTGTGAAAATGAAAAGTTTGGGGTAACACCAGCATTTTAGTGTTAAAAATCAAATTTTTCATTTTCACATCCCACTTTAACGAAAGTCCGTCAATCACCTGTGGGGTGTTAAGGCTCACTGTACCCATTGTTACATTCCTTGAGGGGTGTAGTTTCCAAAATAGTAGGCCATGTGGGTTTTTTGTGCTGTTCTGGCACCATAGGGGCTTCCTAAATGTGACATGCCCCCCAAAAACCATTTCAGCAAAATTTGCTTTCCAAAAGCCAAGTGTGACTCCTTCTCTTCTGAGCATTGTAATTTGCCCGCAGAGCATTTTATGCTCTAAAATGGGGTATTTCCATACTCAGAAGAGATGGAGTTACACATTTTGGGGGGAATTTTCTCCCACTACCCTTTGTAAAAAATGTAAATTTGGGGAAAAAATTGCACTTTAGTGAAAAATTTTTTTTTTCATTTACACATCCGACTTTAACGAAGTCGTCAAACACCTGTGGGGTGTTAAGGCTCACTGGACCCCTTGTTCCGTGTCTTGAGGGGTGTAGTTTCCAAAATAGTATGCCATGTGTTTTTTTTTTTTTGTTTTTGTTTTTTTTGCTGTTCTGGCACCATAGGTGCTTCATAAATGTGACATACCCCCAAAAACCATTTCAGAAAAATTCACTCTCCAAAATCCCATTGTTGCTCCTTCCCTTCTGAGCTCTCTACTGCGCCCGCCGAACACTGGACATACACATATGAGATATTTCCTTACTCAAGATAAATTGGGTTACAAATTCTGGGGTGCTTTTTCTTCTATTACCCCTTGTAAAAATTAAAAAACTGGGTCTACAAGAACATGCTAGTGTAAAAAATGAAGATTTTGAATTTTCTCCTTCACTTTGCTGCTATTCCTGTGAAACACCTAAAAGGTTAACACACTTACTGAATGTCATTTTGAATACTTTGAGGGGTGCAGTTTTTATAATGGGGTCATTTGTGGGGTATTTGTAATATGAAGGCCCTTCAAATCCACTTCAAACCTGAACTGGTCCCTGAATATTTCCGATCTTGAAAATTTTGCGAAAAATTTCAAAATTGCTTCTGAACTTTGAAGCCCTCTGATGTCTTCCAAAAGTAAATACATGTCAACTTTATGATGAAAATATAAAGTAGACATATTGTATTTGTGAATCAATATATAATTTATTTGGAATGTCTGTTTTCCTTACAAGCAAAGTGCTTCAAAGTTAGAAAAATGCTAAATTTTTAATTTTTCATCAAATTTTGGAATTTTTCACCAAGAAATGATGCAAGTATAGACAAAAATTTACCACTAACATAAATTAGAATATGTCACGAAAAAACTATCTCAGAATTCGGAATCAGAATGAAAAGTAAAAGCATCCCAGAGTTATTAATGCTTAAAGTGACAGTGGTCAGATGTGCAAAAAATGCTCCCGTCCTTAGGGTTATAATGGGCTCCATCCCCAAGGGGTTAAACTCTTACCAATCACTAGAACTAGTTGGAAGAAGCAAGTGTCTGAGCTGCTCTCCCCATCTCAATGCTAGAGATGGGTTCTATGCTAAGTCTGTCTCCTGTCTCTTGCAGTGAGTTGGGGAGAGAAGTGCAGATCTGCATGCTTCTCCCTGCTCATTCTAGTGATCAGTGGGGGGGGTCTAAACACCCATATATGATCAACACTTTTCATGCGTCTGTATTACATGTCAAAAGTTTTTTCAAACGATAGTATCACTTTAAAGGGGTACTCTCGTGTTCAGAAGGCTTGGAACTGGCGGCCGTGATCGTGATGGTTGGTATCTGCCTGAAACAATGTCATGCCTTCCCAAGAATTGTTTCTAGTATTAAAGCTCAGTGCCATTGAAGTGGGTGTTAGCTACAATACCATAAACAACTTTTAAACAAGTGTGGCAGGGTTTTGGGGAGTGACACCATACAGCACGTGGAAATCAGAATGTTTTTAGTACATGTGCGCGTACCCCATTATAGCATATAGTGGTAATTGGTGTATTCCCATCCAATAAAGCTGAACTAATTATCTTCTGCTATCACTGGACTCTTTGAAGACATGCCCTTTTTGCCTTACGCCCTGCAATAGGGAATAATAAAGCAACTTAAGATGTTTAAAGTCTTTTACATATACTCCATAGTGAGCCAAGCTGTAAAGACCCCAAATTGTAAATATACTAAGGGAATTGTTCTGACCTTTGAACCTGTTTAAGCCTGTCACCACCCAGCACTGTAAGGAGATATATCACTGTGCACAGAGGATTCCTTGTTCCTTGCTCCAACTTTACACCTGTGTTTTGTTTAAGTCATTTACCTATACCATCATGGGCACACCAGCAGACAGGCACCATCACCATAGAGTGCCACAGGATTACCTATACATGTTCAAACACCCTCCTTCCCATTTCAAAAGTTGCTGAGACCAAAGGAGGACAAACTGGGTTCAAACTGACCGACTAAGCTTCCATAATATCATAACTTCTCCTAGGTAGACTACTACCCCAGCTGGCCCTCCACTACTACACCCATCCTCCCTTCAGACACCACAGCAGCACTACCAGTCACCACGCTTGAAGGAGCTACAATACCCCAGGACGCTGGGCACTGCTGTGTAGGGGAAGGATGTAAAGCAGACACAGTGCTGATGCATTGCTGTGCCCTGTTCTGGCTCATAGAAGGGGATCCCAAACATGGGATACTGTCCATATTGCCTTTCAGGGGATTTGAGGGATTTTTATTTAATTTTAGGCAATATTGTAAAGACACATACAAAACTGGTGCAATGGGAATATAAAATAGTTACTTTTGGCAACCATTCATATTCCACTGCTCATTTTTCAGAGGCCTCTTATAAAATTAAAATAAAAAAACCTGATTTGTTTGCCATAAGCAATGAATCCACTTATATTTTGCACCACTTGTGATATGTCATCTCTTTTTTTTTGTTTGTCTTTTTACCCCATTTACCCCTTTTTTACCCCAATATATATATATATATATATATAAATAGATAGATAATTAAATAAAATAAAATATAGTAATAAAAATAGATAAATGATTGCACAATGTGTAAGGGTAAAATGTCCATATAAAACAGTCACCTATTGTGCAATATTATTATAGTAGCCAGTAATTGAACAGTCTGTATAGTAGCCAGTAATTGAACAGTCAGTATAGTAGCCAGTAATTGAACAGTCAGTATAGTAGCCAGTAATTGAACAGTCAGTATAGTAGCCAGTAATTGAACAGTCAGTATAGTAGCCAGTAATTGAACAGTAGCTGCTATACCCTGTCCACACAGACCACCTCAAATAGACTTTTATCCATTTTTGCATTTGCAACAGCAGAAACCCCTAAAATTGGGACCACTGTTCAGGTGCGTGCACCCAGCCATGAGGACGCCACCTGTCAGCATCACCACTCACCTGCATCCTCACTCACCGCCTCTACACCGCATCTTTCACCATCAGATGGCCGAATCGGGACTTCAAACGCCACGCGGACATCACCATCGGGCCGGCTGCCTAGCCGTGCTAGTCTGAAGCACGGAGTCAACGGGACTGTCATCGCGGAACCTTTTCCCATCCAGCGGTGCGGTGAGTGGTGCAGAGCACAAAACTAACAGCAAGATACAGTATACTCTTGATTCATCACAAATAACTCTGTTTGCTACATTCATTGTTTCATACAAACAGCAACATCATTCCAGTGAAATAGGAGGCTGTTTAACAGACTGTTCAATTACTGGCTACTATAACAATATTGCACAATAGGTGGCTGTTTTATATGGACATTTTACCCTCACACATTGTGCAATAATTTATCTAGTTTTATTCCTATATTTTATTTTATTTATATTATCTATCTATTTCTATATGTTCCAGTCCATAGCAAGGGCCCTGCTTGGACATCTAATCATAATAAATATTTATTTTATATAAAACCATATATACAACTGGTCGGTCACTATACACCCACACATATATATATACAGTGACCCCCCGACCTACGATTGCCCCGACATATGATCATTTCAACATACGATGGCCTCTCAAAGGCCATGGCATGTTGAAGGCAGCATCAACATACGATGCTTTTGTATGTCGGGGCCATCGCATAAACGGCTATCCGGCAGCGCAGACTGCTTCAGCTGCCACAGGATAGCCATTTACGGTGCCCCGTATGGTCCGCTGACGATCACTTACCTGTCCTCGGGGCTCCGGTGCATCCTCTTCGGGATCCCCTGCATCGTCAGCGTTCTCCATCGTCGTCATCACGTCGCTGTACAAGCCGCCCCGTCATCCAATAGGAGCGACATGTGTAGCGACGTGATGGCGGCGACATGAGAGCGAGGATGCCGGGGAAGCAGAGGCCTTGCCGGAGCGTCGGGGACACCCCTGGGACGCGGCGACAGCGATGGAAGGCGACATCCAGGGCAGCGATGACGTGCGGTGACGGTCCGGAGCGGCGGGGATACGTGAGTATAACCTCCAATACCAGTGGTCTTCAACCTGCGGACCTCCAGATGTTGCAAAACTGCAACTCCCAGAATGCCCGGACAGCCGTTGGCTGTCCGGGCATGCTGGGTGTTGTCGTCTTTCAACATCTGGAGGTCCGCAGGTTGTAGACCACTGTCCCATACTTTACATTGCACGGATCCCTCAACATACGATGGTTTCAACAAACGATGGTCCATTTGGAACGGATTACCATCGAATGTTGAGGGACCACTGTATCTTGAGGTCTGTCTCATAATTTGCATTATTTCTAGTTTTTGGCACGAAGGGTTAAAGGGGTATTCCAGGCAAAACCTTTTTTTATATATATCAACTGGCTCCGGAAAGTTAAACAGATTTGTAAATTACTTTAAATTACTGTCTAACTGCTCAATGATGATGTCACGTCCCGGGAGCTGTGCATGATGGGATAATATCCCCATAGGAACTGCACAGCTCCAGGGACGTGAGTCATCAGAGAGCAGTTAGACAGAAAACAACAGCTCAACTTCAGAAGCTAATAACTAGTGGAAGGATTAAGATTTTTTAATAGAAGTAATTTACAAATCTACAGTCCAAAGAAAGAGAATGGAGCGGTCAAAACTTCAGGCTTTATTCACACATGTAGGGTACAAGCAGGTGCGCATAACAAACAACGACGACCGTTTCACACTTGCGTGCTTCTTCTGGTTGACACACTGCTCACTCACAAGGCTCATCTTTTTATACATATACAACTGATTAAGTCATCTGATTAGCGGCGCTGAGTGATGACATATCACTCTACTGCGCCTGCTCTGCGCCTGCCTGCGGCCCTGATTCCCCCCGAAGCGAGGCCGAGCGGAGGAGTGCGCCGGCGCACAGCAGCAAGCTGAATCGCACCGGAACTCCTCATGCCCGCTCATGTGATCGGGGAGGCACATGACCACGCATGTAAACAAACCCTCCCTCTCGATGCGGGCGTGGTTCCCCGGCACCTGCGCAGATCACCGGGGACGGCGGAATCGTTCGTCCCCAGCAATCTGCCCATACACCAGGGACACAGATCCCACACTACTGAAAAACTGGTGGGGGGGGCAAGAAAAAAGAAACACCCCGGCAACTACACCAGCCCGCAAACCAATGCAAACAGGTAAAGGTACATGAGCCTGTGAGGATGCAGAACGAGTTAAAACTATCAATACAAATGTTAAGATATGAGTACAAAGTCACAGGAACACGCTCATGTCCACTTTATCATTTAGGCCCACGGGCCCCATGGCTCCTGACCTCAGGATCCATCTCGCCTCCTTTTGGAATAAAGCCTGAAGTTTTGTGGACTGTGGATTTGAATGAACTGTTTCATATCGGAGCTGAGCACCACCATTGTCAGACATTCCACTCTACAGTAGTCACATACCCACCTCCACTAGAAAAATAGGAGCCCCCACCTCTTCTAGACACTGGTAGTGCCAGCAGAAGTCTGTATATATTGTATTGGACTAACTCATTTACAAATCTGTTTAACTTTCCGGAGCCTGTTGATATATAAAAAAAAGTTTTGGCCTGGAATACCCCTTTAAGTACCTCAATATATATCTATCTATCTTCTATATAGTGTGAGCCCCCCTCCGACCTCCAATTTTTTTTATATTATATGAAATTTGGTTTACCATACTTAGCAATGAAGTACACCCCCTCCAGCCCTTCAAACTACTATATGGCCATTAGGAGAGGAAATTTCTGTTCTTTAATATAACTGCTATGCCATAAAAGAAACCATATAACCGTAATATGAATTGTTATTATAAATGTACTGCATTCTAAGAAAAAAATATTTTTAGCAGAATGTTAAAATTCTCATAGCTTGTTAAAAACAGTGCCATGATTTTCCTAGCTCTTGCCTCACTTGTTTTGGGAGCACCCTTTACACCATCTGATGAATAGTCTTTTTATTTCCCTCTAGTTGGTCATAATCCCAGTAATTCCATGAGCTCGGAAAAAAAAAACCTCATGAGTATTTAAAAACTCAAAATAACATATATGATTGCAAAACCAATATTATTTAGAACGTACTGAAACAGTTGCGTTCCTCAAACAACCTTGGAAGAGAACTGATAGCATGTTATGTGTTTATGTTATGGTTATCTTTTCCGTGCTGCGAAATACTTTAATAATTATCACATTAGATTTCTTTTATGCCATTGATTGATTGAAGGGTAAACTGCAGCCGTATAGCATTACGGATCTGACTTTTACATAATTCGCACTTTTTCTGTTTGTTTTCACATTATAGCGTGCACTAAATGTAGACTTTAGAGAAAATATCAAATTAGAACTGGAAAACCAGGGAGGTGCTGGATAGCTAGTAATAATAACAAATTTGGCTGAACGCACATTCGGATCAAGCAACTGAGAGCTTTGGGACTTGTTTCATAGACTTGCAGTGCTTTAACAAATAGACTTTACGCCATTAGGAGAAAATTGAGATGGAATATTTCTAATGTTCTTTCAGAGAAATATGATAATCTGAATATGAATTTAACTATTACTGCATGTTCATTTTATGAAAAAACTTTTTTATATATATGTAACAGGAGCTAAGCTGATACCAGGGAACACTACCTGAAAAGGTTGTGTAATGAGCTGCTTTGCATATTCCCCTATATATAAATATATATATATATATATATATATATATATATATATATATATATATATCAACTGGCTCCAGAAAGTTAAACAGATTTGTAAATTACTTCTATTAAAAAATCTTAATCCTTTCAGTACTTATGAGCTTCTGAAGTTAAGGTTGTTCTTTTCTGTCTAAGTGCTCTCTGAAGACACCTGTCTCGGGAACCGCCCAGTTTAGAAGAAGTTTGCTATGGGGATTTCCTTCTATTGGGTTCCTGAGACATGTGTCATCAGAGAGCACTTAGACAGAAAAGAACAACCTTAAAGGGGTATTCCAGACAAAACCTTTTTTTTTTTAGATATCAACTGGCTCCAGAAAGTTAAACAGATTTGTAAATTACTTCTATTAAAAAATCTTAATCCTTCCAATAGTTATTAGCTTCTGAAGTTTTCTGTCTAACTGCTCAATGATGATGTCACGTCCCGGGAGCTGTACATGATGGGAGAATATCCCCATAGGAGCTGCACAGCTCCCGGGACGTGAGTCATCAGAGAGCAGTTAGACAGAAAACAACAACTCAACTTCAGAAGCTAATCAACTGGCTTTCCGGAGTTGATATTTTCCTGGAATACCCCTTTAAAAGAGCAAATAACAGACTGATAAAAATGTACAATAAGTTTGTTCCCTCTTCTTTGTCTAAGGGTTTGTTCATATGTAGCAGATTTGTTGCAGACATTTTTGTGAATGAAAATCCATTCCCCATAACTGAAAAAAATACATGGGACAATTATGGGGTGTATAGGCCCATATCCCCCTGTGTAATAGAAGGAACTATCAAACTAGTAAATGCTTGTTCGTCAGCTGAGTGCTCTGTTTTGACTTGTTAAAAACAATAGTTTATTGGCCACACCTACCCCATGTTTCCTTACCAGCTCTTAAAGGGAAATTCCAGTGAAAATTTGAAAATCAAATAGGCTAAGGTACCGTATTTTTCGGCATATAATACACTCCGGCATATAAGACGCACCCAATTTTAAAGGATGAAAATCTAGAAAAAAAAGATTCTGAACCTTCAACCTGAGGACCTCCAGATGTTGCAAAACTACAACTCCCAGCATGCCCGGACAGCCGTTGGCTGTCCGGGCATGCCAGGAGTTGTAGTTTTGCAACATCTGGAGGTCCGCAGGTGGAAGACCACTGGTATAGGAGGTAATACTCACGTGTCCCCGCTGCTCCGGACCCGTCACCGCTGCCCTGGATGTCTCCCTCCATCGCTGTCGCCGTGTCCCCAGGGTGTCCCCGTCACTCCGGAAAGTCTCTCTGCTGCGAGTATCCTCGCTCTCCGTCTCTACGCACGCCCCTCCTATTGGATGACAGGACGGTGACGAAGGAGAGCGCCGGCCATGCAGGGGATCCCGGCACGGAGCAGACACCGAGGAGGCAGGTAAGGTCCCTCCCGGTGTCCTATAAGCTGTTCGGGACGCCGCGATTTCACCGCTGCGGTCCCGAACAGCCCGAATGAGCAGCCGGGTTATTGTCACTTTCGCTTCAGACGCGGCGGTCAGCTTTGATCGCCACATCTGAAGGGTTAATACAGGGCATCACCGCGATCGGAGATGTCCTGTTTTAGCCGCGGGTCCCGGCATTTGATGGACGCAGGGATTGCCGCGATAGGACAGGGTTTTAATGTGTATTTGCCGTATAAGACACACCGACTTCCCCCCCGCCCCCAGTTTTGGGGAAGAAAAAGTGCGTCTTATACGGTGAAAAATACGGTAGATGGTAAACATAAAAAAATCCTATATTTACCTTCCTGCTGCCACGAAGCTCTGTCCTGATTTGCAGCAGTTCCTGTGTTTGGGGTTAGCACGTGTGCTTGCCCACTCAGCCAATCAGCAGCCACTGCAGTGCCCCGCCTCAGTAATTGATTGGCGGGGCAGGCAAGTACTGTGAATTGGGACTGAACTCCATGAGAGTAGTGGGCGAGCGGGAAAGGTAAGTATAACATTTTTTTAAAACCACCTTTCTGAGCCTATTAAGAAAAAAAAGAAAAAAACCTTTAATACACTGAAATTGTCTAATTACAGTTAATGATGGCAAATGGCTAGGACAACCAATAGCTAATTGCAGTGAGATCCCTTAAATTCAATTTATGACAGTCCAGAGGAAAATGTAAAACCCTTAGCAGGTGAGTGAGCTGAGGGAACCAATTAGGAAATCCCTGTGGTTTGTTCTTTTGCTGATCACACTTTGATTTGGACTTTCAGTCTGATGGTTCTCTGCCCTTACAAGCACATTTTATACATATAACCAATAATCCAATAGTCAAGAATATCTAATAATCCAAACCAATTAGAAATTGACTGTATAAATTAACCTAAACCACACATCTTGTAATTATTGTCTAATTCATGAACTCCATTGTGTTTGCTAAAATTATACTAATTGTAGTAATTATATTACCAGACCTTGCAACAAATAATTCCACTTTGTATTTTCTACTCAGTGTCCATAGGGTATGTTTACATGTGGCAGATTTGTCTATGACTATTCTGGTACCTATTTACTAGAGCAGTGTTTCCCAACCCAGTCCTCAAGGCACACCAACAGTCCAGAATTTAAATTTTTCCCTGTTCTATTCCAATGGAGTAACTGAAAAAACCCGGAATGTTGGTGTGCCTTGAAGACTGGGTTGGGAAACACTGGCCTAGAGAGTCCACAGACCCTCTGCACCAAAATCCTCTTGAAATCGTGAATGTGTAAATGGGGCCCCACAGAACTGAAATTTAGTTCAGACAACACAAGGAAAAAAAAACCAAGATGAATTGCATGTCAGATAACATGTAACAGATGTACAGGGTCTAATGTGTCATCGTCACCTACAAGTGGGGGTCAGCACCTTTTACTTGTTGGGATCACTAATTCCGCTAGACTGTTGACATGGAAGTAAGTCTGACCCCTTGGCACCACAGCTTGTTTTGGCCTTCATGATGAGTTTTATGTTTTAGATTTTTTCATTCCCACTTTCTGAGAGCCACGACTTTAAAAAAATTTTTGTTAGTTGTCATAGCTCAATGGGGTTTTTCGCATAAGAAGTTCTGTTTTTAATGGCACCAGTTTGAGGTCCATATAATGTATTGAAAAACATTTAAAGGGGTACTCCACCCCTAGACATCTTATCCCCTATCCAAAGGATAGGGGATAAGATGTCTGATCGCGGGGGTCCCGCCGTTGGTGACCCCCACAATATAGCACACAGCACCCACCTGTTACTGCTCCGGAAGCGTGGGAGGATCTGGCTCCCGACCACGGGGATGGAAGATCGTGATGCCCCCGTGTGACATCACACCACACCCCCTCAATGCAAGTCTATGGGAGGGGGCGTGACAGCATTATTTTTATTTATATTTTTCATATTTTTTATTTTTATATTTTATATTTATTTATATTTATTTTTATTATTTATATTTATTTTTATTTATTTTTATTTCATACTTATATATATTTTTATATTTATTTTTATTTATTTATATTTATTTTTATCTTTATATTTATTTATTTATTTTTATATTTATTTTTTCATATTTATTTTTATTTTTACATTTATTTTTCATTTTTATTTTCTATTTTTATTCATATTTATTTCTATTCTTTTATTTTATTATCAATTTATTTTATATTTATTTTCATTCATTAATAATTTTTTTACATCATTCTTTTTTTCCTTCCTGTTTTATTTATGCATTTAATTTCATTCCATCATGAGTCTCTTACACACTATGCGTTTTTCATTCACAGTTAGTCCATGTCACATTCACACTAGTTTTCAATTATTTCACATATCTTTATTTGTATTGGACACATCCACCTTCTATCTATATGGTGCATTTGCATCCTGTCATTCTACAACTATAGTTTTCTTTTTTTGTCATTGGCCGCAGGTTGAGTGCGTTCCAGATGCGTTCCACCGTAGATCTGCACTGCGCATGCGCAAAGCTCCGTCTTTGACGGTATGACGTTGGTGGACGCGTCGCGTCACTGCGCATGCGCAGTGCGATCCATCATGGTGGCCGCCACGAGAGGTGGCGTTCTGTTTGAAGGTAGAATTATCCGCACCTGTGTATTTTGTCTCTTCTGTGACCATTGTGTATATACTCCCTGAGGAATCCTTAACGGCGAAACGGCGTTGGGGTCTGACGTGCTGCATGGGCATGTGGTATTAACTAGGCAATTGTTCCTCTCTTATGCTTTGGTAAGTATATTGCTCCCAAGCAGACCTACATGTGAATGGTGAGTTTCCTCGCCTCCACATGAGTAAGTCCCTTCTACCTGGCTGAGTGAAACAATTGCCTATACTATTGTCTTTATCTTTGGGAATATGTGCAATATCGTCTGGCGACTGCCTCAATTACCTAAGTGTTTACATTGCTCATATCTATGTATGCTGCACTCTGGCAGCTTTATAGATAGCATTAGTCCCTTTATGTATATTTGCACTCCCTCTTCCTATGTTTACATACTCCATGTCTAGCGGTCAGTATTTTTCTGCTTGTTGCTGTCTCCTTTTAAATGTTTTTATGTATTTTGTGTCTAATAAAGTATTATGAATTTCACTATATTTGATTGATTGATCTGGTGTGTTTTTGGAGATTTATGTTCAAGAGTGACACACCAGTGTTTTACAGACTTTTGGATAGTGCCCATTTGTTTTGGATTATATTTTGATAATAGAAGTCAATGGCAGACAGATCAAGTCCTATGATTATACCTGTGCATACATTTGTACGCATTTGGGGGGAAAAAGCAAAGAAAACCGAGCAAAGCTGTCAAATAACTGATAGCTGCCATGTTACCGATAACATTTGGAGGTCACATATGATTTTTAAACTGCACTTGAAAAATTAAGGCTAAGCTAATGATATGTCATTACTAAACCCATTTCACAACATATGGGTTTACTGTACTATTAGCCTTGTTTCAAGTAGTAAGGGGGTATAGACATTTTAGGCCTTTCAGAGCTACATCTCATTTTAGCTATATTTTGCCATTTTAAACATTCAGAAACTATTGAAGAAAAAAAGGAACATCTTAAAACGTCTGAGAAAGGTTATTTGTAATTTTTATTTTTTCAGCTTTTTTACAATAATTGGCAAGGGATAAATTAATGGCTTGTACAGATCGCATTTACAGCATGTTGTAGGTTCTTGTCTTGTCTTGCACAAAAGAACCATTTAACATAGTGGTCAAATGTTTAACTTTAATATTTTGTAAAGGATTAACAACGCCAAGCGCAATGTATAATTTAGCAGGAACCCATGCTGTAGGTCTCCTTAGATGACGCTGTTAGAAAGAAAACCATGTGTGGTCTGGAAAAAAGCATATAGAGAACAACATCCCTGATGTATTCCGAAGATGTTCCAAGGGTAACATGACCAACAAAAATAAAGTGTGTCCAGGTAAGAAAAATGACTAATGGCAATGAATTCTACATTTTTCCTAAATTATTCAACTCAGTGCGTGTTCGTGGTCAATAACCCTCTCATCAATTCAATATATTCTGTGTTTATTCTTTTTTTTTTGCAGAAAATTGTCATGCAACTAATAGCAGTCATTAGTAAGATGGCACATTCCTTCTTTGTGTTTCTTGGCTATGTCTGGTCTGTTCATGGAAAATTCTCCCATTCATCCCACATACATGTGGGAGGCACATGTCACCACTCCTGTTTTTATACCAGAACCAACAGTTTTTTCTTTATATGTGACAGTATTTTTTCCCCTCATTCAACAACCTGAAATACTCCTAAACTGAGAACCAGATTTCTGGACCTCAACCTTGGTGAGAACCCAGGGAAATGACTGATGTTCTGCCCAATGGTCAAGATTTACTCCTACTAGACATAATTTTAATGAATTCCCTACGGACCTGACAAGCAGCTGATGAGTCCTTTCAGTTTTTCATATTGTTAAAATTATGTGTGTATTGTCGCCATCTGCCTAACAAATTTCCCCAAGCAAGCAGGATGTTGATGTGTAACTTTCATTCTAAATTTGTCCTAACATGTACAAATAATGTTTCCCTACTTTATTACTTTCAAATGTCCTGACAGAGCTTTAGTAATCTACATGCCTCCGAAGTTAAACTTATCTGCTGTTCTGGAGATTCCTTGCTGTACTATTATAATTTCTGGTGACCAACCAACTAACACTCATGAGCAGTGATCTGGGAGAGGAATAAATTGATTTTGTAGAAGAACATTACTTTTTTTTTTTTCCACTGTTACCTCAAGTTTACCCTTCAAGGATGGAGGGATTTTTTATTTTAGCATTTTTTCCTTTTTAGTTTTTTTTCTAATAGCCATAACACTTTCAATTTTCCACCTACAGACCCATATATGGGTCCACCAATTACATCCCTTTTTATACTACCAAATGTTGAATTTGAATTGAAATTCAAAAAAGAAATTGCCATTTTCCTAAGTTTACTTGTATAAAAAGAAAAGAAGTGCCGTAAATCTAATAGCAATGTATCCAGAAAATATAGCAGGTTAGTGCTCCCCTGATAATGTTGTACTTAGAGCACAACATCTGAATTAGGGTCTCGCCCTATAGGAAGGGCAGGTAGCTGGGGTGCAGCCAGGAGCTCTCCCGTCCAAAGATAGACTTTGGTCGGTTCAGCAGATAGCAGAGGTGAGCCCACAGCGTAGGCAGCAAGGAAAAGGTGGCTCCACCAGGCGCTTCACCCGGAGTAAGAGAAAAGAGGATATCCGGCTCCGAAGACTGGATAAAAGTAATGGCTTTATTGATTCATATTAAAATCGAAAATGAAAATAGAAAATGAAAATAGCTAAAAGCACAAAAGAAACGTACCGACGCGTTTTGACTTGTATACAAGTCTTTATCATGGTCAACATAGAAGACAACAAATGTTCCTTAAATACAATTCTGACTAATGACGTCACACGCTGAAAAACAGGTGGACTGAGGGTAAAGATAAAATGCGGAGTGGACACATACCAATGGAAATATATTGCACATGAAAAATATTAGTGACAGACATATATATAGAGATATACACGAACACTTTAATAAATGTAACTAAGATCATGTCTGAAATTGAGTCCAAGCGGGAAGCGAGTGTCAAGGCAAAGAATCCAGTACGCTTCCCGTTTGAACACGGCCCTACTCCAATCTCCGCCTCTACGTGGCGGACATACCCTTTCTAAGCCAGTCACAGGGATTTTAGGAATAATGTCTGAATGTCGATCGACAATGTGGTTCGTAAAGCCTGACATGGATTTGTTAGTAATTCTACTACTGTCTGGTATGTAAAGATGCTCTTGTATTCTGACCTTCAGTTTTCTGCTCGTGCAACCTACATACTGCAGGTTGCACTGGATGCAGGTTATACAATAGACTACATGGTGAGTTTGACAGTTGATAAAACTTTTTATATTGAATTTTCGACCAGTAGTACATGAATGGAATGTATCAGTATTAGTCATATATTGACAGGTTGAACATCTGGAATGGCTACATTTATAGCTCCCGTTGCATGTTAACCATGTATCATGTTTACATGTAGAAGTGAAATCACTAGGAGAAAGTAGGCTATGAAGTGACCGTGCCTTACAGGGTATAACCCTAATGCCATCCTGGATAATATTGGACATAATGTTGTCATAATGTAATACAGGGAGGTGTCTGTAGATGATCTTCTTGATTTCATGAAACTGTTTAGAAAATGGTGTTGTGAATGTAGTTAGAACATGTGAGGTTGTATAGGTAGGCTGCTTGTCTTGGAGATAAAAACCAGCTGGTTTAGAGTTGACTATATTTTCAGCTCTATTAATAACCTGGGATGTATAACCTCTAGCATATAGTCATTTTCTAATATCTGAACAGGTATTAATGTATATGTGCTCCTCAGATGAAGCAGGTCTAGCCCTAATAAATTCGCCTATGGTCAAGTTGCGAGTGACATGTTCGGGATGGCAACTGGATGAGTGGAGCAAACTATTACCTGCACAGGATTTGCGAAACATTTTAGTATGTATACACTGCGATTCTCGATCACCCATGAGGGTAATATCTAGAAAATCTATTTGCTCTGATAAAGATAAATCATTATTATTAAGAAAATTAGAAAAATCTGTGCCTTGTGATTTGGTCCCCCTCCAAATCAGGAGGAGGTTGTCTATGTATCTCCCATACCAATCCACAAGATGGAAAAATGTGTTGGCAGGGGAGAGCAAGACGATCTCCTCCCAATAAGCCATGTACAAATTGGCTAAAGAGGGGGAAAACTTAGAGCCCATCGGGTAACCAGTAACCTGTAAATAAAAAGTGGAATCAAAACAGAAAAAATTGTGATGTAATAAATATTGTAGAACGTCCAGAATATACTGCTGCAGAACCAAACTATAGGTGCTATATTTTTTGAGATGATAAGAAATGGCTAGCATCGCTTTATCAAGCGTGTTACGCCGAGCGCTCCGGGTCCCTGCTCCTCCCCGGAGCACTCGCGGTGTTCTCCTCTCTGCAGCGCCCCAGTCAGACCCGCTGACCGGGAGCGCTGCACTGACATTCACGATGGGGATGCGATTCGCATAGCGGGACGTGCCCGCTCGCGAATCGCATCCCAAGCCACTTACCCGTCCCGGTCCCCGGCTGTCACGTTCTGGCACGCGCGGCTCCGCTCTCTAGGGCGCGCGCGCTCGCCAGCTCTCTAAGATTTAAAGGGCCAGTGCACCAATGATTGGTGCCTGGCCCAATCAGTCTAGCTTCCACCTGCTCCCTGTCTATATAACCTCACTTCCCCTTCCCTTCCTGGCCGGATCTTGTTGCCTTGTGCCAGAGAAAGCGTTTAGTGTTGTCCAAAGCCTGTGTTCCAGATCTTCTGCTATCGCCATTGACTACGAACCTTGCCGCCTGCCCCGACTTTCTGCTACGTCTGACCTTGCCTCTGTCTAGTCCTTCTGTCCCACGCCTTCTCAGCAGTCAGCGAGGTTGAGCCGTTGCCGGTGGATACGACCTGGTTGCTACCGCCGCAGCAAGACCATCCCGCTTTGTGGCGGGCTCTGATGAATACCAGTAGCAACCTAGAACCGGTCCACCGACACGGTCCACGCCAATCCCTCGCTGACACAGAGGATCCACATCCAGCTAGCCGAATTCTAACAGTAGATCCAGCCATGGATCCCGCTGAGGTGCCGCTGCCAAGTCTTGCTGACCTACCCACGGTGGTCGCCCAGCAATCTCAGCA
Organism: Hyla sarda; assembly: GCF_029499605.1. Taxonomy (NCBI): domain Eukaryota; kingdom Metazoa; phylum Chordata; class Amphibia; order Anura; family Hylidae; genus Hyla; species Hyla sarda. Next base: position 347,911,722 of record NC_079191.1, on the reverse strand, counting down.
AATTGCCCAACAAGGACAGCAGCTGTCGCAGTTGACCGCCATGTTAGAGCAACTTCTGCCACTGCTACAGCAGCAACCATCTCCTCCGCCAGCTCCTGCACCTTCTCCGCAGCGAGTGGCCGCTCCTAGCCTCCGCTTGTCCCTGCTGGACAAATTTGATGGGGACTCTAGACTCTGCCGTGGTTTCCTGTCTCAATGTTCCCTACATATGGAGATGTTGTCGGACCAATTTCCTACAGAACGGTCTAAGGTGGCGTTCGTAGTTAGTCTTCTGTCTGGAAAGGCCTTGTCTTGGGCCACACCGCTCTGGGACCGCAATGATCCTGCCACAGCCTCAGTCCAGTCCTTCTTCGCTGAAGTCCGTATTGTCTTCGAGCAACCAGCCTGAGCTTCTTCTGCCAAAACTGCCTTGCTGAACCTGGTCCAGGGAAATTCTTCTGTAGGCGAATACGCCATCTAATTTCGTACCCTCGCCTCTGAATTATTTTTGAACAACGAGGCCCTCTGCGCGACCTTTAAAAAAGGCCTATCCAGCAATATCAAAGATGTACTGGCCACACGAGAAATTCCAGCTAACCTGTCAGAACTTATCCTTTTGGCCACCCGCATTGACAAGCGTTTTTCTGAAAGACACCAGGAGCTCCGCCAGGAAAAGGACCTTGATCTCTGGGCACCTCTCTCCCAGTATCCTTTGCAATCTACCCCTGTGCCTCCCGCCGAGGAGGCTATGCAAGTGGATCGGTCTCGCCTGACCCATGAAGAGAGGACTCGCCGCAGAGATAAAAATTTATGTCTGTACTGTGCTAGTACCAAACATTTCTTGGTGGATTGCCCTATTCGTCCTCCACGTCTGGGAAATGCATGCACGCACGCACGCACCCTGTTCAAATGGGAGTGGCGTCCCTTGGTGTGAATTCTGCTTCTCCACGTCTCACTGTGCCCTTGCGGATTGCTCCTTTTGCCAACTCCTCCTTCTCAGCTTAGGCCTTCTTGGACTCTGGTTCTGCTGGAAATTTTATTCTGGCCTCTTTGGTTAATAGGTTCTGCATCCCGGTGACCCGTCTCGTCAAGCCGCTCTACATTTCTTCGGTCAACAGAGTGAAGTTGGACTGCACTGTGCGTTACCGCACAGAGCCCTTGCTTATGAGCATTGGACTGCATCACGAGAAAATTTTATTTTTTGTTCTGCCCAACTGCACCTCTGAAGTCCTCCTCGGTCTGCCATGGCTCCAGCGTCATTCTCCCACCCTTGACTGGACCACTGGGGAGATCAAGAATTGGGGTCCTGCTTGACACAAACGATGCCTCACATCTGCTCCTCATAGCCCCCTTCCTGGTGACACTCTGCCCCGTGACAAGCTTCACCCTCTGCCCCCCCTCCCCATTCCCACTTCTTCTGGATTACCTGCAGCTGATGTAGCTACCCAGGACTTCTTTTTGTTCCGGAAGGAAACTCAAGAGGCGCCCCCTATGTTCTTGTCTCATTTGAAGGGACAAGGAGACAAAAAGAGGGGGAGACCAGAGGGGGGGTACTGTTACGCTGAATGTCAGTGCAGCGCTCCCGGTCAGCGGGTCTGACCGGGGCGCTGCAGAGAGGAGAACGCCGCGAGCGCTCCGGGGAGGAGCAGGGACCCGGAGCGCTCACGGCGTTCTCCTCTCTGCAGCGCCCCGGTCAGACCCGCTGACCGGGAGCGCTGCACTGACATTCACGATGGGGATGCGATTCGCATAGCGGGACGCTATGAAGAGTGAAGAGTCCAGTACAGCAACAGAGCCTCCTTTGTCAGACTGACGAATGACCAGTGTCTTATTGTTGGACAGATCACATAAAGCCTGGCGTTGGAGGAAAGTAAGGTTGTGATGGGATATAGTAGATGTTTGTTGATACAGCTTTTTTAGGTCCTCCTCTACAATGGCTTGAAAAACATCCATACCCTCCGATCTGGATTGTATGGGGTAGAAATTGGGATTTTTGACTGTAAAAGATCTAAATGTATTTTCAACAATATCAATGTGTTCAATTGTTTCAGATTGTAGATCTATTAAAGCTTGAATATTGATTTGTTCCATGAAATCCCTATGAAGAGGTAGACTGGTGTGTCCCAGACTATTGAGTGGATCCATATTCTCTGTTTGTTCTAGTATTTCATTTATATCATGTACTTCATAAAAATGTTTCTTAACAGTTAGAAGACGAACAAATTTGTTGACATCAAGTAGGGTACCGTATAAGTCAAAGTTACAGGATGGCACAAAGGTTAACCCTTTCTCCAGGACTTCTATTTGGGCTTGACTCAAGACCTGTGCTGATAGATTAACCACTGAAAAATTTGTTACTTGTATTTGTGTTGATACTTGTTCACTCTTTTGTAGACAGTTCTTGTGCTTTCGGCCCGATCTGTGTTTCCTGCATCTCCTTTTGTGTTTTGAGAATTGTCCTTGTTCACATATTGCGTTTTTGTGTTTTGTGGTAGGGATTGCGTTTTCATGTTTTTTGCCAGTGTCTGTTGTTGGGAACCGCTGTGGGTTGGTCTCATTGGCCCATCATTGCACTAATAGATTTCACCTTCACTTTCTGTTCCATAGTCAGTTACTTCATTTTCAGAAGAGCTGAAGCTGACATTTTTTCTAAGGTGCGAGGTGTTCTGGGTGTGTGAATTTTTCAGTATGGATCTGGGTCTGTGCTGTCTTTTACTCTGCCAGTCATATACCGTATTAGTAGAACAGTCCTTTAAATCACGGTTAAACTTGGCTTTCTTTATATTTGTTACAGTATCCTCTAACTTTTGTATGTGCTTATTCATTTTATTTTGTAGGGCTTCAAAGTCCACAGTATCTTTCTATGGTTCTATGGACAGTATGATTTTATTAATGCTGGACTCTAAGTCTGCAAGTTTGAGCTCTTCTTTTTCCACTATGAGCTTCATTAACTCCAGTGAGCACCTGGTTAGTGCTTCATTCCACCTGATGGAAAAGTCTTCATCATATATAATAGTTGATTTTTTACGTATACGAAGACCTCTGGGAATCATATGTTTTTTTAGATACTGTGTGAGTGTCGTGGCATCCCACCATACTTTAAGTTGCTGTGATTTCAAAGTCCCGAGGTCCCACATGAGCTTCACCCGGAGTCTCTCTGCTCTAAAAGAGAGATTCAACAGAAGGATGGAGGCGAAGAATAAAATAACAAAAATTATTTATTTGGGAAGGGGCGCTAGGACTACGCATTTCAGGGGGTGGGACCCCCTCTTCATCAGGTCCAATAGTATCTCTAGCATACATAACATCATATTTATACAAAAAAAATCCAGCAAAGAAACGGGAGAGTAACAGCATAAAATGAATTTGCATTCTTAAAATACAAGTTCATGAAAGAAAAATCATATAAAATGTCAAAACATAGCAATAATTTAAAAGAATATATAATAATTTAAATCAAAGTGGTGAATATTTCAGTATAATGCAGTATTCCGAAATTCAATGAAAATGAAATCATCTTTTTTGAAAGTGAAGTGTGATGTCAAAAATGAGAGGTGGTGCATGGATGCTGAGCAGTGATTCCGAGCAAGAGTCACGACAGCACCCAAGGTTCCCGGTGCTGGATGGGAGACGGCAAGGTCCGGAAACCAAAGATATCACAGTTGTGCACCACAGGAGAAATATAGTTAGTGTCAGGAAACAGATAACTGTTGCGTATGGGTCAGGAAATTTTGCATATCCAGGAAAATTATAATAAGACAGAAGGTTAACAGCAATAGTTATTGAGGAATAACAAATAGCAGAGATCAGACATCTTGATCTATTCGTATCGTATAGTCTGTCATGGTATCTAAAACCAACTAGATAAAAAGTGTGATGGAGGTTAATAAATTAATTCAGTTGCTTCATTTAGCCCCTGGGGCTGTAAGGACTTGAGGGTATAAATCCAGAACATTTATTTTCAGGATAGTGTCTCAAATCTGTTATTTACATAAGGAGGAATAAAGTAAATTGGTATTATGGATATAATGTTTGCCATATTATCACCCGATGGCACAATGCAATATGTCTGGATAGGCTATATTGTAAAAAGCTTTTTCGGATATTGCTTCGGTGTTGGTTTAGACGATGATGAAGCCGCTGGGTGGTGCGTCCTACATATTGGCCCTCATTTACTAAGAAAATCGGGTTGTAAGTCTATGTTGCTTTCTTACCCGACTGCTTTTTTCCCCTGGTATTTATTATTATGTCGCATCCTGTTTGTCGCACGTGGGTTTTGTAGGTTTTGGTTTCCAACTCCTCTGAGCTGTCGGGAAAAAATCCACAACAATTCAACAAATTCGGGTTGGAAACCTTAATAAATACGTGGGAAAGCTCAGAAATGTCGGGTTACGCCCCTTTTTCGGGTTTGGGAGAATCCACATCGGGTCCGTCGGGAAAAAATGTCGCATAGTGGTGCAGACTGGCGCACGATGTCTGCGACATGGCGCAGACAAAGATGCGCCAAAAAAACCCGACAAAAGAGGTCGGGTTTAGAATAGTAAATGAGGGCCATTGTTTTCCACATTTGCAGTTGATCAGGTAAACAACGTAGGAAGACTGGCAGTTCATATTATATTTAATGGGAAAATGATCACCGGTATAAGTACTGGAAAAATTAGTTTTATTGTGCTCTATCACTGAGCAGCATAAACAGTGGGATTTATTGCATTTATATACTCCCTTTTTGAGGGAGATAAAACTGAGAGGGTTGGTATCTTGAATTTTCTTCCTTTGCCGACTTGGTGCAATGAGGGAGCTCTTCGAAAAGTCATAACGTTTTTTTTTGGTAGGATACCTTTTAGGTGGGGGTCCACCAGAAGGATTCCCCAATGTTTATCAAGAATTCTCTTAATCGTCTGATGTCCTCCTGAGTACATAGTGATAAAGTTATTACTGTATTTCTGTTCTGGAGCGGTTTTTCTTTCATGGGACTTAATGCTAAGCAAATCTTTTTTTCCTGAAGTTTTGTTTTGGCTGAACAAGAGGGAGTAGTGGCTAAGCAGTCATCCTGAGACAGTAATTTAGCTTTATTCAGGGCATCTTCTATCAATTATTTGGGGTAACCTTTTTATAAAAAACGAGTCTTCAGAATTCCAGCTTGTATGTTGAAAGATGAATCATTAGTACAATTTTTTCTAATTCTACGGAATTGACCGAAGGGCATGTTTTCTTTCCACTTCCGATAGTGGCCATCAGGAAGGGAATATACCTATTAGGCTAGGACTCCACTGAGATTTTTGCCCTGTGATTTTTGTGGCATAAAAATGCCAGAAAAAACACCAAAAAAACTGCCACAGTCTGTCCCTGCGTTTTGGCGTTTTTTCTGGCGTTTTTACCTTTGTGTGGAATTTTCCGTTTTTGGCCCCTTTTGCGTTTTTTTAACAAAATAGTTGGGTACCAAAAAAAAAAAAAAGGATGCGGTAGGGATGTAAAAATGTATTTAACTAAATGTTTATTTTTTATAACAAAATTTTTATACATTGTGTGTGTTTACCTTTTTTTTTTTTTCTCTTTTTTTCCAAATTTTTTATTTAGTACTACTACTCCCAGCATGGAACACACTGTTCCATGATGGAAGTAGTAGTACCTGTACTATAGACATATCGCCCGGGTGTCAGTCTGACACCCGATGCGATTGTCCATAATATAGCAGTGATGTGGCTCTATACAGCGCTCACATCTCTGCTCTATTCACATCACTGGCCGTTCATATTTTCCACCCAGAGCTGTGATTGGCCGGATGGTTTCAGCTAATCACAGCTCTGAGGAAAAGATGAATGAATGAGCGGCCGGCCCGGAGCATAGTGCAGAGCAGGGATGCGAGCGATGTATACAGCCGCTCAGCATCTCTGCTATAGACAGGACGGTCACAGCGGGTGTCAGTAGTGACACCCGCTGTGATGTGTCCTTAAGCAGGCACTACTACTCCCAACATGGAGCACACTCTGCTCCATGCTGGGAGCTGTAGTACCTGCATTAATAGACAGATCGCAGCGAGTGTAATTTCTGACACTCGCTGTGATCTGTCTATTAATGCAGGTACTACAGCTCCCAACATGGGGCAGAGTGTACTTCATGTTGGGAGTAGTAGTACTTGTAGTTACGGAAAGATCACTGCAGGTATCACTCCTCACACCCGATGTGATACTTCTGTATAATGTATGGATGCAGCGGCCGGCGCTCTCCTATGAACCCCCTGCACGCCGTATATATACATATTCTGATTTCTCACAGAGAGCTGTGATTGGCTGGAACCATCTGGCCAATCACAGCTCTCTGCAGGAAATATGAATATGTGTATATATACGTCAGTGCAGGGGACCAGAGAAGAGCGTCCGCCGCATCTATACATTATACAAGAGGATCGCAACTACCGATCTGTCAATAAGTACAGGTAACTACTACTCCCATCATGGAACAGTGTGTACTACCTAAAAAATGTAAAAAAGAAAAAGTGACAAACACACACACACTACATTTTTATTATTGTCGGCTACATTTTTAGTGCTTTACCCGCTCACATAAATTGATCCCTGTTTAAAAATTTATAAACATTTCATAATAAAAAAAGATACATTTCGTTTGATACAATTTTTTCCATCACTACTGTATCTTTTTTATAAATTTTTTTTATGGTACCCTACGAAATTTTAATAAAAAAGGTATCTCCATAATTTTTTTGGATCGCTAAAGTCCAAAAAAGAATAAAAACCGCCTGCAAAAACGCAAAATTTTAAACCAACATGGTGTTTTTCTTGGCGAGATTTCAGGGCAAAAAACGCCAAACTAGGTTTTGGCAGGTGTTTTGAAAATCCAGCCTAGTACATCATCATGTGGGCAGTGTTTTTCAACAGCATTTAGAGATATGCTTTATGGTAAGCCTTATAAACATAGGCATAATAGAGTGTCCCAGACCCTTTTTGCTAGAATGGGAGAGATTTCTGGTTATGCTCTGTGACCTGTGCAGAGGTCAGTCCCCAGAGAAGGAGAGGCTGAGCTGTGAGCTGCAGCTATAGCATTATCTAGCTACTGTTTTCCAACTGTACTTTTGTCTGTGCAAAGTGATCTGTACAGAACAGGAAGTTTCAGCTTAATGTAAGGCCTAGCAGCCAGACTGAACACTGCAACATTTTAGGATTAATATTTTTTTATAGATAATAAAATGAAAATATGAAGAAAAAAAAAATCACCATAGATTCTTAAAAATATGTTTAAAAGGGTACTCCACCCCTAGACATCTTATCCCCTATCCAAAGGATGTCTGATCGCGGGGGTCTGGCCACTGTGATTTCTGGGCTTGAGGCTTCCGTATTTGTGATGTTACTCCATCCAGGTCTATGGGAGGGGGCTATGTGGCTGGTACACAGCCTTCATGCCCCCTCCTATAGACGTGAATGGAGGGGGGTGTGGCATGATGTCACGAACACGGAAGCCCCATGCTTCTGTGTTCATGAATGCAGCAGTGCTGGGCCAGAGATCACAGGGGTCCCAGCGGCTGAACCACCAACAATTAGACATGTTATCCCCTATCCTTTGGATAGGGGATAACATGTCTAGGGGCGGAGTACCCCTTTAACATAAAAACTTGATTTTAACAATAGGTCCTGGTCCTGAACGATCAGCAGCTGGGACCTGTTGCTAATGCCTGACATCCCAATCAGGCCAATGTCAGACATTAACCCTTTAGACATCATAATCAAAGTGCTACAAATATGAATAGGTGAATAAGCTTCTTTCCTAATACAAGTTTGAATTACCCCTCTTTTGCATTTTTTAAAGAAATGAATTTTTTTAATATGAACATATGTGGTATCATCTCGTGCATGAATGTCCAAAATATTAAAACATATTGTTAATAAACAGCACTGACCACAGGGCTCTCTGCTGATACTTCTGTCTGGGGAATTGCTCCTGCTCTGGACAGTTCCTGAGACAGACAGCGATGTCAGCAGTGAGTACTGTGGTCAGACAAAAAAGAAATTTAAAAAGAAAAGAACTTCCTGTGTAACGTACAGCAGCTGAAGGATTAAGATTCTTAAATAGAAGTAATTTTCCAATATGTTTAACTTTCTGGCATTAGTTAATAAAAAAATTAATTGTTTATCAATTTAGTACCCCTTTATGAGTACTAGGGAAAGGTGGGTGATAGGTGCTGTAGGGGCATGAATCAGGCTTGGGGGGGGGGGGGGGGGGGGGTTGTTTTACAACCAAAACATGGAAACTCTCCCCTCAAATAAAAAAAAGAAAATAGATGTTTTCTCTAATGACTAAAGTGCTAGGTGAAGCAGGTGCTGTAAACTCTGTCTATTTGGACTTAAGCCAAGACAGTGATATAGTTCCACATAAAAATCTCATGGATAAATTATTAATAATGTATTTTAATCTCTAGATTGTTCAGTGGATTTGCAGCTGGATTTTGCAGTAGATATCAGAGGGTTGTTGTTCATGGTGTGTATTCTGAACAGCGACTGGTTACATGTGCTGACTAGAGATGAGCGAACTTACAGTAAATTCGATTCGTCACAAACTTCTCGGCTCGGCAGTTGATGACTTTACCTGCATAAATTTAGTTCAGCTTTCCGGTGCTCCGGTGGGTTGGAAAAGGTGGATACAGTCCTAGGAAAGAGTCTCCTAGGACTGTATCCACCTTTTCCAGCCCACGGGAGCACCTGAAAGCCTAACTAATTTATGCAGGAAAAGACATCAACTGCCGAGCTGAGAAGTTCGTGACGAATCGAATTTACTGTAAGTTCGCTCATCTCTAGTTCTGTCCACAAGGGTCTGTTCTGGGTCGTGTTCTCTTTAATATGTTTGTAAGTAACATTGAGGAAGGAGTAATAGGTAAGGTTTGCCAATGACACAGTGGGCAATAGCATTGATATTCTCGAAGGCTTCTGTAACAAGTAGAAAAGTATTTAGCTTTACTGGCTAAACAGACAAAACAATGGGAACTGCTGTTCAACGTTTCTAAATGTCATAATAATAATATACTTGGAAAGACATTACATGAATAAAATTTAAATGGGAACTCCTGTACCAGAAAGTTAAACAGAATTGTAAATTACTTTTATCTAAAATCTTAACCCTTCCAGTACCTATCAGCTGCTGTATGCTACACAGGAAGTTATTTTCTTTCTTAGGGTGCGTTCCCACACGGCGTATACGCAGCTTATTTGACGCTGCGCAAAATCTACGGCAGCAGCGGGAAATATGCTGTGTATTCCTTGCTCACTATACACACAGGGCTTTCCGGCGGCAGCCCTATGTGTGTAGTGAGTTTTGGAGGTGGAGCCGCGCGTCACAGTCACGTCGGCACACGGCCCCGCCTCTAAAGCTCACTACACACATAGGGCTGCCGCCGGAAAGCCCTGTGTGTATAGTGAGCAAGGAATATGCAGCGTATTTCCCGCTGCTGCCGTAAATTTTGCGCAGCGTCAAATAAGCTGCGTATACGCCGTGTGGGAACGCACCCTTAATTTCTTTTCAGTCTAAACACAGTGCTCTCTGCTGACACCTCTGTCTGTCTCAGGAACTGTCAAGAGCAGGATGGATTTGCTATGGGAATTTGCTCCTGCCCTATACAGTTCCTGAGACAGACAGCGTTGTCAGCAGAGAGCACTGTGGTCAGACAAAAAAGAAATTTAAAAAGAATAGAACTTCCTGTGGAGCATACAGTAGCTGATAAGTACAGGAAGGATTAAGATGTTTAAATAGAAGTAATTTACAAATCTGTTTAACTTTCTGCCACCAGTTGATTTAAAAAAAAAATATTTATCAATGGAGTACCCCTTTAGAGAAAGGAAATGAGTACTAGGACAGGTGGGTGATAGATGCTGTAGGGGCATGAATCAGGCTTGGGGGGGCTGTGACTCAAGCTTTGGCGGCCTGAATCAGGCTCAGGGGGGTGTGACTATGAGGCTGAGGTGTGATGAATAAAGCGCACACCCCCTGAGCCTAATATAGTTCCTATCCATCTGACTTTTCAGGAAAAAGTGCAGATATTCAACCATATGACCATATATCTCAGGAACAGGAAGGCAGAACTACAAAATGAAAACATCGTTGGAATCAGAGCACAATTTTTTTTTTTTACTAACCACAGGTCCTTTTTATTTACAGGGGTACTCCGCCTCTAGAAGGCACCCCAGACATCCGGTGCACGGAGCGAACTTCGCTCCGTGCCGGATGACTGGTGATGCGGAGCGTATGCTCGTGACGTTGCAGCCATGCCCTCTCAATGCAAATCTATGGGAGGAGGCGTGACGGCCATCACGCCCCCCTCCCATAGACTTGCATTGAGGGGGCATGGTTGTGAAGTCATGAGCAGCTTCCGGCGCTGAACCCGATGCTGTAAACGAACGTCGGGTGCAGCAAGGAGATCACGAGGGTCCCCAACGGCAGGCCCTCCATGATCAGACATCTTATCCCCTCCATTGGATAGGGGATAAGATGTCTAAGGGCAGAGTACCCTTTTAAGGTAAATTTTGAAGCCTTTTTGTCTAAAATCAAATTAGCAATTGGTGGCTTACTTTATTTAGGCTATTGAGGAATCCTAACAAATAATTTCCTATCCCCTAAATTAAAAATTAAGTAAATAGGACATAGGGTTGTCTTCTTTTATGATGTAAAAAATCTTTCAAGTTATTTTCTAGTTCTATCTGTTTCTGGGAATGCTGGCTGGTGATGAATACAGCTGTCATCACAGCTCCTACACAGTATGTCACCCTTTTCTCCCAAATTCCTAAATGACATTTCTGCCTATTTATATAGTGTTATATTATAATTAGGTCCTGAAGTGGAAATCTCTTGGAGTACGCCTGCAGAGGTGAGCATGGGGAGATTGTTTACATACACACATATATACAGACATTAGACTTCACAGCACCATATATTCCATCTGCGTTACCGTATTTTTCGCCGTATAAGACGCGAAAAAGTTGGTGCGTCTTATACGGTGAATACACCCCTATCGCGGCGGTCCCTGTGGCCATCAACGGCCGGGACCCGCGGCTAATACAGGACATCACCGATCGCGGTGATGCCCTGTGTTAACCCTTCAGACGCGGCGATCAAAGCTGACCGCTGCGTCTGAAGGGAAAGTGACACTAACCCGGCTGTTCAGTCGGGCTGTTCAGGACCGCTGCGATTTCACCGCGGCGGTCCCGAACAGCCCGACTGAATAGCCGGATTAGTGCTTACAGGACACCGGGAGGGACCTTACCTGCCTCCTCGGTGTCTTCTCCGTTCAGGGATCCCCTGTATGGCCGGCGCTCTCCTTCCTCGTCATCACTTCGTCGCTTACGTGCGTCGGCGTGCGTGACGACATGATGGCGGCGACGGAGAGCAAGGACACCCGGCCGGCAGCAGAGACGTTCCGGAGCGACGGGGACACGGCGACAGTGATGAAGCGACATTCAGGGCAGCGGTGACAGGTCCGGAGCGGCGGGGACACGTGAGTATTACCTCCTATGCAGTGGTCTTCAATCTGCGGACCTCCAGATGTTGCAAAACTACAACGCCCAGCATGCCCGGACAGCCAACGGCTGTCCGGGCATGCTGGGAGTTGTAGTTTTGCAACATCTGGAGGTCCGCAGGTTGAAGACCACTATTGGGTTCAAAATCTTAATTTTATTATATTTTGCACCTATAAATTGGGTGCGTCTTATACGCCGGTGCGTCCTATAGGACGAAAAATACGTTAGATCATATTCCATAGCAAAAATTGTCTGAGAAAGGTTTTTCTGTTTTCTTGTGATGGAATCAGCTCCTGTTTTAGTAAGTATTATATAATCCTTACCAGGGACTAAAAATACAGCTGTGTGAGTATACCCTAAGGAACAAATTTACCGCCCAGTGGACCATCACCTTTCATAAAGACCACTCGCGAGTTCAGTAGGTTGTTGGCTTATGGTCCAGGCAAATAGAATAACGTTAACTAATAACATATCAGAAAATCTGAGTACTATATCAACACACAGACATTCTATGAGAAAGGCATTGCTGTGTTTTACTTGTAGTGTACATTACTGTATTTCTTTTAATAAAAGGGCTGTTAACTAAAAATAATTGGAATAGGATCTATACATGAAAATACAATGTGTTAATTGTATTACTATATACCATAACGCATAGAGACACGTAAAGAGAGTGTCACAATTTTCAATTCACACTTTAGCTAAGACATTCCCAAGAGAGAAAACTGCTAAAATGTATATTTTAGTAATAATTGTGTCTCTTGAGTAAAAATACAATACATTTTAAGTTTTTATCTTTCATTTATCAGTGTAAACTATCTCTAGGAATAACATAAACTGTGAGTGATATGTTAAAATGCTGTATAATGCCTACTGTATTTACTCCTTGTCACAGCAGTTTATCTGAGCTATTCCCAGTAAAGGGATCCATTTATAAATACAGTGATCCCTCAACTTACAATGGCCTCAACATACAATCGTTTCAACATACGATGGTATTTTCTGGACCATTGTAACTTGAAACCAGACTCAACATACAATACTACAGACAGTCCAGATCTGTGAAACGTGTCAATGGCTGGAAGAACCGACCAACCATAATGGGCATTCACTGGTAAAACCCCTGTATTACTGAAGCGTATACACTGACTGGGGTCTGATAGCGCCCCCTACAGTACAGGGAGGTATTACATTACACACTTTATCAGGGTTACCTGCTCCTTTGGACACCAGGTAAGGGCGACTCCATGTTACTTTTTTAGGACATTGCGTGTACTGTACAGGACCCCGAAGAAGCTCCTGTCCTCTACATAGACCAGTGTTTCCCAAGCAGGGTGCCCCCAGCTGTTGCAAAACTACAACTCCCAGCATGCCCGGACAGCCTTTGCTGGGAGTTGTAGTTTTGCAACAGCTGGAGGCTCCCTGCTTGGGAAACACTGACATAGACAGTGATTTACAGCTCCCAGCAGCTCTTTCTTACTTTTATATGTAAGGATTTGCTTTATCTTTATATTAGTTATCTACTTATTGTTCTTTAATCCTCACTTTTTCCTATTTTTGGATGACATTTTGGTGCCTTTAGAACCAATTACCAGGTTTCCATAGAGTTCTGGTCTCAACATACAATGGTTTCAACATACATTGGTCGTCCCAGAACCAATTAATATTGTAACTTGAGGGACCACTGTAAAATACCCCCTTCCCGATACCCACACATACCCACAGCCTTATGTGCAGTAAAACGTCCAAATCTGGAAATAACTCACACTTGCCCCACTAAAAAAAAAATGAGAATCAGGAGTTCCAGTTCTCCATTTACCACAGCTAAGGGACTAAACTGGAAAGGCCTGTTCTCACGTATCTCCAAAGGGATTCTTCTTAACTTCTAATAATGTTGACAGAGGCCCATGCTTATGGCACTATATCCTACTTTCACTCCACTTCCTCCACTGTCCTACCAATAACATTGTTTGCTGTAATACTGTTTTTTTTTTTTTTATAATGTTCAGTAAATAATATTTAAATATAGACATCTTATTTGTATAGGTACAATTAGAAAATTGACAGCACATTCACACCAAAATAATAAAACATATGCATGTTCATCAATATTCCATCTTTCGTAGTCTTCCAACTTGTTAGTGGAGCAATATCAGCTCCAGAGCTGTGCTTCCTACTGTAAGTTGGGAGTGTTGGCAGTACTAAATAGCGTTTGTGTCCGTACAGTGCATTCTTCAGTAAACCAGTCACCACCCTGCATATACATAGGCTCTATGCTTCCCCTTTTAAGTCTGAAAACATGTAAAGTATCAGGAAAATGACGCAGATAGATAGTAAAATAGGCTGGAGAAATGCCTTAGGTAAAAGGTTCTGTGGGTTCACAGTATGCATCAAAGTAAAGGTTTTTTAGATATAGTTTGTATATTTTGCATATATTTTATATTTTGTACATTGCCTTTACACAACATTGTCAAAACTAGTTTCCTTATGTATTGGTAAGTGCATAGGTTTTGTGTGATTTAAGATATTCATATTGGCTGCTCTTTGGGGACATGAAAAATATGAAATAAAAAAGATATATGCTGTTATTTTGTGGTATAAAGGCTGCCTTGTTCTATAATGTTGCTCATACTTCTTAAGTGCCAGACGATGGAGGAAAACAGTGGTGTTTTGTTGAGCAAGTCACGGTGTGTACTTTTCATTTATTTCAGGCGTTGCCAATTAATTTATATACACAGCAGATCAAAGGGCAGCAAAGTGAAGATTGATCCCAGACTGTAACGTACTCCCACATGGCTAATTACAAGGGAAAACCTTGGGTTCTTACTTATGATAAACAGTACACGTACAAACAATGTATAATTTATTATGAGGGAGAGCAGACAATGGCATTAAGCAAGGTTCGGATGCACTTTTCAATTGTGAGATGGATCAGCAGTGACTTGTTAAGCAGTGACTTTTTTACTACATAAGTGGTCAGAACAATGGAAACTGCTGTTCAATTTTTTTACGTGTAAGATAATATACTTGGGGAAAGGAATCCTCGTAAAGGTATTGTATCAACAGTTTTGTGTTAGTGAAGACTTGACAAGAGAAGGTTTTAGGGGTAGTAATTTTTGACAGCTTCAAAATGAATCAATGAGGTGACCAAGCATTAGGCAAAGCAAGTTGAAAGCTCAGAAGCATAGCTAGAAGTATGACCAATGGTGTAGCTATAGAGGTCGCAATGATCGCAATTGCAACTGGGCCTCATAGCCTGTCTCCACACTATATGCTGCAGCAGGCCAGGCACTCGGGCGCTGCCCAAGAGCTTGGGTCTGTCGCTGTCAGCCAATGTGTTTCTTTCAAGTTTCCTGCCTGGCATGGGCCCTTTAAAATTCACTGCAGGGCCAGACAGGCCAGGGGCTGATGGGAGGAGACATGCACTGCACAGGCACGCACATCAGTTCCAAACCCCTGATGTGCCCCTTAGGCATTTGCTGCACTATATCACTGATTCCCAGGATGGTAATAGAACTTGCCTGTGGGTAGAGGAGACCAGGGATGGGTAAATGAGCAACTGGTCAACTTTTTCTCTGCGCAGGTTTTGATAAATTGCCCCCAATAATGATTATTGTCTTTAGACAGAGGATGAAGATCTGCTGACAAATTAAGGAACCAATGATGTATGGGCATCAGACTCTGCAGAGAAGATGTAGCTGGAAGAAGACATGGAGAAGAGGTCACTCAGGTCACTGATATCATTGTATGTTCTCCTGACAGTCCCATCAGAGCTGTAGTCACTGATATTGTGTATTCTCCCGACTGTCCCATCAGAGCTGTAGTCACTTGTAAGTTCTGCAGTATTTAATTGTGAAACTGTACCCCAATCTGTGGCTCTCTAGTTCAGTGTTTTCCAACCAGGGTGCCGCAAGCTGTGTCAAAACTACAACTCCCGGCATGCTGGGAGTTGTAGCTTTGCAACATCTGGAGGAACCCTGGTTGGGAAACACTGCTCTACAACTCCCATAATGCCTGAGACTCTCCAGGCATGATGGGAGTTGTAGCCTTGCAACAGCTGGAGAGCCACTTGAACCGAGGTGGGGGTCCAAGCAGTATGTCCCCCACCAAATAAATAGGACAACCAGGAGACAACATAGGGGAGGGTCTAAAAGGACTGATAAAACCCTATGCACTAGGTTGCAGATGCCATATTGGAAAAACAAACTGAGCAGTGAGCACACACAGAAAAAGCTCACTGTTGAACTACAGATCCCAGCCATAGGGAGATTTCCCATTACAATACACAAAGCAAAGCATTGTACAACACAAAACTGAGCATTATGCAGTGGGCTTTCCTGCATTACTGTGTCCAGTGATTCTGCTGCACTAGAATTCCCAGCAGTGTGACTGCACTAACAAGCCCAGCCATAGATTTCCCACTGTCTACAACACAAAGAAAAGCATTGTAACAGTTTAATTGTGTGTTGTGCTGACCTGCAATTAAACAGCTAGTATTTCTAGCTGGGTTTAACAAAAAACAACATTTCAAGCTGTGAGAATGAACGTTTGCTCCACTTTACCTGTATTTCCTGGATTTAACAAAAAACTGAGCATTTCTAGCTAAGTATAACAAAAACTGCATTTCTTGCTGTAAGGGTAAAAGTTGACTGGGTCTATGTTGCCACTTTACCAGTAATTTCTAGGTTTAACAAAAAACTGTGCATTTCTTGCGAAGTTTTACAAAAAACAAGATTTCTAGCTGTGGGAGTGAAAGTTGACTTGAGTCTAGCTGGGTTGAAAGTAAAAGTTTACTGGCGGTTTTTTCACCACTTGACACACTGCCAGTAAGCATGGTAATGCCAATACCTGCACTGTGGGCATCACCCATTTTCCCAGGCCCAGTAGAGGTAGCAGCAGCAGCTTGGTGCCTCGTGATAGTAGCAGCAGCAGCAAGCAAAAGTTGTCAATTTCTTCCATATGGCTAGTGTGGACTGTTTGGCTTGCTCTTAGCCATCTCAGGAGAAGGAAGAGTCACATGATATAACACTGAGCTGGGAGTCAGTGTTCCATCATCTCTTTGTTTTCTTCCCCCCTCCCCCAGTACTATGCCGATAGCAATAGCCATGAGGAGAAGTTGTGGGAGGAGGACAGTCAGCCTTTCCAGTTTGTTGCAGAGGTGGTGGAGATGGAAGCAGTGGCCGATAGTACTAGTGGTGACTTGTGGTGGTGAGATTGTACCACATCATAGTGGATATGCTGAGGGGGGAGAAGGAACCTGTCACGATCACACCCTATCGGTCCAGCCAAGACATTAGAGAGAGTGTGATGGTGCAAGGGTTAAAGCCACCAGACCTCTGGATATCCACTACTAGTCCCAGCAAGTCACGAAATTAACCCTTAGATAAACGTGCTTCCACCAGAGCTGCCTTCAGAAAGGTGAGCTCATATATTTAGAGATCAAAGACCAGAGCTGATTAATTAAACATTTAATCTGATAAAAGATATCACAGTGCTATATATATATATATATATATATATATATATATATATATATATATATATATATTTATAAATACAGGAACAAATGACATACAGGTATAACAATATATAAAAGAGTTTAGCAAGACAAGTTCAGAAAACAAAAGATGAAGTTCTTACAGCATGATGATATAGCAGTCCAGGAGAGTGCTGTTCTTAGGATGGTCTTGTCAGCTTGTGCACAGCATTGAACAACCTGAGTCTAGCATTGTTAAATATTATATATCTGCCTTTTTGGAAGGGAGACTCCATTCCCCCCTCCCCTCTGATCCCACCAGGGGGTCTTCTCTCTTCTTGGCCCCTTATCTGTTTGATTATATGATGGGACCAGAGTGCATGACTTCAAAAAAGTCTTTGACTTCAAAGGAGATGTAAACAAACAGCCAGACCCCCAATAAAATGCAATACACAAACCCACAGTCTGAATGACCTCTCACCCCAGGTCTTAGGTTATACACAGATGCAATAAAAACACATGTATGTTTCCATAAGCAGGCCTTGGGCCTGACAGAACCCATGATCAGACATCAGAAAGTTCATAATGGGAGGAGTGGTGGGAACAATGAAGAGGAGTTTGATGATGATGATGATGATGATATTGATGTAGTTTTGGACAGGATCTGGGAACCAAGTGACGAGGAGATGAGATGTTCAGAGCAGGAGGGTAATAGTGGCACTTTCACCGAAAAAGAGCAGTGCCAAGGTAGGACCAGAACATCTGTCAAATCTACCAGATGTAGGCTTGATGGTATAATCAGCTCAAGAGCACGTGACGGCGATGCTGCTGCATACGTAGGCTCAAGATAAAAGCCTTCCAGGGGAGAGGCAGAGTCGGGTGGTGCTGTACCTCTCTCTTTACTGTTTTCTACTGTGTTGAAATTCATTTCTATCTTAACAGATGGTGGTCCAAGTTTAGGAATTATAGGTTGGTATTCATCAAAATCTGTGTAGAGGAAGAGTGGTGCAGTTTCCCAAAGTAACCAATCAGATCACTTTTTTCATTTTTAAAAAGGCCTCTGAAAAATAAAGGAAGGGAGATGAGGAGATCATGGGGGGGGGGGGGGGTCCCAGCGGTTGCACCCCCCTCCCCCTGATCTAAAATGTGTCCCCATGCAAAAGGCCAATCATGTATAGAGGTCAGCTGCTGGGATGTGATGCATATACAGTAGATATCATTGATGGAGGAACACAGACTGTAAATTTTTTTTTAAATAAAGTATTTCAATAAATAAACAAACATTACTATTATTATTAGATAGCATGTACTTCAACCAATGAGCCATTTGTTCATTGCATTGATCTTCCAGGTCATCCACAGCTCCTCTTTGTTGCAAC
Source organism: Hyla sarda (assembly GCF_029499605.1). NCBI lineage: Eukaryota > Metazoa > Chordata > Amphibia > Anura > Hylidae > Hyla > Hyla sarda. The sequence goes on along the minus strand of NC_079191.1, from coordinate 347,893,372 downwards.
GCTTCAGTAGGAACCATGAACTGAAAGGGCCAGGGGCGTAGCTATAGAGGGTGCAGGGGTAGCAGTTGCAGTCGGACCCTGGGGCCTAAGGGGGCCACAAGGCACATCTGCCCCAAAAGAGACCATTCATTTAAATGGCACATGGGGCCCTGTTGCAGATTTTGCATTGGGGCCCAGGAGCTACAAGTTATGCCTTTGGTAAGAGCTTTCCTGTTGCTTGGAAAAAGTAGAACCAACAGGCTGCCTTGCCTTGGCCAGAGTATATAGATTTGTGAAGTGTATGGCAGTCTGACTCCATTAAGGTAGGTTCATCTGCAATTACATCTACCGTATATACTCGAGTATTAGCCGACCTGAATATAAGCCGAGGCCCCTAATTTCACCCCAAAAAACCCAGTTAGTGACTCGACTATAAGCCTAGGGTGGGAAATACATCATTCCACCATGTAATCATCCCTCCTGTCATCATCCAGACCCCCGCCATTAACACTCCCATCATCATTACCCTGTCATCATCCCCCTCTTCATCATCCCCCCTTCATCATCCCCCTTCATCATCACAGCCTGTCATCATCCCCCCCTTCATCATTACCCTGTCATCATCCCCCCCTTCATTATCACTCCCTGTCATCATCACCGCCTGTCATCACCCCCCCTCTTCATCATCACCGCCTGTCATCATCCCCCTGTCATCATCCCACACCCCCCCTTCATCATCACCGCCTGTCATCATCCCACACCCCCCTTCATCATCACCGCCTGTCAATCCAGTGGTCTTCAACCTGCGGACCTCCAGATGTTGCAAAACTACAACTCCCAGCATGCCCGGACAGCCATCAGCTGTCCGAGCATGCTGGGAGTTGTAGTTTTGAAACATCTGGAGGTCCGCAGGTTGAAGACCCCTGCGGCCTTCGTCATCATCCAGATCCCCCCCCCCCCTTTAGTTTTCTACTCACCTCCCCTCGGTGGGAAGGAAGGGTGAGCTGGTCCGGGCCATCTATGTTGCATGGACTGTCCGGTGGGGAGGGTTAGTCATTGCGGGCTGCTCATCTTCACTGGGGGGTCCTCTTCTCCGCTCCGGGCCCGGCCCCAGACTAGTGACGTTGCCTTGACGACGACGCACAGGGATGTTCATGCGCAGGGATGAAAGTCCCTGTGCGTCGTCGTCAAGGCAACTTCACTAGTCCGGGGCCGGGCCCGCAGCGGAGAAGAGGGCCCCCCGGTGAAGATGGACAGCCCAGAATGACTAACCCTCCCCACCAGACAGTCCCTGCAGTATAGATGGCCCGGACCAGCTCACCCTTCCTAACCACCGAGGGGAGGTGAGTAGAAAACTGAAGGGGGGGGGGTCTGGATGATGACGAAGGCCGCAGTTGTCTTCAACCTAATGACCTCCAGATGTTTCAAAACTACAACTCCCAGCATGCCCGGACAGCTGGGAGTTGTAGTTTTGCAACATCTGGAGGTCCGCAGGTGGAAGACCACTGAGGGATTGACAGGCGGAGAGTTCACTCGAGTATAAGCTGAGGGGGTGTTTTCAGCACGAAAAATCGTGCTGAAAAACTCGGCTTGTACTCGAGTATATACAGTAAATGGAGTTTGCAGAAATTCATGCACATGCTGCAAAAGCAATGCCGGACTGGAAGGAACTGAGTTGCATAGGCAACCTACTATAGTATATACTCATGACAGTTGACATGAAACAGAGATTTAAATGTAATGTTTTTTCCAAGAATATTAGGAAAGAAACCACAAAGCAGCATATATTTGTATTTTAATTTTCTGTGACAATGAAAGAAACAGCCTTGAGGCCCAATAAAACACATAAAAGATTGAAATGAAAACTAAAGTGGACTAAATGCGTTCTTAAGTTTGAAAGGTTATTACTGTGGATTTAGCTGGATTTAGTAGGAAGTATGACATAGCATGGGAGTTTTCCAGTGAAACGCCACAATATTGATGCACATATCTACACGCAACAGTTACAAGGAACGGTAACATCATTTGCTTTTTTTTTTCTTTTCATTTTGGCCAGGTATATTAATGCCTTTTTCATGAAAATAATATGTATAATAATTTCAAGACTATTGAGAATCGGTTTTGTGAAATGAGTAAGTATACTAAATTGAGTGATGTAGAAGTGGGTTTCATGTAAAAGATTGTTTCACAGTTCATGGAAAAGTGTCCATTCCAGATTCTGGCATTCTTCTTCAACTTTTGGAAAAATCAAAACAAGTCAATATATATAGGGTAACATTGCATGAGTGCATATTAATATCCTAATAATATTTAGACACAATACAATATATTGTATGTTCTTTTCTTACATGGGTTGTTCCATTAGCACAATCAGGTCCATTTTCTTATAATGCAAAGGGACATTATAGATGGGGTTTTCCAACTTTGGAGACCCCCTCTATGAGTCAGAACAGGGAACCATTGACAAGAATGCTTTCAGTTTAAAGGGGTAACCTGTGATAGAACCCAATACGGTAAATAAGTTAAATATTCCCACTACTTATACCACATACCCCATGTTAAACTTGACACAGTCAAGAGAGTCAAGCTGTCACAGACAGCTTTCATATGTTTCCTAGAACTTTCTTGGACAATTCATTTTAAATAAGTGCACATAGGTTGAGTTTCCTTCTGGAAATGAATGCCCTGTCATGCTTTCCAGGTGTAATAAATGTTACGCCGAGCGCTCCGGGTCTCCGCTCCTCCCCGGAGAGCTCGCAACATCCTCGCAATCGCAGCGCCCCGGTCAGACCTGCTGGCCGGGTGCGCTGCGATACCTCTCCCAGCCGGGATGCGATTCGCGATGCGGGTGGCGCCCGCTCGCGATGCGCACCCCGGCTCCCGTACCTGACTCGCTCTCCGTCGGTCCTGTCCCGGCGCGCGCGGCCCCGCTCCTTAGGGCCCTTTAAAGGGCCACTGCGCCGCTGATTGGCGCAGTTGGCTTTATTAGTTCATTCACCTGTGCGCTTCCCTATTTAACCTCACTTCCCCTTCCCTTCCTTGCCGGATCTTGTTGCCATCGTGCCAGTGAAAGCGTTTCCCAGTGTGTTCCTAGCCTGTGTTCCAGACCTCCTGCCGTTGCCCCTGACTACGATCCTTGCTGCCTGCCCCGACCTTCTGCTACGTCCGACCTTGCTCTTGTCTACTCCCTTGTACCGCGCCTATCTTCAGCAGTCAGAGAGGTTGAGCCGTTGCTAGTGGATACGACCTGGTTGCTACCGCCGCTGCAAGACCATCCCGCTTTGCGGCGGGCTCTGGTGAAAACCAGTAGCAGCTTAGAACCGGTCCACTAGCACGGTCCACGCCAATCCCTCTCTGGCACAGAGGATCCACCTCCTGCCAGCCGAAGCGTGACAGTAGATCCGGCCATGGATCCCGCTGAAGTTCCACTGCCAGTTGTCGCCGACCCCTCTACATCAATTGTGTTAACAATGAAAGATTGGACTGTGCCGTGCGTTACCGCACGGAACCCCTCCTAATGTGCATCGGACCTCATCACGAAAAAATTGAGTTTTTGGTCCTCTCCAATTGCACTTCCGAAATTCTCCTTGGACTACCGTGGCTTCAACGCCATTCCCCAACCCTTGATTGGTCCACAGGAGAGATCAAGAGCTGGGGTACTTCTTGTTTCAAGGACTGTCTTAAACCGGTTCCCAGTACTCCCTGCCGTGACCCTGTGGTTCCCCCTGTAACCGGTCTCCCTAAGGCTTATATGGACTATGCTGACGTATTTTGCAAAAAGCAAGCTGAGACTTTACCCCCTCACAGGCCTTTTGACTGTCCTATTGACCTCCTCCCGGGCACTACTCCACCCCGGGGCAGAATTTATCCTCTGTCCGCCCCAGAGACTCTTGCTATGTCTGAATACATCCAGGAAAATTTAAAAAAGGGGTTTATCCGCAAATCCTCCTCTCCTGCCGGAGCTGGATTTTTCTTTGTGTCCAAAAAAGATGGCTCCCTACGTCCTTGCATTGATTACCGCGGACTTAATAAAATCACGGTAAAGAACCGCTACCCCCTACCTCTTATCTCTGAACTCTTTGATCGCCTTCAAGGTGCCCACATCTTTACCAAACTGGACTTAAGAGGTGCTTATAATCTCATCCGCATCAGGGAGGGGGACGAATGGAAAACTGCATTTAACACCAGAGATGGACACTTTGAGTATCTGGTCAAGCCCTTTGGCCTGTGCAACGCCCCTGCCGTCTTCCAAGACTTTGTTAATGAAATTTTTCGTGATCTCTTATATTCCTGTGTTGTTGTGTATCTGGACGATATTCTGATTTTTTCTGCCAACTTAGAAGAACATCGCCAGCATGTCCGCATGGTTCTTCAGAGACTTCGAGACAATCAACTTTATGCCAAAATGGAGAAATGTCTGTTTGAATGTCAATCTCTTCCTTTCCTAGGATACTTGGTCTCTGGCCAGGGACTACAAATGGACCCAGATAAACTCTCTGCCATCTTAGATTGGCCACGCCCCTCCGGACTCCGTGCTATCCAACGTTTTTTGGGGTTCGCCAATTATTACAGACAATTCATTCCACATTTTTCCACTATTGTGGCTCCTATCGTGGCTTTAACCAAGAAGAATGCCAATCCTAAGTCCTGGTCTCCCCAAGCGGAAGACGCATTTAAACGGCTCAAGTCTGCCTTTTCTTCTGCTCCCGTGCTCTCCAGACCTGACCCATCTAAACCCTTCCTATTGGAGGTTGATGCCTCCTCAGTGGGAGCTGGAGCGGTCCTTCTACAAAAAAATTCTTCCGGGCATGCTGTTACTTGTGGTTTTTTTTCTAGGACCTTCTCTCCGGCAGAGAGGAACTACTCCATCGGGGATCGAGAACTACTGGCCATTAAATTGGCACTTGAGGAATGGAGGCATCTGCTGGAGGGATCAAAATTTCCAGTTATCATTTTCACCGATCACAAGAATCTCTCCTATCTCCAGTCTGCCCAACGGCTGAATCCTCGCCAGGCCAGGTGGTCGTTGCTCTTTGCCCGTTTTAACTTTGAAATTCATTTTCGCCCTGCCGACAAGAACATTAGGGCCGATGCTCTCTCTCGTTCCTCGGATGCCTCGGAAGTAGAGGTCTCTCCGCAACACATCATTCCTCCTGACTGTCTGATCTCCTCTTCTCCAGCCTCCATCAGGCAAACTCCTCCAGGGAAGACCTTCGTTTCTCCACGCCAGCGTCTCGGGATTCTCAAATGGGGTCACTCCTCCCTCCTCGCAGGCCATGCGGGCATCAAAAAGTCCTTGCAACTCATCTCTCGTTTCTATTGGTGGCCGACTCTGGAAACAGATGTTGTTGATTTTGTGCGTGCCTGTACTGTCTGTGCCCGGGATAAGACTCCTCGCCAGAAGCCTGCTGGTCTCCTTCACCCTCTGCCTGTCCCCGAACAGCCTTGGTCTCTGATTGGTATGGACTTTATTACAGACCTACCCCCATCCCGTGGCAACACTGTTGTTTGGGTGGTCGTTGATCGATTTTCCAAGATGGCACATTTTATTCCTCTTCCTGGTCTTCCTTCAGCGCCTCAGTTGGCAAAACAATTTTTTGTACACATTTTTCGTCTTCACGGTTTGCCCACGCAGATTGTCTCGGATAGAGGTGTCCAATTCGTGTCAAAATTCTGGAGGGCTCTCTGTAAACAACTCAAGATTAAATTAAACTTCTCTTCTGCTTATCATCCTCAATCCAATGGGCAAGTAGAAAGAATTAACCAGGTCCTGGGTGACTATTTACGGCATTTTGTTTCCTCCCACCAGGATGACTGGGCAGATCTTCTACCTTGGGCCGAATTCTCGTACAACTTTAGAGTCTCTGAATCTTCTGCTAAATCCCCATTTTTCGTGGTGTACGGCCGTCACCCTCTTCCCCCCCTCCCTATTCCCTTGTCCTCTGGTTTGCCCGCTGTAGATGAAGTGACTCGTGATCTTTCCACCATATGGAAAGAGACCCAAAATTCTCTTTTACAGGCTTCATCTCGCATGAAAAAGTTTGCCGATAAGAAAAGAAGAGCTCCCCCCATCTTTGCTCCCGGAGACAAGGTATGGCTCTCCGCTAAATATGTCCGCTTTCGTGTCCCCAGTTACAAACTGGGACCACGCTATCTTGGTCCTTTCAAAGTCTTGTGCCAGATTAATCCTGTCTCTTACAAACTCCTTCTTCCTCCTTCTCTTCGTATTCCCAATGCCTTCCATGTCTCTCTCCTTAAACCACTCATCATCAACCGTTTCTCTCCCAAACTTGTTTCTCCCACTCCTGTTTCCGGTTCTTCTGACATCTTCTCCGTAAAGGAGATACTGGCCTCCAAGACGGTCAGAGGAAAAATACTTTTTTTGGTAGATTGGGAGGGTTGTGGTCCTGAAGAGAGATCCTGGGAACCTGAGGACAACATCCTAGACAAAAGTCTGCTCCTCAGGTTCTCAGGCTCCAAGAAGAGGGGGAGACCCAAGGGGGGGGTACTGTTACGCCGAGCGCTCCGGGTCCCCGCTCCTCCCCGGAGCGCTCGCAACATCCTCGCAATCGCAGCGCCCCGGTCAGACCTGCTGGCCGGGTGCGCTGCGATACCTCTCCCAGCCGGGATGCGATTCGTGATGCGGGTGGCGCCCGCTCGCGATGCGCACCCCGGCTCCCGTACCTGACTCGCTCTCCGTCGGTCCTGTTCCGGCGCGCGCGGCCCCGCTCCTTAGGGCGCGCGCGCGCCGGGTCTCTACGATTTAAAGGGCCACTGCGCCGCTGATTGGCGCAGTTGGCTTTATTAGTTCATTCACCTGTGCACTTCCCTATTTAACCTCACTTCCCCTTCCCTTCCTTGCCGGATCTTGTTGCCATCGTGCCAGTGAAAGCGTTTCCCAGTGTGTTCCTAGCCTGTGTTCCAGACCTCCTGCCGTTGCCCCTGACTACGATCCTTGCTGCCTGCCCCGACCTTCTGCTACGTCCGACCTTGCTCTTGTCTACTCCCTTGTACCGCGCCTATCTTCAGCAGTCAGAGAGGTTGAGCCGTTGCTAGTGGATACGACCTGGTTGCTACCGCCGCTGCAAGACCATCCCGCTTTGCGGCGGGCTCTGGTGAAAACCAGTAGCAGCTTAGAACCGGTCCACTAGCACGGTCCACGCCAATCCCTCTCTGGCCAATCCCTCTCAATCCCTCTCTGGAGAATCCACCTCCTGCCAGCCGAAGCGTGACAATAAAGAATGTCACAGATTCTTTTTTGGCCATGTCCCATTGTTTCATTTAAGCTGTAACATTTTTTGTGACTCAAACATAGCTAAAAAAAATACCATAAGAGTATATGAAAGTTCTTAGGCTGTGACCAGTAATGCACGGCTTTATGGGCCAGCATATACATTCAAATTAAAACAACTTTCTTAAAACATCAAAAGGGTGGCCCAGTTCTGCTGTGTAGCTACCAGCCAGTGTCATTACATTGTAGTACCGTATGTACTCGAGTATAAGCCGAGTTTTTCAGGACGATTTTTCATGCTGAAAACGCCTCCCTCAGCTTATACTTGAGTTAACTCTCCGCCTTTTAATCCCTTCAGTGGTCTTCCACCTGCGGACCTCCAGATGTTGCAAAACTACAACTCCCAGCATGCCCGGACAGCCATCGTGTGTCCGGGCATGCTGGGAGTTGTAGTTTTGAAACATCTGGAGGTCCACAGGTTGAAGACCACTGCGGCCTTCGTCATCATCCAGACCCCCCCACCCCTTTAGTTTACTACTCACCTCCCCTCGGTGGGAAGGAAGGATGAGCTGGTCCGGGCCATCTATGCTGCAGGGACCGTCCGGTGGGGAGGGTTAGTCGTTCCGGGCTGTCCATTTTCACCGGGAGGCCCTCTTCTCCATTCCGGGTCGGCCCCGGACTAGTGACGTTGCCTTGACAATGGTGCACATGTACATGAACAGGTATGTCTGCTGCGCACGAACGTCCCTGTGCGTCATCGTCAAGGCAATGTCACTAGTCCGGGGCCGTCACTAGTTCCTGCAGCATAGATGGCCCGGACCTGCTCACCCTTCCTTCCCACCGAGGGGAGGTGAGTAGAAAACTAAAGGGGGGGTCTGGATTATGACCAAGGCCACAGTGGTCTTGATGATGATGGGGTTGATAATGACAGGGTGATAATGTCAGGGGGATGATGATGGGGGTGAAAATGACAGGGTGATGATGACGACGGGGGTGATGATGACGGGGGTGTTAATGATATGGGGGGATGATGTATTTCCCACCCTAGGCTTAGAGTCGAGTCAATAACTTTTCCTTGGTTTTTGGGGTGAAATTAGGGGCCTCTGCTTTTATTTGGGTCGGATTATACTCGAGTATATACAGTAGTTATATGATGGCAGAGATGGACATTTATTGGTTGGAACAAATTGTTGATCAGGTGGTCACCAGCTCCAACAAGGTGCTAAAGCAGAGAAGAGCATAGAATTGCTAAACTGTAGTCTGTAACTGTGATCTTTCCCTTGTTTAATTCTAGGAATGTAACATACAAAAAAAATTCTTCACATTTGTAGTGTTTTTTGGTTTGATGCTTTTTCATGGTTTATAAATTACCTTACTAAAGCTATAAAATATAAGAAAACGTTATCCCTTGATTTCTACACTCCGATGAATTATAACATCTGTTTAACTTGGCGTACCAAGATCATAAACTATAGCATCCAAGTATCCTCTGTTTATTACAAGTTATTGGCTCACAAGGTCACCACAAGAAGCCTGAAATGTATTTCAGAAGATGTTATATCTTTACACCTGAAGGCTGGATGGTTCTGTACATTCGTGTCCTGGTACAACCTAGAACTCATATGGCATAAAGTCCTGTTAGTCTTATGAGATTAGAAAGGATTCTTTTTGTCCACATGTTAAATAAAGCTTTGTATACACCTAATCATTCTACTGATTACATTGATTCAACCGAAACAGGATCACTGGTGAATCGGTGCCTGTTTGTGAGGACCAATCAGATATATTTGGTAGTGATCCCATTGTTGGATTAACTGTAACATAATTCCGATTGAAATTGATTTATTTACAGAATGTAAAGTACAGTTTGTATTCATCACATTGGTCAAAATCATGGTAAATGAAAATGAATTCAATGTATTTAATTAATAAGAGCTGGAAGACATACCATGGAATGGAACTGTGTTCTTCAGTTACAGAATGTTCACATGGCAAGTTTGTTTGGAAATCTGTTCCAAACACGGGTATGGGATTGTTCCTGGAGCATGTATATGGAGATTTATAAACTCTATTTACAGTTGCAGAAATTTCGGCAACACACGAACATAAATAAAATGGAGTAAAGTGATATTAAACCCTTAAGGACCAGGCCATTTTACACCTTAGGACCCGGCCATTTTTTGCACATCTGACCACTGTCATTTTAAACATTAATAACTCTTGAATGCTTTTAGTTGTCATTCTGACTCTGAGATTGTTTTTTCGTGACATATTCTACTTTAACATGGTGGAAAATTTTTGTGGTAACTTGCATCCTTTCTTGGTGAAAAATTCCAAAATTTGATGAAAAAATTGAAAATTTAGCATTTTTCTAACTTTGAAGCTCTCTGCTTGTAAGGAAAATGGATATTCCAAATAAAAAAAAATTTATTCACATATACAATATGTCTACTTTATGTTTGCATCATAAAATTGACGTGTTTTTACTTTTGGAAGACATCAGAGGGCTTCAAAGTTCAGCAGCAATTTTCCAATTTTTCACAAAATTTTCAAACTCACTATTTTTCAGGGACCAGTTCAGGTTTGAAGTGGATTTGAAGGGTCTTAATATTAGAAATACCCCATAAAAGACCCCATTATAAAAACTGTACCCCCCAAAGTATTCAAAATGACATTCAGTCAGCATTTTAACCCTTTAGGTGTTTCACAGGAATAGCAGCAAAGTGAAGGAGAAAATTCACAATCTTCATTTTTTACACTTGCATGTTCTTGTAGACCCAATTTTTGAATTTTTACCAGGGGTAAAAGGAGAAAATTTATACTTGTACAATTTCTCTCGAGTAAGCACATACCTCATATGTCTATGTAAAGTGTTCGGCGGGCGCAGTAGAGGGCTCAGAAGCGAAGGAGCGACAAGGAGATTTTGGAGAGTACATTTTTCTGAAATGGTTTTTGGGGGGCATGTTGCATTTAGGAAGCCCCTATGGTGCCAGAACAGCAAAAAAAAAACACATGGCATACCATTTTGGAAACTAGACCCCTTGAGGAACGTAACAAGGAATTAAGTGAGCCTTAATACCCCACAGGTGTTTCACAACTTTTGCATATGTAAAAAAAAAAAAATTCACTAAAATGTGTTTCCCCCCAAAGTTCACATTTTTGAAAGGGTTAATAGCAGAAAATACCCCCCAAAATTTGTAACCCCATTTCTTCTGAGTATGGAAATACCCCATGTGTGGACGTCAAGTGCCCTGCGGTCGAACTACAATGCTCAGAAGAGGAGGAGGGCCATTGAGCTTTTGAAGAGTGCATTTGTTTGGAATGGTAGTCAGGGTCCATGTGCGTTTACAAAGCCCCCCGTGGTGCCAGAACAGTGGACACCCCACATGTGACCCCATTTTGGAAACTACACCCCTCACAGAATTTAAAAAGAGGTGCAGTGAGTATTTACACCCCACTGGCATATGACAGATCTTTGGAACAGTGGGCTGAGCAAATGAAAAATACATTTTTTCATTTTCACGGACCACTGTTCCAAAAATCTGTCAGACACCTGTGGGGCGTAAATGCTCACTGCACCCCTTATTACATTACGTGAGGGGTGTAGTTTCCAAAATGGGGTCACATGTTGGGGGGTCCATTGTTCTGGCACTATGGGGGCTTTGTAAACACACGTGGCCTTCAATTCCGGACACAAACTACTAGCTGCAAACTACAACTCCCAGCATGTACTGATCACCGAAGGGCATGCTGGAAGATGTAGTTATGCAACAGCTGGAGGGATCGCAACTACAACTCCCAGCGTGCTGGGATTTGCAGTTTTGCAACATCTGGAGAGCTACAGTATAGAGACCACTGCAAACTGTGGCCCTCCAGATGCTGCAAAACTACAAATCTCAGCATGCCCAGACAGCAAACAGTTGTGTGGGCATGCTAGGAGTTATAGCTTTGCAAGATCTGGAGGGTTATAATTCATTTGCGCGGGGTGCAGGCTGATAGATATCAGCAGTCACCCCGGTCCGGTCCCCGCCCGGCGCGCGGCAGAGACCGAAATTCCCACAGGCGTACAGGTACGCCCTTGGTCCTTAAGTACCAGGGAGCAAGGGCGTACCTGTATGCCCTTGGTCTTTAAGGGGTTATTGTTAGGGCCCCATAACTTGGAGTGATTATCAGCCGAACAGCCAATAATTGCCTAGTGTAAAAGACCCAAAAATAAGCTGACAAAAAACTGTCATGGTTTTGACAGATAAAAAATTACTCCTGGGCTGCACATTTCCCTGTGAAATAAGGCATGTGAGGCCAATGAATGAAAGAAGTAAAGGGTCACACAAAGGATCAAGTCATTGTTCAGGTCATTTAATAGGCTCACTAAAATTCCATTATAGATGTGGCAAAAAAAAAAAAAACACTCTTTGATAGCTGTTTCCTCATACTAACCAATATATGATTACCAAATCATGCAAAATATAAAGAGTACCTGTCATATCCCACACAAAATACAGTTATATGCTATTGAGTACCTAATCCTGATCAGGTAAATATAATTATGTGTCTATCACCTATATTATTCTCACAAATACCTTTTATCTGTTGTTCACTTGTCATTCTGCATTTTGGAGGAGACTAGAGATGAGCGAACTTACAGTAAATTCGATTAGTCACAAACTTCTCGGCTCGGCAGTTGATGACTTATCTTGCATAAATGAGTTCAGCTTTCAGGTGCTCCGGTGGGCTGGAAAAGGTGGATACAGTCCTAGGAAAGAGTCTCATAGGACTGTATCCACCTTTTCCAGTCAACGGGAGCACCTGAAAGCTGAACTAATTTATGCAGGATAAGTCATCAACTGCCGAGCCGAGAAGTTCGTGGCGAATCGAATTTACTGTAAGTTCGCTCATCTCTAGAGGAGACGTATCCTCACTCTGCATGACTCATCTTCCTTAATAAGTCTGCTGTGCTGGGTATTTTCATCCAATCACTGCAGGCTGTTCTGTAACCCTGTTTTCATGCTGCAGTCTGATAGGACAGGAGTGAGCACAGAGGGGTGCTAGTCCACTTACTGGACTTTGTCCTAGCCTGTGCTTCAACTGGGACAAAGATGATGCTGCAGCCAGACAGGATTATGGAGGAAATGTATGAAAAACAATCAGATTGCTTCTTTAATTTTTCAGATGCCTTTTCAAAAATGAAAGAAGCGATCTGATTGGTTGCTATGGGCGACTCACCAATTTTTCCTCTGGACAGGTTTTGATAAATCTCCTTCTATGTTCTGGATGGTATGGGCACCCCTACATTTGTGTACAACATATAAAAAGTTTTTGAATCTGACAGGGCCCATTTAAGCCTGATCCAGGAATACCTCAAAACCAGGAAACCCAATTTTAGTTTTGGTTTATGACTTCTAAAATATACTGAAACATTAATTGGCTTTCTATGAAAATTGCCCGTGTATCATAGGGAAATTAAATTATGTGCACTGTTAATATCTGTACAGCATTGTGAAATATGTCAGATATAAATAAATGCATAATAATAATAAGTCTTTGCCAAAATATTTGCCAACCACAGTTAAATGTTTTATCCTCTATTAAGTTACTGTATATATATATATATATATATATATATATATATATATATATATATATATACATATACTTATCTGTGGTCTAAATTCTGTTGAGCCTCCTTGCTCCTCCTCTTCAGACTCCAGGTAAAGGTAAATAAATAAATAATTAAAATGTACCTACCTCTCCTCAATCCTAGCTTCTTTTCTTTTTGTGGCCCAGCGCACCAGGCCGTGTAAGGACATTGTAAGGACATTGGAGGATATTTACAAAGAGTTTGTGTCTTTTCACACATTTTTTTTATGCTATGCTTTTCAACTAAGTGCTCCAAATTTATGTAAAGTCACACACACATCATGCTATAAATTTGCAGCAATTTGAGAAATGACTGCCATCTGTGTGAATTTACCCACCTTTTAGGTGATAGTTCCAAAAAGCTGTTTCAAAGGTGATTCAGAGGTGATTCCCATTTTTACATTATATTATACAGTGCCTTGTAAAAGTATTCACCCCCCCCCCGCCTTGACTTTTTTTGTATTTTGGTACATTACAGCCTAAAGTTCAACGTTTTGTTAATCTGAGTTTTATGTGATGGATCAGATAAATTGGTGAAATGAGAAATATATAAATAAAACTATTGTTTAGAAATAGAAAACAGAAAATTGGCATGTGTGTATGTATTCACCCCCTTTGTTAGGAAGCCCATAAAAAGCTCTGGTGCAACCAATTACTTTCAGAAGTCACATAATTAATGAAATGATGTCCACCTGTGGACAATCTAAGTGTCACATGATCCGTCATTACATATTCAAACATTTTTTGAAAGGCCCCAGAGGCTGCAACACCTAAGCATCAGAGGCATCAGTAACCAAACACCGCCATGAAGACCAAGGAGCTCTCCAAACAAGTAAGGAACAATGTTGTTGAGAAGTACAAGTCAGGGTTAGGTGATAAAAAAATATCCAAATCTTTGATGATCCCCGGGAGCACCATCAAATCTATCATAACCAAATGGAAAGAACATGGCACAACAGCAAACCTGCCAAGAGATAGCTGCCCACCAACACTCATGGACAGGGCAAGGAGAGCATTAATTAGAGAGACAGCCCAGAGACCTAACGTAACCCTGGAGGAGCTGTAGAGTTCCACAGCAGAGACTGGAGTATCAGTACATAGGACGACAATAAGCCGTATGCTCCATAGAGTTGGGCTTTATGGCAGAGTGGCCAGAAGAAAGCCATGACTATCATCTAAAAACAAAAAGGCAGTTTGCAAAAAGGCATGTGGGAGACTCCCAAAATGTATGAAGGTAGGTGCTCTGGTCTGATGAGACTAAAATTGAACTTTTCGGCCATCAAAGAAAACGCTATGTCTGGCGAGAACCCAACACATCACATCACCCAATGAACATCATCCACAGTGAAACATGGTGGTGAAAGCATCATGCTGTAGGGATGTTTTTCAGCAGCTGGGACTGGGAAACTGGTCAGAGTTGAGGAAAAGATGGATGGTGCTAAATACAGGGATATTCCTGAGCAAAACCTGTACCACTCTGTGCATGAATCTCTCATTCCGTTCCCGCCTTTGGGAGCTCTCCGCAGCACTTGAGACTTCGAGTGTGAAGCATTACGACCATGGGGCCGGAGTATCATGACGTCACGACTCCGCCCCGTGTGACATCACGCCCCGCCCCCTCATAATTTGGATAGGGGATAAAATGTCTTAGGGCCGGAGTACCCCTTTAAGGGGAAACATGTAAATGTGTTGGAATGGCCTAGTCAAAGTCCGGATCTCAATCCAATTGAAAATCTGTGGTCAGACTTAAAGATTGCTGTTCACAAGTGCAAACCATCCAACTTGAAGGAGCTGGAGCAGTTTTGCAAGAAGGAATGGGCAAAAATCCCAGTGGTATGATGTGGCAGCTCATAGAGACTTATCCAAAGTGACATGGAGCTGTGACTGCTGCAAAAGGTGGCTCTACAAAGTATTGACTTTAGGGGGATGAATAGTTATGCACATTGACTTTTTCTGTTATTTTGTCCTATTTGTTGTTTGCTTCACAATAAATAAATACAAAAAACATCTTCAAAGTTGTGGGTATGTTCTGTAAATTAAATGATCCAAATCATCAAACAATCCATGTTAATTCCAGGTTGTGAGGCACCAAAATACGTAAAAAGTCAAGGGGGGGGGGGGTGAATATTGAGACAAATTTACCCAGGAAAACCAGAGTAAAAGGCTTCATAAATACCTCCCATTGTATTTAATGAAGCTGACAAAATTCTTATACCTCACTTGGCTGAATCTCCGAGTGGAATACCATGGAAATATCTCTGCTGCAGCACAAGCCCGTTAATTTCAATGGGATTCTGCTGCACTGTGCACGTGGACAAAATCGCAATGTTTCTACGGATTCCACTTGGAAATGTATTGCTGTCTATGGAGACAGCACATTTCTGTTTTCCGAGCGAACAGTCTGCACATTTTACGCCATATGAACAGAACCAATAAACTGTCTGGTTTTGCCCACATCAACCAATCATAGCTCATGTTTCCTATCTTAAAGTATGTTAAAATGAAAGCTGAGCTGTGATTGGTTGCTATGAGAAAACCAGACAGTTTCTGTCCTCAGCCTTTGCATGTACTATGGCACCCAACATTCTGATAGCGGCTTATGTTAGTACCTAGTGTGCCGGACCCCAAAGGGTCTGATGTTGAGGGAAGGGGGGTTGTGGGCTTTTTGGAATATGGGGCCTAGTTACAACTGTGACCTCTATAACCCTGATAGTTGTGCCAATGATTTTCACATCATATTTTGCATATGCTTTTAAATTTGCATCGGATTTAGGAAAGCCATTTCTAAATAAAGTGTCCGCTTCTTATTTATGAACGTAACCTGATCTATAGGAAAGAGATTTAAAGGTAATGACTTCTACTCAATGTCAACTGCAAATTCAAAAGTAATATTAACATCAAGTTAAAAGGTCACATTCCTCTATCAATGTGATTATGTCTATCATTGCTTCCATGTCACCTGTTCTTAGTTTTTTAGATCTATGACTCAGAAATTTGACCAATAACATATGACTTAGATCAAATTCAAACGAAAAGGAAATTCCACATTCTATAAAAAACGCAGCCCAGATTTGGTACAGTAATGCCTAAAGTATGAGCCTAAAGTGACCTGTAAGGTGAAATAGTCCAGGTCTTCTTTTATGAAAATTAGTTCTACTGAACTGACAATCCCTATTGGGCTAAGTTTCCACTTTGTTTTTTTTCTGGCAGTTTTTGGATATCTGCCACTGCAGCTTTTGAGCCAAAGCCAGAAGTGTATTCAAAAGGAATAGAACATATAAAGGAAGGACTTATACTTCTCCTTATGGATCCACTTCTGACTTTGGCTCAAAAACTGCCAGAAAAAAAAACAAGTGGAAACTTAGCCTTCCTGTAGTTTAAATCTTTTACTCGGTTAGTATTAATATTACTCAAAAGTCAGCATGTGACTTATTTATTTACTATATTCTAAAGATTCTACTGTATCATAAAATGTTGTCCCAAAAGTGGTTGTCTAGGGACTTGCATTTTATTCTATATGGCTGAAGATGGTTTAAAAATAAGTTACACTCACTTCCCTGGACCCCAGCAACTAGGTCTGACGTTATACGGTTCTCCGACCAGTCACTGCTTTTTTCTGTTTTTGAGGCAAACCTTCTGAGCAGGAACTGCCCACTCTGGTCACAGCATAGTCAGTGATTGGCTGAACAGGCAGTTCTTGTTCAAGAGGGTTCATATCGGACAAAGGAAGAAAAAGTGACGATAGGGGACCTGAGGACATCAGACCAGAAGCTGTGGAGGTCCTGAGGAGGTATGAATTATTTTTTTATTTTTACTCTACCCCTAGCCATATATAAAAAAAAAATGTTGACCCCAGACTTTAACTCACTGGAACTAAGGCCTCGTTCACATTGCCTTCGGACTCTGGTATTCGGACTCCGCAATCTGGCCAGAAGGACTGGAATTTAGCAGAGAAAAAAATTGTGCAAGCACTATTTTTTTTCTCTGCTAAATTCCTGTAAAATTACCAGATTACCGATGGACCCCATACAAGTGAATTCGGTCCATCGGTACCCAGTATTAGCCGTTTCATCCGACTGTCTTTTTTTGCCGATAGCAACCAATCACAGCTCGCCCTTTATTTTTCATATTTTTCTGATAAACTGAAAGCTGATCTCTGGTTTCCATATGAAAATCATTTTTTTTTTTTTTTTTTTTTTATCTCAGACAGGTTGATAAATCTGCCTATCTATGTGATATATCCAATCCTTTCTTTTCTCAAAGCATTGAGAAGTATTGAAGTATTGATGGAGCATATGGCTGCTGAGGACAGGCAGATATTTTACCAACCAAAATACCAAAATACAGAATTACCAATTAATTCTATTAAAAAAATCTGTATCTGTCCAGTACTTATTAGCAGCTGTATGCTACAGAGGAAATTCTTTGCTTTTTGAATTTCTTTTTTGTCTTGTCCACTGTGCTCTCTGCTGACACCTCTGTCCGTGTCAGGAACTGTCCAGAGTAGCATAGGTTTGCTATGAGGATTTTCTCCTGCTCTGGACAGTTCCTGATATGGGCATCAGGTGTCAGCAGAGAGCACTGTGGACAAGACAAAAAAAGAAATTAAAAAAGAAAAGAATTTTCTCTGTAGCATACAGCTGCTAAAAAGTACTGGAAGGATAAATATTTTTTAATAGAAGTAATTTACAAATCTGTTTAACTTTCTGGCACCTGTTGATTTAAAAAAAATGTTTTCCACCAGAATACCCCTTCAAGATATATGAACTCAGTTCCCATTCCATTAATCCCATGTTCTAAGTCAGTACCATTCTATCTTTGTCCAGCTTGTTACTTATCAGGTTCTGCTACACAAGTCTTACACACCATGCCACCATCTGTGACTAGCACTGCCTAATTAACAATTGGAGATAGGACTGGGACTTGCTGCTCTAAACAGTGACAAGTCCAGGTGCAGTCCACAATCACTACCACATAGCCAGCGCTGTTTACGGCCACTAGAGCTTCCAGTTCAGTGATAAGCTGTGAGCTGGATAAGTCTAGCTCTAGCCACGGCCAACAGCATGGAGTGTAAGAGCCCTCTTACACGAAGTGCCAGGTACTGCGGCTAGTGATTGTGATTCTGTAAACTGCAGGTGGGACTTGGATTTGCTGCTTAATACATTGGCTAGGCCCAGTCCACAATTATTGGTGATCTGCAAGAGGCCATGGGTGGTGGTGACAATGTACCAATAAATATAGACTGTACCTTGACTTGCCACTGTTTTAAGAGGCAACCCAAGGTCCTGCCTGCAATGATCAGAAAAGAAAGTGCTAGCCATGGCAGCTAGTACTTCATGTAAGAGCACCCTACCACATTGCTTGATGTAAAAGTGTCAATAAAGATCCTCGTCTTGTCCTGATACCTTGCTTGAATGTCTGTTCAGTACATGCCATCTTCTGGTCCTGTCCAGATTACACTACACTCATCCTAAAACCTGATTCTGAGTCTTATATCCGGAAACCTGATTCTGATCCTTTATGGTGACCTGTTTTCTGGTCTGCTTCATGTTGCCTTCTGAAAGTTGCTTTGCCAAGTTCAGTTCTGACCTGGTGTGTTCATGGAATCTGGATCCAGCCTAGCCCTCTGGATTGCACATATTGGTATTTGTATACCATTATCCTGTGTCTTCTGCTTCTTCCTACTACAGTGTCCATGTCTGTGACTTCTGAGTCTGCATTCCTGGACACATCTGGTACTGAAAGTACTGTAATGCTGTGTATACCCTCAACCATAGTGTCTACATCAGCCTAATCTCTTGTGTAACTGGACTCTTCTAATTCACATACTGTGTCTTGTATACCAGCATTATGTCTACATTTCTGTCCTGCTGCTGATAACCCACGTTTCTCTCCTGCTACTGTTGATCAACGTTCCTTTCTTGCTGCTGTGGCTGCCCATGGCCCCACTCCAGTATGAGTGCTATCCCCACTGTCTTAGTTCTTGGCATTCCTGTATAATCTCTGGTGTTGCTATCTCTAGTGCCGCTTGTGACCTTTTGGGCCAGGTCTGGTGGTTAAGGTCCTGCTGTGCCAAGGTTGGTGCCCAAGGTTCTGCTGTGCCACCTGCTCTACTGTGTTTGGGTTCCAGCTGTGTCACCTGCTCTTCTATGTTTAGGTTCCAGCTGTGCCACTTGCTCTTATGTGTTTGGGTTCCTGCTGTGCCACTACCCAGTTGTTACGCCAAGCGCTCCGGGTCCCCGCTCCTCCCCGGAGCGCTCGCTTCTCTCTCGCTACCGCAGCGCTCCGGGCAGCTCCACTGACCCGGTGCGCTGCGATACCGTCTCCAGCCGGGATGCGATTCGCGATGCGGGTAGCGCCCGCTCTCGATGCGTATCCCGGCTCCCGTACCTGACTCGCTCTCCGTCTGTCCTGTCCCGGCGCGCGAGGCCCCGCTCCCTAGGGCGCGCGCGCCGGGTCTCTGCGATTTAAAGGGCCACTGCGCCGCTGATTGGCGCAGTGGTTCCAATTAGTGTGTTCACCTGTGCACTCCCTATTTATACCTCACTTCCCCTTCACTCCCTCGCCGGATCTTGTTGCCATTGTGCCAGTGAAAGCGTTTCCTTGTGTGTTCCTAGCCTGTGTTCCAGACCTCCTGCCGTTGCCCCCGACTACGATCCTTGCTGCCTGCCCCGACCTTCTGCTACGTCCGACCTTGCTTCTGTCTACTCCCTTGTACCGCGCCTACCTTCAGCAGTCAGAGAGGTTGAGCCGTTGCTAGTGGATACGACCTGGTCACTACCGCCGCAGCAAGACCATCCCGCTTTGCGGCGGGCTCTGGTGAAAACCAGTAGTGACTTAGAACCGATCCACTAGCACGGTCCACGCCAATCCCTCTCTGGCACAGAGGATCCACTACCTGCCAGCCGGCATCGTGACAGTAGATCCGGCCATGGATCCCGCTGAAGTTCCTCTGCCAGTTGTCGCCGACCTCACCACGGTGGTCGCCCAGCAGTCACAACAGATAGCGCAACAAGGCCAACAGCTGTCTCAACTGACCGTGATGCTACAGCAGCTACTACCACAGCTTCAGCAATCATCTCCTCCGCCAGCTCCTGCACCTCCTCCGCAGCGAGTGGCCGCTTCTGGTCTACGACTATCCTTGCCAGATAAATTTGATGGGGACTCTAAATTCTGCCGTGGCTTTCTTTCCCAATGTTCCCTGCACTTGGAGATGATGTCGGACCAGTTTCCTACTGAAAGGTCTAAGGTGGCTTTCGTAGTCAGCCTTCTGTCTGGGAAAGCTCTGTCATGGGCCACACCGCTCTGGGACCGCAATGACCCCGTCACTGCCTCTATACACTCCTTCTTCTCGGAAATTCGAAGTGTCTT
Organism: Hyla sarda; assembly: GCF_029499605.1. Taxonomy (NCBI): domain Eukaryota; kingdom Metazoa; phylum Chordata; class Amphibia; order Anura; family Hylidae; genus Hyla; species Hyla sarda. The sequence goes on along the minus strand of NC_079191.1, from coordinate 347,873,154 downwards.
TGAGGAACCTGCCCGAGCCTCTTCTGCTGAGACTGCCCTGTTGAACCTGGTCCAGGGTAATTCTTCCGTTGGCGAGTACGCCGTACAATTCCGTACTCTTGCTTCAGAATTATCCTGGAATAATGAGGCCCTCTGCGCGACCTTTAAAAAAGGCCTATCCAGCAACATTAAAGATGTTCTGGCCGCACGAGAAATCCCTGCTAACCTACATGAACTCATCCATCTTGCCACTCGCATTGACATGCGTTTTTCCGAAAGGCGTCAGGAGCTCCGCCAGGATATGGACTTTGTTCGCACAAGGCGTTTTTTCTCCCCGGTTCCTCTCTCCTCTGGTCCCCTGCAATCCGTTCCTGTGCCTCCCGCCGTGGAGGCTATGCAGGTCGACCGGTCTCGCCTGACACCTCAAGAGAGGACACGACGCCGCATGGAGAATCTCTGCCTGTACTGTGCCAGTACCGAACACTTCCTGAAGGATTGTCCTATCCGTCCTCCCCGCCTGGAAAGACGTACGCTGACTCCGCACAAAGGTGAGACAGTCCTTGATGTCTACTCTGCTTCTCCACGTCTTACTGTGCCTGTGCGGATATCTGCCTCTGCCTTCTCCTTCTCTACTATGGCCTTCTTGGATTCCGGATCTGCAGGAAATTTTATTTTGGCCTCTCTCGTCAACAGGTTCAACATCCCAGTGACCAGTCTCGCCAGACCCCTCTACATCAATTGTGTAAACAATGAAAGATTGGACTGTACCATACGTTTCCGCACGGAGTCCCTTCTAATGTGCATCGGACCTCATCACGAGAAGATTGAATTTTTGGTCCTCCCCAATTGCACTTCCGAAATCCTCCTTGGACTACCCTGGCTTCAACTCCATTCCCCAACCCTGGATTGGTCCTCTGGGGAGATCAAGAGTTGGGGGCCCTCTTGTTTCAAGGACTGCCAAAAACCGGTTCCCAGTACCCCTTGCCGTGACTCTGTGGTTCCCCCTGTAACCGGTCTCCCTAAGGCCTATATGGACTTTGCGGATGTTTTTTGCAAAAAACAAGCTGAGACTCTACCTCCTCACAGGCCTTATGATTGTCCTATTGACCTCCTCCCGGGCACTACTCCACCCCGGGGCAGAATCTATCCTCTGTCCGCCCCAGAGACTCTTGCTATGTCGGAGTACATCCAGGAAAATTTAAAAAAAGGCTTTATCCGTAAATCCTCCTCTCCTGCCGGAGCCGGATTTTTCTTTGTGTCCAAAAAAGATGGCTCTCTACGTCCTTGCATTGACTACCGCGGTCTTAATAAAATCACGGTAAAGAACCGCTACCCCCTACCCCTCATCTCTGAACTCTTTGATCGCCTCCAAGGTGCCCACATCTTTACCAAACTGGACTTAAGAGGTGCTTATAATCTCATCCGCATCAGAGAGGGGGATGAATGGAAAACGGCAGTTAACACTAGAGATGGACACTTTGAGTATCTGGTCATGCCCTTTGGCCTGTGCAACGCCCCTGCCGTCTTCCAAGACTTTGTTAATGAAAGTTTTCGTGATCTCTTATACTCCTGTGTTGTTGTATATCTGGACGATATCCTGATTTTTTCTGCCAATCTAGAAGAACACCGCCAGCATGTCCGTATGGTTCTTCAGAGACTTCGTGACAATCAACTTTATGCCAAGATAGAGAAATGTCTGTTTGAATGCCAATCTCTTCCTTTCCTAGGATACTTGGTCTCTGGCCAGGGACTACAAATGGATCCAGACAAACTCTCTGCCGTCTTAGATTGGCCACGCCCCTCCGGACTCCGTGCTATCCAACGTTTTTTGGGGTTCGCCAATTATTACAGGCAATTTATTCCACATTTTTCTACCGTTGTGGCCCCTATCGTGGCTTTAACCAAAAAAAATGCCAATCCCAAGTCTTGGCCTCCTCAAGCGGAAGACGCCTTTAAACGGCTCAAGTCTGCCTTTTCTTCGGCTCCCGTGCTCTCCAGACCGGACCCATCTAAACCCTTCCTATTGGAGGTTGATGCCTCCTCTGTAGGAGCTGGAGCGGTCCTTCTACAAAAAAATTCTTCCGGGCATGCTGTTACGTGTGGTTTTTTTTCTAGGACCTTCTCTCCGGCGGAGAGGAACTACTCTATCGGGGATCGAGAGCTTCTAGCCATTAAATTAGCACTTGAGGAATGGAGGCATCTGCTGGAGGGATCAAGATTTCCAGTTATTATTTACACCGATCACAAGAACCTCTCCTATCTCCAGTCTGCCCAACGGCTGAATCCTCGCCAGGCCAGGTGGTCTCTGTTCTTTGCCCGATTTAATTTTGAAATTCACTTTCGGCCTGCCGATAAGAACATTAGGGCCGATGCTCTCTCTCGTTCCTCGGATGCCTCGGAAGTTGAACTCTCTCTGCAACACATCATTCCTCCTGACTGCCTGATTTCCACTTCTCCAGCCTCCATCAGGCAAACTCCTCCAGGAAAGACCTTCGTCTCTCCACGCCAACGCCTCGGAATCCTCAAATGGGGTCACTCCTCCCATCTCGCAGGTCATGCAGGCATCAAGAAATCTGTGCAACTCATCTCTCGCTTCTATTGGTGGCCGACTCTGGAGACGGATGTCGTGGACTTTGTGCGAGCCTGCACTGTCTGTGCCCGGGATAAGACTCCTCGCCAGAAGCCCGCTGGTTTTCTTCATCCTCTGCCTGTCCCCGAACAGCCTTGGTCTCTGATTGGTATGGATTTTATTACAGACCTACCCCCATCTCGTGGCAACACTGTTGTTTAGGTGGTCGTTGATCGATTCTCCAAGATGGCACATTTCATCCCTCTTCCTGGTCTTCCTTCAGCGCCTCAGTTGGCTAAACAATTTTTTGTACACATTTTTCGTCTTCACGGGTTGCCCACACAGATAGTCTCGGATAGAGGCGTCCAATTCGTGTCAAAATTCTGGAGGGCTCTCTGTAAACAACTCAAGATTAAATTAAACTTTTCTTCTGCATATCATCCTCAATCCAATGGACAAGTAGAAAGAATTAACCAGGTCTTGGGTGATTATTTACGACATTTTGTTTCCTCCCGCCAGGATGATTGGGCAGATCTTCTACCATGGGCCGAATTCTCGTATAACTTTAGAGTCTCTGAATCTTCCTCCAAATCCCCATTTTTCGTGGTGTACGGCCGTCACCCTCTTCCCCCCCTCCCTACTCCCTTGCCCTCTGGTTTGCCCGCTGTAGATGAAGTGACTCGTGATCTTTCCACCATATGGAAAGAGACCCAAGATTCTCTTTTACAGGCTTCATCTCGCATGAAAAAGTTTGCCGATAAGAAAAGAAGAGCTCCCCCCATTTTTGCTCCCGGAGACAAGGTATGGCTCTCCGCTAAATATGTCCGCTTTCGTGTCCCCAGTTACAAACTGGGTCCACGCTATCTTGGTCCTTTCAAAGTCTTGTGCCAAATTAATCCTGTCTCTTACAAACTTCTTCTTCCTCCTTCTCTCCGTATTCCTAATGCCTTTCATGTCTCTCTTCTTAAACCACTCATCATCAACCGTTTCTCTCCCAAATTAGTTTCTCCCACTCCTGTCTCCGGTTCTTCTGACGTCTTCTCAGTGAAAGAGATACTGGCCTCCAAGACGGTCAGAGGAAAAAGGTTCTTTTTGGTGGATTGGGAGGGCTGTGGACCTGAAGAGAGATCCTGGGAACCTGAGGACAACATCCTAGACAAAAGTCTGCTCCTCAGGTTCTCAGGCTCTAAGAAGAGGGGGAGACCCAAGGGGGGGGGGTACTGTTACGCCGAGCGCTCCGGGTCCCCGCTCCTCCCCGGAGCGCTCGCTTCTCTCTCGCTACCGCAGCGCTCCGGGCAGCTCCACTGACCCGGTGCGCTGCGATACCGTCTCCAGCCGGGATGCGATTCGCGATGCGGGTAGCGCCCGCTCGCGATGCGTATCCCGGCTCCCGTACCTGACTCGCTCTCCGTCTGTCCTGTCCCGGCGCGCGCGGCCCCGCTCCCTAGGGCGCGCGCGCGCCGGGTCTCTGCGATTTAAAGGGCCACTGCGCCGCTGATTGGCGCAGTGGTTCCAATTAGTGTGTTCACCTGTGCACTCCCTATTTATACCTCACTTCCCCTTCACTCCCTCGCCGGATCTTGTTGCCATTGTGCCAGTGAAAGCGTTTCCTTGTGTGTTCCTAGCCTGTGTTCCAGACCTCCTGCCGTTGCCCCCGACTACGATCCTTGCTGCCTGCCCCGACCTTCTGCTACGTCCGACCTTGCTTCTGTCTACTCCCTTGTACCGCGCCTACCTTCAGCAGTCAGAGAGGTTGAGCCGTTGCTAGTGGATACGACCTGGTCACTACCGCCGCAGCAAGACCATCCCGCTTTGCGGCGGGCTCTGGTGAAAACCAGTAGTGACTTAGAACCGATCCACTAGCACGGTCCACGCCAATCCCTCTCTGGCACAGAGGATCCACTACCTGCCAGCCGGCATCGTGACACCAGTCTTGTACAGTCATCCCTCCTGTTCCGGCTGCCTACTAGTGGCTATACTAGCAGTATTCACCCTTAGACGTTGTGCCGTCTGGCCAGCATCAACTGGTAAATGCCTCGTAAGATCCACAACCTGTTTAGAGACTTTGGGGGTGATTTATAAAGCTTGTACACTAGCTTTTTAACCTCTTAAGGATGCAGGGTTTTTCAGTTTTTGCACTTTCGTTTTTTCCTCATCACATTCTAAAAATCATAATGCAATTTTGCACATACAGAGCCATATGAGGGCTTATTTTTTGCACCACCAATTGTACTTTGTAATGACATCAATCATTTCACCCCAAAACTTACGATGAAACCAGAAAAAAAATATTTGTGGGGCAAAATTGGAAAAAAATGCCATTTTGCAACTTTTGGGGGCTTCCGATTCTATGCAGTGCACTTTTCGGTAAAAATGACACAATATCTTTATTCTGTAGGTCCATACAGTTACAATGATACCCAATATATATTTATTTTACTACTTTAAAAAAATTATAACTATATGCACCAAAATTAGTATGTGTAAAATTGTCCTCCTCTGACCCCTATAACTTTTTTTTTATTTTTCTGTATTCTGGGTGGTATTAGGGGTAATTTTTAGTGCTGTGACCTGAAGTTTTTATCAGTACCATTTTTGTTTTGATGGGACTTTTTGATAACTTTTTACAAAAATTTTTTGGGGGGTATAAAAAAGACACAATTTTGGACTTTGGAATTTTTTTACGTTCACACCATTGACCAAGCGGTTTAATTAACATCATATTTTTATAGTTTGGACATTTACATGCGGCGATACCACATATGTTTATTTTTATTTGCCTATTTTTACTTTTATTTTTTTATGAGAAAAGGGGTGGGGGGAGATTCAAACTTTTATTACTGAAGGTGTTAGAACACATTTATTACCTTTTTTTAAAAACTTTTTTGCACTATTTTTTTGTCCCCATAGGGGACTATTACATGCAACCCTTGGATTGCATACACTGTTCAATGCTGTGCCATAGCATGGTATTGATCGGTGTTATTGTTGCTCTGCTGCTCCAGCCTGGATCTAAGGCATGGAGCAGCAGAGCGACAATTGGACAGCAGGGAGCAAGGTAAGAAGCCTCCCGCTGTCCTCACAGCTTTACCGCTGCGGTCCGGAACAGCCCACTGAGCTTACCGGCAACTGTTTTTCCCCATTTTAGATGCTGCAATTAACTTTGATTGTGGCGTCTAAAGCCCAATTGGCAATGTCTGTATTTGCCACGGGTCCTGGCTGCTGATAGCAACCGGGACCTGCCGGGTATGAAGCGTGCTCTGCTCCTGAGTGCGCTTCACATAACGGGAGACGCACACGAGCATAAATATATATATATATATATATACGCTCCTGGTCGTTAAGGGGTTAAACATTGAAAAGTTGCACATTTTTTGCATAAGTCCTTGTTTGTGCAAAAATTGTGCAACTTTATGCCCTTTTACCCCAGTTGCGCTTGTTTTTAAAAAGTGGGTGTGGCCTGGTGTTAAAAGGGGTGTGCTCTAACCTTTCGTTTATTGCTACGTTGCAGAAATCTACTCCAGATTAGGGCTAGTGTAGATTTTAAAGTATGTTGCGTAGGACAGGCCCGGCAACTCCTCATTCATTAAGAGGCCGTAACCTCATAGTAAATTGCTGAGGGAAGAATTTCTAATAATGTGAGACAGGATGCCTAGAAGGAGCTAATGTGAAGGGGTCAAGTCCTGGAACAAAATGTTTGGGAACTAAAGATTTCCACTCATGGGCTGGTACTGCTAATGGGAATGTTTCATGCTGGGGAAAAAGTGCAGGAACTCAGTTCCCACATGTTCCTGCAGGACTTGAGCCCTGCTAATGTGCCAGTGTCATGATTGAAGAGTTTATATTTCTTGCGCTTTTAGCTGTAACACTCACGTTTCTGAAGACAAGACTCCGGTGTATGTGGATCTGCTGGATCTGTGTGACAGATGACTTGGACCGTACCAGGGAGCGGAGTCTAAGGTGCCGCTGGTCTTCACCAGAGCCCGCCGCAAAGCAGGATGGGCTTGCAGCTGCAGGCAACACCCAGGTCGCTACCCCTGGCACGGCTCGACCACACAGGCGGCTGAGGAGATGCGAGGCACAGGAGGGATGAGGCAACTCGTAGTATGGATAGCAGTAGGTCAGGGCAGGCGGCACAGTAGCGTAGTCAGGACATAGCAGTTCAGTAGGCAGACGGCAGAGGAGCAAGGTCAAGTCACAAGAGCAGGAGATCTGGTACACGGCAACGCAATACAAAGGAATGCTTTCTCTAGGGCACAAGGAAACAAAGATCCGGCAGAGAACTGAAGAGGGTGGAGGAATTTATAAACAAGCCACAGGTGGTTACACTAATGAGCGTACTGGCCCTTTAAATCTTAAAGCTCCGGTGCGCGCACGCCCTAACGGAAGGGGACACGCGTGCTAGAGCAGAGAGGTGGAGGCAGAGGCAGGAGAAACACCCGGAGAGTGACGGACTGGGGATCACATGTGGGCGCGTCCCGTGATGCGAGTCCTAGCCCCGTCGGCAGCAGAAGGTAAGGGGGCCATGCGCTCACGGCCAGCGTGTGAGGCTGGAGCGCATAGTGTAACATTAGCATTACTGTGTAATTAATGTAACATTAGTGTAACATTAGCAATATTTCAAAGTACAAAAAAAGGCCAACAAGGTCTTTTAACATCCAAAAGATTGGGAACACTTTTTCTAATAATTTCCCTTGGCATACACACAGGCAAAAAAATAAATAAAAAATAAGTCAAATATGAAGAAGATATGTATATATGAACTACTGACACTGTGCTCCTAAAAACTACCATTTAGTAGTTATGTAACTAGTTAGTCTCATTAATTGCTATTGATTTGTGTTGTAATTAGAGTAATTCCATAAGGAAATACAGCAGAGAGCTATAAAAGGAGAGAGCTTCATCTTGCCTTATAATTATCTTCTATTTCTATAACTTCATTTTGTAACAGCAGGAATACACATAATTATAACAATAAAAGATGTTCCAATAAACACAAATTGCATTTCCCACAGTAGTTTCCTGTTATTGCTCAGAATCGTTTTGAGTCCTTTACTTTCAGATGAAGATAGACAGGGCAATTGTCAGTGAAAGTAGACAGTAGGAGACGTGTCATAGTACTTAATCTCATTAACAAAGACATGGATATATTTGTACAGAGTATAAGGAGTTATATTACAAAGACAAGTAACATGTCCTACTATTGTGCATTGTTGTGTCCAGTAAAGAAAGCATTTGCTGAGTTTTTTTTTCCACAATATTAACTAATATTATTCTGGTGCAAATTATTCTGGTTTAATTTTGGAACCATGTTCAAGCTCGGATAGCCAGGGAATGTTCCCTTTAGACCCCTATACTTTATACCCCCTATGCCACCCGCATCTCTCAGTTCAGATCACAGAAACACTTGGTTGTGTCAAGTGTTCTTGCATATGTTCAATATGGGCCATACACAGGCACTGGCTGAGTTTTATAGAGCCAACGTGCACTCCATAATGGATCCTCCTCCCATCCCAGCCAGGCAGTACATATATAAGTCTGCCACACCTTCTGTTCCTGGCCTCAGCAAGGTTGTGTATGCAGTACTGCTAAGGTCTCTGTCTGTCTGCTGACCCTGTGTTCCTGATCCTGCCTGTCTACTTGACTTTCTTTCGCTCTCATCTCCTGGAACCTGACCGGTCTCTCCTGTTAATGAACTTGAACTGTGTACCACGATTCTTCTCTACTTGCAGCTTGTTCCAGCCAGCCTGCACCTGTAGCCATTTTGGCTAGCTGTTGTCACAGTACCTGCTGTGCTAATAAATACCTAATTCAGCTCTGCTGTGACAAACACTATCTTAGTGTCAGCTTGCCCCTTCTGCCTGCCTGGCCAGCAGCCACTTGTGACACAGTGGGTCCACAACCCACGGGGCGTTCCAATGAGAAAAGGTATTTAAGATGGCCAATTGCAAGTTGTTCTCTTTTTTTCTCCTTTGAAGTGCGGCAACATGGCCTCATAACAACTCTGAAATGACCTGAAAACAAATTTGTTTAACATTCGGTTTAGGGGAAGGCTACAAAAAGCTATCACAGAGATTTAGGCTGTTAGTGTCCACTGTGCGAAGACCACAAGCACAGTTCTTGTTAAGGCCAGAAGTGGCAGGCCAAGTAAAATATTAGAGAGGCAAAGGCAAAGGATGGTGAAAACGGTCAAAAACAGCCCACAGACCACCTCTAAAGACCTACAACATCAGATGGTGTCAATTTGCAATGTTTAACAATTCAGCGCACTTTGCACATGGAGAATCTGTATGGAAAAGTGATGCGAAAGAAGCCTTTCTCTCTACACATGCCAAACAGAGTCACTTGAGGTATGCCAATTCACATTTGGACAAGCCAGCTTTATTTCAGAAGAAGGTGCTGTGAAGTAATGAAACAAGGTTGGAGTTATTTGGTATTAACAAGGGGCATTATGCATGGAGTCAAAAGAACACAGCGTTCCAAGACAAACACTTGCTACCAAGTAGCAAACGTTCATCGCTCCTACCTCCACTTGCCACACCTGTGCTGGGACGTGATGAGAAGCGTTTCCAATCTCCACAAGTCCATGACAAAAAGGATGTCCACACAAGATATACAGTAAAAACCTGGAGATCGTTATTGGAAAAACTTCATGTGGAGCAAGTAACACCGATGCGTTTTGGTCCTCACAGGGTCCTTAGTCATGGCATTTGCTACCCACAGTAACATTTGGTAGAGGTTCCATCATGCTGTGTGGCCAGTGGGAGTCTTGTTAAAGTTGAGGGTTGCATGCGTTCTACTCACTATCAGCAGATACTTGAGAATAATGTAGAGGAATCAGTCACAAAGTTGAAATTACGACGATGCTGGATATTTCAAAAAGACCCATAACACTGCTCTAAATCTACTCTCTCTGGCATTTATGCAAAGCAACAAGTGGAATGTTCTGGAATGGCCATCCCAGTCCCCAGACCTGAAGATCATTGACAATCTGTGGTGTGATGTGAAGCAGGCTGTCCATGCTCAGCAATCATCAAAACTCACTGAACTGGAGATGGAAGGAGGAATGGTCCAAAATTCCTTTATCCAAAATCCAGACCCTCATTACAGGCTATAGGACGGATTTATTTTTTTTTGTTAGTCAACTTACATCTCAGTCAGTGAAAAAAAATGGATCAAAAAGTCCTATTTATATATCCCAAAATGGTATTGATAAAAACTACTGAACAGAGTGTATGAAATGAGTCCTCACACAGCTCCGTGGATAAAGTTAATGGGGTCGAGATATAGCAATACTATTTTGGTTTATCACAACTATATAAAATTGAGTATCACTGAAAATAAAACATGGCAGTTTAAATGCATAGTGAATAGGTTTAAAATACTCCCTCCCCCAAGGAAATGAAAAAGAAAAAAAAAAGTTGCTGAATTGTTAATTATTATTATTTATTTCACAAATCCATGTATTGTTTTGTTTTGCATTTATGGTCACAAACACACAAAAAAAAAGTAAAAAAAAAAACCTCATGTGGCTCAAGAGATGGAAATTTAGGCAATATGGCTTTACATAGGGGTTACATTGTAAAATGAATAGCAAAATACGTCAGTAAAATAGGATTAAAATACGTCTGTATTTCTAATCTAATAATAAGTACAATGAGAGTCAAGTGAACACGCTGGTTAAAAAAAATGTCATTATTCCATCGTTGCCGCTTTATTGAATTAAAATTTTTTATGTATTTTATTCCGATTTTACTGACAAATATGGCCATTAGGGGGGTACAACCCATACACCTGTATGGGGCCCGGAGCTTCAGCGGGCCCGGACGTCTGGACCTTTTTTTTTTTTTTATTGGCTTGTCAGTGAGTGACTGCAACTGTCACCCACTGACCGCTGGGTGCCCGCCATGACTATGACCGGGCCTCATAGTCCGGGGGGCCCACACATTTCTATTAAATTACCTATTTCTAGGGCACGGGCCCCTTAAGAATCATAGCAGGGCCAGACAGGCCAGGGGCTGATGGGAGTAGAGACGTGCCCCGCGCAGGCACACACATCTACTCCGATCACCGGACCTGTTTGGTGGTTAGGGTCTGTTTGGTGGTTAGGAGACTACAATAGTGATGAGAGGCGCGGGGGGGTTATGGGGGTGATAAGTGGTGAAGGGGAGGGGTGTTATGGGGGTGATAAGTGGTGCGGGGGGTTATGGAGGTGATGAGAGGTGTAGAGGGGGTTATGGAGGTGATAAGAGGTGTGGGGGGGTTATGGAGGTGATGAGAGGTGCAGGGGGGTTATGGAGGTGATGAGAGGTGTAGGGGGGGTTATGGAGGTGATAAGAGGTGCGGGGGGTTATGGAGGAGATGAGAGGTGCAGGGGGGGTTATGGGGCGATAAAAGGTGCAGGGGGGTTATGGGGGTGATAAGAGGTGCAGGGGGTGTTATGGGTGGTGATAAAAGGTGCAGGGGGGTGTTATGGGGGTGATAAGAGGTGCAGGGGGGGTTATGGGGGTGATAAGAAGTGCAGCAGAGGTGTTGTGGGGGTGATAAGTGGTGCAGGGGGGTTATGGAGGTGATAAGAGGTGCGGGGGGTTATGGAGGAGATGAGAGGTGCAGGGGGGGTTATGGGGTGATAAAAGGTGCAGGAGGGTTATGGGGGTGATAAGAGGTGCAGGGGGGTGTTATGGGTGGTGATAAAAGGTGCAGGGGGGTGTTATGGGGGTGATAAGAGGTGCAGGGGGGGTTATGGGGGTGATAAGAAGTGCAGCAGAGGTGTTGTGGGGGTGATAAGTGGTGCAGGGGGGTTATGGAGGTGATGAGAGGTGTAGGGGGGTTATGGAGGTGATCAGAGGTGTAGGGGGGTTATGGAGGTGATAAGATGTGCGGGGGGGGGGGGGGTAATGGAGGTGATAAAAGATGCAGGGGGGTTATGGGGGTGATAAGAGGTGGAGGGGGGTTATGGGGTTGATGAGGCGAGGTGCAGGGGGGTTATGGGGTAGATAAGAGGTGCAGGGGGTTATGGGAATGATTAGAGGTGCGGGGGGGTTATGGGGGCGATAAGAGGTGCGGGGGGTTATGGAGGTGATGAGGAGAGGTGCGGAGGGGTTATAGTAGTGATGAGGAGAGGTGCAGGGGGTTATAGTAGTGATGAGGAGAGGTTTGGCGGGGGGTTATGGGGGTGATGAGGAGTGATGAGGACACAGAAGATAAGAGGGGGTGTATATGTATACATGATGTGTATGCATGTGTGTCAGTATTATATTCAGTGGGTACAGTGTGTGGCAGGATTATATTCAGTGGATACAGTGTGTGGCAGTATTATATTCAGGGTACAGTGTGTGGCAGTATTATATTCAGGGTACAGTGTGTGGCAGTATTATATTCAGAGGGTACAGTGTGTGGCAGTATTATATTCAGTGGGTCCAGTGTGTGGCAGGATTATATTCTGTGGATACAGTGTGTGGCAGTATTATATTCAGGGTACAGTTTGTGGCAGGATTATATTCAGAGGGTACAGTGTGTGGCAGTATTATATTCAGGGTACAGTGTGTGGCAGTATTATATTCAGAGGGTACAGTGTGTGGCAGTATTATATTCAGTGGGTCCAGTGTGTAGCAGGATTATATTCTGTGGATACAGTGTGTGGCAGTTTTATATTCAGGGTACAGTTTGTGGCAGGATTATATTCAGAGGGTACAGTGTGTGGCAGTATTATATTCAGGGTACAGTGTGTGGCAGTATTATATTCAGAGGGTACAGTGTGTGGCAGGATTATATTCAGGGTACAGTGGGGGCAGTATTATATTAAGAGGGTACAGTGTGTTGCAGTGTTATATTCAGGGTACATTGGTTGGCAGTATTATATTCAGGGTACAGTGTGTGGCAGTATTATATTCAGAGGGTACCGTGTGTGGCAGGATTATATTCAGGGTACAGTGTGGGGCAGTATTATATTCAGCGTACAGTGTGTGGCAGTATTATATTCAGGGTACATTGGTTGGCAGTATTATATTCAGGGTACAGTGTGTGGCAGTATTATATTCAGAGGGTACAGTGTGTGGCAGTATTATATTCAGGGTACAGTGTGTGGCAGGATTATATTCAGTGGATACAGTGTGTGGCAGTATTATATTCAGGATACAGTGTGTGGCAGTATTATATTCAGGGTACATTGGTTGGCAGTATTATATTCAGGGTACAGTGTGTGGCAGTATTATATTCAGGATACAGTGTGTGGCAGGATTATATTCAGTGGATACAGTGTGGGGCAGCATTATATTCAGGGTACAGTGTGTGTCAGGATTATTGAGGCCTTGAGCTGTGTGAGGGGCCTCAAAATTTCTGATGGCAGCCATGAATATGGCTATACATTTACCGTGTGTGAATATAAGCCTTAGAAGGCAGGTAGAAAAAAAATTCCTGGACAGCCAAAGGCATCCGGGCATGCTGGGAGTTGTAGTTTTGCAACAGCTGGGGAAACACTGTTTGAAAAACACTGTTCTATCACCTCCCTTACCACATCAGTAGAAGACAACTGGGGGCAGACTACTATATACAAGTTTGATGACAACTACATACTAGGCATCACATTATAAGGAATGAGACAACTTAAAGTGGTACTCCGGTAGAATTTTTTTTTTATTATTATTAACTGGTGCCAGAAAGTTAAACAGATTTGTAAATTACTTCTATATAAAAATCTTAATCCTTCCAGTACTTATCAACTGCTGTATGCTCCAATTTCTTTTTAGTCTGACCACAGGGCTCTGTCCATGTCAGGAACCAGAGCAGGATAGGTTTGCTATGGAGATTTCTGGATGAGTTGGAATGAGTTGTCAGCAGAGAGCACTGTGGTCAGACAGAAAATACATTCAAAACGAAAATAACTTCCTGTTGAGCATACAGCAGCTGATAAGTACTGGAAGGATGAAGATTTTTAAATAGAAGTAATTTACAAATCTGTATAACTTTTTGGCCCCAGTTGATTTGAAAAAATTGTATTCCAGCGGAGTACCCCTTTAATTTCACTTCTTTACTTTCAATGAGACAACATTACGAGTCATCGATTGATAAAACATAAAACCTTTTTTCACAGAAGCATTCAGCAGTCAATCGACTGTATTAAAGGGCAACACCGCATGGATTTAAGAGTATTGACATTCTGATGTCTGTCTCAGGGGGCCTCACATATCTTCCCTCTGAAGTACAGTTTAAAGAATTATATCTTCAAAGAGACTCACATGCCCTGCACATTCTTCTCCACAACAAGCCACCTGTCTCTGTTAATGGAACACATCAAAGCGGCAAAAATCATATGCACAATATTAATGCGTGGAACCTTAGTAAGCAAAGCATCTCTTTACAGCAGCTGGAGCAACACATTCATGTTTTACAGCGTCATAAATCGACGTGTATTTTCATAATATAACTGAGTTGGTTTCCTTATTGGTGTTATTCTCTTCGGTAATTTAGGAAAAACAGTATATGACTATAGGTAGGCTTTTTCGAAGTCACAGCCGTATTAGTTTTAGAAGAATGAAATTCTTGCTAAAATAATATAATAATACTAGCAAATGTTGCCTTTATGCACTTTAATTCATAATATCATAATTTACTGTTTTTTTTTATTTTATTGCTACAGTGGTCCCTCAACATACGATGGTAATCCGTTCCAAACGGACCATTGTTTGTTGAAACCATTGCATGTTGAGGGATCCGTGCAATGTAAAGTATAGGACAGTGGTCTACAACCAGCGGACCGTTGGCTGTCCGGGCATGCTGGGTGTTGTAGTTTTGCAACATCTGGAGGTCCGCAGGTTGTAGACCACTGGTATTGGAGGTTATACTCACGTGTCCCCGTCGCTCCGGAACCATCACCGCTCGTCACCGCTGCCCTGGATGTTGCCTTCCATCACTGTCGCCGCGTCCCCGATGCTCCGGCAAGGACTCTGCTTCCCCGGCATCCTCGCTCTCCGTCGCCGCCATCACATCGCTACGCACGCCGCTCCTATTGGATGACGGGACGGCGTGCGCAGCGACATGATGACGACGATGGAGAGTGGCGGCGACGCAGGGGATCCTGAAGAGGAAGCGCCGGAGCCCCGAGGACAGGTAAGAGACATCACTGGAGCTCACGGGGCACCGTAAACGGCTATGCGATGGCAGCTGAAGCAGTCTGCGCTGCCGGATAGCCGTTTATGCGATGGCCCCGACATACAAAAGCATCGTATGTTGATGCTGCCTTCAACATGCGATGGCCTCTGAGAGGCCATCGCATGTTTAAATTATCGTATGTCGGGGCCATCGTAGGTCGAGGGGTCACTGTATACTTGTCTATTTATCGAACCGGTACCCCCCATGTAACCCAGTGTGCCCCCATGTAACGTGAAGATTCTAGGGCTTTAAGAAAAATGTCTTCTAGAGGCTTCATGTACATTGTGTTTCCATATGGTGCTCTGACTGTCAGAGGGACTCCGCAGCAACAATTGAAAAAGGGGCCTTCACTTAAGAACTTACAAAATTTTAAGAAGGGCTCTAGTAGTACATACTTTACTCCGGCCGGGTGGCGACCACGGGGACGGAGTATCGTAACATTACGCCTCCGTCCCTGTGTGACGTCATCCCCCGCTATGCAAGTCAATGGGAGGGGGCGTGACGGCCGTCACGCCCCCTCCCATAGACTTGCATAGCGGGGGCAGGGGATAACGTCACACGGGGGCGGAGTCATGATGTCACGATACTCCGTCCCCGTGGTCGCCACCCGGCTGTTTGTGAGCTGGCACCGCGGTGTGCAGCTCGAACAGGTGGGTGGCGACAGCAAGATTGCGGGGGTCCCCAGCGGAAAGACAGCTTATCCCCTATCCTTTGGATAGGGGATAAGATGTCTCAGTGCTGGAGTACCCCTTTAAAGAATCCAAACGGCCCTGCAGTGAAACTAAGTCAGTGTCAGGAACTTGTGAGAAGGGCTCAAGCTGGAAAACGTTTTTTTTTTTTTAATTCAACTGGTGCCAGAAAGTTAAATAGATTTGTAAATTGCTTCTATTAAAAAATCTTAACCCTTCCAGTACTAATCAGCTGCTGTATGCTCCACAGGAAGTTCTTTTCTTTTTGAATTTCCTTTCTGTCTGACCACAGTGCTCTCTGCTGACACCTCTGTCTTTGTCAGGAACTGTCCAGAGCAGGATAGGTTTTCCATGGGGATTTGCTACTACTCTGGACAGTTCCTAAAATGGACAGAGGTGTCCGTAGAAAGCACTGTGGTCAGAGAAAAAAAAATGTTTTCAAATCAACTGGTGCAAGAAAGTTAAACAGATTTGTAAATTACTTCTATTAGAAAAACATAAGCCTTCTAGTACTTATCAGCTGCTGTATACTACTGAGAAAGTTGTGTAGTTCTTTCCAGTCTGACCACAGTGCTCTCTGCTGACACCTCTGTCCATCTCAGGAACTTTCCAGAGCAGGAGCAAATCCCCATAGCAAACCTCTCCTGTTGTTCTAGCTATTTTGTCTAACTCCTGTATATAGGGAATGTGATATGGAAAATAGTAAAGCTTTGCACAATGCCGCAACTTACAGTATTGACCCAAACTGAAGGAACAGGTTTGATAAAGAAGAACAGAAATTGTTATTTCCCTAATACCTGCCATATACTGTAAATATATAGCAAACAATAAGGAGCAGTTTTCCCATTGAAATAAGTATTTCCCCATAAAAATTAATAATCCTATTTACTAACTTGGCTGCTGCTTCTTTCATTTACCTTCCCCTCCACAAATGTATTCACAGCAGCCACATCTGTTACACATTATAAGGCATGAAAGCGCCCAGTCCATTCATTATCTGTGTCTTGAAATTCACATTTAGCCGCAGGCCAAAATAAATACTGGCTTAAAACCACTGGTGCAGCTTTTGGAAATAGAACAAATTTTCCCATCATGTCTATTGTTCTAAAAGTGTAAATCTGCCTGATTGTAGCTTATTGTTTCCAATGGTTACAGATTAAATAAAAATGCAAGAATGTTTTTAAACCATTCTGTTCCAATAATGTAGAAGTAGCTATTAAAGGGTTACTCCGCCCCTAGACATCTCATCCCCTATCCCGTATAATGTCCATTTTGGCTGTTTTTACGCCGAACGGACTCTTAATGGGTCGCAGCACAACCCACACTGCCGGGTGCCAACATGTCCCGTTGACTTTAAAGGGGTACTCCACCTCTGGCATCTTATCCCCTATCCAAAGGATAGGGGATAAGATGTTAGATCGCCGCGGTCCCGCTGCTGAGGACCTCGGGGATCGCCGCTGTGGCACCCCGCCATCATTACTGCACAGAGCGAGTTCGCTCTGTGTGTAATGACGCGCGATACAGGGGCCAGAGCAGTGTGACGTCATGGCTCCGCCCCTCATGACATCACGCCCCGTCCCCTTAATGCAAGTCAATGGCAGGGGGCGTGACACCCGCCACGCCCCCTCCCATAGACTTGTATTGACGGGGGCGGGCCATGATGTCTCGAGGGGCTGGGCCATGACTTAACGATGCTCCGGCCCCTGTATTGCCCGTCATTATTGCGATCTCGCTCTGCGCAGTATGTATTGCGATCTCACTCTGCGCAGTAATGATAGCGGGGTGCTGCAGCAGCGATCCCCGGGGTCCCCAGCAGCGGGACCCCAGCGATCTGACATCTTATCCCCTATCCTTTGGATAGGGGATAACATGTCTAGGGGCGGAGTACCCCTTTAAATAGGGTCCTTCAGGTTTCCATCATGTTTCAGTTGTTTAACCAGAGAAAAAATGACTGCTTGCAGTATTTTTTACTCTCCTAAAATCCTGTGATATAGACAGACTCAGCAACGGAGCATCGTATAGCATCATGAATTCATATTGGCATCATACAGGTAATATGTGACAATATTAGGGATCAACCGATATAGATTTTTTAGGGCCGATACCGATAATCTGTGACCTTTCAGGCCGATAGCCGATAACTTACACTGATATTCCGGTATAAGTTATCAGCTATTTCCCCCCAGAAATCGACCGCCGATAACACTGATCAATGCAAAGCTATGGCTTTGCAGTGAACAGGGTATAAAATCAGTGCGTGCAGTGTTATAGCCCCTATGGGAGCGATAACACTGCAAAAAAAAAAAAAAAAGTGTAAAAAAAGTTAATACTTTTTATTTAACCCTTTCCCTAATAAAAGTCCATATCACCCCCTTTTTCCCATTAAAAAAACATGTAAATAAAAATAAATATAAACATATATGGTATCGCCGCGTGCGTAAATGTCCGAATTATAACAATATATACTTAATTTAACCGTACGGTCAATGGCATATGCACAAAAAAAGTCCAAAATAACATATTTTTGGTCACTTTTTTTATCATGAAAAAATGAATAAAAATCGATCAAAACGTCCAATCAATACAGAAATGGTACCGCTAAAAACTTCAGATCACGGCGCAAAAAATGAGTCCTCATACTGCCCCATGCTTAGTAAAATAAAAAAGTTATAGGGGTCAGGAAATTACAATTTTAAACGTATAAATTTTCCTGCATGTAGTTATGATTTTTTCCAGGAGTACGACAAAATCCAACCTATATAAGTAGGGTATCATTTTAACCATATGGACATGCAGAATAAAGATAAGTTCTCAATTTTACTGAAAAATGTACTGCGTAGAAACAAAAGCCCCCAAAAGTTACAAAATGGCGTTTTGTTCTTCAATTTTGTCGCACAATGATTTTTTTTTTTTTCGTTTCGCTGTAGATTTTTGGGTAAAATGACTGATGTCACTGCAAAGTAGAATTGGTGGCGCAAAAAATAAGCCATCATATGGAGCCAAATTTGAAAAAGTTATGATTTTTAAAAGGTAAGGAGGAAAAAACGAAAGTGCAAAAAACAAAAAAACCCTGGTCCTTAAGGGGTTAAAACTGGACATGTTCTCTAAAACAATAGATTCTCTTTGTAAAAAAAATTAAAAAAATTAAAAAAAAACAGGAGAGTGTATAAATGTTCTTTTTCTTATCTTAGACATATATGGAATTCCCACATCATATGCAACAAGTATCTGATGGGGGGGTCGGACCTTTGCTGTCAGGGCAAACTTGTTTTGCTAGGCAAGGCAGCTGGTAGAAGGGTTACTGAATGATGAGATGGATTTGCATGTACATGTTTCTTACTTGTTTCTGTAACCCCATATAATCCATATGCATGCCCCCACCTGTAAGAAATGCATGCTCTATGGCAGTGGTCTCCAACCTGCGGACCTCCAGATGTTGCAAAACTTCAACTCCCAGCATGCCCGGACAGCCAACGGCTGTCCGGGCATGCTGGGAGTTGTAGTTTTGCAACATCTGGAGGTCCGCAGGTTGAAGACCACTGCTCTATGGATTGCCCTAAATGTCCAAGGTACCAAGCCCCGAAGTGGAGTCAGGGTCATACTGAAGTTTACATTCTCACAATGCCACAATCTGCCTCACCTTGGTGCAGAGAAAGATCTCATATTCCTGCACAGCAGTAAAGCAAGCCTTGAGGAATTACTGGCCACTGAAATGACAGGGAGATTGCTGAATCACTATATAAATATTTAAATCAGTAACTAGATCCTATCTAAATTTTCTAGAATGTTTAAAGACAGTGCTTCGGCAATGAAAGTTTTTTAGAAGGGTGAAACATAGGATCAAACGTGCAAGAATCTCCAGAGACTGTCAGATGTCCTCCTTACAAAAAGTCCAATGTGAAACGTTGAATTACTAGTCATGCCAACCACTTATGCCATTATTTGCAGGAATTGTTGCTGACATAGATATGTGGTGTCCCGGTACCGTATTGCATACCGTACCTAGTGTAGAGGTCCCCAAAGTCAGAGTAACTACGCTCAGGTAGGGTCCCCTAGGTGGGACAGCCCCTAGTCGCCTCTCCTCTACTCTAATTCTATAATGTTGATATATGTATATATTTAGTAATAATGTTTAGCGTCGCAGGACCTTCGGTCGTGTGACCATGTTGGTGTCCTCTATGGTATGTTGGAGGACCTTTGGAGGTCGTTGGGTCACGTGTTACCCACAATCCTTTGTAATGGCACTCAGTGTTTATTCCCACATATGCATCTATTCCAAAGTTGCGACACGCAACTTAGATGCATATGTGTGAATAAATACAGAGGAGATTCAAGGTTAAATCATGACGGGATTTCTTTTCACTTGTTCATTAACAGACTCCCAGCACTAGCGCTCACTTCTGGTGACTGAGTGGTGATACATACAATACTTTATGCTTTGCTGCTCATTTTACATTTACTGGCCACCCAACCCGAAAAATTGCACAGTACAAGGTGGGCCATTTATATGGATACACCTTAATAAAATGGGAATGGTTGGTGATATTAATTTTGTGGTACATTAGTATATGTGAGGGGGGAAACCTTTGAAGATGGGTGGTGACCATGGCGGCCATTTTGAAGTTGGCCATTTTGAATCCAACTTTTGTTTTTTCCATAGGAAGAGGGTCATGTGACACATCAAACTTATTGGGAATTTCACAAGAAAAACAATGTTTTCAGATGACCCACACCGGGTTTAAGCGATGTAGAACCGCTGCAAGAATGTTGGTAGGCACTATGTCTATGTTTCCTGTATTTGCCTTATCTTAAGTGTTCCAGATTCTGCAGACTGTGTCTGTGATTTTATTGCTATGCCATCTATTCAATAAGGCTGACATCTCTAGGGCCTTTGCAATACCAGAATCCCCCTGTAGAGGATTAACAGCAACGCCACCTTGCCTGGTTGACCATCTTACATGTGCCCATTGTGATCAACAAATGGAGGATAATAAAACTGGTAATGAAATTATAGGCAAGATAATGAATTATCTCTAAGTAACAAGGCTCTGCTACCATTATTATTAAGGATATATCCGCCTATGAAATACTGGAGGCAATTAAGAATTCTTTGTTACTTGAGGAACTTGATTATACTGGATATTGAAGACGTCCCAACCTAGGTCATTTATTCAATGTCGTTTCACATAAAACCCCTCTATAATTTTTACTAATGAGATTCAATCCTCCTGTGTCTGTATCTTCTTAGGAAACATTTTACACACATTGGCATTTCAGTTTGTCTCCTAAGGGTTCTGTGTCAAAGGGTGCGCTTAAAAACACAACGGGGGACACTGATCAGTGTCTTATAATGAGTGTTTCCTTTCCTGGCGCTATACCAAAGCAGCTGTAACTGCTTAAAGCACAACCCCCTCCTGGCACTGGAAGCTGCTCCACCGTCGGTATTATCGTCCTTATCAACATTATCTATTCTTCCTACAAAGGAGCATGCTACAAGTGAAATGTGAGAGTCTGGTGTGTAAAGACTTGAATATATATATATATATATATATATATATATATATATATATACACACACATAGATAGATAGATAGATATAGATGCAAATCCAAAAAAGCTGCAGAATCTTGTAATACCTTTTTTATTGGACTAACAGCATTTTGTAGAGAAGTTTTCGGGATTCCTCCCTTTATCAACTCCAAAGCAAACTTAAGCTCACAAGCAGAAGACACAGGTTACATCTCACAAATATGGAGGGGTTAAGATAATAGATGTGGAGAATTCACACTAAGACCATAAATTGTCCTGCTATAAATTCTGTTGGTGCAATAAAAAAAAGTATTACAAGATACTGCAGCATTTTTTGATTTGCATCTGCATCACTGGACTAATACAGCTACTATATATATATATATATATATATATATATATATATATCCCACAATAAGAATGTAAAAACACAGTGCATTGGCTTAAAGGGGTATTCCAGGCCAAAACTTTTTTTTATATATATCAACTGGCTCCGGAAAGTTTAACAGATTTGTAAATTACTTCTATTAAAAAATCTTAATCCTTCCAATAGTTATTAGCTTCTGAAGTTGAGTTGTTGTTTTCTGTCTAGCTGCTCTCTGATGACTCACGTCCCAGGAGCTGTGCAGTTCCTATGGGGATATTCTCCCATCATACACAGCTCCCGGGACGTGACATCATCATTGAGAAGTTAGACAGAAAACTTCAGAAGCTAATAACTATTGGAAGGATTAAGATTTTTTAATAGAAGTAATTTACAAATCTGTTTAACTTTCAGGAGCCAGTTGATATATATATAAAAAAAAAAGGTTTTGCCTGGAATACCCCTTTAAGTATTCAGACCCTTTACTTAGTACTTAGTTGAAGCACTTTTGGCAGTAATTACAGCATACAGTCGAGGATGGCATATCTGAATTTGGGGATTTTCTGTCATACTTCTCAGCAGATCCTCTCAAGTCAGGTTGGATGGGGATCATCGGTGGACAGCCATTTTTAGATCTCTCTAGAAATGTTCGATTGGGTTGAAGTAAGGGCTCTGTCTGGGCCACTTTAGGACATGCATTGTCCCTAGGCCACTTCTGTGGTGTCTTGGCTGTGTGCTTAGTGTCATTGGGGGAAATTCATCAAGACCTGTGCTGAGGAAAAGTTAACTAGTTGCCCATAGCAACCAATCAGATTGTTTCTTTTTTTCAGAGGCCTTTTCAAAAGTTAAAGGAGCGAATGCAAAAGTTAAAGAAGCGAATGCATTGAATGTAGATCAAATATACATTGGTACACTTTTAAATGTCTCCATGTTGTTTTTCATTGTCTGCATGAGGACTGTGGACTGGATGTTCAGTACTGACTTTTCTCTTTGCTGCTTATCTTCATAGTTTGAAAAAATAGTATAAAATTCCATAGTTGCCAAAAATGTTTTCTGACCAAAGGAATTCCTGATTGTCTTCGAAAATGGACCAATATTACCAAACAGATATGTAAGGTTATCATTATGATCATCAGCCTTTGCTAGGCCTCCATGCCTGCCTTAGAAAACCTTCTAATAGAATCTGCCTCAGGCAGGCTTTACCAGCAGAGCACAGATTGAATTCATAGACACAGTGCCATAGCATTTCTTGGTTCAATATAGGCAATCAAATGCTGGCTTAAAAAAGACCCCAGAGTGGACTTAAAAGTGTAAAAAGTTTAAAAATAAATGTTAAAAAACATATTTCGTTTTGCTGCATGCAGAATGGTCCGAACTATTAAAATATAACCTGCACAGTGAACATTGTAAACAAAATTGCAGATTTCTTGGTCACATTAAGTATGTCCGAAAAAAAATTGTTGATTATAGATTAAAAATCTCATTTAAACCAAAATGGTACTGATTAAAACTACAGATCATGGTGCAAAAATGAGCTATACAGCTACATAGACTGACAAATAAAAAAGAAACATAGATTAGAAGAGGTCTAATGTAAGCATATTTAGTTCTTAATGTAATAAAAAATTTAAGTAGTAAAATAAAACAAAGAGCTCTATAAATTGAGTATTGTAGTCGTACTGACACAGAAAACAGATTTGTACTGACACAGAAGTTAATTTTTACCTTAACTTTTGTACCATTTGAACCACAAATCCTTTTTTTTTCTTTCAGTTTTGTTATAAATTTTATAATAAAATAAAAATTGTCATGAGAACATACAAATGGCCCTACAAAAAGCAAGCCATATGGCTTTGTAGATGGAAAAAATAAAAGAGTTAGGCTTTTAGGTGTGAAAGAAAAAATGAAATTGCAAAAGTCAAAGTAAACCCGGTCTTGAGAGGTTTATATGAATGTCTTGCTTGGCTAGTGGCATATACAGAAAAAAGGGACCCGATAGCCAGCCAACAGGGCATGTTCTGCCTGCAGATTTTTGTGCTGTTTTTGATGTATTTTTTTTCTAAACAGCTTTTATTGAAACTTAGGCTGGCTTCACATACTGTATGTCCGGCATCCGGCATAAGTGAGCTCAAATCCCAATGCCTCAACTTTTCATCAGTTGTATGGCATCCAGTGTCCATTGTTTCTGGGCAACGGACAGCAGTGGCATTGCTAGGGTTGATGTCACCCGGTGCAGTAGAAAATGGTGTCACCCCATAGCCCCCAACCAAAGTATTTTTTTTAGGCTGTTGCGATGGACGCCAGTGGTGCATTGTAGAGTACCATTTCCACTATAATAAATAAATATACCAATTGAAAAGTAAGTTTTAACCATTTAAAACTACAGCTCCCGGTATGACCTAAGCGGTCGTAAGGTTATGCTGGGAGTTGTTGTTTTATCCATCATTACTGCAGAACTTACAATTGACTCCAGCTCTGATGGAACACACACAGGAGGATACAGAATTATATTAGTGACATCTTCTCTATAGTCTTTCCTTATCTAATTCAGCTGGTAAATACCTCCAGGAGGTTTTCAAGCTAAATTTTCACTCTGCAGAACTTAACACCCAGATGGTATTGGCTCCATACTTCATCAGTGAATTCTTATCATCTATATAAAAACAATAATTATTATAACACCGCTGTTCCCTCTGAATAAAACCTTGCCACACAGTGCTCCCTCTGAATACAATACCGCAACATACTGTAGCTCAAAGAAACCGTACCACCCAAGAAATTCCTTAAAAACAGACACCATGCCTCTGAAATGTAAAAGTAACAGTGTGCCCCATAAATAAATTACACACTATATAATTATACACTCCATATTATATACTGTGCCTCCATATTATACCTCCATAAATGCACAAGGCTTCATTTAATATACTGTACCTTACCATCTTAGGATTTGTGCCCGCACTCCCCCACCATTTTATATACTGTGTCTCATGACCGCCTGCCCCCTCTCATTTTATATACTGTGCCTCAGGTAAGCATTCTCCCCATTACTGTGCCTACTGCTTTGTCAGCATCTTAAACATCCTCCACCATTACTGTGCCTCATGTCATCTTTATACCACCAACCCGAACATTACTGTGCCCTACGCTTCCTCAAGCCCCCACATTACTATTCGTCATGCCTCCCCAAGCCCCCACATTACTGTGCCTCATGCCACCTCAAGCCCTCACATTACTGTGCCTCATGCCTCCCCAAGCCCCCACATTACTGTGCCTCATGCCTCCCCAAGCCCCCACATTACTGTGCCTCATGTCTCTCTAAGCCCTCACATTACTGTGCCTCATGCCTCCCCAAGCCCTCACATTACTGTACCTCATGTCTCTCTAAGCCCTCACATTACTGTGCCTCATGCCTCCCCAAGCCCTCACATTACTGTGCCTCATGCCTCCCCAAGCCCTCACATTACTGTGCCTCATGTCTCCCTAAGCCCTCACATTACTGTGCCTCATGCCTCCCCAAGCCCTCACATTACTGTGCCTCATGTCTCCCCAAGCCCTCACATTACTGTGCCTCATGTCTCCCTAAGCCCTCACATTACTGTGCCTCATGCCTCCCCAAGCCCTCACATTACTGTGCCTCATGTCTCCCCAAGCCCTCACATTACTGTGCCTCATGCCTCCCCAAGCCCTCACATTACTGTGCCTCATGTCTCCCTAAGCCCTCACATTACTGTGCCTCATGTCTCCCTAAGCCCTCGTATTACTGTGCCTCATGCCTCCCCAAGCCCCCACATTACTGTGCCTCATGTCTCCCCAAGCCCTCACATTACTGTGCCTCATTTCCCCCCACTCAAGCCCCCAGATTTCAATAACTACATGCCTCCACACACACACAAACATATAGCTCTTTATATGCACAGCTCTGCTACATGCACTGCACACACACAGTTCTCTACATGCACTGCACACACAGCTCTCTACATGCACTGGACACACACACAGCTCTGCAATATACATTGCACACACAGCTCTACTTTATGAACTGTACACACAACTCTCTGCATGCACTGCACACACACATACACTGCTCTACTACATGCACTGTACACACAGTTCTTTACATGCACTGCACACACAGCTCTCTACATGCACTGCACACACAGCTCTCTACATGCACTGCACACACAGCTCTCTACATGCAGTGCACACAGCTCTCTACATGCACTGCACACACAGCTCTCTACATGCACTGCACACACAGCTCTCTACATGCACTGCACACACAGCTCTCTACATGCAGTGCACACAGCTCTCTACATGCACTGCACACACAGCTCTCTACATGCACTGAACACACACACAGCTCTGTTATATACACTGCACACACAGCTCTACTACATGCACTGTACACACAACTCTGCATGCACTGCACACACACATACACTGCTCTACTACATGCACTGTACACACAGTTCTCTACATGCACTGCACACACACACTCACACACAGCTCTAGTACATGCACTGCAAACACAGCTCTCTACATGCACTGCACACAAACTTACAGCTTTGTTTCATGCGCCACACACACAGCTCTGCTACATGCAACACACACACACCACTCTACATGCACTCTATAGCCACAGTATTCACTAACTGTGCCTTCCTAGGAGTAAAGTACCATGAATGCTCAGCCTGACTCCTCCCCCACATGTGACTGATCACATGGTCATAGGTCACAGAAGGTCCTTTTGCTCTGCAGCCTCTGCGGAGCTGTTCTCCTTCTGCTGAAATAGATCCTGGTTGTGCCCAGTGAAGATCTGCTCCCTTCCTGATTAGCTTTATCAGAAGCGGCGCACGCGCTAAAAAAAAGACCACTCAGACACCTGTCAGCTAGGTTGATACTTTCTTTATTACAGAGGAAGCAAATACAGGGGGGGGGGGGGGGGGGGGTTATAGGTTATACAATGCTGTGTGCAGGAGGTTATTGTGAAAAACAGAAAAATTGTGAAAAACAGCTAATTGGTTAAAACTCCTTCTACGTATTCCTTATCTCTACCACATTCCAATCTAGGACACCATCTTCCATGCTTGATGGAGGGAGGGAAGGAGCATTTCAGGTGAGTGTGGGAGGGAGCAGTTCAGTGCAGCAAGAATCTCTGTATACAGCTTAGAAAAATAGACATTTTAATAAGTGTATATATATATATATATATATATATATATATATATATTAGTACATATCAATCCACTACAGTTTATATTAGTACACATGAGTCCACTACACTGCTCCGGTTTTCCCTGATACAGGGCTGTGATGTAGGAGAGCTCCGAGGTCAGCAGGGGGCAGGAGAGGATGAATGGAAGTATGATTATTAATTTCTGTATGGATGGGTGTGCTGGGTGGGATAGCACTGGGTCAGTCAGTGTCACCCAGTGTGGCCTCCCCCCGCCCCCCCCATAGCAGCGCTACTGACGAACAGTGGAAGACAGCAAGCTGCGTTCCCCTGTCCGGTGCCCTCTGGTGTGTCCAACCATCCAGTTTCAAAATTGAGACGCTGGATGATTGTAAACTGTCCCATTCAAATGAATAGGATCAGTTCTAGCATCCGTTTCCCTCCGGTGCACGCCGGAGGGAAACTGTGCCGGAAGGCGCACATATGTAAACCCAACCTTACATTGATTTCAATGTGAGCTCAAACCAAGATCATACGGAAGTAACACCACTTCTTTTTCTGTACAGAAAACTTTTTTTTTCTTTTCTAAATCTCCTATAGAAATCAATGGGAGATAATTTTTAAGATGACACCATGTGTTTTTTAAGCAGAAATTAGTGCAGTTTCCTTGTCAAAAACCACAAAGTTTCTGGCCGTATGAACACGCCCTTATGTTTTTGGGTTTTGCCACATAGAACAAAAGGGAAAATGGTGGCAAACTGTAGTGAGATATTTTTCAGTTGTTTGATTCTGACCAAATGGAATGTCTTCTTCTAAATGCTTTCTTTTGTATGTTTGGTTCTTACCCAGGTTATGAAATGGCATATCGCCCACATCTGAGGCTAGTTCTAACGTTTCAATTAATAAAATCATTTTAAAACACTTTGTTATGATTTCTGTATATAAATCTTTTCCTTCTTTCATCTTAAGTTGTTAGCTCGATGAGACGTTTCCATTCACTATGGTGACCTCAACCACACTTCGTAATGTGCAAGCATCCCAAAGTTTACACCCGGCTTATTGAAACATTTCCTAATTAGGTTGCAGTCAGTCTTTTATAATGTGCTAATAGAAAGAGTGCGAGCATAGCTTAATCTTACTGATATTATTCACTTGCCAGGAATGCACAGCCAAGTCTTGCTCAGTCGGAGAACAATGGATGAGCGGCTGATAGCCGAGGAGCTGAGACGCTTTCCCTGGGCTGTTTAAATTTTATGTGTTTGGGTAAAATGTCAGGTCTGGCAAGCAGGTATTCACATTAGAAAAATATGAGCAGTAACAGGAATTTCGAGACATGCTGAGCATCTGCACAAAGGTCATTTCCAGAAAGTCTTCCCATATAATGAAAAACAAGCTCAGTATGGAGACACTTACAATATATGTTATGTGATTCGATGGAGAGCAGCTACAATCTAGGAACCAATTACTGGCTAGCCTTACTACCTCCCCAGTGTGCGCAACAACTATTTGCCTACCTCATATTCTCTTTATCTATAGTCGTACATTTAGAAATATGAGGTTTGGTCGAATAAGTAAAAATAGTTGGTTTAAGCGGTTAAGTGTAATGCAAACAGAGTAATATATATTGGATTGAACTTTATTTATAAAACATAGTTAAAAGACCTATAAATGAAAGATGTGCAAGTTTGATTCAATTTTTAATTCCAGGCTCAAACTATACAAAACACATACATATTCACTTTCTGTTTTATTGTATACTTTGTTGTATTATTTATATACCGAGGGTATATCCATAAAGTCCAACAGTTTTTTTCTTTTTTTTTATAAATTATCCCATAAGATTTTAGTAGCTAGTAAGTGACCTCAAAGTCAACGTCATATAGAATGTTATATAATTCACGGTTGACTATGCCAGTGAGGCACTTTAACCCTATTTGTATAATATTTGTATAATCTTATTCCTTCCAAAACTTATCACCTGCTGTATGCTACAGAGGAAGTTGAGTTGTTTGTTCCAGTCTGACCACAGTGCTCTCTGCTGACACCTCTGTCCATAGTAGGAACAAATCCCCATAGTAAACCTCTCCTGCTCCAGAACTGCTCCTGACATGGACAGAGGTGTCAGCAGAGAACACTGTGGTCAGACTGGAAAGAACTACACAACTTCCTCTGTTGTATACAGCAGCTGATAAGGATTGGAAGCCTTAAGATTTCTACATAGAAGTAATATACGAATCAAATTAGAAGGGGATTGGAGAGGCTCTTACCAATCTGTTAACCCACGGCCTGAGCTGCCCAAATGACACCTACCCCCACGGTGTCTAGAGAAAATACAATAGATAAAGAAATTGGGGCACAAAGGTCTGTGAATATTTGATATAAAATAAATGTATTTGTAAATTCTTCAGCAGCTAAAAGTGATCACTTTTAGCTGCTGAAGAAAGGTCCTAAGGAGGACCTGAAACGTGTCCAGTCTTAACTACCACTACAAGTGCCACAATACCCAATTTTACCTCTCAAAGACAAAGTACCAGCGATCATCACTACTCCTGTTTCCTTCATTGGACAGGCACGTAGCACCTATCACGAGGACACAGCTTGGTCGTTACCTACAGAACAGCTGCAGTCCACACAAAAGGAGCCCACTACCATCACTGCCAAATCGGAGATGGCCGAGTCTCCACGAGTGCCGGGATCGCACCGAGACCAGCACACATCCAATCAAGGTACAAATTATATCTTAAACATTTGCACATCGATCCGTGACTGCTGTCTATTACACTTACCGCTGCTACACTGAGACGGCTGAGTCTCCTGCAGCAGGCTCTCTGCCTAGGAGCCAAGATCGATTTTTGCACGAATGAAAGCTCACTTTACACTTTATAGTTGACACTTTACACTTTATAGTTGATACAAACTACTATAAGTTGGATACAATTGCAATTTGTGCTGTTGCGATCTGCATATAAAAAGAAAGTACTTTGCTGATCTATACCCACACTTGGATTACAGTATATCGGTATTTGTCAGAATCTGCACTAATATTTATTACATGCAATGAGAGAAGAGTGCATTTACTTGGACTACAATTAATTATACCAGGAGTACAATTCTGAAATCACTTCTATTATTGTGGACACTTTATACTAATTTATACCATTGTACTTCTATTATTGTTTTTACACTATCTGTAGTCTTGTTGACCTACAAGGGCCCTGTAGGTCACAGACCACTATAATATTTACTATTTATTAATATTGTTTTTTTCTATCAATTATACACTAATAAATCAATTTTACAAATAAATTAATTTTATATCAAATATTCATAGACCTTTGAGCCCCAATTTCTTTATCTAATATACACATCAGTTTAACTTTCTTGCACTGGCTGATTTGTACCCCTTTAACCCCTTCCCGACCTATGACATACCTGTACGTCATGGGTGGCAAGGTGTTCCCGACCCATGACATACAGGTACGTCATGAACATTTTTGCCGCTACTCGCGGCATCCCGCAGCGCCCGGAAAGATGGTGGCTTTCACTGATAGCCAGCCATCTTACCATGCGACCACGGGGGGTTTCATCCCCCCCCCCCCCCCCAGCGATCGCTGCTATCAGCTGGTCAAATCTGACTAGCTGATAGCAGTGTTTCGCTGTGAGAATACTTAGCAGCGCGGTGTGTGTGTCCCGATCACGGGGATCGGGACACACACCGCTCTGCTAAGTGTCCCTTACCCGTCCCCCGGCGTCACTTACCCAGCCATGCGGTGTCCCGACCCGAGCGGCGTCCTCCAGGCGGTCCCGGGGGTGAGTTTCCGGCAGCAGGGCAGCATCTTCATTGGCAGCAGTGAGATCGCCGTAAAGCAATCTCACCGCTGCCTCTGGGATTTTCAAAACTGCAACTCCCAGCATGCACAGACAGCCTATGGCTTTCTGTGCATGCTGGGAGTTGCAGTTTTGCAACATCTGGAGGTCCACAGTTTGGAGACCACTGTATAATGGTCTCCAATCTGTGCTCTTCCAGATGTTGCAAAACTACAAATCTCAGCATGCTCAGTCTGTCGAGGCATGCTGGGAGTTGTAGTTCTGTAACATCTGGAAGAGCACAGATTGGAGACCATTATACAGTGGTCTCCAAACTGTGGACCTCCAGATGTTGCAAAACTACAACTCCCAGCATACCAGACTGCCCAAGCATGCTGGAAGTTGTAGTTCGGCAACATCTGATCCTTCAGATATTGCCGAACTACAACTTCCAGCATGCCTGGGCAGTCTGGGCATGCTGGGAGTTGTAGTTTTGCAACAACTGGAGGCACACTGGTTTGGAAACACTAAGTTTGGTTGCAAAACACTTGAAAGTTTATTACTTAACTTAGTGTTTCCAAACCAGTGTGCCTCCAGCTGTTGCAAAACTACAACTCCCAGCATGCACGGACAGCCAAAGGGCATGCTCGGAGTTTGCAACAGCTGGATGTTTGCCCCAATGTGAATGTACAGGGTACACTCACATGGGTGGAGGTTTACAGTGAGTGCTGCAAGTTTGAGATGGCGCAAATTTTGCGCTGCAGCTCAAACTCCCAGCGGCAAACTTGCTGTGAACCTCTGCCCATGTGACTGTACCCTAAAAACACTACACTACACTAACACTAACCTAAAATAAAAAGCAAAAAAACACTACATATACACATACCCCTACACAGCCCCCCTCCCCCCAAAAAATGAAAAACGTCTGGTACGCTACTGTTTCCAAAACGGAGCCTCCAGCTGTTGCAAAATAACAACTCCCAGTATTGCCGGACAGCCATTGACTGTCCAGGCATGCTGGGAGTTTTGAAACAGCTGGAGGCACCCTGTTTGGGAATCACTGGCGTAGAATACCCCTATGTCCACCCCTATGCAAATCCCTAATTTAGGCCTCAAATGCACATGGCGCTCTCTCACTTTGGAGCCCTGTCGTATTTCAAGGCAACAGTTTAGGGCCACATATGGGGTATCACCGTACTCGGTAGAAATTGCCTTACAAATTTTGGGGGGCTTTTTCTTCTTTAACCCCTTATGAAAAGGAGAAGTTGGGGTCTACACCAGCATGTTAGTGTAAAATAATAAATTTTTTACACTGACATGCTGGTGTTGCCCTATAATTTTCATTTTCACAAGAGGTAAAAGGGAAAAAAGACCCTCTAAATTTGTAATGCAATTTCTCCCAAGTACGGAGATACCCCATATGTGGGTGCAAAGTGCTCTGGGGGCGCACAACAAGGCCCAGAAGGGAGAGTGCGCCATGTACATTTGAGGTGATTTGCACAGGGGTGGCTGATTGTTACAGCGGTTCTGACAAACGCAAAACAATAAATATCCATATGTGACCCCATTTTGGAAACTACACCCCTCATGGAATTTAATAAGGGGTGCAGTGAGCATTTACACCCCACTGGCGTATGACAGATTTTTGGTCCGTGAAAATGAAAAATAAAATTGTTCATTTGCACAGTCCACTGTTTCAAATATCTGTCAAACGCCAGTGGGGTGTAAATGCTCACTGCACCCCTTATTAAATTCCATGAGGGGTGTAGTTTCCAAAATGGGGTCACATGTGTGGGGGTCCACTGTTCTGGCACCATAGGGGCTTCCTAAATGGGACATGCCCCCCAAAAACCCTTTCAGAAAAACTCACTCTCCAAAATCCCATTGTCGCTCCTTCCCTTCTGAGCCCTCTACTGCGCCCGCCGAACACTTGACATACGCATATGAGGTATTTCCTTACTCAAGAGAAATTGGGTTACAAATTTTAGGGTGATTTCTCTCCTTTTACACCTTGTAAAAATTCAAAAATTGGGTCTACAAGAACATGCGAGTGTAAAAAATTAAGATTGTGAATTTTCTCCTTCACTTTTCTGCTATTCCTGTGAAACACCTAAATGTCATTTTGAATACTTTGGGGGGTGCAGTTTTTATAATGGGGTCATTTATGGGGTATTTCTAATATGAAGACCCTTAAAATCCACTTCCAACCTGAACTGGTCCCTGAAAAAGTACAATTTTGAAAATCTTGAGAAAAAATGGAAAATTGCTGCGGAACTTTGAAGCCCTCTGGTGTCTTCCAAAAGTAAAAACTTGTAAATTTTTTATGCAGACACAAAGTAGACATATTGTATATGTGAATCAATATGTAATTTATTTGGAATATCCATTTTCCTTACAAGCAGAGAGTTTCAAAGTTAGAAAAATGCAAAATTTTCAACATTTTCATGACATTTTTAGATTTTTTACCAAGAAAGGATGCAAATATCAGTGAAATTTTACCAATAACATAAAGTAGAATATGTCACGAAAAAACAATCTCGGAATCAGAATTATAAGTAAAAGCATTCCAGAGTTATTAATGTTTAAAGTGACAGTGGTCAGATTTTCAAAAAATGCCCAGGTCCTGAAGGTGAAAATGGGCTGGGTCATGAAGGGGTTAAAGTTGCATTTTAGGTTACTGGGATCGACCATACGCTGCACTGTATTCTAGGAGTTGTAGCTTTCCTGAATTTTTGCCCAAACTGGAGATGTTGGTAGAAGCTGGACATAGACACTGACAGCTATCTGCAAAGACCTCATACTCTGCATATAATGCAGATATCATGAATGAAAAGTTGCTGATGACATGCTATGAGATTACCCACAGGTTTTTGTGCGTGAAATCAGCAGCAAGTAAAGTATGTGTGAACATACCCTTAAAACTGGCTCTCAGGCAGTTGCTAAAAACAAAGGAAAAACAAAGGTATACTCACCTACCTTGCTCCCCCCCTTGTCATTATCAAGGAGCTCTGTTGTGCAATGCTGTGTTGGGTTTGGAACCTGGCATGTGGAATTGCCCTCCTGGCTGGGCACCACTGCACCCCTTTAGACTGAGCACCATTTAAAATTAAAACTACTAATAGAATTTATATATTCTCATCCCTAGCTTTGATAACAAAATCCCCACAATAAAAAAACCCATAAAACATTCCCTTACAGTTTTTGGTTCTTTCCTTGGTCTGTTCATGGATATTTCTAAATAGTTGTTGGTAAAAGAGCTGAAAGGATATCATTATACTGTGATATTTGTTTTTCCAGGCTAATCCACTTAATAGATGAATGAAAGCCGATCTTTGAAATTTGCACAATTTCTTCTTTCATTTACTTTTTGGCTACTGTCTCCTTTGCATACATATCATGGAAAAAATTGATGTTCAACAAGTGGAAAGATGTATGATTTAAGAATTCCTACTGTGTGTTCACAGCATGAACGTGGGATGCCAGTCTTCCAAGACGCAGTTAACGTAAATGGAGGTTGTTCACTATTAGAAGACATTTATCATCATTTTCCCTGCATAGACAATCTTCACTTTCACTGAAACTAAGTGAATAGTGAACATAAGTGCAAATAATAATCCTATACCTATACTCCGAATGGATTGTGGCATTAAAATATAAAGCTTTAAAAGGGGTACTCCACCCCTAGAGATCTTATCCCCTATCCAAAGGATAGGGGATAAAATGTCTGATCGCGGGGGTCACGCTGCTGTGGACTACCTGCAGCACCCGGCGTTCATTTAGAGCGTGAGGTGCAGTGCCAGAGCGCCAGAGGCTTGTGACGTCACGGCCGCACCTGGCTCGTGACATCACTGCCACGTCCCCTCAATGCAAGTCTATGGGAGGGGCCGTGACGTCACGAGCGACTAATTGTACTTTGTAATGAAACCTCTCATTTTACCATAAAATGTACGGCAAACTCAAAAAAATATTTTTTTAGGCAGGAAATTTAAATGAAAACCAAAATTTTGCACATTTTGGAGGGTTTCGTTTTCACACTGCGCACTTTACGGTAAAAATGACACGTGTTCTTTATTCTCTGGGTCAATACAATTAAAATGATACCCATGGCTATAAACTTTTCTATTTTTGTATCGCTAAAAAAAAATTTCAAACTTTTTGTACAAAATCAGTAATATAAAATCGCCCTATTTTGACCACCTATAACTTTTTCTTTTTTTTTTTTTGCATATATGGGGCAGAATGGTGGGCTCATTGTTTTTGCGCCATCATCTGTATTTTTTATCAATACCACATTTGCATATATAAAACTTTTAGATCACTTTTTCTAAAAAAAATTTGGGGAATAAAATATGACAAAAAAGCAGCATTTTTGGACTTTTTTTTTTTTTTACATTTATGCCGTTAACCGTATGGGATCATTAACATTATACTTTGATAGTAGGGACATTTACACACACCAAATATGTTTATTTTAAAAAATTTCACTTTTTGGGGTAAAATGGGAAAAAGGGACAATTTTTATTGGGGGAGGGGATTTTTCACTTTTTATTTACTTTTTATTTTTAAATTTTTCAACTTTATTTTTACACTTTTTATGTCACCATAGGGGACTATCAATAGCAATCAGTTTATTGCTTATACTGTTCAGTGCTATGCATACTGCATAGCACTGATCAGTATTATCGTTCATCTTCTGCTCTGGTCTGCTCGATGTCAGACCAGAGCAGAAGACCCAAGGCGATGGCTGGAGGCAGGGGAGGGGACCTCTGGCCACCATTTTAGATGCGCATTGCTGCAGATGCCGCATTGCCGCAGATGCCATGATCTGTTTTGATCACGGCATCTGAGGGGTTAATGGCGAACATCCACGTGATCACAGATGTCGGCCATTACGGGCGGGTCCCCGAAATACCTCCGCACCAAGACGTACATTTACATCCGTGGTCGTTAAGGGGTTAAAGGTGTTTTCCAGGAAAAAACTTTTTTTGATATCAACTGGTTCCAGAAAGTTAAACAGATTTGTCTATTACTTCTATTAAAAAATCTTAATCTTTCCAGTAGTTATCAGCTTCTGAAGTTGAGTTGTTCTTTTCTGTATTACAACAGTGCTCTCTGCTGACACCTCTGCTTGTCTCAGGAACTGTCCAGAGTAGCAGCAAATCCCCATAGCAAACCTCTAATGCTTCGGACAGTTCCTGAGACAAGCAGAGGTGTCAGCAGAGAGCATTGTTGTCAGAAAAAAAGAACGACTCAACTTCAGCCGCTGATAACTACTGGAAGGATTAAGATTTGTTAAAAGTAATTTACAAATCTGTTAAACTTTCTGGAGCCAGTTGATTTCATAAACAATCATACATAAGGAGTCCTGCCCTGTAAGAATTTACACTCGATCTTACTATATAACTATTATTATTATTATTACACAGACATCAATTTCTGTTAAATGAGGGCCACTGGTATATGATATTCACAAGTTATTAAGACCAATAAATATGACACTAATAAATGTGATTGGAAAATTTGGGAGAGACGAAAGTCAATATAATGTCTGCCACCTTGAAAACCAATCCAAATGTTATGGCTTCTACACATTGGGTAAATGTTGACGGATCGACTGACACTATAATGCGTATGTGGGAATCCGGAGCATCTTCCCTTATGTCAGATGTCAAGACAAACGAGGATTGGACATATTTCATTTCAGCTTGCCCAATTCTTAGATAATATTAAGCCAACAGCTTTCTTATCTACGTAGACAGCTCAGTCCCAACTAAAAGACCATCTTTAAGGAGATTGCGGTTTATACAAACATTGGTTGATGAAAAAACTTAAAAAAGCAAACTATCTTCAAACTTTGTTGAAGAGGTGAATTAAAATGAAGGCAATCTGGGTGGCCCAGAACCCCAGGAGGGCCCAGGAAAAAGACTGCCCATGTTACGATGTTGCTTTATTTTTATTTATTTTTTAATAATAAATGCAGCTGCAGATACAATACAGTAATGAAGGTGAGGATCGGCTGCTACAGATTTTTAAGGGAATGTACTACCTAGATTTTTTTCCCTGATTACATCCAGACACTAAACATATTTTTTTCTGATCAGTCTCCATTTTCGGATTGCAGTTTTTTCTTTCATATTTTGTGCATAATTATGGGGGGGCTGTCATGTTGTTTAGGAGGTTTTTTTTAACATTATTTCGAGATATGGCAGCTACTGTTGCAGCTGCTAGGAGGCAGAAGTGTTCTGTGCATAGCCTATCTGCATGAGGGCTACTTTCCATATGGTGCAGCAAGAAAGAAAGGCACTAACATACTGCCTGCACCTCTTACCTATGACAGCTGCAGATATGCCTGGGTGGCCTACATAGTTGGGCTTTCATTTTTTTTATATACCAATTAATAGGTGCCATGATTCCTGCAATTACATTTTATTGCTACAACCCCCCACCATTCATGATTTATAGGGGTTTAACTTTAGTAGAGTATATGCACGTTTCCTGAATAGTCAATGGGTGTCAACTTTATTTCAAAGGGGTGTAAATACTCAGCTCAGGGGGGGGGGGTGAATATGAGGCTGAGGTGGCATGGATCAGGCTCCTGGTTCATATATATGTGGTCATGGTCAATCACAGACAATAATTGTGGGATTTCAAAGTTTTTGGGATATTGAGGTTAACCAGGTAACCTAGCGGTTTGAGTAAAAGGCAGGATGTTATTCTACATTATTAAATAATTCATAAAATGAAAAAGGTAATCCAACTCTCAGCATCTCTCTGGTAGTCATCTTCACGAATGACCACAAGCACTGGCCTTATGTGCTATGCTTTAATGTTGTGTGGATTGTATATATTTTATACCTGGAGCCATGCTATTGGAGCCATACTTTCTTTGTGTTTATTGTAGGATTATTAAATAGTAATGACTCGTCCGTGTTTGACCCGAAGGGTTAAACTTCCTTTAGCTTTTATTTTTAGTTTGGTTTCTTTGGCTGCGCCTAGCTGTCTGGGCTGGTTAGCTGACCTTGCTGGGATCGCACCTGTGTAGCTGGCTATTTAAACCTGCAGTGTGCTTTTAGTCCTTGCCAGTGAAAGTCTTTACCTAGTAACCAGCATTCTTATAGTGTTTTCTGCCTTCAGGTTATTGATTCTTGGCTTGGCTTTCTGACCCTTCTTCTGTAGTTGTGTCTTAGTACCTCGAAAAATCCTGTTGCTGACTCGGTTAGTTTTGACCCTGACTTCTGTGTGTTTGTTTAGTTTTATTTCTGTTAGTTTTGTGTGCCTCCAGCTCTTTCCTGACCTCCTTAGTTTTTGTAGTTTATTATTTTGACTTTCTGTAAGTCTGTGCATGTATATAGAGAGGGACTGTCACCGTGGTTGTAGACCCATTGTTTAGGGCGGGTATGCAAGTAGGCAGGGACAGAGGGTTTGGTCTAAAATAGGGCTGCACTCTATCCCTGCCTGACGTAAGTCATTTACTTCTGAGACAGGTTTTTTATTTACTGTCACATTTGCCTTTGTTCACACCTCAGTCATAGGTTTTTAATTATCTTCAAGCCCCTAAAGAAATATCATAATATATATCTATAAAATCTTTACTTTTCATTTCATTTTAGCTTTATTCTCCCTTGTAGTGATCCTTATGCATTCTCCAAACTTTTTTTTGTTGTTTACATATTCATATTCTTATTTTAAATCCATTCTAGGATGTTACTAATATTATTGGTGTTTGTGTAGGTTAAATTTGTGTACAGACATTAGTATGGCTTTATTCCTGTCACCACTTTTAGTTTAATGTTGTATGTTTGTCAGCCTATATGTGGTTTGATACGTATGTTCCTTTCTACATATACATATCTTTATCTGTGGTTTGTGGGATCTCTAACTGAACCCTGTCACTGTCTACGTGCCCACCTGTTGATATGATCATGTACAAGATTCAATAAAGAGTGAAGCTTTTACCAGAAGTCGCGCTGGACAACAGATTTTCTTTTCCGTTTCCCTGGGTATCTTTGCATGCCAGTGTGTGTCACACCAGGCATTTTGGGGTGAGCTGATTTGGACTCTTTTGGGGACATATTCCAAAACTATAGTGATATTAATCACATTTTTCTTCTCACATTTTCAAAGGTCCCTTGTGCTGTTTTGAAAATATGTGTGAATTCATTTTAACACCCCTTTTTTATTTTCCTGTGCTGCTTTTGGAGTTTTATACTCCAAAAATGTACGAGTTAGGCGCAAAATTGTAAATTTCTGAGAATTCCTGCGGGAACAAGGTAATCTTACATAATATACCGTAATTATACTACTAGTGCCCAGACAATTGACAACTGTGAGGAGAAGAGGTAACACAGAGAAGAGATGACATATCAGAAGGTGAAGCCACAGTGGGGCAACTCCTTAAAGGATTGGCCTTGAGGACACAGGCAATTTAAATTTTTTGCATTCTTGCTTTTTCCTCCCCGCCTTAACTCTTTTTTTACTTCCTTCTCCATACGAGGGCTTGTTCTTTTCATGAGCAATTGTATGGCGCAGCCCAAATAAATTTATTGTGGCTGTGCCAGAAGGCAGACCATGCAAATGTGTCCAGGAAGAGCGACACAGAGCAGGTAAGGAGAGCTCTAGTGCCATCTTGACTCATCATACCCCTGCAACTGTGCAGTGGATTGTCTGATGAGTATCTCAAAGCCCCCTTAATACTTAAGATGCCATGACCAGTATTGCTCTTGACATCTAAATTGGCAGACATCAATGATCGCTTTTGTCAGCCATCGGCAGTGGGTCCCTGGCTGCTGCTAGCAGCCGGGATCAGCAATCTATGAGGCAAGCGCAGCTCTGATACACTCTTTATAGATGATAAACCTGCCCCAAAAGGAAAACATCACATGCCCCTTGGCGGGTGCGTGTATCGCCAGACATCTTCAAATTTTACCTGTATGGGTGCAAGGAGCTCCCAGAGCCACTCCACTGGCTTGACTTAGTCGACAATTCAAAGAAAACAGAGTTCTCCAGCAACCGATACGGTAGAAAAAAGTATTTCTCTTTATTTATGTTATAAAAACTTGATCATGACAGCTGTGCAGATAAAACATTAGTTTCAACGCATTTCAGCCAATTGATTGGCCTTAATCATGGATACATACAAAAGTGAGTAACAGACATTTAAAACAAAAATGTGGGTGGGGCCACTTTGTCGCCCCGCCTATCTCATTACTAGACACTTGCACCTGAAGTTTAACTATGCTGTGCGCCAATTACCAATGCACAGCAATTTTAATTGAAACAACCATGATCACAGAAGGATGTGTTGTTGCAACCCTATAAACAAAAAGTGGTCTAAGTTAAAGCTTAAAATGTATTTTTTTTTCTTATAAGTTGCAAAAATGTAATATTCATATTTCAATAACAGAGTAAATAAAACATTTTAACAAAAAAAGAAAACAAACTACCAGCATTTTTATCAGATTTTATCAGATTTGTATGCAAAATTGACCCATCCTTTGAAAATAACATGTGAATCTCAAATCATTCTTGTATAAAACCGTTTCAATATTTGGTGGAAACTCGAAAATTTGGACACAAAAAGTTTTGAATATGTCCTTTGGTTTTATATTATAAAATGTAGCAGCATCTGGTTTCAATTAGCAAAAAGAAAATATAGGTCATATAACCTTTGATTTTTTTAATTATAGAGGCGTTGCCCCAATTGCTGTTCCTCTTACTAGGCATCCACTGTAGTACCCAATGTCAAGACATTTCTTAAAGTGTTTTAATAATCTAGACAACTGTACTTTGGACTACAATATAACTTCTAATGACCTATACTATAACTGGCATAACCAGAAAAACATAACTTTCATTAGGTCCACCAATTGATGTTGCTGAATTGGTGTGTATTTATAAGGGCATTAAAGGGATATTCCGGGCAAAAACATCTTATCCCCTATCGAAAGGATGTTGTTACGCCGAGCGCTCCGGGTCCCCGCTCCTCCCCGGAGCGCTCGCAGCGTTCTCTTATTTACAGCGCCCCGGTCAGACCTGCTGACCGGGTGCGCTGCGATATTGCTCCCAGCCGGGATGCGATTCGCGATGCGGGACGTGCCCGCTCGCGATGCGCATCTCGGCTCCCGTACCTGACCCGTTCCCCGTCTGTGTTGTCCCGGCGCGCGCGGCCCTGCTCCTTAGGGCGCGCGCGCCGGGTCTCTGCAATTTAAAGGGCCACTGCGCCACTGATTGGCGCAGCAGGCCTAATCAGTATCTTCACCTGTGCACTCCCTACTTATACCTCACTTCCCCTGCACTCCCTCGCCGGATCTTGTTGCCATTGTGCCAGTGAAAGTGTTTCCTTGTGTGTTCCTAGCCTGTGTTCCAGACCTCCTGCCGTTGCCCCTGACTACGATCCTTGCTGCCTGCCCTGACCTTCTGCTACGTCCGACCTTGCTCTTGTCTACTCCCTTGTACCGCGCTTATCTCAGCAGTCAGAGAGGTTGAGCCGTTGCCGGTGGATACGACCTGGTTGCTACCGCCGCTGCAAGACCATCCCGCTTTGCGGCGGGCTCTGGTGAATACCAGTAGCAACTTAGAACCGGTCCACCGACACGGTCCACGCCAATCCCTCTCTGGCACAGAGGATCCATCTCCAGCCAGCCGAATCGTGACAGATGTTTTTACAGAAAAACTTTCCATTCTATAAGCTGTTTACTGTTACCATATTTATGTTGTAAGCTTAGTTCAATTACTGTATAAATGCAATAGCCTTGTTTCTGTAACCATATCTATGATGTAAACTTGGTACCGTTATTGTATATATGCAGCAAGCTTGGTTCTCTATGTACATAGTCTATTAGTAATGAATTAGTGTAAAGTAGTACATGTGTTTAGGTATGTATTATATTTATGGTGTCACAGATTATTTTCAAATTATGGACTGGTGGGGAGTCTACCATTTTACTATATTCCAAGGCCCATGACATCTCCATTCTACCCCAAGTCTTCAAAACACATTCTTATACTAATTTTCTTCCTGCTACATTAGTCAGTTTATATGAACATTTTCTGTTTAAAACAACATAAATCTAGTGCAGGTCTTTCCTTAGTGAGTAAATGCTATGGGGGTTTTGGCTTTGTAACACAGACAATCACATAACAATGAATTATGTGCAAAAGCCAAGAAATCTCATTTCGTTCTCTGTGGTTATTTTCTGTGGTGCATTTGGTTCACTTGTTTATTCCAAATTTATCCTGGTTTTGAAGTGGCTCTTCACTCTTTTTGAGCAACAAAAGACAGAGCAGAAACACTGAGAATGTGTCAAGTTTCATATAAAGCTATTAATGTACCTGTTATTAGATTTTACAAATATTCTGGGCATCCTAAGGAGTATTGCATTAGGATTTCTTTATCACTGAATCATCTGTTGTTTACTTCCAAGGGGTCGATTTCTGTTACATTGAATATAATTGCAATTTCTTGGGGCAATGAACATTTGTGTCGGTATCCATCTTTGTGAACTATATAATGTACTTTTGGTACTTGAGGGGGTGATAGGTGTTGTAGTGCAAGCTAACTGGAAATAGTAGTCCGTTAAGGATGCAGACAGTAATGTTACGTGTAGGGTGATATAGCTAACCAGTGAACCCAACAAAACTGTTGTCAATGAGTTGCTCTTGTGTCAGGTGCAGGGATGAGAAATCTAGACATATGTGTAATGTGGAAGCAACGTAAAACTTTACTGAACGCTCTGTGCAGGGGCAAGAAAAATACAGTCTCTTAAGCCCAAAATTTTACAAGTTTTAAGCAAAAGATTAAAGATTTGTACACTATACGCTGTCTCTTTAAGAGTTGCTTCAATAGCAGATATATTGACTGTAAACTCTTTAGTGTGTTTTTGCATTTGTAGGTAGTGTTACTAGTGAAAACAAAGTTGCTAACAGGGTACAGGAAAAGTCCAACTAGATGCTCTTTACTATAAAGGGCCTACACCGATCGGCTTAATGTTGTACAGATGCTTGAAGTTTACTCTAGGTTTTGTGGGACAATACTCTATATTGACGCCGCACTAACACACAGAACTAACTCTGACCATAGATCACTGAAGACAATAGTGTATGCAGATGAGCCTGTATAGAGTGAATCTCCTCCCTGACTAGTAGGTACTACTTCTTGGAGCTGGAAACAGGATACAGGAAGAACGATTCCCTTATGTCATAGACAGATGACCTTTGGGGGTGAAATCCTCCATACTCTGTACAGTGCCATATTCCCTGTGGATGCGACCCAGATCTGTCTCAAGTTAGATTGTACTTGAAACTGGAACAGGATTGATGACTTGCTTGAAGCAGGCTATGACTTGAACAGGACTCATGAAATGGCCTCAACTGTACTGAACCTAGGAGGAACACACAAACTAGGTGTTTGTACTTGGCTGTGACTGACTAGTCTGCTTAGCATAGCATAGCTGGGAGATATGTCTTGCTCTGGCAAGAGCCAGACTCAGACTGAACTGGTTTTTGAGTCCAGTCCTCTGAGGAGAGAGGGTTGGACTAGGCACTCTACCCTTAGCCTTTCCAGAAACTTCTACATAGAAGTCTAGCTAGATGAATTTCATGTGACAATGATTCACTCTTCTTACACAGAATATGCTTAACCTTATGTTTACAACAGTTATACAGGCAGAACATACATGCATCACATACATGTACCTCAGTGTATGTTATACTGGAAGTGTAATACACAAAAACAGATAAGCAAGTAGACTCAAAATAACCCACATTTCAAGGCACATTTAAAGTTGTTATTATTATTACTAAAAGTAGTAGTAGTATAGGATATGGTTGTACTTATTATTATTGCATTGACTTTTGTGGGTTGTTCTATATATAACATTTCATTTTTTATTTACAGTGCTTCTTGTGTTCTCAGGCAGGGTCACGTGATTTCTTTATTTCCTGTGATGTCATGTTTACTCTGACTTCATGTTCTTTCCAGTGAATGTGATGTCACAGGATGAGTCACCAGGTAGGTGGAGGCAGGCATCCCTCCCACGGGCTGGCTGGAATTACACATTAAATTTTAGCCTTGCCCGTGAAGGTGGAGCTTACTTTGGAGCCTAGTGGAAGCAGAAGCAGTAAGAGCAGCATGATGGGGAGGAAACAGGAGCTGATAGCTACCTTGTGGGTGTTACTGTGGCCAACATCTGCAAGGAGTTTTTTTTTTTTTCTCCCTGTGTTTGTGGGGGTAGTATCCCATACTCCACAACATAGTGATAGGAATTTGGAGTTTAGATTGTAAGCCCCATCGAGACAGAGACAAATGTTAGTGATGATAATCTCTGCACAGCACTGCAGAATAAGTTTGCACTATATAAAAAAAGGAATTACTATTATTATTATTAATATTGTATTGTAAAGATCTACAGTAGCAGTATGCAACTACATAGGGGTATTTGCAGATTATTATTATAGAGACCGAAAAGTTTTTATAGGAAGCATATATATATACATAAACCTTTCATGCCAGGTAGACACTTACTAAGCTCCGGACAGAAAACTTCAGGTGTGGCCAGCACCAGCAGAATCAGCAAGGAATCATAGACAGCAATGTCTGCTGAGCAGAGTCCGCCTAAAGGATGGACAAGTTCATTGTTTTGGCGATGGTATTTCACCAGGGGAATATATTCCACCGCTAAAATTCCTTAGTGTACACTGCGCAGCGAAATAACATTGCCAGCAATGGGACTCTGCTGCACCAGAATTTTGG
Source organism: Hyla sarda (assembly GCF_029499605.1). Classification (NCBI taxonomy): domain Eukaryota; kingdom Metazoa; phylum Chordata; class Amphibia; order Anura; family Hylidae; genus Hyla; species Hyla sarda. The sequence continues at coordinate 347,829,141 of NC_079191.1, read as the reverse complement.
AGCAAAATGGCAAATGAACTTCCATGTGATCATTGCCTACTAAATTGGAGTTAAACCTCTTAACCCCCTTGGCCATCAGAAGACTAGTCCCCCTGACCACAATTTGCTGATACAAGGCAGCCTCCAGAGGCCATTTGTTTCAGTGGCTTTAAATGAGGCTCATCACAATTTTGTACATCTTTGTCCCATGTAGTCTTTGGGGAGTTTAGGAAAGAGCTAAGTAAGTGTGACGGACTGACTCCGCCAAAAGTGACTTCTCCTTCCGGATGACAAGCCCCAGCATATCACAGGCAATATCCCCAGGCAGAACTAGAGATTATTGCATCCTTGTACCCAAAGAACCAGGCAACACCAGTCTTCAGGTATAAAATCAGAACTCTTTATTGTGGAACAAGTGTCTTCTTTTATAGGAAGGACATCCCAGTGGAAGGGTCAGTAAAGACAATACAGGTGACAGTGAGTCTGAGAGATAATCCAATAAAGGTGGTTAGCTCTCCCTATACAGTGCCTTGAGTGCAAAAGGTGGAGGTGTGCAGAAGTTGGACTGTGTGCAAAAAGGAGAAGCATGTGTAGAATTAGTGCATTGTACAAAAGGTGAACCGTGTGCAAAAAGTGGATTGTGTGCAAAATGTGAACCATGTGCAAAAGGTGTAAAGGAGGTGGACAGTGTGCAAAAGGTCGACAGTGTGCAACAGGCAGACCATGCGCAAAAAGGTGTATGAAAACAGTAAATTAAACTCTGAGCTTTATGTCACTGGACAACATCAACTGAGGGGTACAAATAGTGATGTCCTAAAGTCCATCCAAGTAGGTAGGGTGACTCTAGGATCCGTCACAGTGCTCCCCCTAATAAAACTGCAGACCCGATGCGATCCCAACGGATCCACTTGGGTCTGTCCGGGCTTCAACCGCCAGACGCAGTTGTTCTGGTCCTCCTCTTGGTTGAGGTGTGCGGCAACAATGTAATCCTATACCAGCAAACCCTGTATGAAGCTTACTGTGGCTCCCCTCAAAAAATGTTTCTGCTTTTCCCCCCCCTCCCCGGCCAGGGGAGGGGGAAGGCCTGGCCCGTAGTCTGAGAAGGAGGCTAGCGTCCGAGACCCTCCCAAGCAACATTTCCCAAAGGAAAACTCCATCTGTCACCAGTTGAAGGGGCAGGGGGCTGACTGCTTCCTCACTCGGTTGCAATATCTGCCACTGAGGAGCTGCACCGACTGTGCCAGCCCCTGTACTGTTCCACAGCCGCTGGGGATCCGGGTCAACCGTCTGGGATCCTGACTGGACCGATGCAGGGACCACAGTCCCATCTGTAACTGCGGACCTGCCGGCAGTCTTCAGTGCTATGCAGATTGTAGAAAAACTCTGCCCTGATGCCGGCACTGCAGCCGGAGAAGTGATCACTAGGTGGAGAGGAAGGTCGACTACCTTCTCACCTGTTTGCAATGTCTGGAGCTGGGAGGTAAACCGACCACTCCATCTCCCAACATGGAATTCTGCAGCAGGGGAGCTGCACCAACTGTGCTTTCACCAGTACCGTTAAACAGCCGCTGGGGATACAGGCCGACTGCCTGCAATCCCGACTGTACCAGTGTAGGGATCACGGTTCCCTCTGTAGCTGCAGTATTCATTGTTGAGCAGAGTATAGCAGGACTCTGCCCTGAAGCTGGAGCTTCAGCCGGGGCTGTGCTCAGTAGGTGGAGAGGGAGGTCAACTGCCTCCTCATCCGGTTGCAACCTCTTGCGCTGGGGAGATGAGCCGACCGCTCCATCTCCCGCCTTAAAATTCTCCATCTGGGGAGCCACACCATCTGTGCTTGCTCCTGTGCTGTTAAACAGTCTCTGTGGATCCAGGCCAACTGCCTGCGATCCAGGGTGGACTGGTACAGGGATCACTGACCCCTCTGTAGCTGTAGAGCTGGCACTGGTGTCTGATGCTGGACAGAGTGCAGCAGAACACAGCCCTAATGCCGGCCCTTCCACCCTGGTGTCCTGACTGGATACTGCTAGAGCGTCGCGGTCCGGTGTGCAATTCAGGGGAAGGGGAAGACATAGACCAGCCATCTCATCTGTGCTGGTTTTCTCTGCTGTACATGGCTCGTAACCATAGAAATCCCCCTCAAACAAGGACAGGTAGTCTTCCTCAAGGTACCATTCCTGATACGTCAGCCAAGATAGATCCGGTTTCAGGTCTGGCACCTCCGACTGCGGCAGCATCTCTCTCCGCTTGTCCTGGATGTTCCAGAGTCTGTATGCCTCGGTACGGCTAAAGTCGTACCGCTCCTCGAATGCATCCCACAATAGACCAGGCCAGCCAAAGTCTGTCCCTTCCGGAGAACAGGCTGTGTTTGGCTCCGACTGCCTGCAGCTTGCCCACCAGTACAGGGCACGGTAATGAGCCTCGAGCTCCGTTACTTTCTGCACCAATCTGTGCAACTCAACCATTTCGCAAAAAGGTGGAGGTGTGCAGAAGTTGGACTGGGTGCAAAAAGGAGAAGCATGTGTAGAATTAGTGCATTGTACAAAAGGTGAACCATGTGCAAAAAGTGGACCGTGTGCAAAATGTGAACCATGTGCAAAAGGTGTATTGTGTAAAGGAGGTGGACAGTGTGCAAAAGGTCGACAGTGTGCAACAGGCAGACCATGCGCAAAAAGGTGTATGAAAACAGTAAATAAAAGCACCCCAACTCTGAGCTTTATGTCACTGGACAACATCAATTGAGGGGTACAAATAGTGATGTCCTAAAGTCCATCCAAGTAGGTAGGGTGACTCTAGGATCCGTCACAGTAAGCATTACTTATCTATCCGTAATTTTCAATAAAGGGAGTAGCATACAAACACAGACACATTTCTACTGAAACCAATGGGTTGGGCATCATTCTTCCAAAAGGTAGGATTCCCAAAGAGAGTACCCTCTCCTCATGTCAGGCACGTATGGTAAGTTTTGTAGCTATGCCATAAATGTTTGAGATGGAAAATTCTAAAACTTCCAGAGCACCAATATATTTTATTCTCTCTATCCTTAAAGGAAAACTGTAACTTGTTTTCTCCCGCACTATCCACAGGTACTGGTGGATAGTGCGGAAGACGCTGATTAAAATGAGCCCTACCATGTCCGGATCTGCTCACCGTTCTCACGCAATTGTAGTTTTATTCTCTGTTGAAATCTTCCTGTAACTGGCACGGCGGGGCTTCGGCGCTTAACTGGCACTGACGTCAGCGCCGCTTATGAATATTCATCCCCCCCTCCCTCCAGTTACGAGCGGCAAAGAGAGGGAGAACTGGGGGAGGGGTAATGAATATTCATAAGCGACGCTGCTGTCAGTGCCAGTTAAGCGCCGAAGCCCCGCCCGTGCCAGTTACAGGAAGATTTCAACAGATAATAAAACTACAATTGCAGATCGGGACAAGGTAGGGCTCTTTTTAATCAGTGTCTCCCGTACTATCCACCTGTACCTGTGGATAGTGCGGGAGAAAACAAGTGACAGTTTTCCTTTAAAGGGGTACTCCAGTGAAAAAATCTTTTTTTAAATCAAATGGTGCCAGAAAGTTATACAGATTTGTAAATTACTTCTATTAAAAAATCTTAATCCTTCCAGTACTTATAAACTACTGTATACTACAGAGGAAGTTATTTTCTTTTTACATTTCTTTTCTGTCTGGCCACAATGCTCTCCTCTGACACCTCTGTCTGTCTCAGGAACTGTCAAGAGCAGGAGCAAATCCCCATTGCAAACCTATCCTGCTCCGGACAGTTCCTGACATGGACAGAGGTGTCAGCAGAGAGCACTGTGGTCAGACAGAAAATAAATTTCTGTGGAGCATACAGCAGCTGATAAGTACTGGAAGAATTAAGATTTTTTAATAGAAGTTATTTACAAATCTATTTAATGGCACTAATTGATTAAAAAAAAAAGTTTTTCACTGGAGTACCCCTTTAAAGCCCCTTTATAATGGCTGATTATTAGGCAAATGAGCATTCGTAGGAAAGGTCGCTTGCGATATTCAGCTTGTGTAAAAGGGCCAGGGATCAGTCAACCGGGATGTGTGGCCCACAATGATGAGAGGGCAGCATTATTCAAGCCTTATGAAGGCTCAGTAAATGATCACCGATGTCAGTGCTCGCTATCGCCACAATTAAAAGTACCTTTACTTACTAAGTTTTGCCCTCATAGTACAGCCAAGTCTAACATGATCTATATGTATTTTTCTATGTGCATTTGTATATTGACAGCTCACACAATTGCCCCAAAAATGTTGGTTAATGGCTTTAGCTGTAGAAATATCCTTCTCCCAATCCCTACCGATTCATGATTTATGCCTTTTTTTGTATTTTAGCCAACAAACACTTGAACTTTACTTTGGCAAAAAGAATTTCACTTTTGAGATGTTTAAAAGATTTTGTTTTTCATCTCGTGTAGGTCGTTCATGCTGATAAATACTAAAGAAAACACCAAACAAGGAAACTGCACAAATAGGAAACAATTCTCCTTTTTTTGCATATAAGTAAACAGTAATTCTCTGTGAGAGACACCACATTCACTGCTATGGCAACACCCAATACATTAGGGATTATACTGAGCTCAAACAAAGGAAATGTGCACATGCCAGAAAAATACTGAATTATGTCCAAATGTATTTACTATTTTAATCACTGTATACTCGTGCTTATAGTGTGACTAATGTTTTGTCCATTTAGGCAATGCTAATAGTTTCTCAATCAGTAATGTTTGGAACACTAAATGCAGAAAGTGTATAAAAGAATCCACCAGCAATTCCTGCCTAAGGGTAGGGTCACACATGTCATATTTTGCTGCTGCATTGTTTTCTACCCATTGAAGTCAATGGTTAGGAAAATATGCAACAGCAAATATGCAGAAAAATACAGCACGTGTGACACTACCCTTAAAGGGTTACTGTCATCAGAAAAAACTTATAACATGTTGCCCACACAAGTGAAAAGTTTTGATCGCACCAGTTGTCCCTCCCGAGGCCCACTGTGATAGCTAGTTATAAGTCGTGTAAGCAAGCAGCAGTGCGCCTCTTTCTTCCCAGCTGTCCGGAAGATTGAACCTCTTTTCTGTACAAGTCTGAGACTTGTACAGAAAAAAAGAAAGATGAAACCCTGCACTCACCAGTAATGCAGAGTGAAGATTTATTATGCCATAGTGTAGTACATGACACTTTTCTGCGTGGGAGCCTTCCTCAGCTGAGGAAAGCTTCCACACCAAAACGCGTCCTTGTACTACACTATGGCATAATAAATCTTCACTGTGCATTACTGGTGAGTGCAGGGTATCATCTTTTTTCTACCTGTGGCACATGCACCACCGCAGAGTGCATATCTCTATATTGTACTTGTACAGAAAAAAAGTCATATCAGTCAGCTGTGAAATGAGAGGCGCACTGCCGCTCACTTCCCCGGCTGATAACTAGCCATCATAGTGGGTCTCAGGAGTGACAATTGGTGCGATCAAAACTTTTGATACATCATGTCAAAAGTTTTTTCTAATGACAATAAACCCAATATTCAGGGGGCATTTGTTTTTGGAATCGGAATCGGTGGACCCCAACTGAACAGCTAGTCATCTCTTATACTAATAAATCCCTTCTTATCCCATTTTTTTAGTGTTCATGTTCTCCTTACTGTCCAAATTTGACCTGTCTATGGTTGTAAATGTGCTCATAGACATCAGGCTGTTTAAAAATGCTGAATGTATTCATAGGCCTTCAATTCAACCGATGGAGGCCAAAATAATGTCCTTAGGTCCACTGTCAGGTTGGTGTGTTTCAACATATTTGTTTAAGAATGAGCTTTATTAAAGGGGTATTCTAGCAGAAGTTTTTTGTTGTTGTTTTGTTAATATGTCCAGTGAATCTCTGGCCTCAGTGGTGTTTTGCCCCAGCCAGTAAATGGCTTAGTGACAATGTGATGTATTGAGTCCTGGTACCAGGAAGAAGACAGTGGCCGAGGATCAATACATCACATTGCCGTTCAGCCTATCACTGCCTGAGGCGGGTCACAGCTGCAACCAGAGATCCACTGAGCTACACTATGACACATTGACCACTGACATTAAGAAGAGGATTGCACTGAGGTCTGGAGAAAAAAATCCTTCCGCCAGAGTCCCCTTTAAAGAGGTATTCCGGGCAAAAATATTCTAATAAAGATGTCTGATCGTGGGGGGCCCGCTGCTGAGACCCCCCGCAATATCCCTGCAGCACCTGCATTCTATGCGTGTGCCGAATCTCCAGTTTCAGAAACCTCCAGATTTCCGGCACTGGGGACGTGACATCACGCTACGCCCCCTCCATTTATGTCTATGGGAGGAGGCGTGACGGCCCAGTTTCCAAAACTAGAGACCCAGTCCGGGTAGAATGCGGGTGCTGCAGGGAGATCGCGGGGGGTCTCAGCAGCGGGCCCCCGGCGATCAGACATTTTATCCCCTATCCTTTGGATAGGGATTAAAATGTTTTTGCCCAGAATACCCATTTAATAAAGTGGGCCAACACAAAAAAAAAAAAAAAATATATATATATATATATATATATATATATATATATATATATATATAGAGGGCAGTATTTTTTAACTCTGGGGCTTAAAGGCAAGGTATGCTACTCTATGGCTATACATATTAGGGCATGCCTCTTACATATTCATCAAATGTGATGTAAAGAGTGATGTAATGTGCGGCTGAGAACAATGATTTTTTGGGACACACAAATGATTCAATCAGTCAAGGAACAAGCCCTTTTATATAGACCAATTATTGGGAATGAGCGTCCTTTTATTCATGCAGATTTATTATGATACCACATAGTGATTCAGGTACATTCAGATAAGTGAGGAATACAGAAGACATAAGGGCTGGTTCCTTTCCAAATACACAACACCAGAAAATAGTAACCAGATATCCGCATAATGATTTATTTTCCTTCTGTAGTCAAGGAAAGTCCACTCCACCTACTACTTGACATGCACGTGCAGAAAGTTATGGCAGAACAAAGTTAAAAATACCACACTCTCATCATGTAAATTATAACCTTTGAGACAACGCTGTGCCATTATAGTTTTTTATAGATTGTACCATTATACTCTTATACTTTAGATTATAAATTTATGTCTATTATAATAAAAGCTGGTCACATTGTAGAGCACACTAAAAGCAAAAATGAAAGTCGCTTATCATTTTTATTAACACGTGCGTCTCCCACATCTCTATTACATAGCTGGTTGCTTACACACATGCCTATTTTATGCTGTTTTGGAAACAAAAACTAGGAATGGAATGAAGGAAATGAGAGAAGTAGAATCTTTCCTATATTATTACCCTTCCTGTTCAATCCATGACTGACACTGGATTCAAAAACACCAAAAACAAAACCTAGAATATGTTCAGCTCTCACCCCTTGCCCACAGCGCCCGGACTGGCATGGGTAGTGCCTGGTATGCAGAAATCAAGAACAAAGGGATGTCCAGCACAGGTAAGTGGCAACGGAATGCTTGTACTACACTATGGCATAATAAATCTTCACTGTGCATTACTGGTGAGTGCAGGGTGACGCGTTTTGGCCATGGAGTTGGGCCTTAGTATGACTAAGGCCCAACTCCAGGGCCGAAACGCGTCACCTGTATGGCTGTCACCTATGTGCTGAAGTACCGTAATAAAGCATTCCGTTGCCACTTACCTGCGCTGGACATCCCTTTGTTCTTGAAAAACAAAACCTGTATCAATAGAGGATATGTGGGAACAAACTAAGGGTCTATTCATAAGGCAGAATTACCGCTTGCGGAATTCCGCCTCAAATTAAAGCCCATAGACTTCTATGGAATTCTGCACTCCCATTCACACTTCAGAAGTGTGAATGGGATTGCAGAATCCCATAGAAGTCTATGGGTTTTAATTTGAGGCGGAATTCTGCAAGCGGTAATTCTGCCGTATGGATAGACCCTTTGTGTAACAGAAAGTGGTCCAACACCTTTGAAATTAGGGTGTTAATTGCACAAAAAGCCTAACCCCGCCCCTTAAAAAAATGGGCTAAGAGGGCGCTATATCGGGTGCTAAATATCGGAATATGTGGCACTAATAGTGTGCGCCACATTTTAAGAAAATGTGGCACAGCTAAAGCAAAAAAAAAAAAAAGTGGCACTAAATTCTTTGAATATCCCCCGCCATTGTGTATAATTACACAAATATTTTTTGTTTACTAAGGGCGCAGTGCAGATTATTATTTAGTGGGCTTAGTGAATATCTCTTTTTTCAGGTGACAGAGTTTGTGGCATTATTATATTCCAGGATGCAAAATAAAAAATAAGGAGCCAAATATGTCTGGGTAGTAGTCATCGCAGTCTGTACCAGTTGGAGAAGACGTCACTGAATGTCACTGTGTGCCCTGCCTGTGTCCCATCAGTACTGTGTTTACTTGTCACGCCTGTAGCAGTCTAGGTTATGACACAACAACCCCAGTATAATCTTACCATAGGTAAGGTCACCGACTCGGCTCCCTCGCCTTCTCTGCTGACAATTACACAATCTCCTACGCATGTTGTGAGGGAAGATCGTGTTTCTTGATCTTTGCCGCCAATTTTCACTTCTGGACGGCAAGCAAGACTTTAGATGGGGGGACACATAGTGTTGAGCGGCATGGGCCATATTCGAATTAGCGATATTTCGCGAATATATGGACAAATATTCGTCATATATTCGCTAAATTCGCATATTCGTAATATGCGAAAATTAGCATATGCGAAAATTAACATATAAAAAATTTGCACATGAGAAAATTAGCATATGCAATATGCAAGTGAAAATCCGCACGACAGTCTCACACAGTAGTATTAGAGCCTTCTTTACACCACACAAGCTGGAAGCAGAGAGGGGTGATCACTGTGATGTGTACTGTGAAAAAAAAAAAAATTATATTCGTAATTACGAATATATAGTGCTATATCACATATTCGCGAATAAAATTCGAATTGCGAATATTCGCGAGCAACACTAGTGACACAGTTGCAGGATGATTACTTCCCATTTGGTGGTATCACACCACTCTGAGTGTGTCACCCGGGTGCAGTCTTCACCCCCATAGTAATGTCGCTGGCCCTGTGTAATATGTCAGCAAAATAATGTAACCATAGGGAAATATATTAAAGGAGAACTCCATCGGGAGTTTTTTCCCCTAATTATGGCCATTATGTATGATATAAAAAATAAACCTGAACTTAACTCCTATGGTGCCTCTGGTGTCCTGCTCCGGTCCCCTGCAGCGATCATCTTCCGGAGTTGCAGCATGAAGTGTTGGCCCCAGGAAGCACTGGGCCCAATGTGTCATCCTGTAGCTCTGCGAATTGCTGGCCGCAGGGATGTCCTGATTCAGCCAGCAGTTCACTGAGCTGCTGTATGAAACATTGGGCCCGGGTGCTTCTGTAGATGACAGTCACGCTGCAGCCTCAGGAACACGATCACAATGGGGGATCCGAGCAGGACACCGGAGAAACTGTGAGAGCGGCGGAGATAACTAGATGTTTATTTTTTATTTTTTTATACTTGACACAAATGGTAATTTTGCTTAACCCCCTAACGACAATGGACGTAAATGTACGTCATGGTGATGTAGTACTTAGCGCACCATGAAGTACTTTTACGCGCCGCCATGATCGCGAGCACCGGAGCACCCGCTGGTAATGGCGGACATCCGCGATCGTGCGGATGTCTGCCATTAACCCCTCAGATGCCGTGAACAATACAGATCACGGCATCTACAGCAGTGCGGTACTTTGGATGATCGGATAGCCCGCAGCGCTGCCGCGGCGATCCGATCATCCAGCATGGCGGCCGGAGGTCCCCTCACCTGGCTCCGGCCGTCTCCCGGGGTCTTCTGCTCTGGTCTGAGATCGAGCAGACCAGAGCAGATGACCGATAATACTGAGCAGTGCTGTGTCCTATACATAGCACTAAACAGGATTAGCAATCAACTGATTGCTATGAATCAGTTAAAAAAAAAAAGTAAAAAAAAAAAGTTTAAAACATTTGAAAAATCCCCTTCCCCAATAAAAAGTAAAACATCCGTTTTCCCCATTTTACCCCCAAAAAAGCCTAAAAGAAATGTATACACATATTTGGTATCGCCGGGTGCGTAAAAGAACTATTAAAATATATTGTTCATTATCCCGTACGGTGAACGGCGTAAACGTAAAAAGAATTAAAAAGTCCCAAATTGCTGCTTTTTTGTCACATTTTATTCCCCAAAAAATTTATAAAAAATTTATAAAAAGTAAAACCTAAGCAAAATTGATACTGATAAAAACTACAGATCATGGCGCAAAAAATGAGTTCTCAAATCGCCCCATATACGGAAAAATGAGAAAGTTTTAGGTGGTCAAAATAGGGCAATTTCAAACATACTAATTTTGTTAAAATGGTTTGAGATTTTTTTTAAGTGATACAATTATAGAAAAGCATATAACATGGATATAATTTTAATCGTATTGACCCACAGAATAAATAAAATTTCATTTTTACCAGAAAGTGTACAGCATGAAAACAAGACCTTCCAAAATTTGCTAAATTGCGGTTTTCTTTTCAATTTTCCCACATAAATAATATTTGTTTGATTGCGCCGTACATTTTATGGTAAAATAAGTGAAGTCATTACAAAGTACAATTGGTGACGCAAAAAACAAGCCCTCATATGGGTCTGTGGATGGAAATATAAGAGAGTTATGATTTTTAGAAGGTGAGGAAGAAAAAACGAAAATGCAAAAATAAAATTGGTCTGGTCCTTAACCTCTTCAGGACATAGGGCGTATGGATACGCCCTGCATCCCGAGTCCTTAAGGACCGAGGGCGTATCCATACGCCCGTGGGAATTCCGGCCCCCACCGCTAGCCGGTTGGGGACCGGAGCCGGATGCCTGCTGAAATCGTTCAGCAGGCATCCCGGCATATCGCCCAGGGGGGTCATTATGTCCCCCCATGTCGGCGATCGCCGCAGATCGCTGGACAATTCAGTCCAGCGATCTGCGGCGATTCCGGGTCAATCGGGTCTCCAGTGACCCGGTGACCCGGAATTACTGGCTGTTTGGGGCCGTCTCTGACGGCCCCGAACAGCCAGAGCCTGCAGGGGTGAGGTGGCACTGGTGCCACCTCACGATCGCCCTGATTCGTCGGCCGGATTACCGGCCGACCAATCAGGGCGCCTGCTGCGGGTGTCACTCCCGCACCCGCTCCGCCCCTCTTCTGGAGGACGTGAGCGGGTGCGGGACGTGCACCCCGGGTGCTGGGGACCCCGATCCCCGGCGTCCCTGTTGGGATCGGGGCCCCAGGAGCAGCTGCGGCGGCGGAGACGACGAGGGACTGACCTGTGCGGCTGGATCGTTGGAGGTGAGTGACAGCCTCCTGCTGTTGCTTAGCAACAGCTCCCAGCATGCAAAAAGGGCATGCTGGGAGCTGTAGTTATGCAACAGCAGGAGGCAGACCACCACAACTCCCAGCATTCCCTTATGGGCATGCTGGGACTTATGGTTTTGCAACAGCTGGAGGCACATTCTTTCTATGGAAAAGTGTACCTTCAGCTGTTGTATAACTACAACTCCCAGCTTGCACAAGCAGCTAAAGTGCATGCTGGGAGTTGTAGTGGTGCATCTGCTGGTTGCATAACTACAACTCCCAGCATGCCCGTTGGCTGTCGGTGACTGCTGAGAGTTGTAGTTTTGCAACAGCTGAAGGCACACTGGTTGTGAAACTCATTTTTTTTTTACCTAACTCAGTGTTTCACGACCGGTGTGCCTCCAGCTGTTGCAAACTACAACTCTCAGCAGTCACCGTACACCATGCACCGTACATGCTGGGAGTTGTAGTTTTGCAACAGCTGGAGGCACACTGGTTGTGAAACACTGAGTTAGGTCACAAACTCAGTGATACATAACCAGTGTGCCTACAGCTGTTGCAAAACTGCAACTCTCAGCAGTCACCGACAGCCAACGGGCATGCTGGGAGTTGTAGTTATGCAACAGCTGAATGTCCCCCCCAATGTGAACGTACAGGGTACACTCACATGGGCGGAGGATTACAGTAAGTATCTGGCTGCAAGTTTGAGCTGCCGCAAACTTTCTGCTGCAGCTCAAATTGCCAGCGAGAAACTACTGTGAACCCCCGCCCGTGTGACTGTACCCTAAAAACACTACACTACACTAACACAAAAAATAAAATAAAAAGTAAAAAACACTACATATACACATACTCCTACACAGCCCCCCTCCCCTCCCCAATAAAAATGACAAACGTCTGGTACGCCACTGTTTCCAGAACGGAGCCTCCAGCTGTTGCAAAACAACTCCCAGTATTGTCGGACAGCCGTTGACTGTCCAGGCATGCTGGGAGTTTTGCAACAGCTGGAGGCACCCTGTTTGGGAATCACTGGCGTAGAATACCCCTATGTCCACCCCTATGCAATCCCTAATTTAGGCCTCAAATGCGCATGGCGCTCTCACTTTGGAGCCCTGTCGTATTTCAAGGCAACAGTTTAGGGCCACATATGGGGTATCGCCGTACTCGGGAGAAATTGTGTTACAAATTTTGGGGGGTATTTTCTGCTTTTACCCTTTTTAAAAATGTAAAATTTTTGGGAAAACAAGCATTTTAGGTAAAAAAAAAAATTTCTTTTTTTACATATGCAAAAGTCGTGAAACACCTGTGGGGTATAAAGGTTCACTTAACCCCTTGTTACGTTCCCCGAGGGGTCTAGTTTCCAAAATAGTATGCCATGTGGGTTTTTTTTTGCTGTCCTGGCACCATAGGGGCTTCCTAAATGCGGCATGCCCCCAGAGAAAAATTTGCGTTCAAAAAGCCAAATGTGACTCCTTCTCTTCCAAGACCTGTAGTGCGCCAGCAGAGCACTTTTCACCCCCATATGGGGTGTTTTCTGAATTGGGAGAAATTGTGCTTCAAATTTTTAGGGGTATTTTCTGCTATTACCCTTTTTAAAAATAAAAAAAATTTTGGGAAAACAAGCATTTTAGGTAAAATTTTTTTTTTTTTTTTACATTTGCAAAAGTCGTGAAACACCTGTGGGGTATTAAGGTTCACTTTATCCCATGTTACATTCCCCGAGGGGTCTAGTTTCCAAAATGGTATGCCATGTGGGTTTTTTTTTGCTGTCCTGGCACCATAGGGGCTTCCTAAATGCGGCATGCCCCCAGAGAAAAATTTGCGTTCAAAAAGCCAAATGTGACTCCTTCTCTTCCAAGACCTGTAGTGCGCCAGCAGAGCACTTTTCACCTACATATGGGGTGTTTTCTGAATTGGGAGAAATTGGGCTTCAAATTTTTAGGGGTATTTTCTGCTATTACCCTTTTTAAAAAGAAAAATTTTTTGGGAAAACAAGCATTTTAGGTAAAAAATTTTTTTTTTTTTTACATTTGCAAAAGTCGTGAAACACCTGTGGGGTATTAAGGTTCACTTTATCCCATGTTACATTCCCCGAGGGGTCTAGTTTCCAAAATGGTATGCCATGTGTTTTTTTTTTGCTGTTCTGGCACCATAAGGGCTTCCTAAAGGTAACATGCCCCCCAAAAACCATTTCAGAAAAACGTACTCTCCAAAATCCCCTTGTCGCTCCTTCCCTTCTGAGCCCTCTACTGCGCCCGCCGAACACTTTACATAGACATATGAGGTATGTGCTTACTCGAGAGAAATCGGGCTACAAATACAAGTAAAAATTTTGTCCTTTTACCCCTTGTAAAAATTCAAAAATTGGGTCTGCAAGAACATGTGAGTGTAAAAAATGAAGATTGTGAATTTTCTCCTTCACTTTGCTTCTATTCCTGTGAAATACCTAAAGGGTTAAAACGCTGACTGAATGTCATTTTGAATACTTTTGGGGGTGTAGTTTTTATAATGGGGTCATTTATGGGGTATTTCTAATATGAAGACCCTTCAAATCCACTTCAAACCTGAACTGGTCCCTGAAAAATACTGAGTTTAAAAATTTTGTGAAAAATCGGAAAATTGCTGCTGAACTTTGAAGCCCTCTGGTGTCTTCCAAAAGTAAAAACACGTCAATTTTATGATGCAGACATAAAGTAGACATATTGTATATGTGAACCAAAAAAAAATGTATTCGTAATATCCATTTTCCTTACAAGCAGAGAGCTTCAAAGTTAGAAAAATGCAAAATTTTCAAATTTTTCATCAAATTTACGGATTTTTCACCAAGAAATGATGCAAGTATCGACAAAAATTTACCACTATGTTAAAGTAGAATATGTCACGAAAAAACAATCTCAGAATCAGAATGATAACTAAAAGCATCCCAGAGTTATTAATGTTTAAAGTGACAGTGGTCAGATGTGCAAAAAACGCTCCGGTCCTTAAGGCCAAAATGGGCTCCATCCTGAAGGGGTTAAGGCCAAAATAGGCCTGGTCCTTTAGGGGTTATGGGTTAAAAAAAAACTATCCTGAGATAGCAGTTTAACAATATTTCATAGATCTAAGTGAAATTTATAAAAAAAAAAAAGACAAAAACAAAAACGGGCACATTCGGCAGAAACCAGCTCAATAACATATTTGGAAACAGATTTGAACTCACATATAGTTCTTATTTTAAGAGTCGAGGCAAGTGCTCTCTATCACCCAAAGTGCAAGAAAAAGTGCAAACGTGTCACACTAAAAAAAGTGCAAAAAGAATGCGGTCTATCGCTAAGCCTTTCTCCAGCAGGAGAGAGGCCCCCCAACAAACCTACCCTTCACCTCTGGGCCAAAAGACACTTGCAAGGATCCAGTTTCAATGCCCCTTTTCATAGAAGCTACTAAGGGGCCACAAATGCACCTGGCTTCAACCTAAGCATTAACCAAGGTATCAGCCAAGGAGCTGTATAGTGATGGCATCTCGACCAAAGACAAGATGCCCAGGGGTTGCAAGGAGGTGAGGAACCAAATGGCCACACACACCTCCCCTAGACCGCTCGGATAGTCCACTGGTAAGAATGGATGGCTGCATGGAGGAGCAGGGGTACCAGGGCGTTCCAGGGCTGGTGCCACAGAACCAGCTCAACGGCTGTTCTGATGTGGTCTGTTTCCAGGTCAGGTCATGAGGTTGGGGGGTGTAGAGCTGAGGTACATTTGTGCCTCGGGGAGTGGTGACCCTGAGGTGCCTAAACTCACTGGATGGATTCCCCATTGAGTGGAAGCACTGCACCATTTACTCTTCACCTTAGGCACTCACCCTTGGTATCCCGGCTTTCTGGCTAGGATCAGGGAAATTTTTAGAGATCCGGCCGGATGACCGGGCAGTGTATCTGCACTTATTCATTCACTTATTTATTTTTTGTCACTGTGCTACTCTTACGTGTTGGTTTTGTACACAGTATTTGTCAGGATGCGGTAGCCCTTCTGGGTGAACTCACATCTAGTTCTGCCACTAATCTACCATGTGTGAACATTACCTAGGGCAACAGGGAGCACAAGAAGTATTTGCCTTGTCCATGATTACAGATGCCAATTATCACAGAGGGCGAACCTTTCACCTTAATGTCATGCCCTGGCACAGACTGTTTTATTGGGACATTAAAGGAGTATATTTAACTATTTAACCCTCATCTCCACAGCGCAAATAACTCTTTATGATATTATGATTTATGAGCAATACCGGCATGGTCATAACATCTGCTGCTGACATTCCAGGGTTAAAGGAGCAATCTGTGACAATCCACCAAGCCCTGGAAGCATTTGTACAAGATCTGCCCTGTCTTCTAGCGACTCCTCCTCCCTTCTGTCTGCCAAGCAAAGCCTAGACCAGCCACCCCACCCATACATACAGCCCATTACCTGCCCCCTCACATCATCACCCTGCCCAGACACCAACAACTTCATTGCATCTACAGACCTCTGCTAAACTAGTGCCTGCAACCTCACACAAAGAAGAGCAGCACAGGCACATACATCATCCTGCAGAGTGCCTCCTTAGGCAATCAGGAGCAGGAGTCATCTGGAAGGCATCTTGGGAGGTGACTGCAGAAGGACTGTCACAGGTGGAGAGATGCTGGTGCTGTGTCTAGTGCTCATGTAGAGAAGGGAGGTGTCTTCAAGAAGCAGCTGCCCCTTTCCTCCAGACCAGCAGAGACTGGAGCTGCTGCTACATTTGGATACACTGTATGACCATAGATACACTGAAAGGAGACTACAGCTCTGCTGAGGGACTAAGGGGCTAAGCAAGAACCCTCAGGAGGGTAAAGCCATCTCCAGACAGCACCCAGATCTCTGTAAGTAGATGATGCAAATGTATGTGTGCCCCCCCCCCCCCCCCCCATTCTGCAGATAAGAAGCCCTGCATGCTCATGGCTGCTTGTATAATTCATATAGCCACATCTGCTCTTCCCATCTCTATTGATCTGTTCAGCATAAATCTAATGTTAATGTGATAGTTCTGTGCTGGGATCCACTTGTTAATGTGTTTATTATGGATCTCCAGAAATAACAGAGAATCAATAACAGTACATCTATGGCTTATGTATCTAGATGACATATGTCAGTGTTTCCCAAGCAGGGTGCCTCCAGCTGTTGCCAAACTACAACTTCCAGCATGCCCAGACAGCCTTCGGCTGTCTGGGCATGCTGGGAGTTGTAGTTTGACAACAGCTGGAGGCACCCTGCTTGGGAAACACTGACATACCTAGACCATTACATGGCTCTTATCCTTAGTGCCAGGGATGTGCACAGGTTGACTAGAAAAGGGGCTTGAGCCCCTGCCCTTTGATATTTCCCCTACAAGTGTCCTTGGCAATGCTGAGCTGTCTGGAATCATTATATGGGCATTTATTTATAAGATGTGCCCTTATTTCAGTTCAGCCCCTGCCCCCCCCCCCCCCAAAATGTCTGTGCACGTTCCTTAGCGCTGTAGGATAGTGTGTAGTTTACAATGTAATATAAGCCAGAGCGAATGTGAACTAGGCTTCTTCCATGTGTCTTCAATATCCTTACTAAAATATCGAGGACATGTGCTGTATTAGCGTTCTAACATGGTAGTCTTGGGCGTATTCCAAGTTTAAGGTGATTCTGATTTGTGTATTAAACATGGAGTGTTACCCAAAATGATGAAATATCTGAGATGTATTCCACTACTGGAGACATAGAGTTGCCCAAATCCTGTCCGGTGGAGGAGGTTATACAGGGTTATATAGAATCATTGGCATCATTACAACGTTACTGCTTTGGGATTGACTTATTAAGGGTCTATCCACATGTACAGTATTCTGTGCAGATTTGATGCGCAGGATTTGATGCTGTGTCCAGTCATTCAGTTTACATTGAAATCTGCAGCCGAAAATCCTGCGCAGAATGCTGTACGTGTGAACAGACCGTTTAAGGGGTTATTGAACGTCTTACGTCACTGGCAGGTCATCAGGTTAACCATACCAGGCGACCTGTAACCGATAGAGCGATATACCGACATAGCGGCATAGCATGCTGCGTCGCCCCCTTTAGTGGAAGATTTCGGTTCTGCCAGATGACCTCAGTGTTTTTTAGCTATTTTGTTTGCATGGTTTGGCACATAGAACAGAGCTGACACTGGCATTCTCATATTGCAGATGTTGTAGTGACTGTAGAATCAAAGAGCTTCTGCAGGGTAAAAATAGAAGGCGAGGGATCAGATTGGAGCTAAGCTTATCTACATGCTGCATTGAGCACATGCCTGTCGGCCTCTAACCGTCCACATCTGATGATACTTCTGTTTTTCTTAGCATGCTTCAGCATTTTGAGCATTCGAGTGGAAACAATGGCCAATAATATGCAGCAGAGTCAAATAATTCAGTGGTAAATAATGCTGATCCCTGCCATCATTCTACTGCAGTGCAAGCTAAGGATCTAGTCTGCTGACTAAATGACTGGCAATGTATGGTCTACTGCAATGCGTTGTGCATTGCACAGCTCAGAGTACTGCTATGCCCTCCACATTTTGTCTAGGTCACACTTCATTTTATAAGGAGGCGTCACTGACTATAGACAGGTACAGCGCCATCCCAGATGTGTCATATATTATCATTTAAGATTTGCTGGATAAATATTGACCATGAGGTGTGGATGTTGTGTATCTGCCATGGAGCCTGTATTTACACTTCCATAAGACGAATGTTTTCCTGACATCTGATACTTTCCACAATCAGAACATAAACACATAACAGCGACATTCGAGCTAATGTAGAAATGATGTAGGGTGTTTTGAGTTCCTCCCAGACCGTAAGATTTATGGGTTGTGAAATGCACCAAAAAAAAAGTAGCAAATTGCTAAATGTATGTGATCAATAAACAGAATAAATATATACGTTCTAGGGTAAACTAATCTCACTTTGATCTAAGTATCATAAATTCTTTGGACAGGATCTGTCAATAAGTCAACCTATTTCTGGACCTCTATGCACAGCTCAGCATCTTATAGGTCACCTCAGTGACCCTTAGTAAGCCATGTGGTGGATTTAGTGTGTAATATTGTACTGTCTGATATTTGTCTTTATTTGTACCCTCAAAATTGTGCTGTGGCACCTTTTGGCGCTATATAAATAAATATTATTATTAGTGAATTTTTTGTGTTAAAAAATATCAATATGTAAAACAGGTACCAAGGTGCCAACCTGAATCACCATGGTGCCATCGACTTTTATATAAAAGAAGTGAAATTCCAAACCTTTGGCTACCATCATGTGGTGTCCATGGTGGACTGGAATCCTTTATACATGATCGTATCGGGGTTCTAAAAAAATTCCATTTTACAGCACCCATAGTATTCTCTGAGTTTGATATGCCTCTATGGCACAGTTCACCAGATGCTGTAATATAATTCACTGTATATTCAGAGCTGCTGTATACGAAAAATTCTGCAGGGACAAATAAATGTGTGTGCAGGAGAATTTTGAAAAAAAAATGGTTGTATATTAGATTTTAAGTAATAATTAGACACAAAGAATAGGATTTTGCACTCTGACAGGTGGGTGGAGCTTGGCAAAAAGTGGGCGGGGATTGCATAGACAAAGGTGTGGTTTAAATGCACCAAATATGTACCAGAAATGCCACTCGATCTAAAGCTAGGTTTATACTGAGGCATTTCCAAGTGTAATTCTGATGCAGCAGAATCCTATTACTGTGAATGGGATTTCGCTGCACAGTCTACACTTCGGAATTTCAGTGGGAGGAGTTTCTGCCGCTGAATATCCGCCACCAGAAAATTATCTTGATTATTCTTTCAGCGGAATCCACGTGGAATACGTTGCCATCTGTGATTCAGTCAGCGCCAGTCGCACTCAGATAGAGATTCAATCCAGAGAGTCCTCAGTATGAATCCTGCCTAAAGGTGCACCAGATTTGTAGACAGTATGCACCACCTTTAAAAGTCTGGTGCATTTATCCCCCCCTCTGTGTGCCATTATGAGCCACTGCCTCTAGGTACTATGGTAATACCAGGTAATATTATATGTAATGTAATAATGTAATGTAATATTATGTGAGCTGCAAATACTCAAAGCAAAGATTTGGTGTACAACTATGGCTCTTTGGCCCATTGTTACCATTTTCCTTCCTTTCAGATAGCATATAAAGAAAATTCCATAATTTTTTTAGACTCGATTATGACTTTAGTAACCTTCAGTACAGGAGCACCAGCCATACACACATCCTTACAACCAGTGCATCTTGGAATAAGCAGAGACACAGTACAGACTTCTCTTACCTGTCTATTGTTTTGTAGTCACAGTCGGCAGATATGAATCTCAGGCCGCATGTCTTTTATGTCTTTTATCATGACATTGATGACTTCATGGCTACTATTACTATAAACATGTTAATGTGATTGCACGTGTAATTATTTCTTGTGGTGAGAGGGAGGGGTAGGTGTGCGTCGCTTGGTTGCTGCTGAACAAGTCGAAAATATGTTGTGTATTTTAATAACTGTACATTTGCATGGTAATGCTCATTGTCTGAATGTTTACAGTTCATGAAATGAGACTTAGGAAATGTCTACGCTCCAGACACCTGAATGTGTATTTTTCTCTTGCATCACTACTTGTTGGTGCATTGAACATTGTAATGTATTCCATTAAACCAATTGACTTAAATGATGTGGTGTTACACAACTATATTAAATATTTATTTAACATACATCACATAAATCCGTTCTGTTTACAGACAGACATCAGCTAATAATCATTAAATTCATGAAATTCTAAGGCCAGGTTCACACAGGCAAACATTCCGCACATTTGACTTATCCAGTGGACGCTAGCACCGCTTGGAAATGTGCCGCCTCGTAGATAGATAGAATTCATTTCCTTGCAGTATCCGCAAAAAGAATAGACATGTCTGTTCTTTCTGCGGACACCGTAATTGGAATTTCTACGGCATCAACTTTTGCTGCAGCAGAATGCCCATGCAGAATATTCCGTGCGGAAATTTTGCACAAATTCCGCCATGTGAACATACTTTAATTCTCACCTTGTCATGATTCTATAACCAGATATGCAGGTTGCCATTCGCAGCAGTCTTTACTCTTGTATAGTTTGTGCTATGAAAGCCTGAGTTTGTTGTTGGGCCAAGACAGAAGCCATAATCTTTTTATAATGGAAGAAATGTTCTTAATATGTTAAATTGTTCATTATACAACTAGGCATGTACTCTTAGAACTGCTGGAAGAGAGCAGAAGATTTCAGGTTGTCCCAAAACAAAGAAAGGGTTGTAGCAACCAAGAATTTTCAGATTTTACCAGAGCTCCACTAGAACCATCACAACACAGTTGTAGATTGTAATATTTCTACAGTTCAGCACTGTTTTGTCATAGTCCATAGGGATCAGGGAAAACCAGAACTACTACAATCTCTTTGCATGTCTTGTGATAAGAAAAAGAGAATCACATATAGAAATTGATGCATTACAACTCACATGCCAAGGATTACACAGCTGACATCCTCTCCGCTATAAGATGTGGTGTTAAGTCACCATTGTTGATAGACCATTTCCTAGCTTATTTGCCAGTATGGTACGGGCAGTATGGTGGCTCTGTGGTAGGCATTATTGCATTGCAGCTTTGGGGTCTTCGGTTTGAATCCAAGCATGGACAATATCTTCATGGACTTTGTATGTTTCCTGTTACCATGGGACTTTTCTGGTTTTCTTCTATATTTAAAAGAAAAAAAAAAAACATAATGCATTTAGAAAATAAATAAACTGGTTGATATTATAAATGATTTGCTATTATTATTTAGATATATATATATATATATATATATATATATAGCTTCCTTGGTTCCAGGGCACTTTACATTTAATAAGGGTTAAAGGGGTACTCTGCCCGTAGACATCTTATCCCCTATCCCGCCGCTGGGGACCCCCGCAATCTCTCTGCTGCACCCAGCATTCGTTTAGAGTGTCGGGTGCAGTGCTTGAGGCTCATGACGTCACGGCCGCGCCCCGCTCGTGATGTCACAGTCACGCCCCCTCAATGCAAGTTTATGGGAGGGGGCGTGACGCCCCCTCCCATAGACTTGCATTGAGGGGGCATGGTCGTGACGTTACGAGGGGGGCATGACAGTGACGTCACGAGCCTCTGCCCCGCATTGCCAGTCATCTGCCATGGAGCGAAATTCGCTCCAAGCACCGGATGTCTGGGCTGCTGCAGCGGAGATCGCCGGGGTCCTCAGCGGTGGGACCCCGCGATCAGACATCTTATCCCCTATGCTTTGGATAGGGGATAAGATGTCTAGGCACAGAGTACCCCTTTAAAGTACACAAACACAGGAACAATGGATGTGACACAAAGTAAATTGCAGACTAATATAGACAGAGAGAGGGCCCAGGCTGCAAGGGTTTACAGTCCATAAGGAAAGGGGAAAGAAACAGTAGGTGAGAGGGGGCAGTTGGTCATCTGTGAGCAAATGGAAAGTAGCGGTTCATAGTGCAGTGGCAACAGGGTTATTGAAGGTTGTAGACTTGCCTGAATAGATGGGTCTTCAGGTTACTCTTGAAGGTCTTGATGGTAGGTGAGAGCTAGTTTGTCGGGGTAGTGAGTTCCAGTGTATGGAGAAGCTCGAGAGAAGTCTTGGAGATGGTTGACTGGTGATGATACATTTGTAACCGACACTGATGAGTAAAATCAATTGGCCAAAGTCCAAACAGTTTTATGTTTTCTGTGAAATTCTAGAACCTATTGTTTTAACTTTGTTTCTATTGGTAGAAAGTCTTCCGTGGGAAGACAATCAGTCTTCCCTTTATGGCTTTAGTTTGGCAGGCAGTTTTTTTAAGGCAAGTAGGATTTTGGCACATACAGGTAGTTTAGTAAATCCTTATAAAACAATGTGTTGATAATAGTAGTATTATTTACGTGGTTTATACAATATTCCCCTACTATTAAGATAATACCAACTCATGACCATAGAACACCTGTCACCCAACATTTACTCCACATCTTTCTGCTGTGCATGCAGTTTATGGAATGGGATAACATTGTTTTTCGGTAAACACTCAGCTTTGTGAACATAACACAGGATTTCCTGACGGATGTTGTTTAGTTTAAACAACATCCTGGAGGAATGCTGTGTATGGGAAGTCAGGCTGACGTATCTGAGCAGGCCGGTGACAATGGACTCGCATTTACATCCTTCCTGTTTTTCCATGTATCATACAAGACCAGATCTCACCGTGTGCTTCCATATGTTGTAACTGGGGTGTTGGCAATTCATTGTCAAGTCAGCTTCATGCATTGTTTATGCAGAGTCCATGCACTGAAGTAGTATAGTCAGTCATGTATAAATAAAATATGCTTCTGACCTATTTATTATGTATCATAATATGTGTCAGGGTATTCTCTGATCTTTCCTGTTCACCAAACAGCACTATGGAGGAGATTTATCAAAACCTTGTTGTTGAGTTGTTGAGTTGCCTATAGCAACCAATCAGATTGCTTCTTTCATTTTTGAAAAGGCTTCTGAAAAATGAAAGAAGCGATCTGATTGGTTGCTATGGGCAACTCAGCAACATTTCTTCTGTACAGGTTTTGATAAATCTCCCCCATCTTTGTTGGCTTTGGCTGATAGCAGACTTGCCCCTATTCCCTTACATATATTTAAATGACAGTCCAACATTGATAGACTATCCTTAGAGGGAAAATGTCACCTAGATTTATTTTTAACTGGTTAAAGCCACATACTATTATGAGGAGATATGCTTTACAGCAGGTCCCATAACATACAAAGTCTCAGCTTAATATTAGGCATTGTGGCTAATTTTTTTTAAATATTGATAATAAAATGGAAAAAAAAATATTCTTTAAAATGTGTTTAACATACAGACAATAGGTCATTTTCTGATGATACATTTCCTTTAAAGTAGCCATACAAATTAGTCAATCTAGGTGGGACCAGCTAACCATCAGTAGTGTATGGAGGTGTCCTGACTGATGGCAGGTGCCAGGGGAAAAAAGTATTTTGCAGAAGGGTCTACATACCATAGAGGCAGACTATGTGGCAGCTATGGGGCCCCTGGAAAAAAGGGTCTCTGTCTTAGTTGGTCCCATTACTTTTTCTATTGGTAAGAAACTGTGTAGAACTCCTCTCAGTTATCTGCATTATCAGCATATTAATGGAGGTGGGTATTGGCTGATGGGTTATGGAAAGCAAAAGGAAACAAATACCAGGCCTTTTTTTGTCCTGGTTGGAGAATTCAGACACCATAACAGGAGGGTCCCCCTTTCTTCTATGTATGCCATCCTGTGTTGTTAAGGGAGATAAGCTGCAGCCAGAGATGACTGGCAGTGGCCTATTCCTCTCTTCCTTACCTACTGTATACACATGCAGATGAGGCCCAAGGATGAGTAACCGTGCTAGCGTAAGCAATGAAAGGGATTCTATGGTATGACACCTGCTGATGAAATATTGATGACCTGCGCAGTGATTTGCCTTCATACACAGCAAGAGACTATAGTGTGCC
Source organism: Hyla sarda (assembly GCF_029499605.1). Taxonomy (NCBI): domain Eukaryota; kingdom Metazoa; phylum Chordata; class Amphibia; order Anura; family Hylidae; genus Hyla; species Hyla sarda. Next base: position 347,805,176 of record NC_079191.1, on the reverse strand, counting down.
AGGAACAAGCACAGCCCCTTCCCTCTTCTAAGCAGGGGGTGTCCTAAGAAGTCTAGCCCCAACCCAATCATATATTGATTTCCCATTCTATGGTTGATCCATTAAATATATAATGAATAAAAAAGGTGAAGGTATTCATTGCTGGAATTGCTTAGTATGTTGATTCAACTACACCTGTATTACTACGTTTGCTTCTTTACAAAATACAGAGACTAAATAATAGACCCCTACTGTCGCCATACAATTCTATCCATAGAAGGAAAGTTGCTATTAAGAGAGTCCTATAATCCATAAAACACCTTATACATGCTGACTGGAAAACAGGGAAGAACTCACAATTCTGCATAGCTTCTGCTTGTCATGGTTTAGATCCAGTAATAGACATATGATGGAGATTTTAAGTATATACTAGTTCATATACATATAATGAACAATGTTGCAGGAAAAAAATGTGTTCCATTTATTGGTATCATCGATGTATGGAACTCCAGAAACCCAGGCCTTAATCCCTGAGTGTTACGTATATAAGGGCAACACCTGGTATTTGTTAATGTTACAAAGCCCACGAGTAAAGGGTCTAGCTAAATCATTCCATGTAAAGCTACTATATAAGGACATTTCACTGGCCATGCTTCAGCTATAGCACAGTATAACATATCTTGGCTGTGTTATATTGGCCATGCTGCATTTTCTGTTTTAGACACTTGCTTGGCTTATCATAAATCACATCTGAGTTTCATTATTCCTTTTTGGAATGGGGGGGGGGGAGCAATGGACCTAATGGTTAATATAAACTTTATAGAAAGTTATTCATATTCCAGGACTCCTTTCAATGTTTTTTTTCTTACTGGATACATCAAGTATGGACATTTAAGTGGACATTGTATGCTACACTTGGATAACTGGAGGTGAAGTATGTGTGGTTGATGGAGAATGGACTGTAGCACTTCATTGGATAATCATATCTTTCACACATTTGACATAGCGGAATTTGGTTTATGCACCGCCTCAAATAACGTTTTTTTATACAAAAAGTTTTACCACAAAATGTATCCCCCCCCCCCAAAATAAAAAAATTATATATATATATATATATATATATATATATATATATATATATATATATATATAGAGGAAATGTGTTGAAGAGACAGCACTGGACTTCACAGCTGTACAAGTAATCATCCAGGAATGCCAGCCCGGAGAAGCATACAAACGTGTAGTGGATACAGCACCAAAAAGCCGGAGACTCAAATCTTGATGGAGTGTGACTTTATTCGCTCCCCAAAATGCTGGGGAGCATTTTCGGGAGCGAATAAAGTCACACTCCATCAAGATTTGAGTCTCTGGCTTTTTGGTGCTGTATCCACTACACGTTTATATATATATATATATATATTGTCCTACAAAAAAATTCTGATAGATGCAGGGAAAAACAATTTGTTCTGTGCATAACTGTATTTCTCAGATATTGAGAAATAATAGGAAGAGGAGGAAAATGTGTATTTTTTGTAGTTGATGTAAAGTATACCACAAGTTTACTTATGCATAACAAAACAAGGTGCACACCCATATGAGATACAGCCTAACCAGACCAAATTCCCTCTTTCTGGTTGTACTGTTAAATATTTCACATTATGGCCCTGTACCTCATGTACCAGTGCATTGATATGTCAGCATACAGGCTGTCAGTGGGTGGTTGCCTACTGGCACAAGCTTATCCTCAAATAAGTGTAATTCCGAAAGTACAATGGGCTGAACCGCGCCCACTACATGCTGTCTTAGCATCTGATTACAGCGTCCAGTGCTTGCAGTAAATGAGTGCTGATTACATAAATTATAAATAAATAAAAAGTTTATTACAAGATTCAACCACCGCACAGGGAGGGCTGCGCAAACCATTGCTGGATTGCGGGCCCACAAACAACGATTTTTTAGCAAGACAACACAAAGTGATCAGCAAGCACTCGTTCATTGGCTGATCGCTGGCCCTATTACAGGGTGATATTGGCCTGTTTGTCTAATAACTGCCCCATGTAATAAGGCCCTTACCAACATCAGGTTACACTGAAGCCTACAGAAATTCTTAGAATTTAGCCCAGGGGTTCGTTGGTTGATAAGATCTAAATTTGACCATGCAGACAAAGGTTATCTCTTTTCCATGGGTACACATTTTCTGCTGTGATTTTAGACCAGGTTCATTCTAAGTTCGAGTATTATGTTTGACATGCATGCTTTAAAGATGCAATTGAATGCCCTAGAGGTGACCAACTTTATGCCTACATCTGGCATTGACTCTCACGGTAAATAGAAATGATCAGTACGGTTTTTGTATGTTTTCTGTCTGCTATATAGTGATTAGCCAATATACATTTTTTAATAGGGTAAAAAACTAGTAGCTTATAAAAGGACAAAATAATTTTCTGAAGAAAACGAGACAACAAACTATTGTAGTAAACTAAAAACAGTCAATAATAATAATTTTAAAAAAATGCACACATCATTTAAATGAACAGAGATGGGAAAGGAAGACAGATTAAAGCCCACCAAGGTACCTGGCAGGTCTAGACAGGAGCCAAGATCCTAGTTCATTATTAGTGATTGAGTGCAAAAAAAGGAAACTAGTACTAAAGCTTTGCTTCTTTCTATAGGAATAGTCTAAAATATACCGTAAATGATTCCAATATATTTCTTTTTTCTAGTGGCAACCACAAGTTAATCTCCTAAGATATTGTACACATACATAATAGACAATTTTTCTAGGATGTCAGTGAACATATTTGCATATTTTAAGCCTAGTGTCTTGACCAAATATGGCAAAACTTGTGCCACAGCTTTCTCTGAGCCACAGTCAGCAAAAAGTGGGCCAACCCTGAGGCAAGATCTTCAGAGCATAGCTACGTGTAAAAAATGACATTAATCCATGTCTCTTATTGATGTAATCGAGAGTGGGGTTTTTGATGGAGAAGTCTGAGTGATTTGTACATAAAACAAAAAGATGTAAGTTTTGCCCGTATGTGAACAGACATGCCAATTCAGCCACACTGCGGACAGATGTTAGCTGCAAGTCTATGGAGAATTGCAAAATCCATTTGGAATTTTTTATTGTACCGTTTTTTTTAACCCTGTCAGCGTTTTTTTTTTTTTGCAATTTTGGGCTCCCTTTCAGTTTTTGAAAAACTACCTCATATTGAGACTTTGGTGTTTTTTCGGGAAACTCTTGGCGTTTTTTCCCCATAGAAGTCTATAGGAGTGAAAAAAAACGCTTTAGCATTAGCGTTTTTTTCCCCTCACTTTAGTGATCTAAAAAAGGGACGGAGTTAGCTTATTTTATTAAAGGGGTATTCCAGGCCAAAACTTTTTTTATATATCAACTGGCTCCGGAAAGTTAAACAGATTTGTAAATTACTTCTATTAAAAAATCTTAATCCTTCCAATAGTTATAAGCTTCTGAAGTTGAGTTGCTATTTTCTGTCTAACTGCTTTCTGATGACTCACGTCCCGGGAGCTGTGCAGCTCCTATGGGGATATACTCCCATCATGCACAGCTCCCGGGACGTGACATCATCATTGAGCAGTTAGACAGAAAACTTCAGAAGCTAATAACTATTGGAAGGATTAAGATTTTTTAATAGAAGTAATTTACAAATCTGTTTAACTTTCCGGAGCCAGTTAATATATATAAAAAAAGTTTTTGCTTGGAATACCCCTTTAAATTAAATCTTTGCAGCGCTCTGCAACCTCTGCTCTGACCTCCGGCCAGCCAGTGATGTGAGTATTTGCTGCTCAGAATGGTGATTGGTCCCTGATTGAAAATTAATAAAATTTGGTTCAAAAAAATATGAATTCTGTTGCCTCCAATTTTTCCATCCCTACTGCATCATTTTTTTTCCGTACCCCAATAAAATGATTAAAAAAATACGCCTGCAGGGAAACTGCCAAAGGGGCCAAAAATGCAATTTAGAAAAACTGCCAAAGGAGCCTGTCAGGCCCAAGGCCTGATTATGGAAACATACATGTGTTTTATAAGACATGGGTGAGTGGTCATTCAGACGGTGTATCCTTTGTTTTTGTGTATTGCATTTTATTGGGGGGTCTGGCTGTTTGTTTGTATCTCCTTTGAAGTCATGCACTCTGGTCTCATCATATAATCAAAGAGATAAGGGGTCAGGAAGAGAGATGCCCCACCTGGTGGGATCAGAGGGGAGGGGGGGGGGGGAATGGAGTTTCCCTCCAAAGAAGCAGATAAGACTTAAAATGCTGGACTCAACTGGTGTTCAATGCTGGGCCACAAGCTGACAAGACCATCCTAAGAACAGCTGGAACTCACTCTCATGGACTGCTATATCATCATGCTGTAAGAACTTCATCTTTTGTTTTCTGAACTTGGCTTGCTAAACTCCTTCATATTTTTGTAACTGTATGTCATTTGTTTATTTTTATGCATAGCACTGTGATACCTTTTATCAGATTAAATGTTTAATTAATCAGCTCTGGTCTTTGATCTCTAAATATATGAGCTCACCTTTCTGAAGGCAGCTCTGGTGGAAACACGTTTATCTAAGGGTTAATTTGGTGACTTGCTGGGACTAGTTGTGGATACCCAGAGGTCTGGCAGCCTTAACCCTTGCACCATCACACTCTCTCTAATGTCTTGCCTGGACCAATAGGGTGTGATAGTGACAGGGCCAAAAATGCAAATTTAGGTTTTTCAGGTGCAAAAAAAAGTGGAACTTTGGCCTAAGGCCTGTTTCACACAGGCGTAATGTGGGCACCTGTATTATGGCTGCATGTCCTGGCCTGACTGTAGGTCTAATGACCCAAACTCATGGCTTGATAGGGATGCAAATTAGGCTTGTACTAGTGTAAAAGCAGGTGGAGTTGTGAGATCAAGTTCAACATAAACCCAGTTCACATTAGGATTTACTATTCATCTTGGTTATTGCCTCTACATTGAGTAAGTTGCTAAATATGCCTAAAAAGCCTAAAAAGTTTTTGGCTCTTATACCTGGCTGTATAATGTAAATTTTGGTCTGGTGCTATTGTTAGGTTGTGTGTTCCACAGCTTTGTCCTGCCAAGTTTGAAAAGAATTATGGGGGTGTTATGCTGCGGATTATATTAGTTATTGAAGCTAAGCTGTAAATTATACCTCCTCTGCTTAGTCATGAAGGTGGTGTTCTTTTTCTTATAGAAACATAAATGCTGTATGTGAATACTAATCTTATTATAAACTGCTAAATCTCTAAGGAGGATTGAATCATTACTGTTTTCTTTGTGATATTTTATGTCACAGTTATCTGTACTGTTATGTCTATAGTCTGAAAGGTGATATTTTTTTAGGATGGAAATAAAACTCATAGCAATGATCAGCATAATGTTCGTAGTCATGTGGAGTTCCTTATGAAGGTACTTTACTTATACTACTGCAAAGGCCAATGACTTTAAATGGACACTGTCAGATCTATGTCAGATCCAGATGCATATTCATGCACTCCCTCCGTATCTCCCTCTCCTCCCCGCTCGGTATGTGACTCCACTGCACATGTACCGGCTTCCTGTGTACATCCGGAAGCAGCCTCAGCGCAGTGGAGTCACATACAGAGCGGGGAGGAGAGGGTGGGCATGAATATGCATAAGTCAGGCGGTGCTCTGGGCCGAGCGGCGGTGATGTCACAGTGCCAGATGAAGGCCGTAACCCCACCCATGCCAGTTAGAAGAGGATTCACATATCTGGAATAATGAAGATAACGGGCGAACGGCGGGGCAGATCCAGGCATGGTAGGCATCATATTGATCAGCGTCCCTCGCACTACCAGCCAGTACCTCTGGGAGATTTGGTGACAGTTTTCCTTTAACCCCTTTACGACCACGGACGTAAATGTACATCCTCATGTAGCGGTACTCAGCGCACCAAAACGTACATTTACATCCTGTGTATGACCTCGAGCATCGTAGCGGTGCTCGCGTCATACACAGCAGGTTCCGGCTGCTAGCAGTAGTTGGGGACCCGCTGGTAATGGCCGACATCCGCGATCATGTGGATGTCTGCTATTAACCCCTCAGATGCCGTGATCAGTACAGATCACGGCATCTGCGGCAATGCGCATGTTAAAATAGATGATCGGATCGCCTGCAGCGCTGCCGCGGGGATCCGATCATTTGTAATGGCGGACGAGGTCCCCTCACCTGCCTCTGTCCGTCTCCCGGCGTCCCCTGCTCTGGTCTGAGATCGAGCAGACCAGAGCAGAAGACAGCCGATAATACTGATCAGTGCTATTTCCTATGCATAGCACTGAACAGTATTAGCAATCAAATGATTGCTATAGATAGTCCCCTATGGGGACATAAAATTGTAGAAAAAAAGTTGAAAAATGTAAAAATAAAAAGTAAAAAAAAGTGGAAAATCCCCTCCCCCAATAAATAATGAAAATTGTCAGTTTTTCCCAATTTACCTCCAAAAAGCATTTTTTTTTCATAAACATATTTGGTATTGCCGCGTGTGTAAGTGTCCGAACTATCAAAATATAATGGTAATGATCCCGTGAACGGCGTAAAACGTAAAAAAAAAAACTAATAAAAATGCTGCTTTTTTGTCACATTTTATTCCAAACAAAGTTAATAAAAAATGATGTAAAAGTTTTATATATGCAAATGGGTATCAATAAAAAGTAAAGATGACAGCGCAAAAAAAGAGCCCTCATACTGCCCTATATACGGAAAAATGAAAAAGTTATAGGTGGTCAAAATAGGGCAATTTTATATTACTGATTTTGTACAAAAAGTTTTATATTTTTTTAAAGCGGTATAAAAATATAAAAGTATCTAGCCATGGGTATCATTTTAATTGCATTAACCCACAGAATAAAGAACACGTCATTTTTACCGTAAAGTGTACAGTGTGAAAATGAAACCCTCCAAAATGTGCAAAATTATGGTTTTCATTAAAATTTCCTGGCTAAAAAAATTTTTTTGGGGGGGTTCGCCATACATTTTTTTTGTAAAATGAGCGATTTCATTACAAAATACAATTGGTCAGGCAAAAAACAAGCCCTTATATGGGTCTGTAGATGGAAATATAAAAGAGTTATGGATTTTAGAACGCTAGGAGGAAAAACCGAAAATGCTAAAATAAAATTGGCCTGGTCCTTAAGTTTAAAATGGGCTTGGTCCTTAAGGGGTTAATAGACTTAGTAATTATAACATCTTTTTGATATAAACATGTACTTTTTTCTTAAGCCTTGCTTAAAAAAAGTAAAAGTCAGAGACGTTGGGCATACACACACTTGTACGATTTGTTACTGTGTTTTACAGGGAAGGAAAATACTCCATTCAGTAACCAAACAATTTTCCATACTACAGATAAAAGGGCTCCTTGGTAAATGTAGACTTCTGTAACACTATAGAATAGCCTGTTATTGAGTGATAGGTGTTGTCTACTAATTCCTAGATCGGAGTGACCAGAAAAAAACTGAGAGAAACCAAATGGAAAAAAGGTGGGATATTACTATCTCCAGATGAAGGGGAGAGTAATACCTGACACAGCTACTTCAATAGGCTCCATGGCAGATGCTTCTCCCATTGACACAAAATACCTCAATTCAGATATCCGCACATATTCATCAGGTACTGCACAGTTCGGCTTAGAATACTTCATGACATGGTGTACACATGGCCATAGCTCCAGAATAAGGGAAACGTTTTATTGAAAGGCAGGTACGGATGTACAAGTAATCTGGGATAGCATTTTGGCTCCAGTATTTCTAGCAGATTTGGTCAATACAGCATGCCGGAGAGAAGTCCTCATAGGTCTTCACTTGATTTTTTTCTGACAGTTTTTGGAATACTGCCAGTGCAGTTTTTGAGCCAAAGCCAGAAGTGTATTCAAAAGGAATAGGACATATAAAGGAAGGACTTACACTTTTCCTCCCTTATGGATCCACTTCTGACTTTGGCTCAAAAACTGCCAGAAAAAAAAACAAGTGGAAACTTAGCCATAGGATGCGCATCAGGTGTTCCATCCCTTCTCTAGTTTATTGATGATTTAGCAAGATAATAATGCAGTTTAATTCAGGTTGTTGGCAGCATGACAGCCAATAGTATTCAAGACGCAAAAATAATTAATCAAGGAATAATGATACTTATAGACTTGTACCTCAGTATTACAAAAAGTAGCACTTTAAGTAAATTGTACGAGATCACAAAGATAATGCAGATCGCCTGATTGTTTGCTCTAAAGGGGTACTCCGCCCCTAGACATCTTATCCCCTATCCAAAGGATAGGGGATAAGATGTCAGATTGCCGTGGTCCCGCTGCTGGGGACACCGGGTATCCCCGCTGCGGCACTGCGCTAACATTACAGCACAGAGCGAGTTTGCTCTGCATGTAATGACGAGCAATACAGGGGCCGGAGCATCGTTACGTCACGGCTCCGCCCCTCGTGACGTCACGGCCCACCTCTTTCAATACAAGTCTATGGGAGGGGGCGTGGCGGTCGTCATGCCCCCTGCCATAGACTTGCATTAAGGGGACGGGCTGTGATGTCATGAGGGGCGGAGCCATGACGTCACGCTGCTCCGTCCCCTGTATCACCCGTCATTACACACAGAGCGAACTCGCTCTGTGCTGTAATGATAGCGCGGTGCCGCAGCGGGGATCTCGGGGCTCCCCAGCAGCGGGACCGTGGCGATCTGGCATCTTATCCCCTATCCTTTGGATAAAGGATAAGATGTCTAGGGACGGAGTACCCCTTTAAAGGTCAGGACCTCTGCTGACACAGCTTGTATCTGAGATAGGTTTCTATTGTGTGTTTATACAAGAGAATTCTTCAACAGTCGTTTCGCTAGACAATTTGCTTCATTAAAGTGTCACCCATACTAACATGTTGGTACAGGCAGGTAGTGCTGGTGAAATTGACAACTAACCTACACCAGATCTGTTCGCCTGTTATTTTCTTTAATCTGGCTGCAGGCTTGTTGCATGGCAGAAGAACGCTGACGTCACAGCTGCTGCTTCTGTGCTGGTTCCCGATGCAAGCAGGCCTGGGAAAGCAGCAGTGGTGACGTCAGCATTCTCCTGAAACTCCACTCATGCACCAAGCCTGCCGCTGGATTAAAGATAACGGGCAAACTTGACCATGAATCGGTAAGAATTATTTTAATCAGTGTCACCCGCACTACCTGCCTGTACTAATAGCTAAGTGTGGGTAACACTGATGACAGTTTCACTTTGAGACCTTGATGAAATTAATTGTCAAACAAAACGGCTGTTGCCTTGTTTGTCCTTACCTAATTTTAATTGAAGGTTCCGGGATTGGTGACTGCTGCGGTCTTATTTTTCTTTTTATGCATACAACTTTACTAGCTTTACTGCAACTTTGTACTAGTGGTCATTCTTGTTAATCCAGGGGCGTAACTGCAGTCTCACCGGGAGCATGAGGGTACCCAAAGAGTCCCTTTACCTCATATGAGGAGATCAGTACTGTTACAGACACATAATAGTTTGAGAGACAGGTTTTGTATTGGGGACCAAACATACTGAGTCCAGGACAGCGGACCAAGGCTTATCCTACATTGGTCGCATATCCTAGCAATTAGTTATCACTGTCTGTAATGAGGTAACCCCTTTATTGGAGAGATATTTGGTATCAACCAATAATACCAACTATAACAGTATCTATAGAGGATTGTCAAACTGATTTCCTTCAAGATATAAGTCTTCAAATTATGTCTAGCAACAGTCTGTAACAATAAAAACTCATGTGCTTCTTGGGACTTTTAGTAAAGTTGGTGACATATCCAATGTTTACTGTAATGCTTGAAATTAGTGGTTGCCATATTATCTGTTACAATGTGGACAAAGATGTTAAGAGAGGTCTACTAATCACTTACCATTAAGCATCATTGTTATATTTTTCCCATCCCTATCCACACGTAGAGTTAGGAGTCCCCCACCTAGGTAGGTAGGGTTCTCAGGGTAGGTATTCACCTGTTATCCTATCCCTTTCCTTTTAAGTTGGCACTTTGATATTTCTGTATTTCTTCACATTCATCATGTGTTTTTTTTTTTTTTTTTAGTAAAATTGATTCTATTGTATCCTAAGCCCAATTGGTGTACTTTCAAATTTCTTTTCAACAATGGGGACAAAGACAATGCAGAGATAGAAATAGGATATTAAACTACTTTATGCACAAGGACTAAAGCAATATCTCCAGATACAAAGTGACAACTATACCAATATGCCATTACATTAGGCTCTCATAAAAGGAAAGAAGGAAAGGGATGACTCAGAGAAAGTGTCATTCCATGGTCGGCGGAGCTCTGGTCATCATTAGAAACATCCTGGTATTGGAAAGGAAGTCATTTTACTGCTAGTTCTGTGATGTAATACAAGGGGGATCTGTGCGGTGGCCATTTGTGTGCACATTGGTCATTTCCTGACTTCTTCACAAAAAGTAATGGTTTTGACTAAGAATGAAGTCACTAAGAGGCTGTCAAATGTTGAGGAAGTTTGACAACTATGTTCTGGAATAATTACTTCTTTTATTTCTTATAGCAAAGGAATCCAAATTAGTAACCTACATTTTGTAACACTTTAAAGGGGTACTACAGTGGAATTTTTTTTTTTTAAATCAACTTGTGCCAGGAAGTTAAACAGATTTGTAAATTAGAAAAAGAAAGGCTGCCTACACCTCAAGGACAGTAATTTAAATGAATTAATACATTTTGGCTGAGACCGTGCTTCAAATATTAATATTACAAAGCACGGTCTCAGCCTAAATATATTAATATTTGAAGCACGGTCTCAGCCTAAATTTATTAATTCATCTAAATTACTGTCCTTGAGGTGTAGGCAGCCTTTCTTTTTCTTTTTTCATTATTGTTACTACACACCTGGGTATAGGTGTATTTGCCTACTTTGCCTCAGCCAGTATTTAATTGTGAGCTGCGCCAACTTCTATTTTTATAGATTAGTAAATTACTTCTGTTTAAAAATCCTAATCCTTCCAGTACTTATCAGCTGCTGTATGCTGCAGAGGAAGCTCTTTTCTTTTTGAATGTCCTTTCTGTCTGGCCACAGTGCTCTCTGCTGACACCTCTGTTTGTTTCCGGAACTGTCCAGAGCAGTATAGGTTTGCTATGGCGATTTTTTTTCTACTCTGAACAGTTCCTGACACGGACCGAGTTGTCAGTAGAGAGCACTGTGGTCAGACAGAAATGAAGTTCAAAAAGAAAAGAACTTCCTCTGGAGTATAAAGTAGCTGATAAGTACTGGAAGGATTAAGATTTTTAAATAGAAGTCATTTACAAATCTGTTTAACTGTCTGGCACCAGTTGATAAAAAAAAAAATGTTTTCCACTGGAGTACCCCTTTAAGACTTTTTCAGATATATCATTAGGAGAGGTTATTAATGGGTGATTTAAAAAAAAAAACCTCCTTAGGGATAGGGTCACACATTGTGTGTCCACAGTGTATTTCACACTGCGCAAAATCCATATTCCTCTATGAGCAGGCACACAGGGCTATCTGCGGGAGCCCTGTGTGTGCAGTGAGGTTTGGAGACAGGCCTAGCACACCCACGTGACTATGATGCATGGGCCCCCGTCTAAACCTCACTGCTTACACAGGGCTGCCACCGGGTAGCCCTGTGTGTCTGCTTTTAGGAAAATATCCGGCGTACTTTCCTCTGCGCAACGGATTTATTGCAGCGTAAAATATGCCGCATATAGGCTAATATTGACCCTACCCTAAGGGTGTACGGTACAGTATCCTGTGCATATTTAATGCGCAGGATTTGAAGTTGCAGATTTCAGTGTAAGCTAAATGGCTGAACACAGCTTCAAATCTGCAGCTTCAAATCCTACATATCAAATATGCGCAGGATATTGTACGAGTGAATGCATCCTAAGGGTAGGGTCACACATGTTGCAAAACTACAATTCCCAGCATGCCCGCACAGCCAGAGGCTGTGCGGGCATGCTGGGAATTGTAGTTTTGCAACATCTGGAGGGACCCTGGTTGGGAAACACTGCTGTAGTATGTTCAGTAGAGTCAGGACAGCACATCATCAGGGTCAATAAACAGAGGAACTTGGTAAAAATAGAGTGTCCATGCTGGTGCGGGCATGGTGGGTACAGAGTACTCAATTACTTTCTGTGTAAATATAACTAAATGGATGTGTTAACAAAGGCATTAGAGAAGATAGCTGACAGTGTCTATGTCCAGCTTCTACCTACCTCTCCAGTTTGATCAAAAATGCAGGAAATCTTCAACTCCTAGAATACAGTGCAGCATATGGTCGATCCCAGTAACCCAAAAAGCAACTTTAAAGGGAATCAAAGAACAGGCATTTTATTTTTTATTTTCAAAGACAGCGCCCTCCTTGTCTCCACTTTGGGTGTGGTATTACAACTTCAATGGAACTGAGCTGCAGAACCACACCCAAACTGGAGACAGACAGCAAGAGGTCTTTGAAAGAAAAAAGGCCTGCTTTTTGATTCCCGGAATACCCCTTTAAAGGGGTATTCGGGTGGAAAAAAAAGCATATTTACAAATCAACCGATGCAAGAAAGTTATGCAGATTTGTAAATTACTTCTTTGTAAAAAAAACTTGAGGCTTCCAGTAGTTATCAGCTGCTGTATAAAACAGAGGAAGTTGTGTTTTTTTTAATTTATTTTTTTATTCCAGTTTGACCACAGTGCTCTCTGCTGCCACCTCTGTCCATGTCAGGAACTGTCCAGAGCAGGAGAGGTTTACTATGGGAATTTTCTTCTAGTCTGGACAGTTCCTGACACAGACAGAGGTGTCAGCAGAGAGCACTGTGGTTAGACTGGAAAGAACTACACAACTTCCTCTGGAGCATACAGCAGCTGATAAGTACTGGAAGAGTTAAGGGTTAATCTGTTTATTTGATTTGAAAACTTTTTTTTTTCCACCTGAGTAACCCTTTAATTGGCGTGTTATAATAGAGCATTTAGAGGGGTTTTATTTAAATATGAATGAATGAGAAAGATGAAAACTGGAATATGATTCACTTCCTTGTAGTATTTAAAAGAAAGCAGCCAGCGGAGTTCTGTTTGTCTACATGCCAGAAATTACAGTCATTGTTATTACAGAGACAGCGGTAACATGTGCCAAGCGAAGTTATTAAAACATTGTTTCTATTTGAATCACCGACCATCATCATTATTAACCATATAGAGGAGAGCTCTGCAGCATTTTTGCACTAAGCTCCCCAATGAACAGCACATTGCATGTCTAACGTCTATGGGATGGGACGTTCCAGGACATTCAAATAATTATAAACATTTAGAACTTCAGGGGATATTTCTAAAGCAAGCAGATAGTACCGTATTTTTCGCCCTATAGGACGCTCCGGCATGTAAGACGCACCCAATTTTAAATGAGGAAAATCTAGAATGTAAAGTATAGGTCACAGTGATCTTCAACCAGCGAACCTCCAGATGTTGCAAAACTACAACTCCCAGCATGCCCGGACAGCCGTTGGCTGTCCGGGCATGCCAGGAGTTGTAGTTTTGCAATATCTGGAGGTCCGCAGTTTGAAGACCACTGGTATAGGAGGTAGTACTCATGTGTCCCCGCCGCTCCGGACCCGTCACCGCTCGTCACCGCTGCCCTGAATGTCGCCTTCCATTGCTGTCACCGCGTCCCCGGGGTGTCCCCGTCGCTCCGGAACGTCTCTGCTGCCTGGTATCCTCGCTCTCCGTCGCCGCCATCACGTCGCTACGCACGCCGCTCCTAATGGATGATGGGGCGGCGTGCGGGACGACGTGATGATGACGAAGGAGAGCGCCAGCCATGCAGGGGATCCCGGCACGGGGCAGACACCGAGGAAGCAGGTAAGGTCCCTCCCGAACAGCCGGGTTAGTGTCACTTTCCCTTCAGACGCGGCGGTCAGTTTTGATTGCAGCGTCTGAAGGGTTAATACAGGGCATCACCGCGATCGGGGATGTCCTGTATTAGCCGCGGGTCCCGGCCGTTGATGGCCGCAGGGACCGCCGTGATAGGTGTGTATTCGCCGTATAAGACGCACTAACTTCCCCCCCCTGTTTTGGGGAAGAAAAAGTGCGTCTTATACGGCGAAAAAGAGTAATTATTTTCATACACTCCACAATAGATGAGCACGTATATACACACAATGGCCCAGATTTATGTGACTGTGTGAGAGAAAATGTGGAATGATTTTCCCCCAGCAGCCAATCACAGCTCAGCTAACGAGCTGAGGTAAAGTGAAAGCAGAGCTGTGATTGGTTGCTGTGGGAAAATCCCTCCACTTTTTCTCTCACACAGTTTGATAAATCTGGGCCAATGTTTTATGCCCTAATGCTAGTGCAAGCAATATTATATAATATTTGATGCAAATTGATGCAATGAAAATACATACATAAACCTACCGTATATATGTTGAGCAATTATTCAAGATGATGGCCATTTCCAGTATAGAAGATTTCTAGGAGTTTCCTCCATTATGATGCCTTCCTGGTGAATACTACAGTGACAGTCATGTGCTAGGCAGGAAAATGTACTGGAAATGATGCCACAAGTGACATTATATTCCCAACTTGAAATTTTACCCCCCCCCCCCCCCCAACAAAGGGTTAAAGGGGTACTCTGGAGGAAAAACTAAATGTTTTCAGATCAACTGGTGCCAGAAAGTTATACAGAATAATAGATTACTTCTACAATCGTAATCCTTCCAGTACTTATCAGCTGCTGTATGCTCCACAGGAAGTTGTGTAGTTCTTTCCAGTCTGACTCTGACCACAGTGCTCTCTGCTGCCACGCCGAAGTAGCTTTTTAACAAACGGAAAGGTGTGCGTGTATTGATAGATTTAAGACATAACAGTATTGCTGCTGTAGGTATTTACTGTCAATTGACATCAACATTAAGGATATTTTCCAACTTTTTAATAAAAATATATACATAACTGATATACCTGTTTTATACCTGTCAGCTCCTCCCCACGTAGTGCGCATCTCCAATCGGCAGCGCCCATGTCACTACCAGTGACTCACCAGCTACATGCCGCTCTCATATAGCGTGGACCACATGACCCAAGGTGCTTGATCACCTGACCAGGAGGTATGCGTTCCAAACCTCGTTCTGGTCTCATTAACAGGTCAAGGTAAGTAACTCTCAGCTTGCGTTCCACGTACTTTATGCTAGAGCTAAAGATATTAAGTATTCTATTATACTAAGTCTAACATCCTATATGGCTCTAACAGTAAAAACAATATATTCGCAGTGCCTACTTATTATTTGACAGTGCTGACAGGTATACAGCGTGACGCTGGTATGCTGAGAGAGTAGGCCGCCATCAGTGCTGCACACACAGTGTTGTATACAATGTCTATCAGCACATGGACCAAGCTTAAAAATAGGTCCCTGATTAATTAAGCCAATGAAACGCGTCAAACCTACTGTACAACGGAGCCGCTGGATGGGGAACACTGATCTGCAATTTACCGGATATCACAAGGACAAAAGCTAAGTGTGACCTCAGCTACAGATTAAGTGCCTGTGATATTACTGCAATAGGATGTGGATGAAGTGCAATAGACTCAATGGTCTGAGATGTGGAGGAGAGATGTGTATATTTTACTGAGACTGTGAATAACTAACAGGAATCTTGCATATTGTGGATTTGCACATGTATTGGATAGATACTGGCGTGGAGCCTAATAAGATAAAGACTAATACAAATTATGCCACAAATGTGCACAGCAATGAGTGTGCATATGCTGGTGTGGCTTTCTGAAATCTAACGCTAATGATACTATGTAGGAAAGAAGGCAGGAGCCAGCGCTGTGAGTCTTCAGATTTATTCGAGGTAAAAACCTGTCTGACGAAGGGTCACGTGACCTGAAACGCGTCACTATCCTCCCAGTGTGCCAGTATGTGTAACTATCCTGTTCCTTGTTTTTACCTCGAATAAATATGAAGACTCACAGCGCTGGCTCCTGCCTTCTTTCCTACATACTGTATGTGGAGACTGCCAGGCGCTCGGATTAGGAGAAGCTGACTCCCTTTCTCATTTATCGCTAATGACACTAACCTACTATCAGATATGCTTGTGTGATAGCCTGGGGGAGTTGGGTGTAGGGAGTGTAGCTGTGCGGTTACTAAAGGGTGTCTGGTTAACCCTTTCTATTCGTGACGCCAGGGTGAGGGCTCCTCTGTAATGCTTGTCCTACCGCCACCCTTCCCAAGAGCGATAGGGAGGTATGGAATAAATGAATGTCCTCAATTGCTGAAAACTTAACTGAAGATTTTATGCAAGCTTCATAACAGGAACAGTCTCTACAAATGCAAGTTATCTTGGGGATTTACAAAGGTTGAGACCTTAAGCAATTTTGAGTCCTTAGACTGATATGCGCTGTTCCACTGGATTTATGGGAATTAGTTGTGGTCCAGTAGTCACGCTAGCTTTAGCGGGGATTAGCTTAGAACTCACGGTTTAGTTTAGGCTGAGGCCGGTAGGTTTTCGGGCCTAGCGTGTCTTTGAAAGTTGCGCAGATCCGTCCTGCTAGTCCGGCATCCACGAGAGCAGCAACCCAAGAGAGCGATAATTGGCTACAGCTCCCTTATATGGGCAGGGGCTGGACTAGACCTAATTGGTCCAATACTGCTGTCAATCACCTTTACATAGGATTATGGGTAACATGTGACCAAGGACCTCCTAAGGTCCTCTAACAAACCATAGAGGAATTAACATGGTCATATGACCGAAGGTCCTGCGACGCTAACCAGGTAAGCATACTATACATTATATTAAATATACATTATTATTATTAAATATGTACATGTATACATTATAAAATTAGAGTAGAAGAGAGGTGACTAGGGGCTGTCCCACCTGGGGGACCCTACCTGAGCGTAGTTACTCTGACTTTGGGGACGACCATACAAGGTACGGCATGCAATACGGTACCGGGACACCACACTTGAATGGCTACCAAAGTTATATGTGCAGTGTGAACTGCGTTCATAACTAATCCATACTAATAACACTGCAACTAATCTGATCCCTATATATATGGACATTACATTAAAAGCGAAGTTTTATAGGTTCCCTGTTAGTCTTCAGTATATATATATATATATATATATATATATATATATATTGTCTGCTGACACCTCTGTCTGTCTCAGGAACTGTCCAGAGCAGGAGCAAATCCCCATAGCAAACCTCTCCTGCTCTGGACAGTTCCTGAGACAGACAGAGGTGTCAGCAGAGAGCACTGTTGTCAGACAGAAAAGAACAACTCATCTTCAGCAGATAAGTACAGGTAGGATTAAGATTTTTTAATAAAAGTAATATACAAATCTGTTTAACTTTCTGGAGCCAGTTGATTTGAAAAAAAAAAAAAAAGTTTTTCATCAGAGTACCCCTTTAATTTCTCTGGCACTCCCAAGGAAATACCTGAGTACAACACTCAACCACCTCCGTCACTCCCATAGAAATGAATGGATCGTGTGTTGTCTGAATACATACATGATCCACTCATTTCTATGGGAGCGGCAGAGATGCCCTAGTGCTGTAGTTGGGTATTTTAATAGGAGTGCTGAAGAAATTAATGGAGCACGTGCCGTCTGCAGCACATGCTCTCTTTGAGAGCCAGGGGCCCTTTCTGGAGATTGTGGGGGGTCCCAGCAGACGGACTCTCATCATTAGATACCTATCCCATATACTGTGGATAGGAAATAACCTTGTTTTTCACCCGACCACCCCTTTAACAGTGATATGCCACCATTGTCATTATTCTTATTAGTCCTTCCCGCAATGGCGCTTACATTTTTTTTCCCTATATGGCTGCATTCACATCTCGTTTTTGCAATACGGTCCCGTATCCCTTTTTGTACAAAAAACGTATGTCTCCAAACCGGATCGAAACGTATGCACCCGTATGCAACCGTATATGCCTCCTCACGTTTTTAAACCGTATCCGGTTAGAAAACGGATGTCCATTTGCATACGTTTTAATAAGTTTTCCTTGAAAAAAAAGGATACGGTTTTATGTTTGTCAACATTTTAAATAAAGTTCTTTTTTTTATTGAATTTTCCCAAAAAAAGAAAAACAGTATTGTGCAAACCGGATGTAACCATAAGCACATACGGTTCAATTTGGTTACCATAGAACTCCATTTTAAAATAACCGTATACAGGTTGGATACGGTTTTTGACCGGGACACAAAACCGTAGTAGACTGCGGTTTGGTGTACCGTTAAAAACCGTATAAACCCATAAATGATGCAAAACATACACAACCTGATACTACGGTTGGCATACGGTTTACAATGAAATGTCTATATATACGGTTTGCAATACGGTTCGATACGATTTTTTCAATGAAACCAGATACCGCAACCGTATTGCAAAAACGAGATGTGAATGCATCAGACACACAAAAACGTACACTCACAAGCACACTAGGACTACTATTATAGAAAGCCTGCTAGTCTATTCCTGGATTTTGGGAGAACATTTATCCAAAAATATGACAAGAGTAAACAGATGTTACCAGTGAAAGAACAGTATAGATAGGCTTCTATGTTGTGTATCTAAACAAGAGATATATTCAGTCCTGCTACATCTGTGTCTATACCAGTGTTTCCCAACCAGGGTGCCTCCAGCTGTTGCAAAACTACAACTCCTGGCATGCCGGGAGTTGTAGTTTTGCAACAGCTGGAGGCACGCTTGTTGGGTAACACTGGTTTATACACACATACATATATGATTCTTGGTCTTATGACATCATTCTATCATTTCCTTCCATCATGAATAGTATTTTCTTGTATGCCGAGCACATGACTCCGGGAAGAATACCCCCCAGTATCTGCCGAGCCCTGAAAGAGTCATCTATTTCCACTAAATATCCATTCATCTTTCCATTTGTAATCCCTGTTACAAAACATTCATGCAGAATACTGCCCAGGGATGTTCAGTAATGTTATCTCGATGTGGACAGATAGTCAGCAGTTGTTCCCGAAGCATCCGCCCGCCATCTCCTTATGCAGAGACTGTATCCAACAGCTGGTTCAGAGACATTCCTCTATCTTCTCTTTATCTATGTAGGGGTCACTTGATGCCTGTGTATATTTATAGAGAATAGATGCACTGTGGTCAATGTATCCCTGCAGCACAAAACGTACGAAAACAATAGTTCTGTTCTTTAGGAAATGATGATTTGCATAGTATGGTATGGCCTAGCTGTCCCTATCGTCGCTTTTTATTCTATAGAATAATGCCGTGATTTTACAGTATAACTTAACTAGGCACTGTTAGAATCAAAATTTTTTATATGTTGTGCATCTCGCCAAAACATTAAAGGGGTACTCCGCTGAAAACATCTTATCCCCTATCCAAAGCATAAGGGATAAGATGTTAGCGACGGGACCCCTGCGATCTCTGGGCCGAACACAGAAGCTTGCGGCCTCCATGTTTGTGCGTCACGCCATGCCCCCTCCATTCATGTCTATGGGAGGAAGCGTAGTTCATATAGCTGTCACGCCCCCTCCCATAGACGTGAATGGAGGGGGCGTGGTGTCTGGCATCGCCAGTCATCGGGCATAGAGCGGAGTTCGCTCTGTTCAGTGAATGACAGGGGTGCCGCCATGGAGATCGTGGTGGGATCCCCGCAATTAGACATCTTATCCCCTATCCAAAGGATAAGATGTTTCCAGTGGAGCACCCCTTTAATTTTTCTAATATACTTTGTTGAAATATTTTATCTACTTTTAAAAGAAATATCGGCTTAAAAAACACTACTGGGGTCCTCATGTCATTCAAAACATAATCCTGTCCGGCTGCAGCATCATCTTTGTCCCAGCTGAAGCACAGGCAAGGACAAAGTCCAGGAAGTGAGGGCAGGGAAAGTACTCCTCGGTGCTCAATCTTGCCCTATCAGACTGCAGCATGAAAACAGGGAGGAAGGGGTTACAGAGCAGCCTGCAGGGATTGTGCAGGCATAGTGAGTGAGGGCGTGCTCTGTGCTTTCCTTGGACATGCCTGTTCCTGAGCAGTGGATGTTAGAATAAGGGAGAAGCAGAACAGAGGGATTTTGAGACAAATACAGAGGTATGACACATAAAAAAAATATATATGTTAACCTGCATGACCTAGTGAGTAAAATATATTAGCAGTATTTTTTCTGTGATATAACAGGTATACTTTAATACTGTTTTGCTAATGGTTTCCCGTGTGATTTTAACTTCCTGCTGCACAAGGGTGCCACGAGGGTAACTAACCGAAATAGGATTTATACAGCTCCCTTTGAGTTGACTACAATATGCATTTAGTCTGCCCCCCTAATGGGAGCCTGGTACTGTAGACTGTGCATATGTCATTTCTGAAAATGGTGCTAAGAACCCTAATGACCTTAATATATCATTTATATTATAAAGGGGTTATCCAAGAATAGAAAAACGGAGACAGAACAAAGTCGTTTCTTCCAAAAACAGCACCACACCTGTCCTCAGGCTGTGTGTAGTATTACAACTTGGATTCATTCACTTCAAAAGAACTGAGCAGCAATACCACAAACAACCACAGGATAGGTGTGGCACTTTTTTCTATTTTTAAGAAAATTGCTCTTTTTTCTGGATAAGTGATTATTTGTCCATTGGCATGTATGCATCTATGTGATAAATGGTTTGTCAGAAAGCTTTGTTGTTTGTCTGCACTGGCCACGTCTTTAAGTGCACATCCCATGTTAACAATAAATGTTGTTTTAAATGTAGTCAATGTAAACATGAGGGTAAAGAAAGTGCAAAACGATTGTCTTTTTTCGTGGGTTTTTAAAAAATGTGGGAATACCAAGATCTCTATGATCTATTGAGTCTTTCATGTACTATTATCAATGTGAACATGGTGGTGCACTTGAGGTACCTGATGAAGGGTCCAGACTGACCCAGAAATGTGTTATACATTCACAATAAAATACTTTCGTATTTTGTGTCATCCCAGGGTGGTAAGATTTAGAGTTTTATATTGTTTTTAGCCAAGATGGGAGGGGGGGGGGGGTGCTGATTTAGGTCATCCCATCTCTTATCTCATCTGCTGTTACTTTGCCCTTAAGCCATGTCCCTTATATCCAATACCCCACTCATGTTTTTATCATGCATTGGAGAAGGTCCTGTAGTTGGGGCCATCATGATCTAACACTATACTTTTCTCTGCTTTCTCATTGGCCGCCACAGGGGCTACCATTACGTTATGTTCTCCCTTATGGTTTTGTCATTGAACGGAGTGTTTTCAGATTGGTTCTTTGTCACTTTAGTGTGTGATAGTCTACTAATAATGTAATACGTTATGGATGTTATGGATATGTGTGACATCATGTGGATTTGGACATGACACATAATGACCTTGTAAAATCTGGTGAAAGTTTAACTAAACACGTAAACTGTTCTTGCTGACATACACGGCATCAGTGTATACACAACATAAGGATAGTACAGGGTTATCCTCCCTGTCCCTTTAAATCTGTAAAATCCCATTGCCGGTATTATCATACGCTCCCAGAATCCACTTTTCTGATGATTTAGCACTTGCAGGACTGGGATAAATCTCCGGCATCATTTCATTTCACAGGCTCTTTCCTCCCATTTTTCAGAGCTGATTTCATACCAGCAGAACGATTACTTTGGAGAGCGACATAGCAAGAATGTTCCGCCATCAGCATTTCTCTTAATCTTTTTATTTCTGCAAGAACAAATCATTATGTAACCGCTTTAGGCCCAATAACTACATTGAGTAAGAGCGCTTATAATTCAGTTATGGTAATACAGGGTGCGAGCAAACTGGATTGTAAAGTAATTTTGTAATTCCACAAATGGATTTAAGAATGGAGAATTAGACTGTTGTTGTTGTTAGATGATTTCTTTTGAGCATAAGCTGTGATGGTAATAGGACATCGGGATGTCATGTAAACCGGGATCAACTATTCCTGAATGTTATTACAGACATTTACATCACTTGTCATTGATTCTGTTTTACAATGTTTTAAAGGAAACCAAATGGATACCATGTCCCTCATTTACTAAGCTACTTACTTTTTTTTTGGGGGGGGGGGGGGGGGGTTTGGCACACGCTGTTCGCGACATGTCTGCGCCAGTAGCGACATAATGCCTCTCATTTACTAAGCAGGTTTTGTTTTTGTTTTTTTGGTGCAAGCTGTTTGCCACATGTCTGCGCCAGGGCTGCCTCATTGTGCGCCAGCATGCCACATAAATGCATCGAAAAAATCAAGCAAAACCAACTACTCAAATAAAACCAAACAAAAGCGGTGTGGCAACTAATTTGCGTAAGAAACCTAGTTATTTATTAAGGTTTCCGGCTTAAAAAAGAGAATTCTGTGGGAATAATTTCTGACCAAAACAAAGATAGTCTGACAATAACCCTACAAAATCACATTGCCCAATTCCTTCACGCACACAAAAATTATCCACACATGGATTATTAAACCTTCAACAAATACAACCCTAGACTCTTAGTCAATGAGGGCTACTGTGTCACGCTTAGCTCAGAACATGAGGGAGCAGAGCATCACAAAGGGATTCAAAGAACACCATAGACAGACATCATGCACTGCCCCTAGATAGTGTAGGTACAGTGGAGATCAAAAGTTTAGGCACCCCAGGTAAAAATTTGTATTAATGTGCATAAAGAAGCCAAGGAAAGATGGAAAATCTTCAGTTTACCCCTCTTGATGTAATCCCCCGTGTTTAGGATCATTATCCATTTGTAGAAGCTATCCTCTCTTTAACTTCAGCTTTTTCACAGATTGCATCAAGTTAGTATCCAAAATGTGCTGTAATTGTATTGAATCCATTTTTCCTTCTACTCTTGAGATGTTCCCTGTGCCACTGGCTGCAATACAACCCCAAAGCATGATTGATCCACCCCCATGCTTAACAGTTGGACAGAGGTTCTTTTCATTAACTTCTGTTCCCCTTCTTCTCCAAACATACCTTTGCTCATTCCGGCTAAAAAGTTCAATTTTAACCTCATCGGTCCACAGAACTTGTTTCCAAAATGCATCAGGCTTGTCTATATGTTAATTTGCAAAGTTCAAATGCTGATTTTTGTGGTGAGGACGTAGAAGAGGTTTTCTTCCGATGACTATTCCATGAAGACCATATTTGTACAAGTATCTCTTTATAGGGGAATAGTGTACCACAACTCCAGTGTCTGCCAGATCTTTCTGGAGGGATTGTGCAGTCACACGTGGGTTTTGAATTGTTTTTCTCATAATCCTGCGAGCTGTTCTGTCTGATATTTTTTTTGGTCTTCCAGATCTTGCTTTAACTTCCCCTGTTCCTGATGACTGCCATTTCTTAATTACATTCCGAACAGAGGATATTGACATCTGAAAACATTTTGTTATCTTCTTATAGCCTTCTCCAGCTTTGTGAGCGTCAACAATTTTCAGTTTCAGATTTCTAGACAACTGCTTAGAAGAACCCATGGTGCTGATTGTTGGGGCAAGGTCAGATGAGTCTGGGCATTTAAAACCTTTGAGATTGACATCACCTGGTCTTCCCAGATGATGATTGAGAACAATCCATGGCACTGGCAGATCTCAGCTTTGCAAAGGGGGCAATGCTATAAATTCTGCAGGGTGCTTAAACTTTTGCAGACGCCATTTTTTTGTTTTCTGTTATTTTGAAAGTGTAAATGATAGAAATAAAATCTAACTTTTGTTGACATATTATAAGAATGTCTAATCTGTAATTTGATGCCTTTTGGAGATTTTTCCATCTTTCCTTGGCTTCTTTATGCACATTAATACAATTTTTTACCTGGGGTACCCAAACTTTTGATCCCCACTGTATATGAGATAGATAGATAAGGTAGGTAGATGAGATAGATAGTATAGTATAGGATAAGATAGATAGTTTAGGTATATAAGATAGATAGATACCAGAGTAAACTGCAGCACACAAAAGTCCAGTAAACCAGAGTATAGTTTATTCCGTCTTCAGATAGTGTTCACAGAAGAGCTATGTTTAGACCACCTCACATCTGTCTATCTATCTATCTATCTATCTATCTAGCAACAGGAGAATACAGCAGCACACTGCTAGCACAAAGATATAGATGAAACATGAGTATATAGATAAAACATGAGTATATAGATAGAACATGAAAAGCTATACAGCTGTAATGCAATAAATGAAGATATGAAACTATGAAAATATGAGGTACTTAGCTTGCAAATTTGGCGCCAAATAGCGTGGACCGTCCCACCACGGTAAGGTGACCTCATTCTGGGACGGACCCTACACTGTGTATATGCCTCTGTGTGAACAGTACAGCAGGCATGCAAGGTCTGAAACATCCAAGGCACCTTATATACACCTAATAGAGGTGGGTGGGGTGCAGGAGCCAACATGGAGGTAGCCACTCCCCTGTATGTGTAATACAACCAAAGGATAAATTGGCCAGCACTATTGATCCAAACTATCGTAAAAACCTGGCCTGCAGGTGCAAGCTGCTGGGCTAAATATACAGCAACAGGAGAATACAGCAGCACACTGCTAGCACAAAGATATAGATGAAACATGAGTATATAGATAAAACATGAGTATATAGATAGAACATGAAAAGCTATACAGCTGTAATGCAATAAATGAAGATATGAAACTATGAAAATAGATTGATAGATAGATAGAAAGAAAAGGTAATATATCATATATATTATAGTCACACATATTGCTGCTTTTTCATATTGTAATAGTGAGGTTGAGGGAACATTGCATTAAAGACATTCATCGGTATACAGTAGAGTCTATGACCTGTATATAATTCCTCTATACAGTGTACAAATAACATGCCCACAAACCACAGCCAGATGACACAATAAACAGTACCATCATAGCCAGCAGCATGTCCCCTATTAACATCACCAGCTGGATGCCTCCCATACACAATGGTGAATGCTGAGTGTACTGGTACAATTTGCAGTGGTCTTGGGCAGTGAAGTGGTTAATGGATTACATCCCTGATGTGTATTAAATTGTGTCATTGTATATTGTATTATGTGCTGATTCTTTTTATAACATTTACAGAGATCATAATACAAGGATAGATCAAACTGAAAGCGAACATATCAATAATATCCTGGATTTAGTGGTTGTTACTTCAGAAGACAGTGTTGGATTTATGGAAATAGTCATTGCCAGTATCTATATCAGACAAGTGTATATCAGATTAATTTCACTCCAAGAAAGGAAACCACGACACTGGGTAAATTTGCAATTAAAATGCCTTCTTTATTTTAGCATAGCAGGTCAAAGAAGAGCTGGACCAAAACGCCAATGCATTTTGGTCCAGCTCTTCTTTGACCTGGTATGCTACAATAAAGAAGGCGTTTTAATTGCAAATTTACCCAGTGCCGTGGTTTCCTTTCTTGGAGTGAAATTGTGGAGATTCTGTCTTTTTCTACTGAGCACGGGTATGTGGATTCAGCCTCTATATTACAAATACCGTCCAAGCTGTCTGTGAGTGGTGCGGGCTCACACCCTCCCTTTACCGGATATCAGATTAAACTGTAATAGATGTAGAGAGGAGGCAGGACAAATACTGCTCTCAATGACCTGGTGCAATGAATGAATGTTTTCATGTTGGATAGTTGTATAGGGAGAGCTTAATTTGCAGTATGGATGCATGGAGTTGTAAGTAGGTGTTCAATTACCTTTGGTTGTATGGAGCTGTAAGTAGGTGTTCCATCACCTTGGGTTGTATGGAGTTGTAAGTAGGTGTTCCATCACCTTGGGTCGTATGGAGTTGTAACTAATCATTCCTACACTTTGGGATGTCTACTACAGTAGGTGCTCCTTCACTTTGGGATGTATGGAATGATAACTAGTCATTCTTTCATCTCGGGATGTATGGAATTGTAACTTGGCATTCCTTCCTCTTGAGATATATGGAGTTGTAACTAGACAATGCTTCACTTTGTAATGCATAGGCATACCTTTTCGTTGAGATATCTGGAGTTGTAATAATTCCACCCTTCACATAGAGATGTATAGAGTTATAACCAGACATCCCTTCACCTTAGGGTGTATGAAGTTATAACTAGCTATTCCATCACCTTGGGATGAATAAAGTTGTTACTAGGCTTCCCTTCACCTTGGGATGTATAGAGTCATAACTAGGTGTTCTTTTAAAGGGGTACTCCGCCCCTAGACATCTTATCCCCTATCCAAAGGATAGGGGATAAGATGTCAGATCACCGCGGGGCCGCTGCTGGGGAGACCCGGGATCCCCGCTGCGGCACTGCGCTATCATTACAGCACAGAGCGAGTTCGCTCTGTGCGTAATGATGGGCGATACAGGGGACGGAGCCGCGTGACGTTATGGCTCCGCCCCTCGTGACATCATGGCCCGTCCCCTTAATGCAAGTCTATGGCAGGGGGCGTGACGACAGCCGCGCCCCCTCCCATAGACTTGTATTGAAAGGGGTGGGCCGTGATATCACGAGGGGCGGAGCCGTGATGTAACGATGCTCCGGCCCCTGTATTGCGCGTCATTACGTGCAGAGCGAACTCGCTCTGTGCTGTAATGATAGCCCAGTGCCGCAGCGGGGATCCCGGGGCTCCCCAGCAGCGGGACTGTGGCGATCTGACATCTTATCCCCTATCCATTGGATAGGGGATAAGATGTCTAGGGGCGGAGTACCCCTTTAAGTTGGACAAATATTTAGTGTGCTCTCTTGTCCCTTTTATGGTTCATAAAAATAAAAATAAAGGATTTTGAAAGGGAAATTACCTAGTCGTAAAGTCTTGTAAAAGGCTAACATGACCTTGCTGCTATTTTCATTCATGTTGCTTAGTAGAGGAAATCCACTTTAGAAAGTAAAATTGCAGAGTGGAACCATCAGATCTCTCAGTAATTCATGTGTTGAAAGAAAATGAATGACCTGTGAAAATGTGTTATTGAGACACTGTCTTCTGTGTTTTGTAGGTTCCCTTTATTCGAGGAAAGAAACACACATGACACGTATATTGATGCCATTTCCGTCCTGTACTTCTGGACAAGCTTGAAGTCTTCTCAAGACTGGGATTAGCTGAACTTCAAACTACAACTTCAGAATGTTGTTGAGTGCCTACTAAAGCAGCAGAGCCAAGAATGTGACTTTTCCACTGAAACATAGACTTTAAATCGGGTCATTTTATCCTGCGTTGGTACCCAAGACCTTACTAAGATGCCTGCCAAAACCCCCATATACCTAAAGGCTGGAAACAACAAGAAGGGTAAAAAATTTAAACTGAGGGATGTATTGTCCTCAGACTTGATCAGTCCTCCTTTAGGAGATTTTCGGCATACTATACACATTGGTAAAGATGGACAACATGATGTCTTTGGTGATATCTCTTTTCTTCAAGGTAACTATGAACTGTTGCCAGGAAACCAAGGAAGACCAAGAAATGGTCATTTGAATGGACATGGACACAATGAATTTCTGAGGGCAAACAGCACTTGTGAGGCAGTATTTTCTGACACATCTTCACCCGTTCTTAAAAATGCAATCTCTTTACCAACAATTGGTGGTTCACAAGCATTGGTCTTGCCCTTGTTGTCTGCTGTAACTTTTAACTCTAAAAGGGACTCTTACAGCCCTTCTAAGTCACCCAGACTTAGCTGTGAGCCAGTGTTAGAGGAAAAGTTGATGGAAAAGTGTGAGCCTTATGGAAGCGAGCACCAATTCGACCGTGAAAGCTCATGGAAAGTCAGTGGCTCAGCGTCGTGCTCCACCAATGGAAGATCAAGCCATTCATCTAGTCTCTCTGAACAATATAGTGATTGGCAAGGGCTTGACTTGTTTGAAGATAGCCATGGTCCTTGTGATGTTGGGAACACTGATTTAAAAACAGAGGAGTCTCTTTCTGACTTGGCAGGATCTCTTTTAACCCTACAGCTTGACTTGGGCCCTTCCCTTTTGGATGAGGTGCTTCATGTAATGGACAAGAATAAACCATGAAACAGTTAACTCACAGGGTTCTTCAGACACATGGTACATATACACTATTTAACAGCAGCGATTCCATTTTGGTCCACATGTTTTTGGATATCTTTCCACAGGGCATGTTTTTCATGGTTAGTAGCAATACTGGAGTGAAAGATTCTGTTTCTGTTCTTAATATGAAACCAATGTAAATATGAAGGTCAACTTTTCCATTTTAATGTATTGTTTAACAGTTTTTGGACATTATTTGAATAACCTATGTGGATCACGACTGTTAAGTCACCAATCTACCTATATGAGATACTTCTGTAGAACTTCAGTTTGTTAGCAAACCATTGCTTTTTTTCATAATCTAGTCCCTCTGTGTGAGAACTCTAAATGTGATCCCTTAATACTTCGGACTATACTATTAAGCATATCTGTGGGTCTTTTTTTTACAAACATCTTACACAATTGGGGGATATTTTGATATCTGCATACAGATATGGACTCTTCATTTTACTTCACTTGTATTTTTCTATTCATGTCAATGAATGTTGCATTTTATGATATATTTCAAATGACAATTCAGCTTTAGCAATAAGTGTCTTTAAATTTCCATTTTACATAAAGAGTTTATGATGCCAAGCGTTAAGCTCCATGAAAGGTTTCGATGATCATAAGTTATTTCTGTTTAAATATCCTTGTATGTGCCTTTGTATTTTTTACTGCAAAGTTTGTATTTTTTAGATACTGCATCACCATTTGTATTGCTTGCAGATTTTTCATTGCAGGTCTGTTTTATATTTTTGTGAGTGTTCAAAGACATGCACATCTTTTTTTTTATTTTTTTTATCTTATGTAAGTCCTACAAATGCTTACAGCTTCTATGTTACTTATGTAAATGAAGCCTTCATTCAACACATCGATCAAATGCCTACAATGAATAGTTCAGGGGGTACTCCAGTGGAAATTTTTTTTTTTTAATCAACTGGTGCCACAAAGTTTAACTGATATTTAAATGTATTCTATTTAAAAATCTTAATTCTTCCAGTACTTATCAGCTGCTGTATGCTCCACAGTAAGTTGTAATTCTTTCTGGAGTTCTTTTCAGTCTGACCACAGTGCTCTCTTGTCAGGAACTGTCCAGAGTACAAGCAAAACCCCATTGCAAACCTATCCTGCTCTGGACAGTTCCTTATATGGACAGAGATGTCAGCAGAGAGCACTGTGGTCAGTAGTGTTGCTCGCGAATATTCGCAATTCAAATTTTATTCGCGAATATCGCATATTCGCGAATATTCGCGAATATAGCGCTATATATTCGTAATTACGAATATTCGTTTTTTTTATTTTTTTTATTTTATTTTTTTTCACAGTACACATCACAGTGATCATCTCTCTCTGCTTCCAGCTTGTGTGGTGTAAAGAAAGCTCTAATACTACTGTGTGAGACCGGTGTGCGTATTTTTGCATATGCGAAAATTTACATATGCTAATTTTCGCATATGTTAATTTTCGCACAACGCGAATATTCGCATATGCGAAAATACAACGAGAATATTACGAATATGCGAATATTCGCGAATATGACGAATATTCGTCCGAATATTCGCGAATTCGAATATGGCCTATGCCGCTCAACACTAGTGGTCAGACTGAAAAGAACTCCAGAAAGAAATACAACGTCCTGTGTAGCAAACAGCAGCTCATAAGTACTAGAAGGGTTAAGATTTTTAAATAGAAGTAATTTACAAATCTGTTTAACTTTGTGGCAAAAATTTGATTTGCACCTGAGTACCCCTTTAACTGGTTGAAAGACAGTATTTATAGATTTTAGCTTGTAAAAGGGAAACTAAACTCTAAATTTATAAGTTGGCTTTGAACATTAAAAAGAAATGCAATATCTTTATCAGTTTCTTACAGTCTACGATTAAGCACTTGACGGTGCGAAACGAGTCAGATGTTCCTGCTCTGTATTGTGACTCCTTGCCAAAGCAGAAATAAAGCAAAGATTCTTATGCATATCCAGTGCCGGACATTCTTCCTTTTTGAATTTTTTTTTTTATCGTTTACTCATTTCACTAATTGTATTTGACTTAAAGGGGTAATCCAGTACTAGGCATCTTATCCCCTATCTACAGGATAGGGGATAAGTGTGTGTTTGCAGGGGTTCTAGTTGCTGGGACCCCCCCATGATCTCCTCATTCTGGTAATCCACATGCACAAAGTGATCTCCGCTACATGCCAGATTACTGTTGACGAAGCTGTGACCGACACGCCCCCTCCATATATCTCTATGAGAGAGATGAAGATACACAAGCGCTGTATCTCCGTCTCTCCTATAGACATGAATAGAGGGGGAATGTTGGCCACGGCTGCTCCGCAGGAGATCACGGGGTCACAGCGATCTGACCTCCCCCAATCAGGCATCTTATTTTCTAGCCTTTAACTAGAGCATAAGATGTCTAGTACTGGAGTACCCCTTCAATTAGATGTGCTATGAAGTCCACTTATTTTAGTGTTGAGTTTCCCTTTATGAATGCAGCCAATACTATGTACAGTAGTACATCTGCAATACCGTAAACAGTGTTTGTTGGATTTACTCTGTCACTTTAATGAACACAAATAAAAAGCACTTGTAATTTTTGTTTGAATTAAAGTTTAAATATTAAAATTAAATAAATTTACTTTACATAAAATACAAAAACAATGTGCAGATGATTTATTATTAGCAAAGTAGCATATACTTGAGGCCAATTCTGCTTGTTATAAAAGAAACATATTTCCAATATTTCTTTGATTTACCGGTAAATTAAAACATTTTATAGTGCATCAGTATTTTTTTCCCCGTTAGATTTATAAAGAATCCAAATCCAAGAAAAGATAATTATTGATAGCCAGATAAAAGAATCAAACATATTGTTTGTTAAATTTTATCAAAATTATACAATATTGTTCTCAGGGATTGTTTTGAAATTAGACTGAATTAAAAAATTATTTGTTTAATTTATAAAATACTAGCTGAGAACCCGGCTTTGCCCAGTTTTTCCTTCCTAATCCCTGTTGTGGAGGAAAATCAACAGAGGAAGCTTTTGACTTCATATCCCGTCCTCATATATAGTTGTCATATCGCAACCCCATATCCCGTCCTCATACCCCGACCTCCTATCCCAACCTCCTATCCCGTCCTCCTATCCCATCCTTCTATCCCGTCCTCATATCCCGTCCTCCTATCTCGACCTCCTATCCCAACCTCCTATCCCGACCTCCTATCCTGACCTCCTATCCCGACCTCCTATCCTGACCTCCTATCCCGTCCTCCTATCCTGTTCACCTATCTCAACCACCTATCTTGACCTCCTATCCCATCCTCATATCCCATCCTCCTATCCCGTCCTCCTATCTCGACCTCCTATCCCGACCTCCTATCCTGTCCTCATATCCCTTCCTCCTATCTCGACCTCCTATCTCGACCTCCTATCCCAACCTCCTATCTCGACCTCCTTTCCCGACCATCCCGTCCTCCTATCTTGACCTCCTACCTCGACCTCCTATCTCGACCTCCTATCCCAAACTCCTATCCCAAACTCTTATCTTGACCTCCTATTCTGTCCTCATATCCCGTCCTCCTATCGCGACCTCCTATCCCGACCTCCTATCCTGTCCTCATATCCCGTCCTCCTATCTCGACCTCCTATCTCGACCTCCAATCCCAACCTCCTATCTAGACCTCCTTTCCCGACCATCCCGTCCTCCTATCTTGACCTCCTACCTCGACCTCCTATCTCGACCTCCTATCCCGACCTCCCATCCCGTCCTCATATCCCGACCTGTAAAATGTGTAGCAGGTATTGAAATATCTCCAGCCGTACAGAATTTATGTGGGGACATACATTTCCTATTGATTTGTATGGGACTTTATACAAAAACCCCAACCCTCACAAATGGGGGTAGTTAAGGATTAAATTAACTATCCTAAATTTTAAGTGGACATATAAGTAACATGTGACCAAGTATTATCGAAATATCTCCAGCTGTTTGGAAGTTATGCAGTAACATATATTTCCCATAGACTTGTATGGGACTTTAAACAAAAACCCCAACACTGGCAAATGGGGGTGAGTAAGGGTTAAATCACCTATCCTATGTTTGTTGATGACATATAAGTAACATGTGCCAAGTTTCATGTTAATATCTTTAGCCGTTTGGACGTGATGCTGGAACATACACACACACACACACACACACACACACACATACATACACACAAAAAGGGCTCTAGGTCTTCCCCAGGAAACTATAGACCGGTAAGTTTAACGTGCATTGTGGGTAAATTGTTTGAAGGACTTATAAGGGATTACATACAGGAATACATAGGGGATAATTGTATTATAAGTGATAGCCAGCATGGGTTTACTAAGGATAGAAGTTGTCAAACCAATCTAATTTGCTTTTATGAAGAGGTGAGTAGAAGCCTTGACAGAGGAATGGCTGTGGATATAGTGTTTCTGGATTTTGCTAAAGCATTTGATACTGTCCCTCATAGACGTCTGACAGGTAAGTTAAGGTCTTTGGGTTTGGAAATTTTAGTTTGTAACTGGATTGAACACTGGCTCATGGATCGTACCCAAAGAGTGGCGGTCAATGATTCGTACTCTGATTGGTCCCCGGTTTTTAGTGGTGTACCCCAAGGTTCAGTACTGGGCCCGCTGTTGTTTAATTTATTTATTAATGATATAGAGGATGGTATTAACAGCTCTGTTTCTATCTTTGCAGATGACACCAAGCTTTGTAGCACAGTACAGTCTATAGAGGATGTGCATAAGTTACAAGATGACTTGGATAGACTAAGTGTCTGGGCATCCACTTGGCAAATGAGGTTCAATGTGGATAAATGTAAAGTTATGCATCTGGGTACTAATAACCTGCATGCATCGTATGTCTTAGGGGGGATTAAACTGGCAGAGTCACTGGTAGAGAAGGATCTGGGTGTACTTGTAGATCACAGACTACAGAATAGCATGCAATGTCAGGCTGCTGCTTCCAAAGCCGGCAGGATATTGTCATGTATCAAAAGAGGCATGGACTCAAGGGACAGGGACATAATACTCCCCCTTTATAAATCATTGGTACGGCCTTACCTGGAATATGCTGTTCAGTTTTGGGCACCTGTCCATAAAAGGGACACTGCGGAGTTGGAAAGGGTGCAGAGACGCGCGACTAAACTAATATGGGGAATGAAACATCTTAGCTATGAGGAGCGATTAAAGGAGTTACAATTGTTTAGTCTTGAGAAGAGACGTTTAAGGGGGGGATATGATAAACGTATATAAGTATATTAATGGCCCATACAAAAAATATGGAGAAAAACTGTTCCAGGTTAAACCCCCCCAAAGGACGAGGGGGCACTCCCTCCGTCTGGAGAAGAAAAAGTTTAGTCTCAAGGGGCGACACGCCTTCTTTACCATGAGAACTGTGAACTTATGGAACAGTCTACCTCAGGAACTGGTCACAGCAGGAACAATTAACAGCTTTAAAACAGGATTAGATACATTCCTGGAACAAAATAAGATTAATGCTTATGAAGAAATATAAAATCTCATCCCTTCCCCAATATCGCGCCACACCCCTACCCCTTAATTCCCTGGTTGAACTTGATGGACATATGTCTTTTTTCGACCGTACTAACTATGTAACTAACTATGTAACATACATACACACAAACATTTTTTTTAAATCAACTGGTGCCAGAAAGTTAAGCAGATTTGTAAATGACTTCTGTAAAAAAAATATTTACCCTTCCAGTACTTTTTAGCGGCTGTATGCTACAGAGGAAATTCTTTTCTTTTTGAATTTCTTTTTGTCTTGTCCACAGTGCTCTCTGCTGACACCTCTGTCAGGAACCTCTGGACAGTTCCTGATACAGGCATCAGATGTCAGCAGAGAGCACTGTGGACAAGACAAAAAAGAAATTCAAAAAGAAAAGAATTTCCTCTGTAGCATACAGCTGTTAAACGTACTGGAAGGGTAAAGATTTATTAATAGAAGTAATTTACAAATCTGTAACTTTCTGGCACCAGTTGATTTAAAAAAAAAAATGTTTTCCACCGGAGTACCCTTTAACCTTTAGTATAGTCTGTCAAGGCTGTGCCATTTGCAGTCTTTTCATGTCTAAAATAACTATGTGCCCTACCCCATGGCATAACATACATATAATCTGTCAAGACTAGATCCTAGTCAGTTCCCTTCAATTATGTGAAACAGGTGTGAACAAAGAGGCCATCAGGGAAAGACCGCATAAATGGCCCTTGTAAATTGACTTATTTTCTTTCAAGTAATACTAGACTCTGCTCTGAAACTGAGAAGGTGTAGACATCGTTTTATGGGCCAAGACAATATCGGGGAGATTTATCATCGTTGCTTTGGTAAGCGAGTTCTGTAGGCATTTTTATTTTTTTTGCTTTAGTTTTGCTTATGAATACCTTTTTTTTTTTAACACACATAAGCAAAAAACAATAAATGACTTCAGAACACCAATTTGCAGCTTTGAAAAAAATGATATATATATAATGTGTGTGTGTGTTTATTACATTTTTTTACCACTTTTTTCCCCCCTTAATGTAAGCGTTTTTTTGGTTTAATGTTAATAAAATGGTTAACAAGGGCTTTTGGGGGAGTGTTTTTTTAGGAAATGTTTTATTTATTTTTTAAACGTGTTGTGTTTTTTTTTTCATTTACTTGACAGGCTTAGTAGTGGAAGCTCTGATATAGACGGAATCCATTACTAAGCGTTAGCCACAAAAACAGCTAGCGCTAACCCACAATTATCACCCCGGTACTCACCGCCACAGGGGTGCCGGGAAGAGCCAGTACCAAAAGGCCCGGAGTGTCAAAAATGGCGCTCCTGGGCCTAGGCGGTAACAGGCTGGTGTTATTTAGGCTGGGGAGGGCCAGTAACAATGGTCCTTGCCCACCCTGGTAACGTCAGGCTGTTGCTGCTTGGTTGGTATTTGGCTGAGAATAAAAATAGGGGAACCCTATGCTTTTTTTTGCATAAATAATTATAAAAAAAAAACGCATAGGGTCCCCTCTATTTTTATTTTCAGTCAAATGCCAACCAAGCAGCAACAGCCTGACATTGCCAGGGTGGGCGAGGACCATTGTTACTGGCCCTCCCCAGCCTAAATAACGCCAGTTTATTACCGCCTAGGCCCAGGAGCGCCATTTTTGATACTCTGGGCCTGTTGATATTGGCTCATCCTGGCACCCCTGTGGCGGTGGGTACCGAGGTAATAATTGGGGGTTAGTGCTAGCTGTTTTTGAGGCTAACGCTAATCCCCGGCTTGGTAATGGTTTCCGTCTATAAGATGGCTTCTACTACTAAGCCTGTAAAGTAAATAAAAAATACAAAAACACAACACGTGTAAAAAAAAATTATTCCAAAAAACACTCCCCCACAAGCCCTCGTTAACCATTTTATTGACATTAAACATTTTTTTTTAAACGCTGGTCATCGGCACAGTCCACCGAATCCGAAGATACACGGATCTGAAATGAGAAAAAAAAACAAGAAAAATAGGTTAATACATTTATTGTCACCTGCCCACTCATCTCCTATGCCGCAGACTACAACTCCCAGCATGCCTTACAGTAAGGACATGCTGGGAGTTGTAGTCATGTGGTGCGGGAGATGTCACCTACTGTTAGGATTCGGCAGGCTGGATGTGGATCCTCTGTGTCAGCGAGGGATTGGCGTGGACTGTGTCGGTGGACCGGTTCTAGGTTGCTACTGGTCTTCACCAGAGCCCGCCGCAAAGCGGGATGGTCTTGCTGCGGCGGTAGCAACCAGGTCGTATCCACCGGCAACGGCTCAACCTCGCTGACTGCTGAGAAGGCGTGGGACAGAAGGACTAGACAGAGGCAAGGTCAGACGCAGCAGAAGGTCGGGGCAGGCGGCAAGGTTCGTAGTCAATGGAGATAGCAGTTATGGCAAACACAATAAACGCTTTCTCAAGGCACAATGGCAACAAGATCCGGCAAGGAAGTGAAGGGGAAGTGAGGTTAAATAGACAGGGAGCAGGTGGAGGCTAATTAGACAGATTGGGCCAGGCACCAATCATTGGTGCACTGGACCTTTAAATCTTAGAGAGCTGGCGCGCGCGCGCCCTAAGGAGCGGAGCCGCGCGTGCCAGGACGAGACAGCCGGCGACCGGGATAGGTGAGTGACTTGAGATGCGATTCGCGAGCGGGCGTGTCCCGCTATGCGAATCGCATCCCCGCCGGCAGTGTCAGTGCAGCGCTCCCGGTCAGCGGGTCTGACCGGGGCGCTGCAGAGAGAGGAACGCCGCGAATGCTCCGGGGAGGAGCAGGGACCCGGAGCGCTCGGCGTAACACCTACCCCCCGCTGTACGACTACAACTCCCAGCATGCCCTTAAAGTCAGGGCTGCCATCAGAAATTTCGGGGCCCCTTACACAGCTTAGGGCCAGGGCCCCCTGTGGCCCGCCCCATTTTATTATTTTTCCTAATGATATAATCTAATATAACCTATTCTGGTTACTGTGAAACCACACTAAAATTGGCCAATATTCCCACATACTGGCCCAGATTTATTAAACTGTGTGAGAGAAAAAAAGAGAGATTTTCCCACAACAGCCAATCAGCTTGTACTTTACCAGAGCTCGTTAGCTGAGCTGTGATTGGTTGCTAGGGGAAATCACTATTTTTCCCTCACACAGTTTTATACCAGTAAGCGCTCTGCAGACAGTATAAGTGATTATAGTTACAAAAGGGTCTTACAGGTGACGTCTTCTCTGATCGAAGTTGTTAATTTTTCCTTTTTTTTCCCTCTCTGACCTGGGCCATTGTGAAGATTTCTGTTTGCTGTGACTCCACGGAACCTGTCAGAGCAGCCAGACAAACATTTCAGGCCCCTTTCTGCAGCATAATGCACAACACTTTACAAATTCCCCATGCGTATGGCCCCACACAACAATAGCGCCTGCTTTGTGTCCTCATATACTTATAGGCTCCTCTGTGCCCACATATAGATATATAAATATATATATAGACCCCTCTGTGTCCCATATAGATTTCTTGACCCCCCCCTTTGTGCCTCCATACAAATTTAAACCCCTCTCTGTATCCCCTTATAGATTTGCGGACCCGCCTCTGTGCCCCCATATGCCATTTCTAGACTCCCCCCCCCCTTTGTGACCCAATATACATTTCAAGACCCCATCTGTGCCCCAAAGAAAACATTTCTAGAATCCCCGTGCCCCCATATAGATTTGTAGACACTCCACTGTGCCCCCATATACATTTCTAGACTTCCCCCTCTATACCCCCATAAACATTTCTAGAATCCCCCCATGCCCCCATAAACATTTCTAGAATCCCCCTCCCCGTGCCCCCATATATATTTGTAGACCACCATGCCCCCATATATAGCTGTAGGCCCTTCACAGACATACTGCCTCCAGCCATATACAGTATATGGCAGGAGGCACTATGTCTTTTTACTGCATTGCTCCACGGCTCTGATCACTGCTACTCCGGTCCAGGTCAGTATCTACTGCTATGGCATATGGGCCATAGAAGCAGTGATCAGAGCTCCGAAGCTGCCCAGGTGCTGGAAACTTGCCGGCCCACACGTCCTCCTTCTGTTCCACACTTCCTCCTCCTTCTGTTCCACACTTCCTCCTCCTTCTGTTCCGCGCCTCTCCTTCAGACTGGGCGCACATCACGTTAGTGACATAACTGCGCACACTGCCTCCCGGCCGCCTTTGCAAATTTAAAGTGGCCACGGCCTGTGAGTACCCCGGACATCCCTGAGTAACCCGGACATCCCTGGGCCCCGAAAGGATATTTTGGAACACAGGGATGTTCAGGTCATTCACACATCCTGCCAGCTGGTACCAGCAATCGATGCTGGTCGCAGGGCCCGGACCACCTGGGGGTACTGGCTCTACCCCCCTAATGGCGGCCCTGCTTATGTTAAGCACATGCTGGGAGTTGTAGTTGTGCGGCAGGGGGCAGGTGACAAGCTTGTCTCCTGCACCCCCCTACAACACCCAGCATGCCCTTACAGTAAGGACATGCTGAGAATTGTAGTTGTGCAGCAGGGGGCAGGTGACAAGCTTGTCTCCCCCCCCCCCCTAAAACTCCCAGCATGCCCTTACAGTAAGGACATGCTGGGAATTGTAGTTGTGCGGCAGGTGACAAGCTCGTCTCCCCCCCCCCACCCCTAAAACTCCCAGCATGCCCTTACAGTAAGGACATGCTGGAAGTTGAAGTTGTGCGGCAGGGGGCAGATGGCAAGCTTGTCCCCCCCCCCCCCCCCACAACTACAACTCCCAGCATGCAGAAAATGTAAGGACATGCTGGGAGTTGTAGTTATGCAAGCCAGGGAAGCGAGCGGTAATGCTCAGGAAATCACGCCGGGTCCCGTGACAAAAAGAGCTCTAAATCCCTTGATAAATCTCTCTTCAAAGCCGTTTTGTAAGCCAGCTCTGGGTTACATTTACACTGTTTTGGAGGGCTTGCTACTTTTTGTGCGACTTTCGCACTTGATAAATCCCTCACCACTGCAAAGTGAAAAATAAAATTTACTTTCGTAAGCTCTTTTGTAGCTTTTTGCTTACAGCCAAAAGTCGCGCAAAGATTCGCTTAGGTGCTAATGTGACTTTTGTAAGCAAAAAAAGAGCTCTAAATGCCTTGGTAAATCTCCCCCTATATGTGTGTGAATATTCAGTCCATAAGTTGGTCACATAGTTTGTGAAATAGTTAAAATATTTCCCATTCCTTGCTGCCCTTCCTGTTTGACCCCTATCCAGAGCTGAGACCTTGAGAATATTTAACCTTGGAGACAACATAAGGCATAGGACATACATCATTCTTGGGAAGCTACTAGGATATTATGATAAAACAAAATACAAGAAACATTTCTTTGGAAAGCCTAGAATATAAAGAAAGTACCAATATATAACAAACCCATGAATCAGAACTGAGAGGAATGAGGGAAATAAATCCTGCGGATAGGGGATAAGTTGTCTATAGGGTTGCCACCTGGCCGGTATTTTACCGACACTGATGATATTTTGGCCACCCTGCCGGTATTTTTATATTAAAAATACCGGCAATGCAGTGGATGGTATTTATCCAACCAATCTTCCAACTCCCAGAATGTTACACCATATACCATACCAGTGTTTCCCAACCAGAGCGCCTCCAGCTGTGGCAAAACTACAACTCCCAGCAATTTAACCCTTAACTACCCTCATTTGTGAGGATTGGGGTTTTTGTTTAAAGTCCCATGTAAATCAATGGGAAATGTATGTTCCCACATAACTTCCTTACGGCTGGAGATATTTCAATACCTGGTACACATATTACAGGTCGGGATAGGTGGCCGAGATAGGAGGTCAAGATAGAAGGTCAAGATAGGAGGTCGGGATAGGAGGTCGAGATAGAAGGTCAAGATAGGAAGTCGAGATAGGAGGACGGGATAGGAGGTCGAGATAGGAGGTCGAGATAGGAGACGGGATATGAGGACTGGATATCAGGACGGGATAGGAGGTCGGAATAGGAGGTCAATATAGGACGGGAAAGGAGGACAGGATAGGAGGTCGGGATAGGAGGTCGAGATAGGAGGACGGGATAGGAGGTCGAAATAAGAGGACGGGATAGGAGGTCAGGATAGGAGGTCGGGATAGGAGGTCGGGATAGGAGGTCGGGATAGGAGGTCGAGATAGGAAGAGGGGATAGAAGGTCGGGATATGGGGTTGGGATATGACAACAATATATGAGGACAGGATATGAAGTCAAAAGCTTCCTCTGTTGATTTTCCTCCATAACAAGGATTAGGAAAGAAAAACCGGGCAACGCCGTGTACCCAGCTATTACTACTATATAGTCCAACATGCTGGGAGTTGTAGT
Organism: Hyla sarda; assembly: GCF_029499605.1. NCBI lineage: Eukaryota > Metazoa > Chordata > Amphibia > Anura > Hylidae > Hyla > Hyla sarda. The sequence continues at coordinate 347,765,261 of NC_079191.1, read as the reverse complement.
TTTGCAACAGCTGGAGGCACCCCTTGTTGGAAAACTCTGACCTATATTATATACTACTATATAGTCCAACATGCTGGGAGTTGTAGTTTTCATTTGGGGCAGCTAATGAGCCACAGGGCATGCTGGGAGTTGTAGTTAGTAACTAACTGCAACCCCCGAATTTAATAAAAAAAAGCTATCAAAAGGTCACACCAAAACAAAAATGTAGTTATAGGGATCAGAATAGGACAACATTTCCCCTGCATATGTGCATCCTGTGATGTTACGCATATATAATTAATTATGCAAATTAGCATGGCTGGTATTTTTTTGCAAGAAAGGTGGAAACCCTAGTTGTCTATGGCTGCAGTACTCCTTTAAGTGTACATTAGTTGTGATGGTCTGTTCCTATAACAAAGCATGTGATTCATGTTTCATGATTATTTCCCACTAACTTTCAGCTAACATCTGGTGCAGCGTTTTTGAGGCAAAAAAAAATGCAAAATGAGAAAAACAATTCTAAATGAACATGAAACCCTTTGAGCAGCTGTTAGCTATAAGATGATGGTCTAAAATTTCTTTACATATAAAATAATGATATTAATTTATGTAGTTCCGACAGATTTCGCAGCACTTCATATATAAACAAACTTACATGGAGGGTAATTAATAAAACTGTTGGCATCAAAGTTTGGAGCTATTTGCATTAAAATTTTTAATATTGTATGAAATGTTAAATACTTTTTGAAGTTGTAAATTACACTTGACAGCTGGTTGTAGTTAACAGGGAAGCAGACATGACTTTAGTGCACTTCTGTCATTAATATGGTGCATTCTTAAGGTGCCCATACACCTTTAGGCTAAATCGGACTTCAGCAGGTTCGGTCAACATACTAAGGTGTGGGGTGGCCATCATTAGACTGTCTAGGTTAAAGGGGTACTCCAGTGCTAACACATCTTATTCCCTATCCAAAGGTAGGTGCGGGTTGGGCGAGCGCAATGATGGACAGCTCGGGAGTGGGCAGTGGCGTATCACTCTTCGGAGCCGTGCGGTGCAGTGGTGAGCAGAGAGGGCTTTTTTCTTTGATTTTCTGCCTTCCTGGACCCTCGGCCATTTTGAAAGTGGGGCGCCATCTTTAGCCTTTGTGGGCGGGGCTTCTGTACGGCAACCATAGCTTCTCCTGCCTCTCTCCGGATGGAGAGGTTGCTGACGTCACACGGTACCCTGGATTGGAGCCTGCTACAACTCTCTGCCCTGACTGTCTGCCTCTAAGGAGTAAGTACATCTGGACCCTACTTGCTGAGACTTGTGGTGCCTGCACTGGCCTATAGGGGCTGCCTACCCCCTACATTATCTCCTGCTGCCTGCACACTGGCCTGGTGATTCTCTACCTGCTCTTGAGAAGCCTGGGCTTGCTGGGACTTGTGGTGCTCCTGGTGCTATCTGTCCCTTGTGGAGCCCTTACTGCTGACCGTACCCTTGTGGCGCCTCCTTACTAGCCCTTACTGTGGCTCTGGCCTGCTGAGACTTCTGGTGCTTCTCTTATCTCCTGAGGACTGCCTCTGCTGTTGGAGTGCCACCTCCTGCCTGCACCCTCACCTAGTGTCTCTCTACCTGCTCTCCATGTGGCCCTGACCTGCTGGGACTTGTGGTGTTGCGGGCCTGCTATACTCTAGAAGTGACCTGTACTCACTGGACTCTTTCTCTGGTGCCTTTCTTTCTGCCCCGTGTGTGGCCCTATTCGATATGGGCGGCTCTCGTAACAAGACTAAGAAATCCAAAGTGTATGCTGAGGCCTCTCATCCGACATCTGATTAGGAAGCCCCCTCTGATGATGGGTCCTCACGCTATTGTGGCCCTTCCCAGGTGAATCATGGTGCTCAAATCCCATTTGCTACCAAGGTTTCTGTGCAGTCGGCAAAGGTGCTGACCCAATACTCCAGATCTCGGGACTGTCCTGGGGGTGACCCTCCTGATTCGCCTCTGTCACTATTTGAAGGGTCGCTGTCTCCCCAGCAGCCACGTTCCCCTGACATACCTGTCTATGTCTCTACAGCTATGGATCATTGGTTCTCGGAGCTTTTGGCTGCCTTTACTTCCTTCCAATCTGTTATGGTGACTAAAGTTGATGAGTTGCGGCAGGAGTTTGTTATCTTGAGATATGAGACCCAAAACATTTGTGAGCACACTGAGGAAGTGGAACGCAGGGTTTCTACGGTGGAAGACGCTCTACACCCTTTGCCGGAGCAAGTTGATTCCCTACAGAGTTAGTCTTAAGTCGTATGGATGATATGGTGAACTGCTTGAGGCATAATGACATACCAACAATAACAACCTGGTGGGCCTCCCTGAGAAGGAGGAAGAGAATGACCCTGTGCTGTTTCTTGAGAGTTGGCTGAAGGACATCCTTCGGTGGACAGGTTTTCTCCTTACTTCACTGTTGAGCGGGCCCATAGAGTTCCGGCTCAGTGGCCCCCTCCTCCTGGAGCCCTCCTCATCCTTTTCTGGCCAAACTTCTACACTTCAAGGACAGAGATGACATTCTCCAGGCAGTGCGGATCAAGGGAGAGGTCATCTGTGATGGAAGCAGGGTGTCCTTCATCCCTGATTTTTCTGTGGAGCTTCGCAAGCAGCGGGTGCAGTTCAGGGAGGTCCGGGCGAAGGTGCGAGCCAAGGGATACAGCTACTACATGCTGTACCCTGCCCGTCTGAGACTGGTAGATGGTGCTTCTATTAAGTTCTTCACTTCACCAACTGAGGCTTTTCATTGGGTGGATGCGGCCCCTCCTGTCAGGCCACCGGACTGAATTGCCCTGGACTGCCTCTTTAGAAAGAGGTTAGGGAGTTAGATTTTTTTTAGGACCTCCATAGGTTCCGGTTCCCTAAGGCCTCTCTGGGTAGTTTTTCTTAGTTACCGGCCGTTTTAGTGTATTGTGGGGGGTGGGGGGGGGGCAGGAAGAAGATTTAGTAATCGTAGTTGTAGCTTTTTCAGCATTCTTTCAACGCCCCATAGTAGTTGTATTTGGAGTCTAGGTCTTCACTGTGTTAGGGTATAGTAGGTTGCTATGTCCCGTTTAGTGTTAGACAGGGTGTTCTTGGGGATGTTTTTGCTCTGGTTGGTTGCCTTTGTTTCTCTGTTCTATGCCTGTGCCCTGTTTGCCTTTCTGTTGGTTGTAAGTGGTATGTATGGTTCTGGTGCCCTGCCCTTCTCCATCCTGGTCCTCATGTGGGGTTTTCCTGTTTGCAAACACTGCTAATTGTTATGATGGGGACCCTAAAGTGGTTAGTTGGAATGTACAGAGGCTCAATTCTAAGTTTAAAAGGGCTTTATGTCTGGACTTTGTGAAATGCCAGTCTCCTCATATTATTTGCTTACAGGAGACTTATATTATGGGTCAAAAGGTTCTGGCTCTTAAATGGGCCTGGATAGCGAGGGGCTACCATGCGTCTTATTCTAATTATTCTAGGGGTGTCTCTGTGTTAATCACCAAGTCTCACAGCTGGAGGTCTCACAGGTGGCCTGTGACAATTTTGGGGGATATGTGAATCCTGGTAGAAAAAAACAGACATGGCCACACATCCATAATTTTGTATTATGATCTAATTGCTTCTCAGCATAATTTAAAAAACTAACAGGTTGTTAGTATATACGTTTTGATCAAAAGGTACAAAGCCCACTGGCCACGTCAAGGCCACCTATTGAGAGTGGGTCCCTAACATCCCTAGCATAAAATGGTGTAGCACTGGGCGGCGACAACCACCGCAACACCAGTGCCCACAGGGGGAACGACCCACTGGCAGAGCATCCCCAGTGCCACCCAAACCAGTCTCCGGTCCGTACCCCCCCACAGACACGGTGCCGCGGCAGCAACGGACGCCGCAAAGCACCACACCAGTGTAAACAAGGTGTAACAGCACACTTACCATGTGCTTCCAGTCAGACTGGGAGACTGCTAGAAAATGAAAGGGCCCAGGTGTAGCTACCTGCTACTTATATAGGGTTGGGCTGAGGGGGTGGGGAGGAGTGTAGACCAAGTGGAACAAAAAAAAAGGGAGGGGATAGAATACACAATGTGAATCCTGGTAGAAAAAACAGACATGACTGCACATCCACAATTTTGTATTATGATCTAATTGCTTCTCAGCATAATTTCAAAAACTAACAGGTTGTTAGTATATACGTTTTGATCAAAAGGTACAAAGCCCACTCGCCACGTCAAGGCCACCTATTGAGAGTGGGTCCCTGACGTCCCTAGCATAAAATGCTGTAGCACTGGGCGGCGTTCACCACCGCCGCGACACCAGTGCCCACAGGGGGAACGACCCATTGGCAGAGCGGCCCCAGTGCCACCCAAACCAGTCTCCGGGCCGCACCCCCCACGGACACGATGCCACACAGCACCACACCAGCGTGAACAAGGTGTAACAGCACACTTACCATGTGCTCCCAGTCAGACTGGGAGACTGATAGAAAATGAAAGGGCCCAGGTGTTGCTACCTGCTACTTATATAGGGTTGGGCTGAGGGGGTGGGGAGGAGTGCAGGCCAAGTGGAACAAAAAAAAAGGAGGGGATAGAATACACAATGTGAATCCTGGTAGAAAAAACAGACATGGCCGCACATCCACAATTTTGTATTATGATCTAATTGCTTCTCAGCATAATTTCAAAAACAGGTTGTTAGTATATATATGTTATGATCAAAAAGTACAAACCCACTCGCCACGTCAAGGCCACCTATTGAGAGTGGGTCCCTAACGTCCCTAGCATAAAATGGTGTAGCACTGGGCGGCGCCCACCACCGGTGTGACACCAGTGCCCACAGGGGGAACGACCCAATGGCAGAGCAGCCCCAGTGCCACCCAAAACAGTCTCCGGGCCGCACCCCCCACAGACACGATGCCGCACAGCACCACACCAGTGTGAACAAAGTGTAACAGCACACTTACCATGTGCTCCCAGTCAGACTGGGAGACTGCTAGAAAATGAAAGGGCCCAAGTGTAGCTACCTGCTACTTATATAGGGTTGGGCTGAGGGGGTGGGGAGGAGTGCAGGCCAAGTGGAACAAAAAAAAAAGGAGGGGATAGAATACACAATGTGAATCCTGGTAGAAAAAACAGACATGGCCGCACATCCACATTTTTGTATTATGATCTAATTGCTTCTCAGCATAATTTCTAAAACCAACAGGTTGTTAGTATATACGTTTTGATCAAAAGGTACAAAGCCCACTCGCCACGTCAAGGCCACCTATTGAGAGTGGGTCCCTAACGTCCCTAGCATAAAATGGTGTAGCAATGGGCAGTGCCCACCACCGCTGTGACACCAGTGCCCACAGGGGGAACGACCCACTGGCAGAGCGGCCCCAGTGCCACCCAAACCAGTCTCCGGGCCGCACCACAGACACGGCGCCGCGGCAGCAACAGACGCCGCACAGCACCACACCAGTGTGAACAAGGTGTAACAGCATAATTACCATGTGTTCCCAGTCCGACTGGGAGACTGCTAGAAAATGAAAGGGCCCAGGTGTAGCTACCTGCTACTTATATAGGGTTGGGCTGAGGGGGTGGGGAGGAGTGCAGGCCAAGTGGGGAAAAAAAAGGAGGGGATAGAATACACAATGTGAATCCTAGTAGAAAAAACAGAGATGGCCGCACATCCACAATTTTGTATTATGATCTAATTGCTTCTCAGCATAATTTCAAAAACTAACAGGTTGTTAGTATATACATTTTGATCAAAAGGTACAAAGCCCACTCGCCACGTCAAGGCCACCTATTGAGAGTGGGTCCCTAACGTCCCTAGCATAAAATGGTGTAGCACTGGGCGGCGCCCACCACCGGTGTGACACCAGTGCCCACAGGGGGAACGACCCACTGGTAGAGCGGCCCCAGTGCCACCCAAAGCAGTCTCCTGGCCGCACCCCCCACAGACACGGCGCCACGGGAGATATGTGACTTTACATTGTTCCTTGGGCTCCTTTTCCTTTGTTGTTGTCTCTGTTTATGTGCCTCCCCCTTTTCAGGTCTCAGTACTGGAGCTGATTACTAACAAACTGTAGTCTTTTCCCTCTGAGCTTGTCCTTTTCATAGGTGATTTCAACATAGCTCCTTATCCACTGCTCAATCACACCACCGCTGCTGACCCTGGTTCCTTTTTTACTTCTTATATTTTTTAATTTATTTTTTCCCATAAACAATACAAACATCATAAACATCACGCGAAGAGAAAACAAAAAAGGACACCGAAAAAAAAAAAATAATAAAGAAGAGCAAATAACTAAAGAAAAGAGAAAAAACCCATTCGTACTCCGTATCTCTTTCATGACTGCAATTCTCGCCTTTTTGACCAGAGGTTAGTGGGTATACACGGGTCTATCTAAGTCAATCATTGCAGCTTAACTTGCATCTATATAATTTCCATAGTCTCCAGTTTTGTTCATATATTTTATTGTGTGGAGAATTCTTCATTATCAGGCCCTCCTTCTTATAATTCCTATGCACAATATTTTCTAACTCAGTAATGTTTGGGATATTTTCTGATTTCCATTTTTTGGCTATTTGGGTAAGTGCCACAAACCAAATATGTGTTATTACTATAAATTCTGGGGCCGGCATGGTGTTTGTAGTTAATGATAGTAGTGCCACTTCCGGCCCCCAGGTCTGACCCTGGTTCCTTATCCTTTAACACCTGACACTTGGCGTCGGTCCTGACTGACCTCTGGAGGTGGAAGTACCCAACGACATCCTCCTTTTATTTCTACTCTGCGGCCCATAGGTCATTCTCTCAAATTGATCTTGCGCTGGCATCTGAGGACCTCCTCCCTGTGGTAAGAGATGTTTCATACACCACCAGGGGATCTCAGACCACTCTGCTATACTGGTAGTTCTATACTTAGGCCCTAGTCCCTCTTCCCATATATGGCGCATGCACCCTGGTTGGCTGCAGTCAGGGCCGGTAGTGAAGGCTCTGGGAGTTGCTCGTGCTGACTATTGGGAACATAATGCCGCTTATCCTGATCCCCTGGTTCAATGGGATGCATGCAAGGCCATGGTTAGAGGTGCCTTTATAGCGGGTTTGGCGGACCAGAGGAAACTTAGGTCGTTCGCAGAGGGTAAGCTGTTGCAGGAGGCGGGAGTCTTGGAGGCAGAGTATGTTAGGAACCCCTCCCCTGAAAATGAGAGGGCATGGGCCAAAGCTCAGAGATCCTTGTTGGTTGTTCAGAAGGATAGGGTCCAGTTGTGGTTAGCTAATAGGGAGGCTGCCCTCTTTGCATTAAGTGATAAAAATGGTAAGCTGTTGGCGTACTTGGCGAGGGCTAGTCATCTGGCTGCGTCTATTCCCTGTATTAAAGGTAATGATGGTGCTGTGGTGGTAGACCCCCGGTTTGTCAACTCTGGGACTTTTACTCCTATTTGTATGCTGCCCCTTCTTTGCCCTGTCAGGGGGAGATATTGTTCTTTTTGTATGACTTGTCCCTTCCCACACATAGTCAGTGCCCAGGTGGAGGCTTTAACTGCTCCTCTTACGGTTGAAGTGGTGGAACAAGCCATACGTGCTCTTCCACATGGAAAGACCCCTGGTTTAGACAGGATAATAGGTGTTTGGTATAGGATGAATGAGGAGCGACTGGCCCCTGTACTCCTTAGATTGTTTCACTCGATAGCTGCTTCTGATACTCTCCCAGACTCTATGAGGGAGGCGCTGATTGTTGTGCTCCCTAAGCCTGGAAAGGATCCATTGCTACCTGATTCTTATAGACCTATCTCCCTTTTGAATGTTGATATTAAGATCTTGGCTAAAGTGTTGGCTACTTGACTGTATGCGGTCATTGGCGCTATCATTCATCCTGACCAAACTGGGTTTATGCCAGGTTGGGCCACTGATGTCAACGTGAAGCGCTTACAACTCAACATAGCAGCGGTTGGGGAAGACTTTGATTCGGTGCTGTTCCCTTATCTGTGGGAGGTCTTAGGTGCATTTGAGTTTGGTCCCCGATTCTGTGCTTGGGTTCGCTTGTTATACAATAGTCCTAGGGCCCATATTCATACTAACTTGGATGTTTCTGCTCCCTTTTTCCTCGGTCGTGGGACAAGGCAGGGGTGCCCGCTATCTCATTTTCTATTTGTGCTGGGGATGGAACCTTTGGCAGCAGCCTATACGAAGAGACTCCGCTATTTGTGGTATTTCTAGGGGGTCGATTGTAGAAAAGGTTTTCCTTTATGCATATAATACCCTGGTACATTTAGCTGACGCTGGAGGCTCGCTACTGACCCTTATTGATCTACTTGACCGGTTTAGTTCAATTTTGTGCTTGCAGGTCAACTGGACTAAGTCATCCCTAATGGCCCTCTCCTCTGGAGTCCCCCTCCCTGCCTCTCTCCCAGCAGGGGTACAGGTGGTTTCCCATTTTAAATATTTATATATATATATATATATATATATATATATATATATATATATATATATACAGATTACAGATCATCCCATAGCCTCTGCAATCTTGACTAGCAAGTGCTGAATCACCAAACAGCACAGGTATTTTTCTGTTAGTATGATATTATATGACATCATGGAAAACGTTTCAGCTATTTAGATTTTGAAGTAAATTGTGTTTACATTGGGAGATTAAACTGTGACGGTTTCTGTATATCCCTCTATCTCCAGACATACATTCTGCCAGCTTGGCCTTATGTGTTTAAATTATGAAGTACAGTCACATTTTTCCAGACTTGCAAAGTAACCTTGTTGTAGATTTTCTACATTTGTTTAAAAAAAAAAAAAAAAAAAGTATTTAACATCTTTTTAGATCTCTCCCTCTGCCTTTTCTTTGTGAAAATGGGCATGTGTGGTGAGGGTGTGATGAAAGAGCAGTGGAACATGCTCTCAAATCACCCAAAGTGCAAAACATGTTACACTAAAAAAAGTGCACAAAGGATGTGGTCTGTCACAAGCCCTTCTCCTGCATGAAAGGGCAGATGTTATTACCCTAGGGGCAGATGGCATTAACCCCTTGTGTTCGTGACACCAGGGCGGGGGTATAATGTACACTAGTGGTTCTCAACCTTTTTCAACCTTCTTGGTGACTGTACACCCAAAGGCTGAAAGTATGTCCATGGGTACCCATTGCGCTGAATTTACGCATGAGGGGTACCCGCGGAGAAAAGGCGTGTTCTTACTTTCTTACTAATGCGATACTTAATCCCCTTGTGCTATTATTCCCCACTCCATCTTAATCCCCTTGTTCTATTATTCCCCCTCCCTCTTAATCCCCTTGTGCCATTATTCCCCTCCATTTTAATCCCCTTGTGATATTATTCCCCCCTCCATCTTAATCCCCTTATTCTATTATTCCCCCTCCCTATTAATCCCCTTGTGCTATTATTCTCCCTCCATCTTAATCCCCCTGTGCTATTATTCCTCCTCCCTCTTAATCCCCTTCTGTTATTATTCCTCCTCCATCTTAATCCCTTATTCGATTATTCCCCCTCCCTCTTAATCCCCCTGTGCTATTATTCCTCCTCCATCTTAATCCCCTTGTGCTATTATTCCCCCTCCATCTTAATCCCCTTGTGCCATTATTCCCCCTCCATCTTAATCCCCTTGTGCTTAATCCCCTTGTGCTATTATTCCCCCTCCCTCTTAATCCCCTTGTGCTATTATTCTCCCTCCATCTTAATCCCCTTGTACTATTATTCCCCCTCCATCTTAATCCCCTTGTGCCATTATTAACCGATATGGCAAAAGGGAATCAGAGGGAGGGGGGATTGATAGTACAAGGGGATTAAAATGGAGAGGGGAATAATAGCACAAGGGGATTAAGATGGAGGGGGAATAATGGCACAAGGGGATTAAGATGGAGGGGGAATAATAGCACAAGGGGATTAAGATGGAGGGGGAATAATAGCACAGGGGGATTAAGATGGAGGGGGGATAGTGGCACAAGGGGATTAAATTGGAAGGGGGGGGTGATCACCCCCTCCCTCTGATCCCCTTTTGCCATTATTCCCCCTCCATATTAATCCCCTTGTGCCATTATTCCCCCCTCCATCTTATTTCTTATTTGGCAAAAGGGGATCAGAGGAATAATGGAACAAAAGATTAAGATGGAGGGGGAGGGTTAATCATTACTGCCCCCACCTCCATATTAATCCCCCTGTGCCAATATTCCCCCCTTCATCTTAATCCCCTTGTACTATTATTCCCCCTCCATCTTAATCCCCTTGTGCCATTATTAACCGATATGGCAAAAGGGAATCAGAGGGAGGGGGGATTGATAGTACAAGGGGATTAAAATGGAGAGGGGAATAATAGCACAAGGGGATTAAGATGGAGGGGGAATAATGGCACAAGGGGATTAAGATGGAGGGGGAATAATAGCACAAGGGGATTAAGATGGAGGGGGAATAATAGCACAGGGGGATTAAGATGGAGGGGGGATAGTGGCACAAGGGGATTAAATTGGAAGGGGGGGGTGATCACCCCCTCCCTCTGATCCCCTTTTGCCATTATTCCCCCTCCATATTAATCCCCTTGTGCCATTATTCCCCCCTCCATCTTATTTCTTATTTGGCAAAAGGGGATCAGAGGAATAATGGAACAAAAGATTAAGATGGAGGGGGAGGGTTAATCATTACTGCCCCCACCTCCATATTAATCCCCCTGTGCCAATATTCCCCCCTCCATCTTAATCCCCTTGTGCTATTATTATCCGATATGGCAAAAGGGAATCAGAGGGAGGGGGGGGAGGTAATGGCACAAGGGGATTAATATGAAGGGGGGGAATAATCAACCCCCCTCCATATTAATCCCCTTGTGCCATTATCCCCCTCCCTCTAATCCCCTTTTCCATTATCGCTTTCCCCCCTCCATCTTAATGCATTGTGCTTTATTTCTCCCCATCCCCCCTTACCATTATCCCTCTCCCTCTCCATCTTAATGCCTTTTCCTCCCTCCCATACATCCCCCCATCTTAATGCCCTCCCTCCATCCCATACACTTATTTTTAACTTTTTTAACTTTAAAACTTTTTTTTTACTCTACCGGGCCTTCTGCAGTCCCGTCGCATGCTCCTTCGTGCAGCGCTCAGCGGGGCCGCACCGAGGTGCGACGACCTCCTACGCTGTGTGGCACTTCCGCGCAACATCAGGGGAGGTCACCCGTCTCCCCAGCAAAGATGCACCTCCCGGCAATGCATAGCCGGTATTTGTCAGAGCTTTGGCATACCCCCCGCTCAACCCTAGGGGTACGCGTTCCACGGGTTCAGAACCCAGGCTCTACACCACCCTAGGTATGGCCGCTGGTTCCTGGGCTAGGTGCGGGGCAAATAATCACTCCGATGCAAAGTTACGGAAAAACGGCAGCTTTACTGAGGCAGAAAGGTGGAATAGTCTTTACAGCTCAGTACAGCCAGCGTTGTTCCGTAACTTTGCATTGGAGTGATTATTTGCCCCGCACATAGCCCTAGCCTAAGGAGATGACCAGTGATTTAAGGAGACTTATGGGCTCACTGGGACTTGTAGTGGATATGGACTGAATTATGCAGACCCCCGCTGATTTGAGAAGACTTGAATGACTGGACTATGACTGACTAGACTTCCCCCCTGTGGTTGCTTGCCAGGCTTTGACATTCACCTGAAGGTTTGCTTGGTGATAGAAGCGTGGCTGCGTGGTTAGACCTAGGTCTCTCTCAGGACACCAGTTGCTCTCAGGTTTGGACTGTTCTGCTCCTCAGCTAAGACTTAGACAGAACTCCATTAGCTAGCTCCTCCCTTGGTTTATAAGGGAGCAATTTACAGGGGTCCTATAGGTCACCACACAAGTTACCTGGTCACTGACACCTTCCCTGGTTACACAGGACTTGGTAGCAACATTTAAAGGCATATGAACATTTGAAAGACAAATGAATAAATACATAGGTCACTTAACCATTTAGGATACACAACATGGAGGTGGACCCAGAGGACACTGAAATAAAGTCCGCCACACAGGACGGAAAGGATACAGGAGAGCATCTCCTGTACTGGGCCACCACACGTTATTATCTAGGCAAAGTTTGCACCTTAAACTGACTCATGTGTGGTATAAATGTAGTCTACAAGTTTTTTCTTTTGCATGCAAAGTGGAGAGCAATGTGCAGATAGGTGCATGAAAAAACTAAAACTAGCCACATTTATAACTAATCAAACACCTTTAGAAATAGAAATGCAGCCAGGGTACTCACCTTTATCGAATATTAAACTTCTTTATTATGGAATACAGAAAACAATCTGTGCATCATGAGTAGTGTTGAGCAGCAAAGGCCATATTCGAATTTGCGAATATTCGCGAATATATGAACGAATATTCGTCATATATTCGCGAATATTCGCATATTCGTTATGTTCTCGTTTTATTTTCGCATTTGCGAACATTTCGTGTATGCGAAAATTAACATATGTGAATATTAGCATATGCAAAATTAGCACGCGTGAAAATTCGCATATGCGAAAATTAGCATATGCTAATTTTCGCATATGCAAATTTACGCACGCCAGTCTCACACAGTAGTATTACAGCCTTTTTTTTACACCACACAAGCTGGAAGCAGAGAGGGATGATCACTGTGATGTGTACTGTGAAAAAAAAAACAAAAAAAAAAACGAATATTCGTAATTACGAATATATAGCGCTATATTCGCGAAATTCGCGAATATGCGATATTCGCGAATAATATTCGAATTGCGAATATTCCTGAGCAACACTAATCATGAGATGAAAACGGAAAGACATCCATGAAGCAATCCCTGTGGATGTCTGTCCATTTTCGTCTCATGATGCAGTGATCAGACCACATGACCATCTCCCATTCCTCCTCTGGATCATCCAGATGTTTATTGGCAAACTTCAGAAGAGCCTGGACTAGTGTTGAGCGGCATAGGCCATATTCGAATTCGCGAATATTCGCGAATATATGGACGAATATTCGTCATATATTCGCGAATATTCGCATATTCGTTATATTCTCGTTCTATTTTTGCACATACGAAAATTCGCGTATGCGAAAATTAACATATGTGAAAATCAGCATACACAAAATTAACACGCGCGAAAATTCGCATACGCGAAAAGTAGCATATGCCAATTTTCGCATATGCGAATTCTTGCACACCAGTCTCACAGTAGTATTACAGCCTTCTTTACACCACACAAGCTGGAAGCAGAGAGGGGTGATCACTGTTATGTGTACTGTGAAGAAAAAAAAAAAAAAAAACGAATATTCGTAATTACGAATATATAGCGCTATATTCGCGAAATTCGCGAATTCGCGAATATGCGATATTCGCGAATAATATTCGAATTGCGAATATTCGCGAGCAACACTAGCCTGGACATGTGCTGACTTGAGCAAGGGGACCTTGCATGCTCTGCAGGATTTTAATCCACGACAGCACAGTGTGTTACTAATGGTTTTCTTGGAGACTGTGGTCCCAATTCTCTTTAGGTAATTGACCAGGTCCTGCCATGTAGTTTTGGGCTGATCCCTCACCTTTCTCATGATCATTGATGCCCCACAAGTTGAGATCTTGCATGGAGCCCCAGACCGAGGGAGATTGACCATCATCTTAAACTTCTTCCATTGTTGCCTTCTAACCAAGCTGCTTGCCTATTGTCCTGTAGCCCATCCCACCCTTGTGCAGGTCTACAATTTTATCCCTGATGTCCTTACACAGCTCTCGGGTCTTGGCCATTGTGGAGAGGTTGGAGTCCGTTTGAGTGTGTGGACAGGTGTCTTTTATACAGGTAACGAGTTCAAACAGGTGCAGTTAATACAGAGAGTGGAGAAAAACTAACAGGTCTGTGAGAGCCAGAATTCTTACTGGTTGGTAGGTGATTAAATACTTACAGTATGTAATAAAATGCAAATTAATTTTTTTAAATCATACAATGTGATTTTCTGGATTTTTTTTTTTTTACAATGAAGGATCAACCAATGACAGACTGTTATCATCTGCACAGAAGTCAGCCATGCTGAACATTTTCTGATAGTGGGACAAAAATGGAAACATTCTCAGGTTTCCTAGAATATTCACAGGAAGATTGTTCATACTTTGAGTGGTGACTTTGATCATGTATGGGCAGCTTAAACATTTCTAACAGCCAATATGAACTAAAATGTGTATGGATATATCTGTTAAACAATTGTTCATCAGATGATCATGTGTTCAATGGTTGTTCAACCATCAACCTACAATACTTTTAGCAAAGAAGTTTGAAATAATGGAGCACTCACCCAGATTTGAAGTCTTGCAGGGATAGCTTTATTCCAACAAAGGCATCACATCACACGATAGGGAGCAAGGTATCGGGGTGCGGGCATGAGGTGAGGGGTGGACAGACAGGTGGAGGAGCTACAATTGTTTCACGCTCTATAGCGCTCCATTGGGCTCCAGACTGACGTCACTACATAGAAGCACGTATAATATGCAACAGGTAGGCTTCACTCATAATTAGCATGCCCAGGTAGGAAAAAAAAAAGACACATATTTAAAACACGTAATAAGTAAAAAAATAAAAGTGACAAGTGCAAATAGAAAACAATGCAAAAACACTGTTTCATTTCAGCTTTTCAGATGAATTCAAGGCGAATTATCCATTTGGCTTCCGCCTGCATTAGTGCCTTGTGTCTGTCGCCACCTCGTCTGGGTGTAGCCACCCGTTCGATCCCGGCAAATTTTAGACATGATTTATCGCCTGCATGGGAATTTTTGATGTGGTGTATGAGTTTTTGTACACCTATCCCTGTTTGGATAGAACGCAGATGTTCTTTAACACGAACGATCATCTGCCTCTTGGTTTTCCCGATATAGAAAAAAACACAGGGGCAGGTAAGACAGTATACTACATTAGTTGTCTTACAAGTGATAAATTGTTTAACCTGTATATAGTTACCTCCTAATTGTAAAGTATTCTTAGAGTGACATAAGGAGCAATTACCACATTAAAAGTTTCCTATTGGTCTTGAATCAGTTAACCAGTTACTTTTTTGTTTAATTTTTCTTTTTGTGCTATTAATTACATTTCTGAGAGTTTTGTTCCTGCGAAAGGTAATGATCGTTTTTTGTGGAAAAGCACTTTTCAAATCATCATCCTGTTCAAGCATGAACCAATTACGTCTAATACGTCTTATTATTTCTAATAATTGTATTCATAGGAGAGTTAGCAAATGAAAATATAAATCTATCTGATTGTTTTTTTCTTAAATTTTTTTTGTCATTACGTAGGTTCTTCTCTGCTCTTTAATTCAACTTTTTTTTTACTTATTACGTGTTTTAAATATGTGTACTTTTTTACCTACCTGGGTAGGCTAATTATGAGTGAAGCCTACCTGTTGCATATAATAGGTGCTTCTATGTAGTGATGTCAGTCTGGAGCCTGATGAAGCGCTATACAGCGTGAAACAATTGTAGCTCCTCCACCTGTCTGTCCACCCCTCACCTCATGCCTGCACCCCGATACCTTGCTCCCTATCGTGTGATGTGATGCCTTTGTTGGAATAAAGCTATCCCTGCAAGACTTTAAATCTAGGTAAGTGCTCCGTTATAGTGTTGCTCGCGAATATTCGCAATTTGAATTTTATTTGCAAATATCGCATATTCGCGAATTCGCGAATATTCGCGAATATAGCGCTATATATTCGTAATTACGAATATTCGTTTTTTTTATTTTTTCACAGTACACATCACAGTGATCATCCCTCTCTGCTTCCAGCTTATGTGATGTTAGAAGGCTCTAATACTACTGTCTGAAACCGGTGTGCGAATTTTCGCATATGCGAAATTTGCATATGCTAATTTTTGTATATGCGAATTTTCGCATATGTTAATTTTCGCGCACGCGAATATTCGCATATGCGAAAATAAAATGAGAATATTACGAATATGACAAATATTCGTCCATATATTCGCGAATATTCGCGAATTCGAATATGGCCTATGCCGCTCAACACTACTCCATTATTTCAAACTTCTTTGTGATATATTTACCCAATGTGAACTGTCTCTTCTGAATGTGAGCACCACCTGAAGTCGTTTAACACGAGCCATACAGCTGGTTATCGTGACTGTGTATTCAAACTTCCGAAGATATGTGAACTTTGCTGACACGAGACTTTGGTGCCAGTGTCGCTCTACTGCTTAGTGCTACAATACTTTTATCTAACATGTATCTGCCCACCTTTAGGAGTCATCATCTTTAAATGGCACAGTCCTCCCTGTGCATCGGCATGACGTGCAAAGCTCTTTCAAGCTCACAGCTGTGGAATGCAAGTGAGTAGAAAGATAAATATTACACATTTGTAATTAGTGTTTTTTAACCTTATTTAAAAGATAAGCCTCGAACTAGCCAACTGACCCACATTTCACCTTTTAGTATCATTGAACCAATGGGTTTTTATTGTTTGTGAGGTGACTGAAATGTATAGATGAAGAGGCTGAGTGATATGACTATGCAGGTCTGAACTTTACACCCACATTTATTTACTTGATGATACAAATGTTTGTTGTTTATAAAGCAAAACTAACAGTCAATGTATCCGCACTAAATCCTGTACATGGGGTTATAGTGTGGGAGAACCATTTTAAAATTTGGCATACCTAGTCCTGATCTGCGGTCCCGCTTCAGAGACCGGTTATTAGCCAGCATTGCTAATATGTTAATCAATGGATATGCAGAATTAATGCAGGACCCGGCAAAACGAGCATCCATGCCTCTATTGCCTGGTCCCAGCTCTATTGCGAAAATCCATTGATTATCATATTAGCAATGCTGGCTAAAAACCTGTCTATATCTGGAACCGGACCGCAGATCTGGATAGGTTATGCCTCATTTTAATCTGTTTCACATGTAAAATAACCCTGTGTTTTGGGTTTAGTGCTGGTGGACCGGTTGTCAGTTTCCCTTTAATGAGGTGAGTGTCTATTATAATTTATTATAGAAATTATGTATTGGAATTAGGCTTTCAAAACTATTGCTGTTTGTTGGTATTTTATTTGATTTACTAGTTTTTATCATACAAAAAGTGGTAAATGTTTGCCATCAGAACAGCCTGAATTCTTTATGATATATAAGCAATAAGGTGCTAGAAATATTGTCCACACATTTTGATCTATAATAAAATAACATAGTTACAGAATGTTCTGCTAACAGTCTTTGAACTGTATTGAAATCACCAGAGTGGAGATCCATTGGATCACAAATACACTTTTATGCATGAGATCTTACTGTCACCATCTTCTCAGTTTTGGACCAGTCTGACCATTGCACTATGACCATGACTGGCTGTTCAGAATGGTCACTGACCCTATATGTAGTCCTCTGGGTTAATAAAAGTACCAGAAAAAAAAATATTTTTTATGAGTATTTTTTCCTATTTTAGGATGGAATGCTTTTCAGACTTCAACTTTTATTTTATTTTATTTGGATTTGTTGGCATGCCCAACTTTACTGGAATATATATATATATATATATTTTTTTTTTTTTTTTTTTTTTTAAAGCCAAAGTATTTGCAAAGTGCCATCGGAAGATCAGAAGAAGACAAAGGATTAAAGCTTGTACTTGTTATTGTAAACAAGATCAGAAATGTGATGTGGCTTTTTGTACAATGGTGAGGACAAATCCAACGAAATTACTAAATCCTTCAACTGATGAGGGCTGCATTCCTCTAACATCTAACCACAGGTCTGGTACCAGCACAACATTCCAGGCATTTCATACAGATGATTGAATTCCAAATCCCCTTGGTAATAGAAGTCGTTTCCCCTTTCACAATATCCAAATTCCTTTCAAAATCTGTGGTGTTTAACATGGTCCCAAACGTATAGAGCACATTATGTAACACAACCCAGAGACACAACCCAGTACAAACAGAACCCAGTACACAACTTTCTTTACAACCTGCATGTATTTTAATACAGTCTATACAAATACATATGTATGTTAATAGAAATATTAATATATAATAAAATTCCTTTAATATGGCATTGTGTCATAAGGGGTGTCATATTTTGATATTCATATAAAAAGAAGGAAATTCCTCCAGCCCATGTCCAACTTCTTTTATTGAAAGTAGGTAAAACTGTATAGGCAACAATTGTTTCACTGCTAATGCAGCTTCTTTACACCCTATAAAGTGATCACTCAACTTGCAATGGCTTTAACACACAATAGTTTCAACATACAATGGTCTTTTCTGGACCATTGTAACTTGAAACCAAACTCAACATACAATGCTACGGACAGTCCAGATCTGTGAAATATGCCAATGGCTGGAAGAACAAACCAATTAGAATGGGCATTCACTGGTAAAACACCTGTATTACTGAAGTGCATGCACTGAATTCCTGTCTGGTAGTGCCCCCTGCAGTATAGGGCGGTATTACATATTCTGTATTACTCTTAACCTATGCCACAATTAGCTGCTCCTTTGGACACCAAGTAAGGACGGCTCAATTTTACTTTTTTGGGACATTGCGTGTACTGTACAGGACCCTGAAGAAGATCCTGTCCTCTACATAGACAGTGATTACAGCTTCCAGCAGATCCTTCTTGCTTTTATATATAAGGATTTGCTTTCTCTATATTAGTTATCTACTTATTTTTGTTTACTCCTCACTTTTTCCTGTTTTTAGTAACATTTTGGTGGCCTCAGAACCAATTCTATAGTTATGGTCTCAACATACAATAGTTTCTACATACAATAGTTGTCCTGGAACCAATTAATATTGTAACTTGAGGGACCACTGTATTATGATAAAGTTTTGATTACGAGATGGTTGAAGTATAAAAAGTTTACAAAAGTTTATAGCCTAAAAATACCTTTATTGGAAAAGCGCCATGTAGATCATTCCAAAGCTGCATATAAAAGGGAATTTACTATACAATTGTCAAGACATTTATCAGCCAAACAAACATTTGTAGAAACATTTTTTCCTGATTTTAGCCTCATGTAAAAGACCCAGTGATCAGCTGATGAGCGAGCAAAATGCATGTCCGTCAGCTGATCGTATCTTATATACAGACATGAAATAATGTTTTGTTTGCAGCAGGTCTCCCTATGTAAACAGGAGATGTGCTGCAGCAAATAATGAAAGGGGATAGCAACATGGGCACTTGAGTGAATAGTTGATTGGTGCTTGTATCGTGTAATTCTCTGTTATATTGGTCCCTAATATATCCACAGTCTATATGATTTATTAATTAATGCTGCTTATCTGCAGCTTAGCCTCACAGATGAGGGCATATGCAGCCAACATACCGTATATACTCGAGTATAAGCCGACCCGAATATAAGCCGACGCCCAAAAAACCCAGGAAAAGTTGATGACTCGACTATAAGCCTAGGGTGGGAAATACATCATCCCCCCATGTCATCATCCCCCCCCCCCCCCGTCATCATCCAGACCCCCGTCATTAACACCCCCATCATCATCACCCTGTCCTTCCCCCTCCCGTAATCATCACCCTGTCATTTTCACCCCTGTCATCATCACCCCATCATCATCCCCTTCGTCACCCCCCCCCATTCATCATCACCGCCTGTCAATCCCTTTCAGTGGTCTTCAACCTGCGGACCTCCAGATGTTGCAAAACTACAACTCCCAGCATGCCCGGACAGCCGGTGGCTGTCCGGGCATGCTGGGTGTTGTAGTTTTGCAACATCTGGAGGTGCGCAGGTTGTAGACCACTGTCCTATACTTTACATTCGTCATCATCCAGAAACCCCCCTTTAGTTTCCTACTCACCTTCCCTCGGTGGGAAGGAAGGGTGAGCTGGTCCGAGCCATCTATGCTGCAGGGACCGTCCGGTGGGGAGGGTTAGTCTTTCCATCTTCACCGGGAGGCCCTCTTCTCCACTCCGGGTCGGCCTTGGACTAGTGACGTTGCCTTGACGATGACGCACAGGGACGTTCATGCGCAGGTATGTCTGCTGTCACTAGGCCGGGGCCGGCTTGGAGCGGAGAAGAGGCCCCCCCCCCCCCGGTGAAGATGGACAGCCCGGAAAGACTAAGCCTCCCCACCGGACGGTCCCTGCAGCATAGATTGCCCAGACCTGCTCACCCTTCCCTCCCACCGGAGGGAGGTGAGTAGAAAACTAAAGGGGGGGTCTGGATGATGATGATGGCCGCGGTGGTCTTCAACCTGCAGACCTCCAGATGTTTCAAAACTAAAACTCCCAGCATGCCCGGACAGCCGATGGCTGTCCGGGCATGCTGGGAGTGGAGTTTTGCAACATCTGGAGGTCCGCAGGTTGAAGACCACTGAGAAGGGATTGACAGGCGGAGGGTTCACTCGAGTATAAGCCGAGGGGGGCTTTTTCAGCACGAAAAAATCGGCTTATACTCGAGTATATACGGTAACTTAAATTTAGCTATATTAATAAAGAAATTCTTCTTATTATTACTATTAATATTATTATTTTGTATACCTTTTTTCCAAATTCCTTTAAATTTCTTTGATTGAACCAATTTTTTTTATTAAGATTATAAACCAATATATATATATATATATATATATATATATATATATATATATTTATATATATATATATCAGTAGTAAATATTTGGATCAGCCACATTCCAGACACGTTACTATAAGATAAGGATGGTGATGGCTCCTGCTTTTAATAAGCTCAGGAAATTCCATAATGAATATGCTTTACCATACAGGATATATCATTTCTTTTAATACACATGTTTACAATAGACACATGATCTGGTACTCGAATGATCCAAGCAAGATATTTATCAGTGTTCAATCCTCATACGGTGCCTCTGCAAACACTCATAACATTCTTTACGGAATAACATTGATTATCTCATAACAATGTGAAAAAAAGAGGAATGTCCAGCGCCAGACTCAGGAACAGAACTTTTATTGAAAAGCCATGGAAGCCATCAAACGGACTCAAGTAAAGTGACGCGTTACGGCCTCACAGGAAGGCCTTAGTTATACCATGAAGAAATGCATTACACAGTAGTCAATACTTGATCTTCATGTCTTGAAAGGAGGAAACAATGGGCCAGGATAATGTCCCCTGCCACACTATAACAATTGTTTAGGAATAGTTTGGGGAACATTTCAAGATTTTAAGGTGTTGGCTTAACCTCCAAATTCCCCAGATTACAATATTATCAAGGATCATGCAATGTGCTTTAAAAAAAGGCTGATCCATGGAGGGATCACAATGCATCTTACAGAATGAAAGTAACAGTAGCAAACATGGTGGAAAATATCACAGGGCACCTTGAGAAGTTGTGTAGAGTCCATACCACAATAGATAATAGCTTGGTGGCATAAAGAGCCCTACACAAAATTAGAGAAGTGGTTTTAATGTTCGGCAAAACTTTAAGTGTCTGGAGCCCAATGCAAAAGCTGTAACAGGGCACCTACCTAGCCCCCCACCCCCACCCACATAGCTCTGGTCTCCTTATTTGTGGTTGAGAGGTCTTTTTGACCACCTTAGGGACATTAAATGTAGGAATGAATGATAAAGGTATAAAGGAGTAGACAGGACATTTTTATACCCATATATATTTTACATGTTTTCAGAACATTTTTGTGGAATCCATAAGGGAATGTAAGTAATAATTTCCTGCCGTCTCTTTGTTCCATTTTTAACTGGTGAAAAACTAAAGGGTGCCAAAGTGTCTCAAACAGTACCTGTTGTTAGCAGAAACTTTTTATATAATGTAGATCATACTATAATAAGTGTATTTGTAATATGCATTGGTTAAACAAATGTGTATTTTTTGGGTGAAAAAATGCTGTCCTGCAGCTATTGCACATGTGCCTCTATGAGGAGACCAATACAGGAAGTGTGGGCTGGACAGGCAGGGCTCTGTGCACGCTCCTGACTTATTAATCAGCCTTCTGTTTGAGCCGAGAGCATGTCACAGAGCCTCAGTGCACAGAACCCTGTTTGCCCTCAGTGCACAGAGCCCTGCTTGTCCTCAATGTACAGAGCCCTGCATGTCCTCAGTGCACAGAGCCCAGCTTGTCCTCACTGCACAGATCCCTGTTTGTCCTCAGTGCACAGAGCCCCGCTTGTCCTCAGTGTACAGATCCCTGCTTGTCCTCAGTGTACAGAGCCCTGCTTTTCCTCAGTGCACAGAGCCCTACTTGTCCTCAGTGTACAGAGCCCTGCTTGTCCTCACTGCACAGAGCCCTGCTTGTCCTCAGTGCACAGAGCCCTGCTTGTCCTCAGTGTACAGAGCCCTGCTTGTCCTCAGTGTACAGAGCCCTGCTTGTCCTCAGTGCACAGAGCCCTGCTTGTCCTCAGTGCACAGAGCCCCGCTTGTCCTCAGTGCACAGAGCCCCGCTTGTCCTCAGTGTACAGATCCCTGCTTGTCCTCAGTGTACAGAGCCCTGCTTGTCCTCAGTGTACAGAGCCCTGCTTGTCCTCAGTGCACAGAGCCCTGTTTGTCCTCAGTTTACAGAGCCATGCTTGTCCTCAGTGTACAGAGCCCAGCTTGTCCTCACTGCACAGAGCCCTGCTTGTCCTCAGTGCACAGAGCCCTGCTTGTCCTCAGTGCACAGAGCCCTGCTTGTCCTCAGTGCACAGAGCCCTGCTTGTCCTCAGTGCACAGAGCTCTGCTTGTCCTCAGTGCACATACTAATGTTAATAGGCTAAAGGAGTACTCCAGTGTTTGCAAACATATTCCCTATGGAGCAGTAGAACCCCCCTGCAAGCTCCAGAACACTGCCCGAATGTCCCTGGGCACAGAACACAGGGATGATATGCCTCCTTCATGCATTTTCACTGTGCTGCACTCATAAAACTCTGGCGCTACCACAGAGGATGCATGAAGGGGGTGGCAACCCCCATGCTCCCTGCACAGAGAGAATTGGGTGCCATTCTAGAGATCAGAAAGGGGAGAGGTTTGAAAATGCTGTAGTAATCCTTTAAGCAAGCTTATTTGTCTTTAATTTTTATTTTGAATAAAAGTCAGGTGGCAGTATGAGTATACAGAAAGAAAGAAAAGATACATTTTGCAGTATAAAACATGATTCATCAGAGAGATTGGAGTTTTACCCTTCTTTTACTATGACTAAACAGAGAAACCTCAAAATACTCTTTAACTAGGAGCTTCCATGCATTACAACAAACACATGTTCTTGGTGAAGACGTAGCAGTGCACTTTATGAACACATTTTAAAAAGATCATCATTTTGCCAGTATAAAGCCAAAATAATCAGAAGTTCTGCTACAGACATTTTCCACTCAGTGTGATCTCTTTCTGGCCACATAGTGTATGCCCTGTGTTACACACAAAGAAGCAGTATTAATGCTGAAATGAATTTGAAAAGCAGAATCTTTATACATTTCCATAAATCATTCCATGTTTCAACTTTTTTTTTTTTTTTTACCTGAAATACTGGTCCATTCTACAAGTTGTGGGAATAACAATCTGTTCATTGTTTTCAAAGTAAAACATTTAACTTCCAAAAGAAGAGCAATGATATACCCCTGCAGTGCTGGAACCAAATCATACATTTCAGGACTTAGCAGCAATGCTCAAGGGGCCATTACACAAATAATTTAAATTTAAAATGGAATAATTTTTTTCCCTTGTTTTAAGTTTATATTCGTTTATAACAATGTACTAAGGAACATTACATACCACATTACCCGATTGCATTCCTGAAGTAGATTAATCCAAGTTGCAATACAGAGAAGGAATAAACTAATAACTTTATCAAGTATTTATTATTTATTTAAATATTTTATATGTTTTTAACTCGTATAAAAAATGTCTTCAGGATTGCTGTAGACTTTAGTGAGGGCCTTAAATAATTATCATGGCAATAGTACGCTTTCAAATCTGTTGTATAATTTGTATATGTTTTAAACAATGTACATTATTTATAACAACAAAACGTTTACTGAGGACCATGTTCCTTAAGATCCTGTTTTACATTCACTTGTAGGTCTTATAAGGAAACTCAGACAGGCTCATTGTTTCTAATGGTCTGTCCCTTATGCCTATACATGGTGTAGATTTGGAGACCTGAAAAGAGTCACCACAGCCTGAATCACAGCTTCTGCTCTCCTGCCCACCTATTTATGACAGACAATTTCTCCTTAAATACAGTGATAGCACAGAGAACCTTGTTAATAATCAGTGGGCAGGCAGGGTAGCTTCAGTGGTGACTTTTGTAAAGCGTACCTGTCATGGAAAAAAAATAATGCTTCTATATGTTACTCACTAGGTCATGCAAATGCTTTACACATCTTTTTATATATCTAGCTTCTGTATTTGGCTCATAAATCCCTCTGTTCTGCTACTCACTTATTCTGACATCCACTGCTCAGGAAAGGGTGCATCTAAGGCAAGCAATTAGCCCGCCTTTTCTCACTGTCTCCCTTCATTCAATCACTACAGGCTGCTCTGTAACCCTCTCCTCTAATGCAGTCTGATAGGACAGGGGTGAGCTCAGAGGAGTGCTAGTCCCACCCTCATTTACTGGACTTCGTCTTAGCCTGTGCTTCAGCTTAGACAAAGATGATGCTGCAGCCAGACGAGATTATGTTCTGGATGATATGGGGACCCCTTGTGGTCTTTTTTTTTATAAGCCATGATTTCTGCAAAAAGGAAATAACAAAAATATATAAAGTATATTAGAAATGTTAATGTTTTGCCAAAATGCACAACATATAAAAAGTTTTTGATTCTGACAGTGCATGTTCTGAACAGGTGAAGATTGTCTGAATGCATCAGTAAAAGCATCCTAACCAGCGGCGTACCTAGAGCATTTGGCACCCGGGGCGGACACTTTGTTTGGCACCCAGTGCTCTCCCCTACACAATCTTTCCATCTATAGGCCCACAAACTGTAATAATGCCCTTCTTGGTGTCCTGCACAGTAAAAGCGCAGGTAGGTAGGTAGCCAGTTAAATAGGTAACTAGGTAGGTAGATCAGGAAGCCAGATATGTAGGTAGGTGACAAGTTAGGTAGGTAGGGGGCTAGCTAGGTAGTTAGGCAGCCATGTATGAAGGCCAGGTATGTACATAGTTAGGTAGCTGGGTATGTAGGTAAGTAGTTAGGCATCCAGGTATAAAGTTAGGTAGCCCCCTTCCCTGTAGGTATAGGCAGCATAGTTAAACCCCCTTCCCAATAGGTATAGGAACAGAGTTAACCCACCTTTCTCCTTAGGCATAGGCAGCAGAGTCCCCCCACCCCCTTTAACCTTAGGTATAGGCAGAGTTAAACCCCTTTTTTCCCATAGGTATAGGCAGAGTCCCCCCCCCCCCTCTTCTCCATTAGGCAGTTACCCCACCCCCACCCCTTTCCTCCCCTTTCCCCATAGGTATAGGCAGAGTTACCCCCCCCCCTCTTTCCCATAGGTATAAGCAGGTACACCCCCCCTCTTTCCCATGGGTATATGCAGTTACACCCCCCTCTTTCCCATAGGTATATGCAGTTACACCCCCCTCTTTTCCCATAGGTATATGCAGTTACACCCCCCTCTTTCCCATAGGTATAAGCAGTTACACCCCCCTTTCCCATAGGTATATGCAGTTACACCCCCCCCTTTCCCATAGGTATATGCAGTTACACCCCCCTCTTTCCCATAGGTATATGCAGTTACACCCCCCCCCCTCATTCCCATAGGTATATGCAGCTACACCTCCCCTCTTCCCCATAGGTATATGTAGAGTAACCCCCCCCCCACCTCCCCTTCCCCATAGGTATATGCAGAGCTGAGGAAAAAAAAGGATGCTCACCTGATGTCCCACACAGCGATCTCCTCAGCAGCAGGGGCCGCGTCTTCTCCCCTCCACAGTAGAGGCGCCGATGAGTGACGTCATCGGAGCCTGCACTGCGTGCTGCGTGGGGGCGGAAGTCACGTCTCCTCTGTGTAGCTGCAGATGCGGCTCACACAGAGGGGACGCCTTCTCCTGTATGTTCGTGTATCGCGCATACAGGAGAGGGCAGCGCTGTCTGCTGGGGATCCTAACATATCTGACATGTTCCCTTTAGGGTAGCCATACACAGAAGAAGTAGGTAGATGGTTGAACAACTAATGAACAAAATATTATCTGGTGACTGATGCACTGCAACCATACACTATAATCTATATTGGCTGTTACAGCCGGTCAAACTGGCCATGCAGGATCAATGATACTGGGTGATGAACAAAAGAACTTTCTGGGAACAGTCTGAGAAAATTCTTTCATAGAAAGTTCATTTGTGGTCAAAAGAGCTTTCCTGATTGAAACTTGGAAACTTTTTCCAACTATTGGACAAAATGTTCCAACACCACCGACTCCATTTTAGAAAATTACAGTCTGTTATGGGTAAGCTCAAACTATCAATTATTATTGAATTTAACATGACCATTGCTTTTTGTAATTGTGATCATCCACTTAAATCATTTTTAATCTAATGGATATAGGTACCTTCATGGTAATGTGCCTCTATTCTAGACTCTGTTCAAGTTCTTTCAAATTTTACATGTCACTTCAACGATTAATTTAATGTGCACGCCATCAGTATAGAGCTGTTTTTTAAGAAATGTTTTTTAAGAAATGTGCCCAAGCTGTCTAATAAACTAAAAAAAAGCTTGCACTTACCTCACTCTCCCACCTCTATCATGGTGCCTTGTTTCCACTGAACTTTACTTCCTGGTGTTGGCCGTTGACACGTCACATTGCTGCTAAGCCAATCACTAACTGAGGCAATAGACCACTGCGGCCAGTGCTTGGCTGAACAGCAATGTGTCACGCTGACCCCAGCACTCGGTCTCCACTGAACTTCACTTCCTGGTGCTGGGGTTGGCATAACACATTTCTGCTCAGCCAACCACTGGGAGCAGTGTGACATATTGACCCTCAGCACCAGGAAGTAAAGTTTAGTGGAGGCCAAGCACCTTGATAACGGAGGCTGTGGGGGAATATGGGAGGTAAGTACAGGCTTTTAAAAACTTTTTCTCTTAATCTAAGATTTAGACATTTTGTATAACTTCAACAGATATTACCATGACATAGTATTATATAAGAGAGTAAAGAGTAAGACTGGTAGAGGCAGGCCAATAGATCTGGAGTACCGCTTACTTCATAACAATTCCACCCAGATAGATTTGTTTATAATACGAGGCATGTGATAAATGTATTATACACATCAGGTAGGGTGTAAAAAAAAAAAAAAACAGTGCATAACCAACTTTTTCAAATTTTAACTAATGACTTTCTGCACCGTAAATGATTCCCATTGCCGAATAAGGTCTTTGTTTACAAAACCCAACAATTAACCATGAGGAACTGGAATTTCAGTTACAAATCACAGTTTGACAGGACATTTCTCTAACCAGTGGAGGTAAAGAATTTTCTTATTAGACATTTCCAAAAAAGGATGTTTGAGAAGTGTAAGCAACAAGGATGTTAAATTAGCTGGATGTTTTAGTAGATTTTGTTATATTGAGACTACACCTGGGATACAGTGCATGAAAGAGAAACAACTCATGCCCAGTAACGCTCAAGTATATATATATATATATGTGTGTATATATATATATATATATATATATATATATATATATATATATAATAATGCCATTTTGGTTATTTAACAAAGATTACTGGTAAGTTATTAAGGAAATTCCAAAATATGTGTTATCATGAAAACTGGGTTCAAAGTTACTCAACTTCTTCCTAAAAATGTCTTATGTAATTTGGTATTAAAAATAATACACTGTATAGATGAGTGGGTGTATGTTGTTCTATAAGTGTAAACTAAATGACTAAACACAGATTGAAATCCTGTGCATCAAGTCTGCGCAGAATACTGTACGTGCGAATAGACCCTTAACCCGATAACGACCATGGATGAGTATAGACGTCTATACTCGTCCATGGTTCTCGTGGGTGCTGCCCAGTGCACCCACGAGATCGCGGCAGGGACTCGGCTGTAACACACAGCTGGGACCCTGCCGCACTGCCGGGACTGAAGTAAACTTTGGTCCCAGCAGTTTAACCCTTACAGCCGGGGTCGGAAGTGACCGCTGACTGTAAGTGTTATGAGGGAGCTCCCTTCAGTCTTCCCTGCAGCACCCCCGCAGCGCGATCACGGGGTGCTGTGTGTAATCCTCGGTGGGAGAGGACCTGCCACACGGCCGGGACCGAAGAAAACTTCGGTCCCGGCAGTTTAACCCTTACAGCCGTGGTCGGAAGCAATCGCGAGCTGTAAGGAGTTTTGACAGAGGGAGGGGGCTCCCTCTATTTCTCTCCTGTAGCACCCCGCAATGATCGCGGGGGGGTTCTGGTTACCTTTGAAAGGACCCCCAGGTCTGCCCCGTTATCGCCAGAGGCACATCCTGATATGCCACCTGCTAGTGTAAAACTAGCAGGCAGCATATATCTGAAATGCTATGGAATACTAAGTATTCCAGAGCATAAAAAAAGGGAAAAAATATAAAATAAAAAAAAGTGTAAAAAGTGTAAAAAAATAAAAAAAGAATTAAAATACATGTATTAAATAAATATAATGAAATATAAAAATGTATAATGTGTAGGATCACATGGCACACATCCGCAGCATATTACATGATGCGGATGCCCGCCAACAGTCACAATAATGAGCTCCCTGCTGCGGCTTGGTAGCTTTGTGTGTCCACTCATAGCAGCGGATTCCCCTCCGGCAGTCATGAGCGGACACACTGAGCTACCCAGCCGCAGCAGTGATCTCCCCCTTGTGACTGCTGGGGGGCATCCGCCGTGTGAAATATGCGCTCTATGTGACCCTAAACTGCGTCCCGTTCATGCTGCGTTTCCGCAGTGTTAGAGGTATCCGTCAGCATCACATCAAAAAGAGTGATGCTGACGTATACTGTAGCAGCTCCATTCATTTCTGAATGATATGGGTACAGTATACATTGGCATCTCTTTTTTGACATGACAACAGACACCTGTACTGCAGAAATGCAGTATGAATGGGGACTATTCATATAATGATGCCCTGAAAGCCAAAGGGGGCTCCTCTCCTTCTTGGTCCTACCAGGCAGTCAGGCAAACAGATATGGCCAAAGTAGGGGTACTGCCCAGCCCAGAACGAACAGGGTGATAAATTATGGGGCGTATTTCCTTCATTTCAAAAGCGACTTACCAAAATGATGTCCCACAAATAAAGAATTTGAGGAAAAAAAAGCTAATTGCTATTTTTTTCCACTGACTTTGAAATAATTCTAGCCACACAATAAGGGCTCAACGTACTTACTTTTGCCCTAGGTGAATACTTTAGGGGGTGTAGTTTAAAAAATGGGGTCACATCTGGGGGTGCAGTATTGCTAGAATGCTTTGCAAGATTAAGTGCGGCCTATAATTTGTATAATGATATCCTGAAAGCCAAATGATGCTCCTCTCCTTTTGAGTCCCACCATGTGGCCATGCAACCAAGTATGGCCTAAGCGGGGGTATTACCGAACACAGGACGAACAGCGTAATAAAATATGGGGCGCATTTTCTACTTTTCAGATGCAATGTACAAAAAATATGTCCCACAAATGATGCATTTGTGGGAAAAAAAGAAAATAAAAATTTTTCCACTGACTTTGTATCCATTCCAGCCACACAAAAAAGACTCAAAGTACTCACTTGTGGTCTGGATGAATACTTTACGGGGTGTAGTTTCCAAAATGGGGTCACTTGTGGGGGCTCTGTATGGTTCTGGCAGCTAAAACCCTTTGCAGGCATGAAGTGCGGCCTATAATCCATTCGGCCTAAAATGATACCCTGAAAGCCAAATGGCGCTCCTCTCCTTCTGGGTCCTACCACGCGGCCATGGAACTAAATATGGCCTAATTGGGGGTATTTCCAAACACAGGCCGTGCAGCTTAATAAAATATAGGGTGCATTTCTTTCAATATCAGAAGTGATATACAGAAAAAATGTCCCACAAATTATGCATTTCTGAAAAAATGCTAATTTTTAATTTTTAACACTAACTTTGTAATAATTCCTGCCAAAAACTATGGTGTTAAAATACTCACAGTATCCCCTAGCGAATACCTTGAGGGGTCTAGTTTTTAAAATGGGGTAAATTGGGGGGGTGGGTGTTCCTATGTTCTACCACCTTCAAATTTCTGCAAACCTTGCATAGCACATAAAAGAAAGATGTACTTTTAAAATTTTCAAAATTTCAAGTTAAATTGTTCTAATTAATTTAAAATGTTAATTAAAAACAAAAAAATGCTGTCAAAATAAAGTAGACATCTGAAAGTATGTGTCATAAACTATTTGGTCAGTAAGTATAAATATATGCAACCTATTAGTGTTAAAATAGCAAAAAATCTTTATTTTCTTTTTAATTTTATGATTTTTTGCATTGTAAAAAAAAAACTACAAATGATATCGGCTTACTTTTACTATGTACATGAAGGACAACTTGTGACAAAAAAAAGTCAGAATTATCGTCGTCAGAATTATATGTCAGAATTATCGTGATTGGCAAAACGTTACCAGAGTTATTCTCTAATAAAGACAGACATCCCCGATTTGAAAAAACAGGCCTGGTCTTTCAGGGGCGTATTGGTCCTTAAAGGGGTACTCCGCCCCTGGCATCTTATCCCCTATCCAAAGGATAGGGGATAAGATGTTAGATCGCCGTGGTCCCGCTGCTGGGGACCCCGGGGATCGCCGCTGCGGCACCCCGCCATCATTACTGCACAGAGCGAGTTCGCTCTGTGCGTAATGACGGGCGATACAGGGGCCGGCGCAGCGTGACGTCATGGCTCCACCCCTCATGACATCACGGCCCGTCCCCTTAATGCAAGTTTATGGCAGGGGGCGTGACGACCGCCACGCCCCCTCCCATAGACTTGTATTGACGGGGGGTGGGGGGCGTGACATCACGAGGGGCGGAGCCGTGTCGTAACGATGCTCCGGCCCCTGTATTGCCCGTCATTACATGCAGAGCAATCTCGCTCTGTGCAGTAATGATAGCGGGGTGCTGCAGCAGAGATCCCCGGTGTCCCCAGCAGCGGGACCCCGGCGATCTGACATCTTTAATGTCTAGGGGAAGAGTACCCCATTAAGGGGTTAATCTGTCTTTTTGGTTTTTTAAGCAATGTTGATTGTTCAATATAATGGTACAAATCTCTCATTAACCATTCATTGTAACATGCTGAGTAATACTCAGAAAGTTCTGTTGCCGGTTTCCTTCTTTTTATGATTCAGAGAATAATGATCTCCTTAAGGAAGTAATACATTACACCATTGTAAAGACCTTACATTGTGGACGCCAGCTCACAGTGTAGTTCTATATTACAATAGGTCAAAAGCCATAAAGTTTTTGTATCATCACCTCATCAAAAGGATGATGGCAAGAGCTGTATGTGACTTCACTTTCTGGCAGTACCGAGGACCTTTGTAGTAAGTTTTACATGCCTTCTCAAAATAGTTACCATTTCCATAGCTTTTACACATTTCCCATGAACGCTACAGGGATGCAGTTGTGATTCACTAAATCTTAAACAGGGACAAGCCAGGCTTTCATTCTATTGTGGAACCTTTCCCCAGAGAAGTGATAAATACATAAATCATGAAAGCTGACGTGGATACATTTGTAGTTCACTGGTGCAATCTTCAGCCTGTCCTGCCCTGTCATTGAAGCTGATGGGTGGTGGGTCCGCTTCCTTCCACCATGTAGTGTGAGTCTGCTGCTATCTTGGTGGAGCCTGCTAGAGGCCCCTGCCCAGTAACAGTATCATGTAATGCATAGCTAAGGATAGTTAAAGAGATATTGCGATGTTCAAACTTAAAATTTTGCTGATACATATAACATTGCTGATCTGTCTGTTCCAGTTCTAATACCACCAAAAGTTCATGTGTTCTGTGTATTTGTGGGTCTCGTCCTATGCCAGATAATCACTGTGCTTCCTGGTTAAACAGTTGCTCAGTAATACAATTGCCATAATGCAATGGTGTCCCTCTTCATCAGAGCCCTCCCTGCCCATTCTACTCTCACAGCACTCCTGCCTCACACATCTTACTATATCTCCACACAACACGTTTACAAGTTGCTGTATTCATTCCCTATCTGCTCCTCTGTCTGTGGCATTGCTTAGCACAAGGCAAAATGCCTTAAACACATTTCATTCCCTATCTGCTCCTCTGTCTGTGACATTGCTTACCACAAGGCAAAATGCCTTAAACACATTTCATTCTTCCCTAAATGTCCCAATAAAGATAAACATTTGTGACAACAACAAAGATAAAACATTTTTTAAAACACTATATTAGTAAGTTATATGTCTTGGGGTGATAGTTTTAGTAAAAACAATTTCCTGAGACTAACATACCCCTTTAAGCCAGGCCTACTCATTAAATGGGGTTATTAGGCATCAGATTTTTTTTTTCCAGTCAGACTGGGAGGCTGCTAGGAAAGAAATGGCCCACGTGTAGCTAACTACTACTTATATAGGGTTGGGCTGAGGGGGTGGGGAAGAGTGCAGCACATGTTCAATCAAAAAAAAGGAGGGGATAGAAAACACAGTGTGAATTCGGGTAGAAAACAAACATGGTGCACATCTACAATCTTGTATAATGATCTGATTGCTTCTCAGCATAATATCAAAACTAACAGGTTGTTAGTATACATTTTTGATCAAAAAGTACAAGCCCACTCGCCACGTCAAGGCCACCTATTTAGAGTGGGTCCCTAACGTCCCTAGCATAAAATGGCGTAGCACTGGGCGGCGACCACCTCCGCCGCGACACCAGTGCCCACGGGGGGGGAAACGACCCACTGGCAGAGCTGCCCCAATGCCACTAAAACCAGTCTATGGGCCGTACCCCCCGCAGACACAGCGCCACGGCAGCAACGGACGCCGCACAGCACCACACCAGTGTGAACAAGGTGTAATAGCTCACTTACCATGCTCTCCCAGTCAGAGAGGGAGGCTGCTAGGAAAGAAATGGCCCTTGTGTAGCTAACTACTACTTATATAGTAAGTTATATGTCTTGGGGTGATAGTTTTAGTAAAAACAATTTCCTGAGACTAACATACCCCTTTAAGCCAGGCCTACTCATTAAATGGAGTTATTAGGCATCAGATTTTTTTTTTCTGGCTTCAGTCTGGCATAAAAAAAAAAAAAAAATGTAATGCTTACCAGCCGGTCTCCCCTCCACTCCCTGACAGGGCTTGGTCCCTGCTGATCAGCACTTCCTGATTTTGGCACAGGACAGGAAATGTCAACTCAGCAAATCACTGGCTGAGGCATGTCACAACCATGGCCAATAATTGGCTGAGCAGGCATTTCCTGCATATCGATGTATTACCAAGAAGCACTTCCTGGAAGATGTTAGAAGGTCAGCTGCTCCCACAGAAAGCAGGTTTAGTCATATTTTTTGTAATATTTTAGTAATATTTCTCTCCACAAAGTTTTGTCAGTGATATACTAAAAACTGTATTTCTCATAAACACACTGTTACCTTATGTGTGCTGTGGTCCTCCTACCAGCCTCATCCCCATCCTGACCTAATATTAAATGGGGGCTGTATGGGGCCTTCTACTCAATGGGCGAGTATGGAAGCATACTAATATAAGGTGCAGTATGGAAGCCTAATATAATATAGGGGCTGTATGGGGGCCTACTACTATATGAGGGTAGTATAGAAGCCTAATACTATATGGGGGCAGTAGGCAGGGATTTAACCATGGTTATATAACCATGGCTACATCTGTAGAAGTAGTTCCTCATCCTGCCCCTATATATAATATAGTATTTCTTATGACCACTCTAATTGTTGGGGGGAAGGGGGAGTGTCCACGTCCAGAATTTGACTAACTAAATTTAGCTGTACTAGATAAAATCTAAACAAATATAACATTGTCTTCCAAATCAGTTTACAGCAGAATGTACTCTATACAGATCAGCAGGCAGGCACGCAATCTCTGCTTATTATATTCAAAACAAGCTGAGTACCCGGCGTTGCCCGGTTTTCCTTCCTAATCCTTGTTGCGGAGGAAAATCAACAAAGGTGGAAGCTTTTGACTTCATATGCCAGCCTCATAGAGTAACCCCCCGACCTGCGATGGCCCCGACATATGATAAAATCGACATACGTTGGCCTCTCAGAGGCCATCGCATGTCGATGTCAGCATCGACATACGATGCTTTTATATGTCGGGGCCATCACATTAACTGCTATCCGACAGTGCAAAATGCTTAAGCTGCTGTCGGATAGCAGTTTAAGCATCCTGGGAAGGTTCGCCTACCTATTCCCGCTGCTCCGGGTCCACTTCGCAATCCTCCAGCGTCTTCTGCATCTTCTCCAGGGTCCGGGCCTCGCTTTCTGGCGTAGTTATTACGTCACTATGCACGCCGCGCCGGCGCAGCAGCGTAATAACATCACCAGAAAGCGCAGCCCGGACCCTGCAGAAGATGCGGAAGAAGCCGGAGGATCGCAAAGAAGACACCGGAGTAGCGGCACAGCATCGGGAGCCCCTTGGACAGCATCGGGAGGGGTGAGGACCTGGTTCAGAGTGGCGGGGACAGGTGAGTACAGCTCCCTATACTTTACATTGCACGGATCCCTCAACATACGATGGATTCAACAAACGATGTTGCGGGACCACTGTATATTGTTGTCATATCCCGTCCCCATATCCCATCCTCATATCTCAACCTTATATCCCGTCCTCATATCTCAACCTCTTATCCCGACCTCATATCCAGTCATCATATCTCTACCTCATATCCTGACCTCCTATCCCGACCTCATATCCCGTCCTCATATCCCATCCTCCTATCTCGACCTCATATCCTGTCCTCATATCTCGACCTCCTATCCTGACCTCCTATCTTGACCTCCTATCCTGTCCTCATATCCCGTCCTCATATCCCGTCCTGATATCCCGTCCTCATATCCCGTCCTCCTGTCTCGACCTCATATCCCATCCTCATATCTCGACCTCATATCCCATCCTCATATCCCGTCCTCCTCTCTCAGCCTCATATCCTGACCTCCTATCTCGACCTCATATCCTGTCCTCATATCCCCACCTCCTATCTCGACCTCATATCCCGTCCTCATATCCCGACCTCATATCCCATCCTCCTATCTCAATCTCATATCCTGTCCTCATATCCTGACCTCATATCTCGACCTCCTATCCCGACCTCCTATCTCGACTTCCTATCCTCTCCTCATATCCCGTCCTCATACCCTGTCCTCATATCCCGTCCTCCTATCCTGTCCTTCTATCTCGACCTCATATCCCATTTTCATATCCCAACCTCCTATCCTGAACTCCTATCCCATCCTCATATTCCGTCCTCATATCTCGACCTCATTTCCCATCCTCATATCCCGTCCTCATATCCCGACCTCCTATCCTGACCTCCTATCCCGACCGTATATCCCATCTTCATATCCCGACCTCATATCCCTTCCTCATATCCCCACCTCATATCCCTACCTCATATCCCGAACCTCCTATCCTGACCTCCTATCCCAACCTCCTATCCCATCCTCCTATCTCAACCTCCTATCCCAACCTCCTATCCCGACATCCTATCTCGACCTCCTATCCTGTACTAATATCAAGTCCTCATATTCTGTCCTTATATCCCGTCCTCATTTCCCATCCTTATATGCCGTCTTCATATCCCATCCTGATATCCCGTCCTCATATCCCGTCCTCCTGTCTCGACCTCATATCCCATCCTCATATCTCGACCTTATATCCCATCCTCATATCCCGTCGTCATATCCCGACCTCATATCCCGACCTCCTATCCCATCCTCATATCTCGACCTCCTATCCTGTCCTCATATCCTGTCCTCATATTCCGTCCTCATATCCCATTCTCATATCCCATCCTGATATCCCGTTCTCATATGCCGTCCTCATATCCCGTCCTCATATCCCGTCCTCCTGTCTCAACCTCATATCCCATCCTCATATCTCGACCTCCTCTCTTGACCTCATACCCCATCCTCCTATCTCAACTTCATATCCCATCCTCATATCCCGACCTCCTATCTCGACCTCCTATCCTGTCCTCATATCCCGACTTCCTATCCCATCCTCCTATCTCAGCCTCGCATGCTGTCCTCATATCCTGACCTCATATCTCGACCTCCTATCCCGACCTCCTATCTCGACCTCATATCCTGTCCTCATATCCAGTCTTCATATCCCGTCCTCCTATCCTGTCCTTCTATCTCGACCTCATATCCCATCCTCATATCTTGACCTCCTATCCCGACCTCCTATCCCGTACTCATATTCCGTCCTCCTATCTCGACCTCCTATCCCATCCTCATATCCCGACCTCCGATCCTGTCCTCCTATCCTGACCTCATATCCCGTCCTCATATCCCGACCTCATATCCAGTCTTCATATCCCGTCCTCCTATCCTGTCCTTCTATCTCGACCTCATATCCCATCCTCATATCTTGACCTCCTATCCCGACCTCCTATCCCGTACTCATATTCCGTCCTCATATCTCGACCTCATATCCCATCCTCATATCTCGACCTCCTATCCCGTACTCATATTCCGTCCTCATATCTTGACCTCATATCCCATCCCCATATCCTGACCTCCTATCTCGACCTCCTATCCCATCCTCATATCCCGACCTCCTATCCTGTCCTCCTATCCTGACCTCATATCCCATCCTCCTATCTCAACCTCATATGCTGTCCTCATATCCTGACCTCATATCTCGACCTCCTATCCCGACCTCCTATCTCGACCTCATATCCTGTCCTCATATCCAGTCTTCATATCCCGTCCTCCTATCCTGTCCTTCTATCTCGACCTCATATCCCATCCTCATATCTTGACCTCCTATCCCGACCTC
Source organism: Hyla sarda (assembly GCF_029499605.1). NCBI lineage: Eukaryota > Metazoa > Chordata > Amphibia > Anura > Hylidae > Hyla > Hyla sarda. Next base: position 347,728,428 of record NC_079191.1, on the reverse strand, counting down.
CTATCCCGTACTCATATTCCTTCCTCATATCTCGACCTCATATCCCATCCTCATATCTCGACCTCCTATCCCGTACTCATATTCCATCCTCATATCTTGACCTCATATCCCATCCCCATATCCTGACCTCCTATCTCGACCTCCTATCCCATCCTCATATCCCGACCTCCTATCCTGTCCTCCTATCCCGACCTCATATCCCGTCCTCATATCCCGACCTCATATCCCGTCCTCATAGCCCAACCCCATATCCCGTCCCATCTTTGTGCGATGAGGTGTGGCTTGGAAGCTGGACCGACACATTCACCAGAAAATGCAGAGAGGAGCTTATGGAGTAAAGTACTTGAAGTCCCATATACTTGCATGGGACTTAAAACAAAAAGCCATCTTTTATATAAGGGTGTAGGTAAGGGATAATTTTACTATCATATCATATTTGACGTATAAGTAATATGTGTACCAGGTATTATTGAAATATCTCCAGCCGTACGGAAGTTATGTGGGAACATACCTTTCCCATTGATTTGCATGGGACTTTAAACAAAAACCCTGACCCTCACAAATGGGGGTAGTTAAGGGTTAAATTAACTATCCTATATTTTAATTGGACATATAAGTAACATGTGACCAAGTATTATCGAAATATCTCCAGCCGTTTGGAAGTTATGCAGTAGCATATATTTCCCATAGACTTGTATGGGACTTTAAACAAAAACCCCGACCCTGGCAAATGGGGGTGAGTAAGGGTTAAATCACCTATCCTATGTTTGTTGTTGACATATAAGTAACATGTGTGCCAAGTTTCATGCTAATATCTTCAGCCGTTTGGATGTGATGCTGGAACACACATACACACATACACACATATACACACACATACATACATACATACACACACACACACACACGCATACACACACACACACACACACACACACACCTACACATACACATATAGGGGGAGATTTATCAAAACCTGTCCAGAGGAAAAGTTGCTGAGTTGCCCATAGCAACCAATCAGATTGCTTCTTTCATTTTTGAAAAGGCCTCTGAAGAATGAAAGAAGCGATCTGATTGGTTGCTATGGGCAACTCAGCAACTTTTCCTTTACACAGGTTTTGATAAATCTCCCCCATTGAGTTATATATATATAGATTAAGTCAGATGTTTCACGGTTCATAATACTTTATCTAACTACTTCTGGGAGTCATTCCTATTATAAGAAAATATTAAGGAATTGTTAGTGTGTGTTCACACAGGAGCTAATCATAAATGGAGGGCACATATAAAGAAATCTACTGAAATCCAATCCGGCTTTGCATTTACCAATTGCAATTAAAAACCTAAACATGTGGACACCACCATCTTCATGTAATACTTTAATATATCAATGTAGGTTAATGAAGGCCAAAATAAATGGGGCACAATGAAAGTTATATTGGACATGTAGAATTGTATAAAATGTAGGGTTTCATTTTATGTTTCTCAGATTCCTTGCCTACAATATAAGCCAGTTCTTTAGAGATTACTGTCCTAATTAATAAGCCAGACTTCAGATGTGAGCGGCTGCCTCTCAGCTATCCCATTTTAGCATTTTACTGCATGATAACACAGGCTAATAAACGGGATGCAAGGGAACCATGAAGAGAACCTAAAATTAAAGCTTTACAGATTTCCTGTTTTTTCTCCCCCTCAGTACTAAAAGAAGACTTTCAGCTAAAATGTTTCATTATAGTACCCTCACCCACAAAACAAATATATAGTGAGGGACTAGGTAGCGAAACAGTCGTCTCTTGGGTAGACAGGCGCTCTGCAGCAGTCAGGCAAGAAGCTCGCAGTCCACACAGCTTGAGTACAGAGCTATTGGCCTCAGACAATTTTATTTTCAGGCTGTGAATCCAGAATTTAACCTTTTCAGGACGTAGGGCATATGCATACGCCCTGCATCCAAGGTCTTTAAAGACACATAAATGTGGCTATTTTAAGTGCATCTGAAACTGGCCTTAACATGAAAGACTGTTAACTCACATAATGCAGGCCAAATACCTGGCACCAAAATACAGTGGTCCCTCAACTTACAATGGCCTCAACATACAATAGTTTCAACATATAATGGTCTTTTCTGCTCAACATACAATGCTACAGACAGTCCAGATCTATGAAACATGTCAATGGCCGGAAGATTTGACCAATCAGAATGGCCATTTCACTGATAAAACAACTGTATTACTAAAGAGCACTGACTGGCTGTCTGGCAGAACCTCCCTACAGTACAGGATGGTACTACATGTTTACTACTACTTTTTACCCGTGCCAGGGTTAGCTGCTCTAATAGACACCAGGTGAGAGTGGCTTCATTTTACTTTTTTGGGACATTGGATGAAAATCATCAAGACCTGTGCTAAGAAAAAGTTGACAAGTTGCCTTTTAAAAATGAAAGAAGTGATCTGATTGGTTGCTGGGGCAACTGGATGACATTTCCTCTGCACAGGTCTTGATGAATTTTCACCAATTTTGTGTACTATATAGTACCCTGAATATGCTCTTCCCCAGCAGCTCTTTCTTTTATATGTACAGTTTTGCTTTATCTCTATTAGTTATCTACCTATTTTTCTTAAATCCTCACTTTTCCTTATTTTTGGATGACATTTTGGGGCTTTAGAACCAATAACCAGGTTTCCAGGGAGTTATGGTCTCAGGATACAATGGTATTAATTAACAATGGTCGTCCTGGAACCAATTAATATTGTAACTTGAGGGAGCGCCGTAAACACGTCATCCATTCTACCTTATACCCATGTACTGTAGATCACTGCTCTCACAAGTTACACCAGCTCTTTTCCCTGGGATACAAGAGACTGGCTGAACTGCCATCACACCTCCCCACTGATTTACATCCCAAAACTAGAACTGGATAGAGTGGGGTGTCCTTAATTCTCTCCCCACTCCAACAAACCGGGCTCCATTAACCAGGTTTTTAACAAAACATGGAGACTCAAGTGGGTGGGGCCAAGTGTAGTTCTCTACACAGCAAGGTGTCCAGAAGTGACATTGTTGATGGTATAATTCACAATCACGATCAGTGGACATCCCAGAGGAAGAACCTTGGCCAATTATAAACAATATGCCATAGCTTTATGAGATAAATGGCATGGTGTATGTAAATATGGGTGTTCCTATAAAATGTCAAAAATTTGGCATAAATTTTGTAATAACATCAAAAAGGAAGTTCCTCTGCCTGTATGAGTATCACAAATGTATCCCCATTTACTTAAGCAGAGAAAGCATAAAGCCTGGTTCAGACTGTTTCTATACAGTGGTCCCAGTGTGTTAAAATTAATATCCAGTGATAGACGCTGTAAGAAAAAGAACAGAGATTGATACCATGGTTGCCATCTTGAATTTTTCTTATTTTTTTACTCATTAAAATATATGGAAAGTTAGTGTTTTTACAGACAAATTGAAAAACCATAAAGATTGTGACATGACCAAAGCAGAAGCAAATGTCCATAACAAAAATCTCCTACTCTGGCAGTTCCTGACACAGACAAAGGTGGCAGCATAGAGCACTGTGGTCAGACTGGAAATAACTACACATCTTCCTCTGAAGCATACAGCAGCTGATAAGTACAAGAAGGGATAAACATTTTTTTCCCCTCCGGAGTAACCCTTTAACATAGTCATAGTTATTAGCTGAGGCTAATCTCTGGCTGTTTCCATAACTTCTACAGAAAAGCTCCCTGTTTAAATATACCCTGCATAGATGTGGCTGGTTGTGACTGTCTGATCAGGTAGGGTGGGGGTCCCCCATTCTGTGGATATGCCATAAATGACACGGATAAGCATATCTCTTAGTCAGTAATATGCCATCATTGCATGACAAAAATACTTTAAAACCAATAGTAAACTGGTGTCTGAGACATCTAGCTAAACCCTTTGCATTATACATTGGTGTTTCAAGCATATTTGGTGCCCAAAAAGTAACCCTGTATCCTACTTCTCCAAGAATTAGGTATGGCAAAGTGCAGCGATGGATTGTATATCAGCAATAAAAAATATATCCTCTTGCAGTCTGAAAATTGTCACTTTGCCCTATGTATAATACACCCCTGGTTGTACACATTCTAATCAGTCCACAATGGCAATCGTTCCGAGACTGAGAAGTATCCATGGTGAAAGTTGCCTATTTTGGAGATCATAAAAGATAGCCTTAAAATTTTCATAAATATTAATTTTTTAAAGCTAAATATAAAGAATTCCCTCCAAGTCAATTAGGTTTAGAGCTCCTTCATTTGCATATAACTTGACAGTTGCCTTATAATGTCACCCGAATCTTTAATACTAAAATAAAACCATATTCTGATGAGTACTATAGATTTGAATATAGAGAGCCAGACAGTTAATCCGACCCTGAAATAAATGAATGTAAGTCCATTTGGGGAGATATTTAACTTTCATGATCCCACATGCTAAATAACTGCATTTGTTACATCTGTCAAAGCGACTGGCCTCAAGAATTATCATTGCCATTACCTCCTACAGTGATCCCTATAATCTTAGACAGTGAAGTGTCCTAGGAATAAGAGGATCAATGTTGCCCTTCATTTCCTTTAACGGTCGGAAGGCTCGGTTTCCTTAAATGTGGAAGACATTGAGTTAAAATGTTAGCGAAACAGACTGTGAAGCCAGCCCTTCAGGCTAGATTCCTCTTAAAAATGGCATATTACTCCATCTTTCCAGGGAGAAGGGGACATTAATCTAAACTCCTTTGTACTAACAAAAAGGTAACCACTGCCCGGGGAAAGACATTACAATCAGCACATTTTCTAAAGACAAAAATTATCTCGTAAAAAAATGTCTTTAAATGGAAATTCCTTAACCCTGGTGCCAGTTAATTACTTATATATAAATGGTTCCCCTTTAGCAATGTTCATGTTCATCTAGACACACAATTCTGACCAAACACAGGAAATATCAATACAAAGAACATGTTCTTAGTATAAACCCTTAGTCACAGAGAGTCGGCAAAGTGAGCTCTGCAGCTTGGAGCTCGCTCTGCTGTCTCTCTGTGTGACTGCCAGCAGCACATCCGCATGCGTAAAATATGCTGCGGATGTGCTGTGTGCGACCCTATCCTTAAAGGACAAGTATCATGCAAGAAAACATATCCCCTAATCGAATGCCCCCTCCCCCCCCCGCAATTTTTTGTTTAGAGTCCAGCTCTCCTATACAGCGGCGTGTCATGACCCCTGCACGAAGAGGGGGCCACCACGCCCCCCCCCCATATAGCTCTATTGGAGAGCCATTCGGCAATCTTCGGCTCTCCCATAGAACTATATAGAAAGGGCGTGGTGGCTCCTGCTTCGAGTTGGGTCATGGCGCACATCTGTATAGGAGAGCCAGGGCTCTAAACAAGAGATTGCGGGGGGGGGGGGGGGGGGGGGTTGTAGGGGTTCCAGCCTTTAAGGACTTGGGAAATTTTTGTTTTTGCACTCTTGCCATAATAGCCATAACTCTTTTATTTTTTTTTCCATTTGCACACCCACATGAGGGCTTGTTTTTTGCGGGACCAAAAGGGGTTAATAATACAGGGGTTAACACTATTGTAGATGGCTCATACAGATTAATGCATGCAAATCAATGCCTATACCTATGTATTGCATTGTTCCATGAAATATGTTGTCTAGGAGCAGATTGGCAGCCACGGAGGCTCAGGTAAGCCCTCCGGCTTCAGTGACTATGGATCTCCTGGCCACAATAGTGCCATAACCATGAGATTCGACCCACTGCACAACCAACGATACCTCTAACATGCATTTAAATGCCCCTTAGTCTTTCCAGAAGCTTCTACATAAAAAGTACCCGGATAATGTTATGTGATCAATGATCCACTCATGCTGTACAGATGCCATGCAAATGTTAACCCTTACACTTCTGTGATACCTCAGTGTATTTTGGACTGGCAGCGTGTTATACAAAACACCAGTTACACACCTTAACTCATGATACTCCCAAACACAGATATGCAATTGTAACACCCCACAGGTGTGATCCACCTGTGGCAGCCGGTCAAGCAGGCAAATGGGGCAAACTGATACAGATGCAGCAGAGCTGAACAGGTGTTTATAGCTGTGAGAACAACTAGAAAAGATGGCTACAGGCTACTGAAACATAGCAGACAGTCAGGAACAGGATCAGGAACTCAGGTACAGGAGACAGAGTTCAGGGACCTAAGCAATACAGGAAACACAACCAGAATGCAACCTTGCTGAGGCCAGGATCAGCAAGTGTGGCAGACTTATACATACAGAGTTTGGCAGGGATTGGAGGAGGATCCATTAGGGAGTACATGCTGGCTCTATAAAACTCAGTACTCGCTCATGGACCCTAGTGGAAAATGCAACAAGAGACACAAAAGAGCAGGATGATCAGGAAATACAGCAGACACATGGCACAGAGAATGTCACCTGACGCTGGTAAGAACCAGGACACATGGTATGCTGGTGGTTGCCAACCAGTGGCATTACAGCAGTCCTCAGCCACATGACAACTTCATATTTTTGTAGCTGGGACATGGGTTCTTCATTCCTCTCTGACTACTTGCTTGTTGTATTTGTGGTGTCCCGGTACCGCATCCTATACGGTACCTATGTATGTGTGGGTCCCCATAGCCAGAGTCCCTAGGACGTAGGGATCCCTGGCATTTAATTAACCCCTTGTCGCCTCTATTTCTACTAATAGACCAGCGGTCTATATGAGGTTAATGTAAATATAATGATATAGCTGTAAATAAATGGTTAATTACCTGTACCATAGCGTTGCAGGACCTGCGGGTCATGTGACTAGGTGAACTCTATGGTATTAAGCTTAAGGACCTTTGGAGGCCCTGTGACGTAAGCAATCCCATTACTCTTTGTAATGGTGAATGGCAGATGTTCGGACCAATCAGATTCGCCCCGCCCCCTGACCATATCAGGGAGCGGTGGCCATCTTCTCTCTCTCTTGTTCCTGGGCAAGCAAGCAAGCAAGACCTGTACAGCAACTAACGCAGTGAGTTAGGCCCGAGCCTTGCGGCAACGGCTGAACAATTCTAAATATAGAGTGTATCAATTCCCAGACACTCTGCAGCATCACCGGACCTAATAATACCCCTAAATCCGGACGGATCTGCAAATATCTACCCTAAATTCAGAGACTGTTTAAATATCATGGTCCGCCACAACTGTCAGTCACTAAGCAAGCTAAAGACTGTTTATATGAGACTGTTACTGTGTCTTGGATACTGCAAGCACTTAAGTAAAGTTGTTCAAGTTCAAGTTAAATTCTTCTTGTGGACCTTCAGTCATTTCATGCACCTATTGTTACTGGGAAGGGCGGCGATAGGCCGGAACATTGATTCAGCATACCAGCCCTCAGCCTGGCGTCACAAACTATAGGGTTAACATTAACCCCTCCTATACCGATACCATACCACCACTACCATACACCCCCCAAGGGCTACCACATATTATTTCCAAGCTCTACATCTTCTCCTCTTTTTTATTTGATTTTGGGGTTCCTCAGAGCTCAGTTCTAGATCCTCTCTTATTTAATCTCTACATACCCCCTATTGGACAAACCATGAAAAGATGTAGTTTTCAGTACCATCTTTATACTGATAACACTAAACTATACCCTTCTAATGACATCACCGCTGCCCTTCTATAAAACAACAGTCTCTTTGGGCACACTAAGTAAATTGCGATCAGAATGTCCAAGAGGCAAAATAAGTGTCGATTCTCGGCGGTACAGATCAGCTTAGGAAATTGAGCAAGGAAATTTCTCACTAAATTTAGTCAGCGTGCATGGGCCCTAACAGTAGTCCTCTCTCTATCTGAAAGAGAATCTTTCAAAAACTAAACTTCATAGGAGGAATTATTTTTTAGCAGACTGCTCCAGATTTGGTAAAAGAGTGGAGTGAGACACATTTTCAAAAGAAACTTACTTGCCTTTTACATGTTTTCGAAAGAATTTTTGCCTTGTATCCCTTTAACGCAAAACTCTACACTTTACTGACAATTCATCAGACACAGTAGTTATTTTGTTCTCTTTTTGTGGCTATATGAGTTTTACACTTGTATTCCTGCATGTTTTTGGTTATACACATGACAATCACAAGTATATCAATCATGTGCTTGTCATTGAACTACTGCCTCCAGTCATATTTCTTTTGGCATACTGATAATACTAAGCAGATAACATTTATCTATGTTCTCCATGCAAAGAAACAAAGAGTTGGGTTTTAACAATTTATGAGATTGCCTGAAGCAAACTATTGACTATTGAGCAGATTAAGAACTTCTAATTTATAGTCAACAAATTGTGAATGAGGGACTATTCACCATAAAAAGTACATAATCAGTATTCTACATCAGATGTTAGACTTTTATAGAGAATTCGAGATCTGGTTAAAACTCAAAAATATTATAAAAGATAAAGAAATATTGTAAATGAAAATGTGCAGATCATAATTACAATCATCACTCCATGCACTGGGCATTGTTTGTGCGCATACTCTACAGATCTAAGGATAGGTACAACACTATGATCTCACCCTTCCTAGATCTTCTTAGGATCTGCAACAACCTGAGGCAATGTTAATGACATCAGATTATGTTGCCTATTTATGTTGTCTACATAATGATCAATATTATTTTCTTAACCTGCAACCAGTCAGTGGCGTTGCGACCCGGGTGCGGGGGGTGCGGCCCGCACCGGGTGACACCAACCTAATGGGGTGACACCAAGAGGCTCCGCAGCACCCCCCCCCATCTGTGCCCGACCGGCCTCCCATCCGTCAGCACCCCCCCCCCCTGCGCTGTGTGTGCGGTGCGCCCGTCCGTCATCACCCCCCCCTCTTTCACCTTCACTCTGCGCCCGTCCGTCATCACCCCCCCCCCCCCCACCTTCACCAGCACTGTGCCCGTCCTCCGCTCCCACGTCTGCGCCGGCCTGACGTCACACCGCATGGCCGCGTAGGAGGACGTGAGTTACATCACTCGCACGGCGCCCGGTGAGAAGGAGTGCTGCGCTGGATGGGTGAGTGTGTATGTCTGTCTCTCTGTCTGTCTCTATCTATGCTTGTGTGTGTGAGACTGTGTGTGTGTGAGACTGTGTGTGTGACTGTGTGTGTGTGTGTGTGTATGTGACTGTGTGTGTGTGTGTGTATGTGACTGTGTGTGTGTATGTGACTGTGTGTGTGTGTGTCTGTCTCTATCTATGCTTGTGTGACTGTGTGTGTGTGACTGTGTGTGTGAGACTGTGTGTGTGACTGTGTGTGTGTGTGTGTATGTGACTGTGTGTGTGTATGTGACTGTGTGTGTGTGTGTCTGTCTCTATCTATGCTTGTGTGACTGTGTGTGTGAGACTGTGTGTGTGACTGTGTGTGTGTGTGTATGTGACTCTGTGTGCGTGTGTCTGTCTCTCTGACTGTGTGTGTGTGTTTGTGTTTGTCTCTGTGTTGTATGTGTTTTTTTTGTGTGTGTGTGGGGGGGGGGGGGGGTGTATAACCAGCGATCTATTGTGGGGAGACTTTGACCCATTGTGGGGAACCTGCAAGGGAACCTGCGGCCTAATGTGGGGAAACTACTACCAGATGTGCGGAGTCTATGCTACCTAATGTGGGGAGTCTATGCTACCTAATATGGGGAATCTGTGCTACCTTATGTGGGGAGTCTATGCTACCTTATGTGGGGAGTCTATGCTACCTAATGTGGGGAAATTGCTACCTAATGTGGGGAATCTGTGCTACCTAATGTGGGGAAATTGCTACCTAATGTGGGGTAACTGGTACATACCTAATGTGGGGGAACTGGTACATACCTAATGTGGGGGAACTGGTACCAAATGTGGGGAATCTATGCTGCCTAATGTGGGGAAACTGCGACCGACCTAATGTGGGGGCACTGCTGCCTACCTAATGCTCCCCCCCTGGCAGTAGCACCCTCATCATCCACCAGCAACACCCCCCCCCCCCCAGCAGCCCCTCCATCAGCAGATCCTGATGGTGGATGATGGAGGTGCTCCTGCCAGGAGGATGATCCTGCGGATGGATGATGGGGGTGATACTGCCAGGGGGGATGGCCAGTAGCACCCTCATCATCCTCCAGCAACACCCCCCCCCCAGTAGTAGCACCCCCATCATCCACTAACAACACCACCAATACCCCCCCTCCCGTAGTAATAGCATCAGCTAACGGATGTTGAGGGGTGTTACTGCGGTTGTGGTATTATATTCAGAGGGTGCACTGTATGGCAACGTTATATTCAGAGGGCGCAGTTTGTGGTAGTATTATATTCAGAGGGCGCAGTTTGTGGTAGTATTATTAGAGATGAGTGAACTTACAGTAAATTCGATTCGTCACAAACTTCTCGGCTTGGCAGTTGATGACTTTTCCTGCGTAAATTAGTTCAGCTTTCAGGTGCTCCAGTGGGCTGGAAAAGGTGGATACAGTCCTAGGAAAGAGTCTCCTAGGAATGTATCCATCTTTTCCAGCCCACGGGAGCACCTGAAAGCTGAACTAATTTATGCAGGAAAAGTCATCAACTGCTGAGCAGAGAAGTTTGTGATGAGTTGAATTTACTGTAAGTTCTCTCATCTCTAAGTATTATATTCAGAGGGTACAGTATGTGGCGGTATTATATTCAGGGGTACAGTATGTGGCAGATTTATATTCAGAGGGTACAGTATGTGGCAGATTTATATTCAGAGGGTACAGTATGTGGCGGTATTATATTCAGGGGTACAGTATGTGGCAGATTTATATTCAGAGGGTACAGTATGTGGCAGATTTATATTCAGAGGGTACAGTATGTGGCAGATTTATATTCAGAGGGTACAGTATGTGGCAGATTTATATTCAGAGGGCGCAGTTTGTGGTAGTATTATATTCAGAGGGCGCAATTTGTGGTAGTATTATATTCAGAGGGTACAGTATGTGGTAGTATTATATTCAGTGGGTACAGTATGTGGCAGATTTATATTCAGAGGGTACAGTATGTGTTGGTATTATATTCAGAATGTACAGTGTTTGGTAGTATTATATTCAGTGGGTACAGTATGTGGCAGATTTATATTCAGAGTGTAAAGTATGTGTTGGTATTATATTCAGAATGTACAGTGTGTGGTAGTATTATATTCAGTGGGTATGGTGTATAGAAGGTTTATAATCAAAGAGTGTAGTGTATAGTAGTATTATATTTAGAGGATACAGTGTCTGTCAGGTTTATAATAATAATTGTTTTCATATAGAGGATGAGAATCCGCTGACATAGTGAGGAGACGTCTGGGCGTCACATTCTGCAGAGAGAAGATTTAGCTGGAACAAGTCCTGGCGGTATGTACCATCTGAATTAGATAAGGGAAGACTATAGAGAAGACGTCACCTGTAATCACTGATATTGTGTATTCCCCTCACTATAGAGAAGACGTCACTGATATCATTGTACATTCTCCTCTCTATAGAGAAGACGTCACCTGTAATCACTGATATCATTTTGTATTCTCCTCACTATAGAGAAGAAGTCACCTGTAGTCACTGATATCATTGTGTATTCTCCTCACAATAGAGAAGAGGTCATCTGTAATCACTGATATCATTGTGTATTCTCCTCACTATAGAGAAGACGTCACCTGTAATCACTGATATCATTGTACATTCTCCTCACTATAGAGAAGACATCACCTGTAGTCACTGATATCATTGTGTATTCTCCTCACAATAGAGAAGACGTCACCTGTAGTCACTGATATCATTGTGTATTCTCCTCACAATAGAGAAGACGTCACCTGTAGTCACTGATATAATTGTGTATTCTCCTCACTATAGAGAAGACGTCACCTGTAGTCACTGATATCATTGTGTATTCTCCTCACTATAGAGAAGACGTCACCTGTAGTCACTGATATCATTGTGTATTCTCCTCACTATAGAGAAGACGTCACCTGTAGTCACTGATATCATTGTGTATTCTCCTCACTATAGAGAAGACGTCACCTGTAATCACTGATATCATTGTGTATTCTCCTCACTATAGATAAGACGTCACCTGTAGTCACTGATATCATTGTACATTCTCCTCACTATAGAGAAGACGTCACCTGTAGTCACTGATATCATTGTGTATTCTCCTCACTATAGATAAGACGTCACCTGTAGTCACTGATATCATTGTGTATTCTCCTCACTATAGAGAAGACGTCACCTGTAGTCACTGATATCATTGTGTATTCTCCTCACAATAGAGAAGACGTCACCTGTAGTCACTGATATCATTGTGTATTCTCACAATAGAGAAGACGTCACCTGTAGTCACTGATATCATTGTGTATTCTCCTCACTATAGAGAAGACGTCACCTGTAGTCACTGATATCATTGTGTATTCTCCTCACTATAGAGAAGACGTCACCTGTAGTCACTGATATCATTGTGTATTCTCCTCACTATAGAGAAGACGTCACCTGTAGTCACTGATATCATTGTGTATTCTCCTCACTATAGAGAAGACGTCACCGGTAGTCACTGATATCATTGTACATTCTCATCTCTGTGTCCTATCAGAGCTGGAGTCACTTGTCAGTTCTACAGTTAGGTCAGTGAAACTACAACTCCCAGCATAACCTCACCACTGCTCAAAGGGGTACTCTACTGGAAAACATTTTTTTTTAATCAGCTGGTGCTACAAAGTTAAACAGATTTGTAAATTACTTCTATTTAAAAATCTTAATCCTTCCAGTACTTATTAGCTGCTGTATAAGCGATTCACAGGAAGTTATTTTCTTTTTTAATTTCTTTTCTGTCTGACCACAGTGCTCTGTGCTGACACCTCTGGACAGTTCCTGACATGGACAGTTCCTGACATGGACAGAGGTGTCAGCAAATAGCACTGTGGTCAGACTGGAAAGAACTACACAACTTCCTGTGGAGCATACACCAGCTTATAAGTACTGTAAGTATTAAGATTTTAAATAGAAGTAATTTAAAAATCTGTTTAACTTTCTGGCACCAGTTGATATAAAAGTAAATGTTTTCCAGTGGAGTACCCCTTTAAGTAATTCTGGGAGCTGTATATTTCAATGGTGAAAACTTCTTTAACACTTTCCCATTCTGTGGCAACTGGTATATCTGATTATTATACTGGAATTTCTCACAATGCGCTACAACAGTGGTGTCTGTCACAACAGGCTAAAAACTTACTGGGGGGAGGGGGTACGTATGGGGGTGACACCATTTTCTACCGCACCGGGTGACACCAACTCTAGCAACGCCACTGCAACCAGTCTTGAACATTATCATCATAAATGATCTCCTCCTACACTATATTTTCCTCATCTTCACCGGGATCTAGTTGCAATGGCCTTTGTAGCATTTCATCCTCAAACCATCATGTTATCTTGTTGATCGTATAGTACACCACTACCACAATATCCATTGAAGCACCTGCTTAGCATCTCTGCTGTACCAGATTGTAAGAAAGGCTCTTCTTTGGAATGATGTAGACCTTTGTGGTTGAACAAATTGTTTTTATTGTTTTTCATGACAACTTGGCCCTTGACTGGAGGCTGAGAATATGCAATATGCAATAAAGTCCAGTTTAAGTGGGTTTGCACCAGCTGCTTCATATGGATTTGACTTGTGCTTCATAGGGTCCTTGTGTCTGCTACGGCACTAACTTTGACATATTGCACGACTACCTACTGCTATAAATGTACAGTGTGGACAGCAAACAATATTTTGTGCAACAGGAGTTGGATCTCATTCCACAACAACACAATCTCAGTCTACGTCCTTGTTAGAAACTATATAGGGGAGATTTATCAAAACCTGTCCAGAGGAAAAGTTACTGAGTTGACCATAGCAACCAATCAGATCGCTTCTTTCATTTTTTTAAAAGACCTCTGAAAAATGAAAGAAGCGATCTGATTGGTTGCTACGGGCAATTCAGCAACTTTTCCTCTGGACAGGTTTTGATAAATCTCCCCCATTATCTTTTTAAAGACAGCACCATTTGTAAAGCATCAATAACAGTAGTACACATCTTTAAAGGGGTACTCCACTGAAAACATCTGTTTTCAGCGGAGTACCCCTTTAACTTGCAGTTTTAGTGCAATACTTCAACCTTTACTTGAATACAGGAAGCTAGGTTAGTCTGTCTAAACCTAGCAGACGTGTCACTGTCCCTCTTGACAACACTATCCTAAACAGACTGCTAGACTGTAAGATGAACAGGCCTCACTAGTAGTGTTGAGCGGCATAGGCCATATTCGAATTCGCGAATATTCGCGAATATATGGACGAATATTCGTCATATATTCGCGAATATTCGCGTTTTATTCTCGCATAAGCGGAAAATTCGCGAATATGAAAATTTACATATGCGAAAATTAGCATATACAAAATTAGCATAAGCAAAAATTTGCATATACGAAAATTAGCATATGCAAATTTTGACATATGCGAAAATTCGCACAGTAGTATTAGAGCCTTCTTTACACCACACAAGCTGGAAGCAGAGAGGGATGATCACTGTGATGTGTACTATGAAAAAAAATAAAATAAAAAATAAAAAAAAAACAATATTCGTAATTACGAATATATAGTGCTATATTCGCGAATATTGGCGAATATGCGATATTCGCGAATAAAATTTGCATTGCGAATATTCGTGAGCAACACTACTCACTAGCCACTGATCTACCTCCCTCTACCTCCTCTCTAGTGCTTCCACAGTCAAACCAGCAATGGCTCTGAAATGTAAGCAGTCTCACTATGTGATGGGAGGGGGGGTTGACTGTAAAATATTCCAAACTCTCACAGTCTCTCAAGTGCGCTCAGGCCCCCCTCTTCGGAGACCCACTCTAACTGACACTGAAGCGACACATCCCCTATGCAAATGAAGTACCCCTTTAATTTTTCTGCTATCCACAAACTGTTGTGTTCATCTATTAACCCCTTAACGACGCAGGACGTATATTTACGTCCTGCGCCGGCTCCCGCGATATGAAGCGGGATTGCGCTGCGATCCCGCATCATATCGCGTCGGTCCCGGCGCTCATCAACGGCCAGGACCCGCAGCTAATACCACACATCGATGATCGCGGCGATGTGCGGTATTAACCCTTTAGAAGCAGCGGTCAAAGCTGACCGCCGCTTCTAAAGTGAAAGTGATCCGGCTGCTCAGTCGGGCTGTTCGGGACCGCCGCGGTGAAATCACGGCGTCCCGAACAGCTTGCAGAACACCGGGAGGGCCCTTACCTGCCTCCTCGGTGTTCGATCGGCGAATGACTGCTCCGTGCCTGAGATCCAGGCAGGAGCAGTCAAGCGCCGATAACACTGATCACAGGCGTGTTAATACACGCCTGTGATCTGTGTAAAAGATCAGTGTGTGCAGTGTTATAGGTCCCTATGGGACCTATAACACTGCAAAAAAAAGTGCTAATAAAGGTCATTTAACCCCTTCCCTAATAAAAGTTTGAATCACCCCCCTTTTCCCATAAAAAAAATAAAACAGTGTAAAAAAATAAAATAAATAAACATATGTGGTATCGCCGCGTGCGTAAATGTCCGAAATATATCATTAATTAAATCGCACGGTCAATGGTGTACGCACAAAAAAATTCCAAAGTAAAAAAAAGCGCATTTTACGTCACTTTTTATACCACTGAAAAATGAATAAAAAGACATCAAGACATCAAAGTCCGATCAAAACAAAAATCCTACCAATAAAAACTTCAGGTCACGGTGCAAAAAATGAGTCCTCATACCGCCCTGTATGTGGAAAAATAAAAAAGTTATAGGGGTCAGAAGATTACATTTTTAAACGTATAAATTTTCCTGCATGTAGTTATGATTTTTTCCAGAAGTGCGACAAAATCAAACTTATATAAGTAGGTTATCATTTTAACCGTATGGACTTACAGAATAATGATAAGGTGTAATTTTTACCGAAATATGCACTGCGTAGAAACGAAAGCCCCCAAAAGTTACAAAATGGCGTTTTTTCTTCGATTTTGTCGCACAATTATTTTTTTTTCCGTTTCGCCGTGAATTTTTGGGTAAAATGACTAATGTCACTGCAAAGTAGAATTGGTGACGCAAAAAATAAGTCATAATATGAATTTTTAGGTGGAAAATTGAAAGGGTTATGATTTTTAAAAGGTAAGGAGGAAAAAACGAAAGTGCAAAAACTGAAAAACCCTGAATCCTTAAGGGGTTAATGCACACATCTTACTGTTTTCACCTTAACTGCTACTTCTTGCACAATATATGTGTGGTGAGGGTGTGATGAGGGCAGATGGAATTACCCTAGGGGCAGATGGCATTAATCCTGTGTGTTCATAACGCCAGGGCGTGGTTTATAATCTACACCACCCGAAGGAATACCGCTGGATCCTGGGCGCCAAGTTACGGAACAACGGCAGCTTTTCTGAGTCAGACAGATGTAACAGTCTATACAGCTTTGCTAGGTCCACGGAGGTGACCAGTGACTTCAGGGACCTCAGGGCTTGCTGGGACTTGTGGTGGACTGGGACAATTTGCTGCAGAGCCACGCTGATTGAAGACAGATTGACGTGGACTGACTTGACTATGGCAGACTATGACTGACTTCACCCCTTCTGTAGTTTACCATGTTTTGACTTGACCTGTGGGGAAATGGACTTGAGAATCCATGGCTGCATGAATGACTTTAGGCCTCCTCTGTACTCCAGACACACATCTGGGACTTGACCTTACTGCCACTCAGCTAAGCAGAGAGAGAGCTAGCTCCAGCCAGGGCTTATATGGGGGAGACTAGGAGGGGTCCCATAGATCACCCTTAGGTCACATGGTCACTGATACTTCATTGGGTTACAATCACATGACAGCAGGTCCTAAAGCTATAACACATTTTATGTACATTATATGGTATAACACAAAAGGTAGAACAAAGGGGGAGGGAGGGTGGGTGGCAGGGGTCACTGTATGGAGTCTGTAGGGTACAGGGGTGCAACCCCTGTACTGGGCCTCCACATATGCCTTTTTAAACCTGCCTGAACAGATTTGTTATTTTTGTGCCCTTTTTGAACCTTTTTGACCTATGAACAACCTGAGCAGGATTGGACACAGATGTCAGCGTGGTTGCAGTAGCTTCACTTGCCAGCACATATTAGAAGCTGTTATAAGAATTAAAGAATAAGGCATGCAAAAGTAAAAGACAGTAAAAAAAACAAAAAAAAAAAAACAAAGTTTGTATAGTAAAAATA
The DNA here is from genome assembly GCF_029499605.1 of Hyla sarda. Lineage (NCBI taxonomy): Eukaryota > Metazoa > Chordata > Amphibia > Anura > Hylidae > Hyla > Hyla sarda. Next base: position 347,711,146 of record NC_079191.1, on the reverse strand, counting down.
CAAAAATAAATGAATACTAATGAAATTCAGGTTAGCAAAATGTCTGATTTATTGAGACAGAAAGTATAAGAAGACTGTGTACTTAGCAGGTTGTGAAATGTGCTTTACTTCTATAGGCCGCATAGCCAGAAACCACATCACAAAACTATATAATTGGAAGTAAAATCGCATGCACTAATGCTGCATGGTTCTCAGCTGTGCTGTACAATCCACTACGTGCACTACTCCCATACATCTCATTGTTTGCACAGCACAAACAAATCCCACATACCTGCAAACAGATTGTTACAATTCACTTGAACCTTCAATAAATCTCACTATAACCTAGGTTGGATACAAAGTTAAAACCCCAATGCGGCAACTCAACTGATCTACCATGGTGCCTCTAACTCCTTAAAGGGGTACTCTGGTGAAAACCTTTTTTCTTTTAAATCAACTGGCTCTGGAAAGTTAAACAGATTTTTACATTATTTCTATTAAAAAATCTTAATCCTTCCTGTACTTATTAGCTGCTGAATACTATAGAGGCAATTATTTTGTTTTTGGAATGCTCTCTGATGACATCACAAGCACAGTGCTCTCTGCTGACATTATAATAATAATAATAAGTCTTTATTTATTTATTGTTGCCCTTAGTGGGATTTGAACCCAAGGCCCCAGCAGTGCAAGGCAACAGTACTAACCACTAAGCCACCATGCTTCCCTTAGCATACATCTGTCATGCACGGTTGCTAAAATGGACAGAGATGTCAGCACTGTGCTTGTGATGTCATCAGTGTTCCAAAAAGAAAGGAATTTCCTCTGTAGCATTCAGCAGCTAATAAGTACTGGAAGGATTAAGATTTTTTAATAGAAGTAATTTGCAAATATGTTTAACTTTCTGGCACCAGTTGATTTAAAAGAAAAAAGGTTTTCACCGGAGTACCCCTTTAATGTAGCATGATAACACTGTACATCCTGGTGCTATTAAGGATGTATGAAGCGGGCTCAAAAAATATATACAAATTGGGTATCATTGTAACTGTACTGACCTGAAGAATACAGATAAGATGTCCGTTTTTCTGCACAGTGAACAGTAATAAAAATACAAACACACAAATTGCAAAAATATACTGAAAATAAACTGCACATACTTTTTCGTTTTTGAAGTATGGAAAAATGACAATTGGGACAATTGGTCGCACAAAAAAGCCCTCTTTCTATAGATGGAAAAATAAAAGTTATTGCCCTTAAAATGTAAGGGGGAAAAACCAAAAATGCTAAAATTTAAATTGCCCTGATCCTTGAAGAGGACCTAACCCCAAAAAATGAGATTGCATTATTATTTGAAGAGAAACTGACAGTGGGTTCACCCGCACGTAGGGTTATAGTGCAGTTGAACCTGATTAAAATTAGGTATCATTTACCTGGCTCCAGGGTCAGGTCCCAGAGATAGACCCAGTATTAGTAACCGTTGTTAATTATACAGTCAGGGGGTGTGTACTAGGCATGCATGTGCCTTAAAAGGGCACTGTCAGATACAAAAACTTTTGATATGTTTTAAAGCATGCAAAACCAGTAGCTTTTGCAATTGCTTTCATTAGAAAATTTTCTGTATTTCATACTGAAAAATCCAGTCAAACAACTGCCCCCCCTGCCTGCTTGGACACATACTAGTCCTGCTGTGTCCATGCATCATCACCTATGTCATGGACACACTTCCTTGATCCTCCCACTGTCAGCTTGTGTTCCGCTACTGTCAGTGAGGACAAGCTGGGAGTTGTAGTTTTGCTAATGCTAGGGGAGATTTGAGCAGACAGCATACTGAGGGAGGGGGCGGAGACCTGCACAGGGAGGCCACTTTGAGAGGAATTCAGACTAGTGAGCTAAATTAAAAGTGTAATAAAAAAATAATAAAGGTGCTAGACACATAAAAAATAGACGTACATGGTCAGGTTTAGGTACTGAGTGATATATAAAAAAAAAAATTTTTTTTGTTGGATCTGATGGGTACACTTTAATGTACAACATTCACGCCCCCTGACAGTATAATCCCGCCCATCACTTTATAATTCACTCCCATTATTGAAAGGAAGTTTACGCCCATGTGACTGATTCCCTGAATGATCAGACACATTATAAGCCCTCATATCTTGGTAACGGAAGGGCGTATAAAGAAACTGTAAAAAGGTGTTTGATCAAGGTACGCTAAGCTGTTTATTCACTTAAGGACTAAGGGCATACCTGTACGCCCTGAGTCTGCTCCCTTTCTATAACATCGGGGCCACGGCGTGGCCCCCCATCATAGCGGGTCAGGCCCGACCTCTAACAATGGCCGGGACCCGTAGCTAATAGCACTATTAACCCTTTAGACGCGGTGTTCAAAGTTGATCGGTGTTCAAAGTAAACATATCCCGGCTAGCTTAGTCGGCTGTTCGGGACCACCGCGGTGAAATTGTGGCGTCCCGAACAGCTGTAACACACAAGGAGGGCCTCTACCTTCCTCCTGTGTGTCCGATCACCGAATGCAGCAGAATCATTGATCAATGTTATTCTATGGGATAACAATGATCAATGTAAAAGATCACTATGAGCAGTGTTATAGCCCCCTATGGGAGCTATAACGTTGCAAAAGAAAGTGAAAAAAAAGTTAATAAAGATCATTTAAACCCTTCCCTAATAAAAGTTTGAATCACCCCTCTTTTCCCTTAAAAAAAATGAAAATAAAAATAAACATATGTGTATCGCCGCGTGCAGAAATGTCCGAATTATAAAAATATATTGTTAATTAAACTGCACGGTCAATGGTGTAAGCGCAAAAGAATTCCAAAGTCCAAAATTGCGTATTTTTGGTCACTTTTTATGTCATGAAAAAATGAATAAAAAGTGATCAAAAAGTCTGATCAATACTAAAATGGTACCGATAGAAACAAGATCATGGCGCAAAAAATTAGCCCTCATGCCGGCCTATATGCGGAAAATAAAAAAGTTATAGGGGTCAGAAGATGACAATTTTAAACATATTCATTTTCGTGCATGTAGTTATGATTTTTTCCAGCAGTAAGACAAAATCAAACCTATATGATTAGGGTATCATATAAATCGTATGGACCTACAGAATAAAGAGGTGTCATTTTTACCAAAAAAATGTACTGCATGGAAACATAAGCCCCCAAAAGTTACAAAACAATGTTTTTTTCTTAAATTTTGTCGCACAATGATTTTTTTTTCGGTTTCGCCATAGATTTTTAGGTAAATGACTGATGTCATTACAAAGTTGAATTGGTGGTGCAAAAAATAAGCCATCAAAGTTGAAAGAATTATGATTTTTTAAAGGTAAGGAGGAATAAACAAAAGTACAAAAACGGAAAAACCGTGAGTCCTTAAGGGGTTAATAACAATAAAATCTTAATTTTGGGTGGTTAGCAACAGAACAACAAAAGTAAAACAAAATCAAACCTATATTAGTTGGGTATCATTTTAATCATATGGACCTACAGAATAAAGGCAAGGCTTAACTTTTACCCTGCAAAATTACAAATGGCAGTTTTTTTTTTTTTTTTTTTATTTTGCCCCACAAATATATTTTTTTCTGGTTTAGCCGTAGATTTTGTGGTGAAATGATTAATGTCAAAGTAAAATTGGGGGTGCAAAAAAACAGGCCCTTGTATGGGTCTGTAGGTGGAAAATTAAAAGCGTTAAAAGTATGTATAGGGGCCGGGACCCCTGTCAGGGGGAAAATGAATAAAAAGATAAACAAATGAGAATTTTCTGGTTATAACGGGTTAAGGTTTATTCTGAATCATTATATATTGGAGTAGATCAGAACCAGTATGCTACACATTATGGCTGTTTTTACATGTACTCTTTCCACTGCATTCTTGGGCTGCTGTAAATGACCTCAGATGCCAAACGCTGAAATCCAGCATGTTCTTTCACATGCATACTATACTTTTTTAACAGGAAAAATAATGGCAGTAATAACCAAATGCAATCATGTTTTTACATGTGGTACCACAGTTTTCTATAGAAGCAGCACTAAGAAAATGGGAACCATATCCCATGAACTTTACATAGAATTACAATGCAATCTAAAACAGTATTTCCCAACCAGGGTGCCTCCAGCTGTTGCAAAACTGTAACTCCCAGCATGCTGCTGTCCAGACATTCTGGGAATTGTAGTTTTGCAATGCCTGGATGCACCCTGGTTGGGAAACACTGATCTAAAAGAACGTTTTCTTATGTATATTGATCAGACATTTGTTAAATAGATGCTCTTTTTCGTGTTCAACTTTTCAAACTGAATTTTTCCATCGTGTGAACATTCCCTTGGGATGACATGTCACGGGAACCAGGAAGCAGCGGTGATGAGCAGGGACCAGGAGATGTTGGAATGTCTGCTGCAGGAAATCAGGGTGAGTATGACTTTTTTTTTTTTAAATATATTTACTGTACCCCCAGCCAAATATTCAAATAATGTGTCCCTTTAATTTGAACCTAACTTAAAGGGGTACTTCCCTGGAAAACATTTTTTTTTAAATCAACTAGTGCCAGAAAGTTAAACAGATTTGTAAATTAATTCTATTTAAAAATATTATTACTTCCAGTACTTATCAGCTGCTGTATGCTCCAGAGGAAGTTCTTTACTTTTTGAATTTCCTTTCTGTCTGACCATAGTGCTCTCTGCTGACACCTCGGTCCATTTTAGGAACTGTCTGGAGCAGCATAGGTTTGCTATTGGGATTTGCTCCTAAACTGGACAATTCAAAAAATGAACTGAGGTGTCAGCAGAGAGCACTGTAGTCAGACAGAAAGGAAATTCAAAAAGTAAAGAACTTCCTGTGGAACATACAGCAGCTGATAAGTACTGGAAGATTTTTAACAAAAAGTAATTTACAAATCTTTCTGGCACCAGTTGATTAAAAAAAATGTTTCCCCCTTTAATTTTAAGGACTGGCAGAAAATAATAATCCAATATATTCATATCTCCAAAATGAGGTTTTTCCTTTTATGTCATCTGAAAGTTGGGAAACCTAAAGGATGAAGCCTTTGTAAGTGGCAGTGGTGACAATAAATTGTTCAAAATAGCCCATAATGCACACATAAAACATTCAAAATAAGAAATAAATAAAACATTGTGCAAGTTTCTTTTATATGGATATGCTCTACATTGTGTTTGAAATGTTTTGCCTTGTGGTTTTTATTAAAGTGTGTATCATTCCTGATTACATTGAAATGTAGGTTGGCTCCAAGACAAAAATCCATTCTGACTCGTAAAAATGTGTTTGCTTTAGTTGTTGATAAGGTAAACAAATATTTCCCTCGAAATAATCTGCAACCATTTATACCAAGCAAATAGTGTTCCCCCTAGCCATTAAGATGTGTTTGTGTGTAAAATATATATGGCCCAATAAACCATTGTAGATCCTTAAGTGAATCCAAATACAGCCGAAGGAATGTGCTGAATATTACACAATGCTATGTGAACAATACAACCCATGTTCTGTATGTCTACAGCTGGAGGTTACTAGACAGCACAGGGAAAACTGCAACTACAATTGTAATCACATGTATTAGGAGTCTTATTTGTTTAAGGAAAATGCCAGGAATTCCACATTTGTGTAGTGGAACGGAGATGCCAGATTGTGTCTCGTACAATTTTTATTGTTTATTTCAGCGAAACGATCAGAAAGCTGACATTTGGGAATGACAAAGTCTGGATCGAATTCTTCAAGATCTGTCTGGGTGTTTTTTTTTCAGACCTTTGTTAACATTTGGAAAAATGAGAGGAATTCATTGAGGATTTATTGTTCTACTGTGGTTTAGGGTGTACATGTAGAAAACGAAATCAGAGTTAAATGTAAGCTAGATGGTTTGGAAAATCTCACTAACATTAAAAGAATGGGAATACTTTGAAGGAGTTCTCCAGGATATGAAAACTTATCCCCTATCCTAAGGACAAGTTTCAGATCGCAAGGCTTCGACCGATGGGCCCCCTGCGATCTCCCATACGGGGCCCCGACTCTTTGCCAAAATAGCACGTTTCAACCACCGCATGACGCTGCAGCTGACAAGCCCCATCAATAAATCTCTATGGCAGAGAAGGAGACTGCCGAATGCAGCGCTCCAACTCTCCCATAGTGATGTATTGAGGCGGCGTGTTGGCCCCCGTGTCATGCGGTGGTCGGACTCGCCCCCTTGTTGCTGACTGTTGGGGCCCTGTATGGAAGATCGCAGGGTTCCCAGTGGTTGGACCACCCCGTGATCTAAAAACATATTCCCTATCCGTAGGATAGGGGATACGTTTTCATATCCTTGAGTACTCCTTTAAGTTGCTTTTTTCTTCTTAGGTATAAAACATGTAAGTTGCAATTATATATAATTAAATCCAGAAAACACAGTTAAAGTGGAACTCCGGTACTTCAAAACGTATCCCCTATCTACAGAAGAGGGAATATGTGTCTCATTGCAGGGGTCCAACCTCTGAAACCCCCTCAATCTCTAGAACAGGGCCCCATCTCTCCCTGTGCATGGAGTAGCATGTCTGTACACACTCCATGCATTCTGCATGGAAGTGCTAGATAAACTTGAGTACAATGCTCCTGTATCTCCGGCACTTCCATAAACAGTGCATTGAGGCCACTAGCAAAAACTAATTTTTGCTATTGCACTCCTTATAGTAAATAAAAAATTAAGTTTTCTATGTTTTATATGTGTTTAAAAAAGCTGCCACTTGGTGTCTCCCTACTTGTCCAGAGCATATTTCCCCTTCATCTCTTGTACAGACTTTGGACTCCTGCTGGACTGGCCTCAAAGTGAGGGAGGAAGTTCTCCCCTGTATGGCTTCAGAATATGTCACGGCTGCTGGATAAAGCCCCTTCCCAGTCTGTGAATCTGACTGAGCAGAAAATACACAGCAATATCAAGCTAGAAAACTAAAAAATAATACAAACTGTTACGTTATGCGCTCTGGCCGCACACGCTGGCCCTGAGCGCATGGTCCCGTTACCTGCTGCTGGGGCTGGGATTTGCATCGTGGGACACACCCGTCTGTGTGGTCGAGCCATGCCAGGGGTAGCGACCTAGGTGCCGTCTGCCGCAGCAAGTCCGTCCCGCTTTGAGGCGGGCTCTGGTGAAAACAGGTACTTTAGATTCCGCTTCCTGGTACGGTCCGAGTCATCTGCCACTCAGGTTCAGCGGATCCACTATCATCTGTGTTCCAGTCTACTGAAACGTGAGTGTTACAGAAAGATCCGGCAATAGATCCCGCTGAGGTACCCCTGCCTGAAGTCATGGATCATCCCTCCATTGTGGTACGTCAGTCTCTGCAATTGGCGCGACAGATGCAGCAACTTACCCAACTGTCTGCTATGATGCAACAGCTATTGGCCCTGCAGCAACAACAGCAGCAGGTACGGCAAACTGGCCCACTACCACCACCAGTTCCTGCAGTGTCTTCTGGCTCCCAGCTACGTCTGCCTTTATCTTCTAAGTATGAAGGAGATTCCAAGTTATGCAGAGGCTTTGTTACACAGTGCTCCATTCACTTGGAGCTCATGTCTGAACAGTTTCCGACGGAACGTGCAATGGTGGCCTTTGTCATTAGTCTACTGTCCGGAAAAGCCCTGGCCTGGGGTACACCCTTTTGGGACCGTGAGGATCTGGTATCCTCCAATTTGTCGGCTTTCTTGGCAGAATTTTGCAATGTCTTTGAGGAACCCGCACATGCCTCTTCAGCTGAGACGGCTTTGCTGAACGTCTGTCAAAGGAATTTTTCCATTGGTGACTACGCGTTTCAATTCCATATAGAAGCCTCGGAAACCTGCATGGAATGATGAGGCCTTGTGTGCTACATTCAAAAAAGGACTGTCAAGCAGGATTAAAGATGCCCTCGCAGCACGTGATCCTCCATCTTCTTTGACTGAACTTATCCACTTGGCCACACGCATGGATGTGCGTTTTGCTGAGAGACAGGAGGAACTGCACTTAGAGAGAGAACCTGCCCGAACACTGAGATTTCCTTGCCTGGCACCCGTGTTTCAACGTCCACCTCTTCAGTTTCCTGTGCCTCTTGCTGAAGAGGCTATGCAAGTGGATCATTCTCACCTTACACAACAGGAGAGATCACGACGACGCAGTGAGAATTTGTGCTCGTATTGTGCTAGCCCCGAACACTTCCTCAAAGACTGTTCTGTACATCCACAGTATCCGGGAAATCGCTTGCACCTAGGTCACGTAGGAGAGGCGTCCCTAGGTGTGAATACCACCTCTCCTCACTTAACTATTTCTGTACAAGTCTTCGCTTCTACAAAGTCTTCCTTCAGTGCTACAGCATTTTTGGATTCTGGATCAGCAGGTGACTTTATTGATGCTTCTTTGGTCCACAAGTATCATCTTCCCCTTACTCGGCTTGCCAAGCCCTTGTTTATCTCCTCTGTTAATGGACAAAATCTGGACCGTATGGTTCAATTCCGTACAGAATCTCTCATCATGCAAGTGGGAGTATTCCATAAAGAAAAGATTGAATTCTATGTTCTGCCACACTGTACTTCAGAGATTCTCTTGGCCTTCCTTGGCTGCAATGCCATTCTCCGCAACTCGATTGGAAAACTGGAGAAATAATTCCCCGGGGACAATCCTGTCAAAATCTTTGCCTCCAACCAGTTCAGCCTAAAATTGTTTCTCGTCTTCCTCCTTTATCTGGCCTGTTGCCACCGTACCAACATTTCTCTGATGTATTCTGCAAGAAACAGGCTGAGTCTTTGCCTCCAGATCGTCCTTACAACTGCCCTAGTGATCTTCTGCCTGGTACCACCCCTCCTCCTGGAAGGATATACCCTCTATCTGTTCCTGAGACCAAAGCTATGGCTGAGTATATCCAGGAGAATCTCCAAAAGGGATTTATCCATAAGTCCTCTTCTCCTGCTGGAGCTGGTTTCTTCTTTGAAGGGAAGAAGGATGGCTCACTCTGTCCGTGCAGGGGACTTAACAAAATTGCAGTCATGAACCGTTACCCACTACCTCTTATCTCAGAACTTTTTGACCGTCTACGTGGTGCAAAGGTCCTCTCCAAGTTGGACTTGCGTAGAGCGTATAACCTTATTCGTATCGCAAGGGAGATACTCGTGACGGACATTTTGAGTACCTTGTAATGCCTTTTGGTCTCTGCAATGCTCCAGCCGTTTTTCAAGAGTTTGTCAATGATATCTTCCGTGATCTTCTCTACACCTCTGTTGTCGTATAACTAGAAGACATCCTGATCTTCTCTTCCAAATTAGAGGAACATGGTACTCATGTTCGTCTGGTTCTTCAGCGACTACGGAAGAATCATCTCTACGCCAAACTGGAGAAATGCCTGTTCGAGAAATCTAGTCTTCCGTTTCTTGGCTACATTGTCTCTTATGGGGGCCTGCAGATGGATCCAAATAAATTGTCTGCAGTATTGGATTGGCCTCGTCCTTCGGGCCTACGTGCTATGCTTTCTGGGATTTGCTAACTACTATCGTCAATTTATCCCACATTTTTTGTCCTTGGTTGCTCCAATCGTGGCTCTCACTAAGATTTCTATTCCTAAGTCTTGGCCGTTGAAAGTCTGCATTTGCCTCTGCTCCTGTGCTTACAAGACCAGATCCGAAGAGGCCCTTTGCTTTGGAGGTTGATGCCTCATGTAATGGAGTTGGCCCCGTTCTTACTCAGAAAAACGCCAAGGGAAAGACTGTAACTTGTGGGTTCTTCTCCAAGACCTTCTCTCCTGCTGAGAGGAGTTACTCCATTGGAGATTGTGACCTCCTCGCTATCAAGCTAGCTTTGGAGGAATGGCAACTTTTATTTGAAGGTTCTTCTTATCTGGTCATCATCTACTCCGACCATAAGAATCTTCTATACCTTCAGTCTGCTCAGCGTATGAACCCCCGCCAGGCAAGGTGGTCACTGTTCTTTTCTAGGTTCAACTTCTTCATCCACTTCTGTCCAGGCAGATAAGAACATCAGGGCTGATGCTCTCTCCAGGTCCTCTGACGTCATTGGTTTTGACTCCATGCCTAGGCATATTATTCCTCCAGACTGTTTGATTCCTGCTGTTCCAGCTGAAATTCAACAAGTTCCTCCGGGAAAATCCTTTGTGCCTGCCAGATTGAGACACAAGGTACTGAAATGGGGTAATTCTTCCTTGACAGCAGGTCATCCTGGTATACGCAAGACTCTACTTCTAATCTCCCGGCACTACTGGTGGCCCCATCTTGAACGTGATGTTTCTGATGTTGTTCGTTCCTGTGAAACTTGTGCCCGTAACAAAACTCCTCGTCAGAGACCTGCAGGACTCTTACAGTCTTTACCCATTCCTGAGACTCTCTGGTCCCATATCGCCATGGATTTCATCACCGATTTGCCACCATCTCATAATAACACTGTCATTTGGGTCGTTGTAGATCGGTTTTCCAAAATGGCTCATTTCATTCCTCTACCAGGTCTTCTTTCTGCCCCACAGCTGGTGAAGTACTTCTTGTTTCATGTCTTTCGTTTACATGGTCTTCCTCAGCATATTGTTTCGGATTGTGGTGTGCAGTTTGTCTCTAAGTTCTGGCGAGCCCTTTGTAACCGTCTGGACATCAATCTGGTCTTCTCTTCGGCCTACCACCCTCAGTCCAACGTTCAGGGGGAGAGGGTGAATCAAATTCTTGAGGCTTATCTTCCGCATTTTGTTTCAGCTCGCCAAGACGAGTGGGTCGACCTTCTCCCCTGGGCTGAAATCTCTTATAATCATAAGGATTCCGAGTCCACAAGGTCGTCTCCCTTTTTTGTTGTCTACGGACGCCATTTCTGTTCTCCTCTTCCTCTCTCAGTTTCCTCCAGTGTGCCTGCTGTTGAGGAGCTGGTCTGTAACTTCTCCACCATCTGGCAACAGACTCAACAGTCTTTATCCCAGGCTTCTTCATGCATGAAGGCGCAAGCTGATAAGAGTAGAAGACCTCCTCTGTCTTTCTCTCCTGGTGACATGGTGTGGCTTTCATCCAAGTTCATCCGCTTCAAGATAACCTGTTACAAGCTTGGTCCTCACTACCTTGGTCCCTTCCAGATTCTACAAAAAATTTATGCTGTCTCCTGCAAACTCCGTCTACCTGCTACATTACGTATTCCCAATTCCTTCCACGTCCCTCTCCTCAAGCCTCTTGTCACAAACCAGTATTCCCAAAAGAATCTTGTCCCCACACCTGTCTCCAGCTCTTCTGACGTCTACAAAGTTAAAGAGATTCTTGCCACTAAAACCGTGAGAGGTAAACAATTTTTTCTGGTCGACTGGGAGGGTTACAGTTCTCAGGAGACATCTTCAGAGCCTGAGGAGAGTATCCTGGACGTTACCTTCTCAGGAGTTTTCTGAATTATAAAAGGAGGGGGAGACCAAAGGGGGGACAACTGTTACGTTATACGCTCCTGCCGCACATGCTGGCCATGAGCGCATGGTCACGTTACCTGCTGGGCTGGGATTCGCATAGCGGGAAGTGTCCGCATGGGAATCCCAGCCCGTCACTCACCTGTTTCTTCTCCTGCCCCGCCTCTGCCTCTCTGCTCCGGCGTGCATTTCCCCGTCCCCTAGGGTGCACGCTCGCTGGAGCTTTAAGATTTAAAGGGCCAGTGCACCCATTAGTGAAGTAACACCTGTGGCTCATTGATAAATTCCTCCACCTCCGACACTTCCCTGTCGGATCTTTGTTGCCCTAGAGCTTAAGAGAAAGAATTCCTGTGTATTGCCTTGCCGTGTATCATACCTTTGCTCCGTGACCTGACCTTGCTCCTTTGCCGCCTGCCTACTGACCATTTGCTACGTTCCGACTATGCTACTGGGCTGCCTGCCCTGACCTCCAGCTATCCAGACCACGAGTTGCCTAATCCCACCTGTGCCTTGAATCTCCTTAGCCGCCTGTGTGGTCGAGCCGTGCCAGGGGTAGTGACCTGGGTGCTGCTTGCTGCAGCAAGTCTATCTCGCTTCGCGGCGGGCTCTGGTGAAAACCAGTGGGCACCTTAGACTCCCCTTCCTGGTACAGTTCGAGTCATCTACCACACAGGTCCATCAGATCCACTATCCTCTGTTCAGTTTTCTAGTCCACTGAAACGTGAGTATTACACAAACAAAGACATTACCATGATGGGAACAGTGAACTGGGAGGATTATAACATTTATCAAGATCATGATAGGTACTCTTTAAAGTCCTAGAGTACCCCTTTAAGGTTTCTGTAATTGTAGACATTTTCTTTCTTTTTAATCTGTATAATGACACTATACACCCTGTTCCAAATTATTGTGCAAATTATATTTAAGTGTCACAAAGATTAAATATTTAGTTTTTCAGTTTTTTGTTTTTGTTTTGTTTTTTATTTTTCAAGGTGAGTGTTCCACATTATTGTCACGATTCGGCTTCCAGGTAGTGGATCCTCTGTGTCAGCGAGGGATTGGCGTGGACCGTGCTAGTGGACCGGTTCTAAGAGGCTACTGGTTTTCACCAGAGCCCGCCGCAAAGCGGGATGGTCTTGCTGCGGCAGTAGCAACCAGGTCGTATCCACTAGCAACGGCTCTACCTCGCTGACTGCTGAGAAGGCGTGGGACAGAAGGACTAGGCAGAGGCAAGGTCAGACGTAGCAGAAGGTCGGGGGCAGGCGGCAAGGTTCGTAGTCAGGATGGGTAGCAGAAGTTCAGGTACACAGGCTTTGGACACACTAAACGCTTTCACTGGCACAAGGCAACAAGATCCGGCAAGGGAGTGCATGGGAGGAGGTCAGATAAAGGCAGGGAGCAGATGGGAGCCAATTAAGCTAATTGGGCCAGGCACCAATCATTGGTGCGCTGGCCCTTTAAGTCGCAGAGAGCTGGCGCGCGCGCGCCCTAGAGAGCGGAGCCGCGCGCGCCAGCACATGACAGCAGGGGACCGGGACGGGTAAGTGACCTGGGATGCGATTCGCGAGCGGGCGCGTCCCGCTGTGCGAATCGCATCCCCGACGGCCATGACAGTGCAGCGCTCCCGGTCAGCGGGACTGACCGGGGCGCTGCGGGGAGAGAGACGCCATGAGCGCTCCGGGGAGGAGCGGGGACCCGGAGCGCTAGGCGTAACAGTACCCCCCCCCCTTAGGTCTCCCCTTTTCTTTGACCGGTAACTGCCTCCCCTGGGATGAGGACACCGGGAAAGAATGGAGGGTTTCCTCAACGGCAGGCAGTACAGCAGGAGTGGGAATGGGGAGGGAGGGCAGAGGGCGAAGCCTGGCACGGGGCAGTGTGACACCAGGACGGGGGCCATGAGGAGGCACAGAGGTTTGCCTGACGGGACTGGGAGGGGGGGAGAGGCACTTCCTATGGCAGGCAGAGTCCCAGTTCTTTATCTCCCCGGTGGTCCAATCAAGGGTGGGGGAATGAAGCCGGAGCCATGGCAGACCGAGGAGGACCTCAGAGGTACAGTTGGGGAGAATGAAGAACTCAATCCTTTCGTGGTGGGGTCCGATAGACATCAGGAGGGGTTCTGTGCGGTAACGCACGGTGCAGTCCAATCTGGCTCCGTTGACCGCGGAAATGTAGAGCGGTTTGACGAGACGGGTCACCGGGATGCTGAATTTATTAACAAAGGACTCCAAAATAAAATTCCCGGAGGCACCAGAGTCCAAGCAGGCCACGGCTGAGAGGGAGGAGTTGGCTGTAGGAGAAATCCGCACGGGCACCGTGAGACGTGGAGAAGAAGACTTAGAACCAAGAGATGCCACACCCACGTGAGCTGGGTGCGTGCGTGCGTTTCCCAGGCGTGGAGGACGGATAGGGCAATCCACCAAGAAATGCTCGGTACTGGCACAGTACAGACAGAGATTTTCTTCTCTACGGCGATTCCTCTCTTCCTGGGTCAGGCGAGACCGATCCACTTGCATGGCCTCCTCGGCGGGAGGCCCAGGCATAGACTGCAAAGGATGCTGTGGGAGAGGTGCCCAGAGATCTAAGTCTTTTTCCTGGCGGAGCTCTTGGTGTCGCTCAGAAAAACGCATGTCAATGCGGGTAGCCAAATGGATGAGTTCTTGGAGGTTGGCAGGAATCTCTCGTGCGGCCAGCACATCCTTGATGCGACTGGATAGGCCTTTTTTAAAGGTCGCGCAGAGAGCCTCGTTATTCCAGGATAGTTCAGAAGCAAGAGTACGGAATTGTATGGCGTACTCGCCAACGGAAGAATTACCCTGGACCAGGTTCAGCAGGGCAGTCTCAGCAGAAGAGGCTCGGGCAGGTTCCTCAAAGACACTTCGGACTTCAGCGAAGAAGGACTGGACTGTGGCTGTGGCAGGATCATTGCGGTCCCAGAGCGGTGTGGCCCAAGACAAGGCCTTTCCTGAAAGAAGGCTTACTACGAACGCCACCTTAGACCGTTCTGTAGGAAACAAGTCCGACAACATCTCCATATGCAGGGAACACTGAGACAAAAATCCACGGCAGAGTTTAGAGTCCCCATCAAATTTGTCCGGCAGGGACAAGCGTAGGTTAGGAGCGGCCACTCGCTGCGGAGGAGGTGCAGGAGCTGGCGGAGGAGATGGTTGCTGCTGTAGCAGAGGCAGAAGTTGCTGTAACATGGCGGTCAACTGCGACAGCTGCTGTCCTTGTTGGGCAATCTGCTGCGATTGCTGAGCGACCACCGTGGGAAGATCAGCGAGACTTGGCAGCGGCACCTCAGCGGGATCCATGGCCGGATCTACTGTCACGATTCGGCTTCCAGGTAGTGGATCCTCTGTGTCAGCGAGGGATTGGCGTGGACCGTGCTAGTGGACCGGTTCTAAGAGGCTACTGGTTTTCACCAGAGCCCGCCGCAAAGCGGGATGGTCTTGCTGCGGCAGTAGCAACCAGGTCGTATCCACTAGCAACGGCTCTACCTCGCTGACTGCTGAGAAGGCGTGGGACAGAAGGACTAGGCAGAGGCAAGGTCAGACGTAGCAGAAGGTCGGGGGCAGGCGGCAAGGTTCGTAGTCAGGATGGGTAGCAGAAGTTCAGGTACACAGGCTTTGGACACACTAAACGCTTTCACTGGCACAAGGCAACAAGATCCGGCAAGGGAGTGCATGGGAGGAGGTCAGATAAAGGCAGGGAGCAGATGGGAGCCAATTAAGCTAATTGGGCCAGGCACCAATCATTGGTGCGCTGGCCCTTTAAGTCGCAGAGAGCTGGCGCGCGCGCGCCCTAGAGAGCGGAGCCGCGCGCGCCAGCACATGACAGCAGGGGACCGGGACGGGTAAGTGACCTGGGATGCGATTCGCGAGCGGGCGCGTCCCGCTGTGCGAATCGCATCCCCGACGGCCATGACAGTGCAGCGCTCCCGGTCAGCGGGACTGATCGGGGCGCTGCGGGGAGAGAGACGCCGTGAGCGCTCCGGGGAGGAGCGGGGACCCGGAGCGCTAGGCGTAACAATTATTAAGCAGAGCACCATTTTCAAGGAATATGGGGAAATAGTTCAATGTCTTGGACGAGGTATGAAAACAGTAAATATTTCACAAATACTTAAGCGTGATCATCACACTATTCAGAGATTTGTGGCTGACGGGTTTCTGCAGATAAAGGCAAATTGAGGAAGATTTCTGCCAGATCCATGCATCAGATCAAGAAAGCAGCTGCTAAAATACCATTACATATCAGCAAACAGATATTTGGAGCTGCTGGTGCCCCTGGAGTCCCAAGGACATCAAGAGTCTTGCAACATCCAGGGTCTTGCAACTGTGCATAAACCTTCTATTCGGCCACCATTAACCAATGCTCACAAGCAGAAATGGCTGCAATGGGCAGAAAAATACATGAAGACTAATTTTCAGACAGTCCTGTTCACTGATGAGTGCCGTGCAACCCTGGATGGTCCAAATGGATAGAGTAGTGGATGGTTGGTGGATGGCCACCCTGTTCTAACAAGGCTGCGACATCAGCAAGGTGGTGGTGGAGTCATGTTTTGGTCTGGAATCATGGGAAGAAAGCTGCTTGGCCCCTGTAGGGGTGTAGATTACCTCTGCAAAGTGAGTGGAGTTTCTGACTGACCACTTTCTTCGTTGGTATAGAAGGAAAAACTATGTTTTCCGTAATAAAATCATCTTCATGAATAAAAATGCACCATCTCATGCTGCAAAGAATACCACTGCATCAATGGCTGCTATGGGGATAAAAGGAGAGAAAGTCATGGTGTGGCCTCCATCCTCCCCTTACCTCAATCCTATTGAGAACCTTTGGAGCGTCCTCAAGCAAAAGATCTATGAAGGTGAGAGGCAGTTTACTCCCAAACAGCAGCTCTAGGAAGCTATTCTGACATCTTGCAAACAAATTCAAGCAGAAACTGTCCAAAAACTCACAAGTTCAATGGATGCAAGACTTGTGAAGCTGCTATCAAATAAGGGGTCCTATGTTAAAATGTAATAATTTTAGCGTAATTTGGAACAGTGCATTGTAAGTTTTTTATGTTTATAAAAATAACTGTTATTGTTAGGAGGTTTGTTCAATAAAATTTGAATTATACTCTTAATATTTGATAACATGAGAATTATGTTGACTGTTATTTGAATCAATTATTTAGGTAAATGAGAATAATATAATTTTCATAATAATTTGGAACAGGGTGTAGGTTCGGGTACAATGACAACCTGATCATCTACCAATATTCAACACTACCTAGTAAGCTGAATCCAAGGCTACCCTGCAGCAGACCACAAGTGCCACAATGGCATCCTACAACAGATAAAAAGGTGTGGATGTATAACACTTAGAATAATACAAAACAGAAATTGAGGTGCACTACTGTGGGGGATGTAAACAATGACATTGGCTTACCCTCAAAACTGATGTTAAAATTGAGACATTAGCCAGTATATCCTTAGATGAAGGACATACCTGAGCCTGCACACCAATGACAAGGTTTCTCAAGTGGCGCGGGACCTAACACTAAGCCTACCTGTGCATGATAAGCAAAACCAGGGGCCAGTGGGCACTTAGGGGAGCATTAAGTCCGGCTCACAGACTACTCCCAGGTTACCTCCAGTGTGGCTAGGCACACATACAATGGGAGGTGGGAGAAAGGCTATAAGCCCCACTCAAGTTGGCTGATATGTTGCCGGCCTCACAGGTGCAAATTAATGCTACCTATAGCATAGATGTGGCCTCAAATGGCAGGAGGTGCTCAACCCCTAATGCAGTTGGTCATATATATTGGGGATGCAGATCCTACACTTGTGGTCCATTGCTAAGGGCGATCCCCACCATATTCTAAGTGTTATACATCCACACCTTTTTATGTGGTGTAGGAT
Source organism: Hyla sarda (assembly GCF_029499605.1). Classification (NCBI taxonomy): domain Eukaryota; kingdom Metazoa; phylum Chordata; class Amphibia; order Anura; family Hylidae; genus Hyla; species Hyla sarda. The sequence continues at coordinate 347,693,878 of NC_079191.1, read as the reverse complement.
GCCATTGTGGTACTTGTGGTCTGCTGCAGGAATCCTCCATTGTATGCATTTTATGCTGGGGATCGTCCTTAGCAACGGACCACAAGTGAAGGATCTGCTCCCCCAATATATATGCACAACTGGATTAGGGGTTGAGCACCTCTTGCCATTTGAGGCCACGTCTTTGTTGTTTTTGTTGTTAAATTTACACTAATGCGCCTGTATCATCAATATAGGTAGCATTAATTTGCACCTGTGAGGCCGGCAACATATCAACCAACTTGGGTGGGGCTTATAGCCTTTCTCCCACCTCCCATTGTACGTGTGCCTAGCCAGACTGGAGATAACAGAGGAGCTGGTCTGTGAGCTGGACTTAATGCTGCCATAATTGCCCACTGGCCCCGGGTTTTGCTTATCATGCACAGGTAGGTTTAGTGTTAGGTCCTGCGCCACTTGAGAAACCTTGGCATTGGAGTGCAGGCTCAGGTATGTCCTTCATCTAAGGATATACTAGCTAATGTCTCAATTTTAACATCAGTTTTGAGGGTTAGCCAATGTCATTGTTTACATTTACTACAGTAGTGCACCTAAATTCCTGTTTTGTAATATTCTAAGGCTACCCTGTCACTTCACTGGTCCTGCCATGAGGCTGGACCAATGTGGCAACCAGGAAACAAGGTGTCAGAGTGCGAAGACTGAATACTGGCACAAGTCAAAAGGTGGGGGGGAAAAAACAGGGTAGCAAAGTGATTGACTAGGTAAGGTCGGCAACCAAGAGAGCACGTTTAATCACAATCAGCAGGTAAGGGGTTAAACGGGTCACAGTCCAATAGTAAAGAACACAGCAATGTCCGAAGGCAGACAATGAAGCGAAACCCCAAACAGGTGAGTATATTACAGTTTCCCAAAGATAGCCTTCTACAGAGTCTGCTGCTGATGTCCCCTTGCTTCTGAAGCACCCTGACAATCTTTGTATTAGCACAAACTCCTCATAGTTTGCCCCTCATTGTGCCCCGAGTATGATAGTGTCACAAATAGTGCCTCTTGAAAATAGTAGTGCCACAAAGAGTGGACCCTAAAAATAAGTTTCACACACAGTTCCCCTGAAGATCAAAACTACTACAACTGGAAAATGGAGTAGTGGCCCATGACAACCAATCAGATTCAAATTTTTATTTTCCAAAGACTCTTTTTTAATTTAATCTGATGCTACTGTCACGATTCGGCTTACGGGTAGTGGATCCGCTGTGTCAGCGAGGGATTGGCGTGGACCGTGCTAGTGGACCGGTTCTAAGAGGCTACTGGTTTTCACCAGAGCCCGCCGCAAAGCGGGATGGTCTTGCTGCGGCAGTAGCAACCAGGTCGTATCCACTAGCAACGGCTGAACCTCACTGACTGCTGAGAAGGCGTGGGACAGAAGGACTAGGCAGAGGCAAGGTCAGACGTAGCAGAAGGTCGGGGGCAGGCGGCAAGGTTCGTAGTCAGGATGGATAGCAGAAGTTCAGGTACACAGGCTTTGGACACACTAAACGCTTTCACTGGCACAAGGCAACAAGATCCGGCAAGGGAGTGCATGGGAGGAGGTCAGATATAGCCAGGGAGCAGGTGGAAGCCAATTAAGCTAATTGGGCCAGGCACCAATCATTGGTGCACTGGCCCTTTAAGTCTCAGAGAGCTGGCGCGCGCGCGCCCTAGAGAGCGGAGCCGCGCGCGCCAGCACATGACAGCAGGGAACCGGGACGGGTAAGTGACCTGGGATGCGATTCGCGAGCGGGCGCGTCCCGCTGTGCGAATCGCATCCCCGACGGCCATGACAGTGCAGTGCTCCCGGTCAGCGGGACTGACCGGGGAGCTGCAGGGAGAAAGACGCCGTGAGCGCTCCGGGGAGGAGCGGGGACCCGGAGCGCTAGGCGTAACAGTACCCCCCCCCTTAGGTCTCCCCTTTTTTTTGTCCGGTGACTGCCTCCCCTGGGATGAGGACACCGGGAAAGAATGGATGGTTTCCTCAATGGCAGGCAGTACAGCAGGAGTAGGAATGGGGAGGGGGGGCAGAGGGTGAAGCTTGGCACGGGGCAGGGAGACACAAGGACGGGAGCCATGAGGAGGCACAGAGGCTTGCCAGACGGGACTGGGAGGGGGGGAGAGGCACTTCCTGTGGCAGGCAGAGTCCCAGTACTTGATCTCCCCGGTGGTCCAATCAAGGGTGGGCGAATGAAGCCGGAGCCATGGCAGACCGAGGAGGACCTCAGAGGTACAGCCGGGGAGAACGAATAGCTCAATCCTCTCGAGGTGGGGTCCAATAGACATGAGGAGGGGTTCTGTGCGGTAACGCACGGTGCAGTCCAATCTGGCTCCGTTGACCGCGGAAATGTAGAGCGGCTTGACGAGACGGGTCACCGGGATGCTGAATTTATTAACAAAGGACTCCAAAATAAAATTCCCGGAGGCACCAGAGTCCAAGCAGGCCACGGCTGAGAGGGAGGAGTTGGCTGTAGAAGAAATCCGCACGGGCACCGTGAGACGTGGAGAAGAAGACTTAGAACCAAGAGATGCCACACCCACGTGAGCTGGGTGCGTGCGTGCGTTTCCCAGGCGTGGAGGACGGATAGGGCAATCCACCAAGAAATGCTCAGTACTGGCACAGTACAGACAGAGATTTTCTTCTCTACGGCGATTCCTCTCTTCCTGGGTCAGGCGAGACCGATCCACTTGCATGGCATCCTCGGCGGGAGGCCCAGGCGAAGACTGCAAAGGATGCTGTGGGAGAGGTGCCCAGAGATCTAAGTCTTTTTCCTGGCGGAGCTCTTGGTGTCGCTCAGAAAAACGCATGTCAATGCGGGTAGCCAAATGGATGAGTTCTTGAAGGTTGGCAGGAATCTCTCGTGCGGCCAGCACATCCTTGATGCGACTGGATAGGCCTTTTTTAAAGGTCGCGCAGAGAGCCTCATTATTCCAGGATAGTTCAGAAGCAAGAGTACGGAATTGTATGGCGTACTCGCCAACGGAAGAATTACCCTGGACCAGGTTCAGCAAGGCAGTCTCAGCAGAAGAGGCTCGGGCAGGTTCCTCAAAGACACTTCGGACTTCAGCGAAGAAGGACTGGACTGTGGCTGTGGCAGGATCATTGCGGTCCCAGAGCGGTGTGGCCCAAGACAAGGCCTTTCCTGAAAGAAGGCTTACTACGAACGCCACCTTAGACCGTTCTGTAGGAAACAAGTCCGACAACATCTCCATATGCAGGGAACACTGAGACAAAAATCCACGGCAGAGTTTAGAGTCCCCATCAAATTTGTCCGGCAGGGACAAGCGTAGGTTAGGAGCGGCCACTCGCTGCGGAGGAGGTGCAGGAGCTGGCGGGGGAGATGGTTGCTGCTGTAGCAGAGGCAGAAGTTGCTGTAACATGGCGGTCAACTGCGACAGCTGCTGTCCTTGTTGGGCAATCTGCTGCGATTGCTGAGCGACCACCGTGGGAAGATCAGCGAGACTTGGCAGCGGCACCTCAGCGGGATCCATGGCCGGATCTACTGTCACGATTCGGCTTACGGGTAGTGGATCCGCTGTGTCAGCGAGGGATTGGCGTGGACCGTGCTAGTGGACCGGTTCTAAGAGGCTACTGGTTTTCACCAGAGCCCGCCGCAAAGCGGGATGGTCTTGCTGCGGCAGTAGCAACCAGGTCGTATCCACTAGCAACGGCTGAACCTCACTGACTGCTGAGAAGGCGTGGGACAGAAGGACTAGGCAGAGGCAAGGTCAGACGTAGCAGAAGGTCGGGGGCAGGCGGCAAGGTTCGTAGTCAGGATGGATAGCAGAAGTTCAGGTACACAGGCTTTGGACACACTAAACGCTTTTACTGGCACAAGGCAACAAGATCCGGCAAGGGAGTGCATGGGAGGAGGTCAGATATAGCCAGGGAGCAGGTGGAAGCCAATTAAGCTAATTGGGCCAGGCACCAATCATTGGTGCACTGGCCCTTTAAGTCTCAGAGAGCTGGCGCGCGCGCGCCCTAGAGAGCGGAGCCGCGCGCGCCAGCACATGACAGCAGGGAACCGGGACGGGTAAGTGACCTGGGATGCGATTCGCGAGCGGGCGCGTCCCGCTGTGCGAATCGCATCCCCGACGGCCATGACAGTGCAATGCTCCCGGTCAGCGGGACTGACCGGGGAGCTGCAGGGAGAAAGACGCCGTGAGCGCTCCGGGGAGGAGCGGGGACCCGGAGCGCTAGGCGTAACAGCTACACTGGGTGTCAGAGGCAATACCCTGCTTTTCTTTTACACTAGTGGAGATATATCTCCATCACTGTGCTCTGTAATAATAGTGCCACTCAGTAGCGCTACTCAATGAAAATAAAATAATAGACTTTGTACCACTGTATTGCCGAAAACAATAGTTGCATATAATGTGCCCTCTAAATGTAATAGCACCACATATACTGAAGTGCCCCTTAAATGTAACAGCATAATGGCCATGTCCTCAAATAATAAAATAAGTATCTCTCTCCTTTCCTATACTATGTTGCTCAAGGCAAGCTAGCATCTGTTTGAATGTACAATTGTCTTAACATAATTTATGCCAAAAACACCAAAACATTCAAGTGCCATATGTTATATTTTTCAAATTATCAGGATGACACATGCATATAAACATTTTGTAATCTACATTTTATTTAAAAAAAAAAAAATTTCAGTGTCAATCATACACAAAATATCTGTGTTAGGCAGATGTTCGGTATATGTTTGCAGCCAGGTGACAACCTATATATTTCTTTTACTCAGACAATCACAAACTTTACCAAATATGATCAGAAAACCTACAAAACATGATATTTATCTTCTGACATTAAACAGAGGCTTACTTGAAGCAACCAGCCTCCAACATTCTGTAATGGAACTCCAAATATTTTGTGGGGGCTATTGGGTACCCTTTTGGCACCATAACCAAGTTTTGACTTCATCCTCCAAACCGTTCATAGCTATGTCCCTCAAATTAACTATGAAATCCAATGTTTTGGTTTTAGAAAATTTTTAAACCTTAGAATATGTGCCAGTTTGCTCCAGTCAAATACAATGCCCTCCATTATGCCATACGGCCATGTGTCCGTTTCCTTTTCATGTTTGTGTTTCTGAAACTGAAGAAGTTTTCATAATCATTCAGGAAACACTTGGGATCTGTGTTTGATCATCGTTCTGCGGCCAATGATTCTTTAGGGTGTGGCTGGGAATTACTGTACATGAAATGTGTTTTTAATGATTCACAGAGTAAAGATTTTCTCATGGTTTTTGTATAAAAGAGTATATTCAAAGTGCCCAAGCTGAGCATTGCCAGGTTCCCAGGGGATGTAATGATCGTGTAATGTGCAATTACTACCGGGAACATAGTCATGAACTGCCTGGCAGTCTATGAATATACCTTTTATTGCAGGTATGCATTTTATTCTTTTGTAGTTACACTGTATACTGTTTTTTGCTGTTTTATTTTATTTTTTTCTGGCACAGCACACATTAGTTACATGTAGCTGCCATATGGGCTTTCATCTAGTGAATGGCGAATCAATTTGGAACAAATCAGTGAATCATTTTGTGTTCCGCTGAGTATCCAGGCGTACGCTGCATACATGAGGACTCAGCTCCAAGGGGATGTGGTGTTTCCTGTAATAATACTCACCTGTTCCCCACCTCTGTCTGTGGCCAGGCCCAGACCAACATTCTCCTTTGTGGTCTCTAGTGACCATTTAGTTCCAGTTAAAGGGAACCTCTCAGTCACCTTTTACACAAGTTAGGACAACAGTGTTCAAACATTGCACTACCCATCTCTATGTGATGCTGCAAAGAGATGAAATGTAACTTTATTCAAAGCAGCTATGACTGGTTTTCCAGACAGGTTCCCTTTAACTACTCACACAAAACAGGAAGCCTACAGCATATTCTCACTCCTCAGTACATAATCTCTTATATGGGGGCCCATTACAGTCTTTCCAGCTGTTATCCAGTAGAGTGGTCAGGTGGCTGACATAATAGAGGTTTGCAGGATGCATAAGGTGTCTATTAAAGGTGTATCCCAGCTTTTTGTACATTTAAGGTATGTGTCCCTGATGTCAAGTTATGTGTGTGTTAAATGTACATGTAGTACCTGTCAGAGGTGGATCTTCCCCTCTTTAGGATTTTCATGCCCCCCCCCCCCCCCCCCCTTGAGCCATTCCCGACTTCCTGTGCGGCTCCAGACGACAGGTGATAACAGGAGGCTTGGCTTCTTCAGGTCTTGCCCGATAAGCCAGCCACCTGATGACATATGCGGTCCATCTACATGTCCCGATGTGCCTGCGTTGAACGTGTCAACACTTTCTGTAGACTGGGCTGGGATTTTGTGACAGCAGGGGTGTGTTCAATGCAGGCACATTGGGATGTACAGAAGGGCACACAAGTAATCTGAGGGGCTGGCTTGTCATGCAAGATGAGAGGAAGTCAAGCTCCCTGTGATCAGCTGTTGTCTCGAACCGCACGGGATCCCGTGAAAGGCTTGAGGGGAATGAAAGTCCAAAAATGTGGACGATCCACCTCTGACAGGTACTACATGTACATTTAACACATACATAACTTGGCATCAGGGGAACATACCTTAAAGGGGTACTCCCACCCTAGACATCTTATCCCCTATCCAAAGGATAGGGGATAAGATGTCTGATCGCGGGGGTCCCGCCGCTGGGGACCCCCGCATTATTGCATGCGGCACCCACCTCTTTTTACACCGGAACCGCTAGAGGCTCGGAGTCGCGAGTCCAGGACAGAAGCCCGTGATGTCAGGACGAAGCCCCCGTGTGACGTCACGCCCGTTCCCTCAATGCAAGTTTATGGGAGGGGGCGTGGACTATTCCTTTAAGTTCTGAATAGTATTACAAATATGTTTGTTTTTTCACATATATTGCATTTCAATGTACATCTGAATTGTTGATTTGGTCACATGTAGCCAATAATTGCAAGAGCCAGTCCCAAATCCACCCTTCCCCCTCCTAAGGGAAAGGTATGGACCTATATCTGTCCTTGTTAATTAAGGCCTGGCCTTTGTCCCTCAGCCCTGTTTTGTCTAAGGAGACCAAGTGTAATGACCCTAGGGTTTGGGGATTATTAATGTCAGACATACCCCATAGATAGGTCACCTGTAACCTGTTACAATTAACTATTCCTATCCTATTTCCAAGTTCTGCAGCAAGTATACAGACATCTACATTTTATCCTCCAGAATGAGAGTATAATTTCAAGAAAGAGTAGTGCTGAACAATTGGGGAGATTTATCAAAACCTGTGCAGAGGAAGAATGGTCCAGTTGCCCATAGCAACCAATCAGATCGCTTCTTTCGTTTTCCACAGGCCTCTTTAGAGGCCTGTGGAAAATGAAAGAAGCAATCTGATTGGTTGCTATGGGCAACTGCACCACTCTTCCTCTGCACAGGTTTTGATAAATCTCCCCCAATGACTTTTCTTTACTGGTCTCCAGTCAGACCAGTGCCAGGGATTACTTCCCTGGATACTCTTTACTAAATGTTGTGTCACAAATTGCCACCAAAAGAGTGAGTAACATGGAGTCATTATTGCATTTTACGCTACAGTTAAACTCCCATGAAGATGCTTGTCCGATAGTTTAAAATTTGGACTTGAGTCTGTAGACTGGCTGAGCTAGGAGTTCTGAAGACAGCTTAGTGAGTGTGAGGTAAAATCTGAATCAACATTGAATCCGAAATAACTTTGACAGCCTGAGTGGAGCGAAACCTCCTGAAAGAATTCTCTGGAGGTTCTCTAATCTTTCCTCTATTCAAACAACTTATTCACACTTCTGTATTTTAGTCATCATTTTCATGTGTTTTTTTGTGAGCTAAACCAGTGGAACGTAGACAGGAAAATTATAATGGAAAGATTTGTACCTTTTCAGTCTTTTGGAACCACGACTGATGTAAAAAATTGACCAAAATATGCAAACATGAATAAGGCCAAACACTGAGGTACTTGTCTATGACATTTGATGCAAAGAAAATACACAAATCCAATCATATTTTAGCTGTTACTTTTAAGGCAAATATTTTGTTACTGCTGCTTCCAATTAAACTCTATCGAGACCATCGGATGTCTGAATGTCAAGAACAAATTTTCCTACACAAAATAGCACACTTAGTTTGTGTTGTGACTAAGGTCAAGAATGCATTATTTATGTGTATAAATATAAACTGAATATTACTTTGCATGTTAAAAGGGTTTTCCAGGGCTTTGATAATGATGGCTTATCCTTTGGATACGCCATCAATATCAAGTTAGTGAGGGTCCAGCTTCTTACACCCCCACAATCAGCTGATCAAAGGGGCTGTGGGGATTCTGTGACTGCTGCATTCTCCTTATTGTTTACCAGTCTAAGCCGTGACAGGATATGTTTAAATATCCCAGGCATTCTCGTAGCCAGAGACTTTCCATGAGAATTATGTGATCAGGAGTCGAAATGCAGGAGTCCCATAGACTTGTATGGGCCTCCTGCATTCTGACTCCTAATCACATAAGTCTATGGGCGAGTCTTGAGCTACAAAAAAGCCCAGAATGTTTAAACATATCCTGCCACGGCTCATCATGACAAGTTCACTTTAAGTATCACTTTACGTAGCTGTGCCTGGTAAAAAGTTAAGTTAAAAGTAACCCCTTTAATTAAATGATTGGTAAGGGTGAAAGGAACTGTACCCAAATTGATCTGGTATTGATTTCCTTTCCTAAGGACAGGCCTTCAACTTCAACTTCAATGTCCTGTAAACTCCAAAAAAGGTACCAATCTGATTACACCAAAACTGTCCAAACAAATAACATACAAGACAGCAAAAACCAACAATTTTAGCTATGTGTATGGTGGTTTTGCAGAGGGGTCGTTTAATATTGAATTACTTAAGGTGGGGCTTAACATCAGAGACAATATCCAGCCAAGCAGCAAACATATTTGTCAATAGGCAAACAAATGGCCTTGTTTCCCAACAATGCCTGAAAAACTTAACTTTTCTTCTGCAATTATTTAAATATGACACAACGACACGTTGGTGCAAACAGATGGGCCACACACATTTCATCAGGGGGCTGGCTTTACAGGCGAGAAGCAGCCTGTGATCATGTTGTGGCTAATTAGGGTGCTGTGTGTAGTGAATGGACAGGGTGGTGAAACTAAGATAGAGTTTGTGATGCCAGGATAGTGTTAACCTCCACACTCAGATAACAGCTTCCTGGGCCAAGCACTGAGGCAATAAAGACCACAGATCCAGGGTTACGGAAACTACTTCAACTTTACTCAGGAACTTGCAGAATAATCAGGAACAGTTCAATGTTGAAGGCACTGTTTTCTGAAGGATGGTTTAGGAATCACTATTGCTTCTAGACACTATGGAACTTGTAGTCCTTGCTGACTAGCTTTTTGCTTGGCTGAAATATACGTTAGACTTCTTTTTGTAGCTTGAATAAGACTGAGGAGCTAACAAACATTGACTCTGCTCTTCACCTAGGAATCCTGTGTTAGGACTTACTGCCAGGGTGAACATAGACTTGTGGACCGGAGTTGCCTGAGGCTTCCTCTCCTGTTACATAGAAACATAGAATGTGTCAACAGTTAAGAACCATTTGCCCCATCTAGTCTGCCCAATATACTGAATACTATGAATAGTCTGGGTCCCTATATTTTACAAAGGATAGCCTTATGCCTATACCATGCATGCTTAAACTCCTTCCTTGAATTTGCAGCAACCACTTCTGCAGGAAGGCTATTCAAAGAGAAAAATGTGGCCCGGCACTGACAGGACTAGGGCAGTGTCTTCTCAGGTAGCAGAGGGACGTAACAGGATTGCCCTATATGGAGTTGGTATCGGATGGGCAATACCCACGTAATTATCAATATAGTGATGCACAAATAGAAGAAAGGACAGCACTCACCCTCCAATGTAGCTTTATTCAAACATCTCAAAGATGAAAGGCAGATGCAGAAGTGGATGCAGGGGACAGAAGTGGGACAGACTGTTTCACGCTTTACAGTGCTTCCTCAAGCCGGTATGCAACTTCTGCTCTTGTCGCGGCATCATAAGAAGGGGCCCCACCAAGCGATGTCACCGCAGGGCATCAATGCACAGTGAACACGTGATCTACTAACCATGTTTGGTCTACTTACCAACATGTTTGGTTAGTAGATCACGTTTAACTGTGCATTGATGCCCTACGATGACTTCTCTTGGTGAGGTGCCTTCTTATGATGCCGTGGCAAGAGCGGAAGTCACATACCGGCTTGAGGAAGTGCTGTAAAGCATAAAGCAGTCCGTCCCGGTTCTGTCCCCTGCCTCCACTGCTGCATCTGCCTGTCACCTTTGAGATGCTTGAATAAAGCTAGGTTGGAGGGTGAGTGTTGTCCTGTCTTCTGTTCGTGCATCACTATATTGATACTTACGTGGGCATTGCAACTCCGATACCAACTCCCTATTGGGCGATCCTGTTATGTCCCTCAGTACCGGCCCACGTTTTTCTCTCTTTGCATATATTGAGCTCTTGTTTTCCTGGCTCCTAAGCACGGAGGGCAAGAAGTTTGATCAGCATGAAAGTGGATCCACAAGAAGGAGACCCAAAATCCAGTGTGAAGGCTTGAAGAGTGGAGGACTACTTTCTGTCATGCAATGTGAAAGATCAGCTGACAGTCATGGGAGTCAAATTCCTTGAGCAACGTATCATGTCACTGGCAGATAGAGAATGCCGGTTATTTTGGACCATTAATTCTTTGGAATCTTATGAAGTTAGTCAACGTGCACCAAGGGGACTGTGGATCTATAAGGTTCCATCGCAGTTCACAGAAGACCCCCAGTTTATGTCTGAGTGGGAGTGTTACGCCGAGCGCTCCGGGTCCCCGCTCCTCCCCGGAGCGCTCGCTACACTCTCCCCGCTGCAGCGCTCCGGTCAGATCCACTGACCCGGGGCGCTGCGATTCCGCTTCCAGCCGGGATGCGATTCGCGATGCGGGTAGCGCCCGCTCGCGATGCGCACCCCGGCTCCCGTACCTGACTCGCTCTCCCTCGGTCCTGTCCCGGCGTGCGCGGCCCCGCTCCCTAGGGCGCGCGCGCGCCGGGTCTTTGCGATTTAAAGGGCCACTGCGCCGCTGATTGGCGCAGTGATTCCAATTAGTGTCTTCACCTGTGCACTTCCCTATATCACCTCACTTCCCCTGCACTTCCTTGCCGGATCTTGTTGCCATTGTGCCAGTGAAAGCGTTTCCTGTGTGTTCCTAGCCTGTGTTCCAGACCTCCTGCCGTTGCCCCTGACTACGATCCTTGCTGCCTGCCCCGACCTTCTGCTACGTCCGACCTTGCTTCTGTCTACTCCCTTGTACCGCGCCTATATTCAGCAGCCTGAGAGGTGAGCCGTTGCTAGTGGATACGACCTGGTCACTACCGCCGCAGCAAGACCATCCCGCTTTGCGGCGGGCTCTGGTGAAAACCAGTAGTGACTTAGAACCGGTCCACTAGCACGGTCCACGCCAATCCCTCTCTGGCACAGAGGATCCACTACCTGCCAGCCGGCATCGTGACAGTAGATCCGGCCATGGATCCCGCTGAAGTTCCTCTGCCAGTTGTCGCTGACCTCACCACGGTGGTCGCCCAGCAGTCACAACAGATAGCGCAACAAGGCCAACAGCTGTCTCAACTGACCGTTATGCTACAGCAGTTACTACCACAGCTTCAGCAGTCATCTCCTCCGCCAGCTCCTGCACCTCCTCCGCAGCGAGTGGCCGCTCCTGGTCTACGCCTATCCTTGCCGGATAAATTTGATGGGGACTCTAAGTTTTGCCGTGGCTTTCTTTCCCAATGTTCCCTGCATCTGGAGATGATGTCGGACCTGTTTCCCACTGAAAGGTCTAAGGTGGCTTTCGTAGTCAGCCTTCTGTCTGGAAAAGCCCTGTCTTGGGCCACACCGCTCTGGGACCGCAATGACCCCGTCACTGCCTCCGTACACTCCTTCTTCTCGGAAATCCGAAGTGTCTTTGAGGAACCTGCCCGAGCCTCTTCTGCTGAGACTGCCCTGTTGAACCTGGTCCAGGGTAATTCTTCCGTTGGCGAGTATGCCGTACAATTCCGTACTCTTGCTTCAGAATTATCCTGGAACAATGAGGCCCTCTGCGCGACCTTTAAAAAAGGCCTATCCAGCAACATTAAAGATGTTCTGGCCGCACGAGAAATGCCTGCTAATCTTCATGAACTTATTCACCTAGCCACTCGCATTGACATGCGTTTTTCCGAAAGGCGTCAGGAGCTCCGCCAAAATATGGACTCTGTTCGCACGAGGCGTTTCTTCTCCTCGGCTCCTCTCTCCTCTGGTCCCCTGCAATCTGTTCCTGTGCCTCCCGCCGTGGAGGCTATGCAGGTCGACCGGTCTCGCCTGACACCTCAAGAGAGGACACGACGCCGCATGGAGAACCTCTGCCTGTACTGTGCTAGTACCGAACACTTCCTGAGGGATTGTCCTATCCGTCCTCCCCGCCTGGAAAGACGTACGCTGACTCCGCACAAAGGTGAGACAATCCTTGATGTCTACTCTGCTTCTCCACGTCTTACTGTGCCTGTGCGGATGTCTGCCTCTGCCTTCTCCTTCTCTACTGTGGCCTTCTTGGACTCTGGATCTGCAGGAAATTTTATTTTGGCCTCTCTCGTCAACAGGTTCAACATCCCAGTGACCAGTCTCGCCAGACCCCTTTACATCAATTGTGTAAACAATGAAAGATTGGACTGTACCATACGTTTCCGCACGGAGCCCCTTCTAATGAGCATCGGATCTCATCACGAGAGGATTGAACTTTTGGTCCTCCCCAATTGCACCTCGGAAATTCTCCTTGGACTTCCCTGGCTTCAACTTCATTCCCCAACCCTGGATTGGTCCACTGGGGAGATCAAGAGTTGGGGGCCCTCTTGTTCCAAGGACTGTCTAAAACCGGTTCCCAGTAACCCTTGCCGTGACTCTGTGGTTCCTCCAGTAACCGGTCTCCCTAAGGCCTATATGGACTTCGCGGATGTTTTCTGCAAAAAACAAGCGGAGACTCTACCTCCTCACAGGCCTTATGATTGTCCTATCGACCTCCTCCCGGGCACTACTCCACCCCGGGGCAGAATTTATCCTCTCTCTGCCCCAGAGACTCTTGCCATGTCTGAATACGTCCAGGAAAATTTAAAAAAGGGCTTTATCCGTAAATCCTCCTCTCCTGCCGGAGCCGGATTTTTCTTTGTGTCCAAAAAAGATGGCTCCCTACGTCCTTGCATTGACTACCGCGGTCTTAATAAAATCACGGTTAAGAACCGCTACCCCCTACCCCTCATCTCTGAACTCTTTGATCGCCTCCAAGGTGCCCACATCTTTACTAAATTGGACTTAAGAGGCGCCTATAACCTCATCCGCATCAGAGAGGGGGATGAGTGGAAAACAGCATTTAACACCAGAGATGGACACTTTGAGTATCTGGTCATGCCCTTTGGCCTGTGCAACGCCCCTGCTGTCTTCCAAGACTTTGTTAATGAAATTTTTCGTGATCTGTTATACTCCTGTGTTGTTGTATATCTGGATGATATCCTAATTTTTTCGGCCAATCTAGAAGAACACCGCCAGCATGTCCGTATGGTTCTTCAGAGACTTCGTGACAATCAACTCTATGCTAAAATTGAGAAATGTCTGTTTGAATGCCAATCTCTTCCTTTTCTAGGATATTTGGTCTCTGGCCAGGGACTACAAATGGATCCAGACAAACTCTCTGCCGTCTTAGATTGGCCACGCCCCTCCGGACTCCGTGCTATCCAACGCTTTTTGGGGTTCGCCAATTATTACAGGCAATTTATTCCACATTTTTCTACCCTTGTGGCTCCTATCGTGGCTTTAACCAAAAAAAATGCCGATCCCAAGTCCTGGCCTCCTCAAGCGGAAGACGCCTTTAAACGACTCAAGTCTGCCTTTTCTTCGGCTCCCGTGCTCTCCAGACCTGACCCTTCCAAACCCTTCCTACTGGAGGTTGATGCCTCCTCAGTGGGAGCTGGAGCTGTTCTTCTACAGAAAAATTCTTCCGGGCATGCCGTCACTTGTGGTTTTTTTTCTAGGACCTTCTCTCCGGCGGAGAGGAACTACTCCATCGGGGATCGAGAGCTTCTAGCCATTAAATTAGCACTTGAGGAATGGAGGCATCTGCTGGAGGGATCAAGATTTCCAGTTATTATTTACACCGACCACAAGAACCTCTCCTACCTCCAGTCTGCCCAACGGCTGAATCCTCGCCAGGCCCGGTGGTCTCTGTTCTTTGCCCGGTTTAATTTTGAGATTCACTTTCGTCCTGCCGATAAGAACATTAGGGCCGATGCTCTCTCTCGTTCCTCGGATGCCTCAGAAGTTGAACTCTCTCCGCAACACATCATTCCACCTGACTGCCTGATCTCCACTTCTCCAGCCTCCATCAGGCAAACTCCTCCAGGGAAGACCTTTGTCTCTCCACGCCAACGCCTCGGAATCCTCAAATGGGGTCACTCCTCCCATCTCGCAGGTCATGTGGGCATCAAGAAATCTCTGCAACTCATCTCCCGCTTCTATTGGTGGCCGACTCTGGAGACGGATGTTGTGGACTTTGTGCGAGCCTGCACTATCTGTGCCCGGGATAAGACTCCTCGCCAGAAGCCCGCTGGTTTTCTTCATCCCCTGCCTGTCCCCGAACAGCCTTGGTCTCTGATTGGTATGGATTTTATTACTGATTTACCCCCTTCCCGTGGCAACACTGTTATTTGGGTGGTCGTTGATCGATTCTCCAAAATGGCACATTTCATCCCTCTTCCTGGTCTTCCTTCAGCGCCTCAGTTGGCTAAACAATTTTTTGTACACATTTTTCGTCTTCACGGGTTGCCTACGCAGATCGTCTCGGATAGAGGTGTCCAATTCGTGTCTAAATTCTGGAGGGCTCTCTGTAAACAACTCAAGATTAAATTAAATTTTTCTTCTGCATATCATCCCCAGTCCAATGGACAAGTAGAAAGAATTAACCAGGTCTTGGGTGATTATTTGCGACATTTTGTTTCCTCCCGCCAGGATGACTGGGCAGATCTCCTTCCATGGGCCGAATTCTCGTATAACTTCAGAGTCTCTGAATCTTCCTCCAAATCCCCATTTTTCGTGGTGTACGGCCGTCACCCTCTTCCCCCCCTCCCTACCCCCTTGCCCTCTGGTCTACCCGCTGTGGATGAAATTTCTCGTGACCTTTCCATCATATGGAGAGAGACCCAAAATTCTCTCTTACAGGCTTCATCACGCATGAAGAAGTTCGCAGATAAGAAAAGAAGAGCTCCTCCCATTTTTTCCCCTGGAGACAAGGTATGGCTCTCCGCTAAATATGTCCGCTTCCGTGTCCCTAGCTACAAGTTGGGACCACGCTATCTTGGTCCTTTCAAAGTTTTGTGTCAAATTAATCCTGTCTCTTACAAACTTCTTCTTCCTCCTTCTCTTCGTATCCCTAATGCCTTTCACGTCTCTCTTCTTAAACCACTCATCCTCAACCGTTTTTTTCCCAAATCTGTTCCTCCCACTCCTGTTTCCGGCTCCTCGGACATCTTCTCTGTCAAAGAGATCTTAGCCTCTAAAAAGGTCAGAGGGAAAACTTTTTTTTTAGTGGACTGGGAGGGTTGTGGTCCTGAAGAGAGATCCTGGGAACCTGAGGACAACATCCTAGACAAAAGTCTGCTCCTCAGGTTCTCAGGCTCTAAGAAGAGGGGGAGACCCAAGGGGGGGGGTACTGTTACGCCGAGCGCTCCGGGTCCCCGCTCCTCCCCGGAGCGCTCGCTACACTCTCCCCGCTGCAGCGCTCCGGTCAGATCCACTGACCCGGGGCGCTGCGATTCCGCTTCCAGCCGGGATGCGATTCGCGATGCGGGTAGCGCCCGCTCGCGATGCGCACCCCGGCTCCCGTACCTGACTCGCTCTCCCTCGGTCCTGTCCCGGCGCGCGCGGCCCCGCTCCCTAGGGCGCGCGCGCGCCGGGTCTTTGCGATTTAAAGGGCCACTGCGCCGCTGATTGGCGCAGTGATTCCAATTAGTGTCTTCACCTGTGCACTTCCCTATATCACCTCACTTCCCCTGCACTTCCTTGCCGGATCTTGTTGCCATTGTGCCAGTGAAAGCGTTTCCTGTGTGTTCCTAGCCTGTGTTCCAGACCTCCTGCCGTTGCCCCTGACTACGATCCTTGCTGCCTGCCCCGACCTTCTGCTACGTCCGACCTTGCTTCTGTCTACTCCCTTGTACCGCGCCTATCTTCAGCAGCCTGAGAGGTGAGCCGTTGCTAGTGGATACGACCTGGTCACTACCGCCGCAGCAAGACCATCCCGCTTTGCGGCGGGCTCTGGTGAAAACCAGTAGTGACTTAGAACCGGTCCACTAGCACGGTCCACGCCAATCCCTCTCTGGCACAGAGGATCCACTACCTGCCAGCCGGCATCGTGACAGTGAGCAGGCACACTTGGAACATGCACCCAAACTTACCAAGATTGTTCTTAATAAGAACAAGTCAGAATATGAAGCAGTAACAGCCGACCTGTGTAAGACCAAAACAGAATATCGCACACGGGTCAGAAAAACCACTTACAATTCCTTTTTGAAGAAACCAGAAGAAGAAGATTTCTGCGACACAATCTTGAATAATGGAACGCAAACGAGAAAAATTTGTTAGAGATAAAGCCGACTACAATGCTTCTCAAGTGTTTACATGGAATAAGAGAATTAACAAACACCGTAGAACACCATTTAACCACAGACGGGGCAGTCAGTGACGTCAAACTTCTGACTTTTGAACATCGGACTCAGATGCGAGTCAGTCAGATGAGTATGCGGGCCCCTCGAGATCAGATCAGTGTACCACCTGCAAGGTCGAGAAGAAGAATACCCCCACAGGTTCATTCCCTTCAGGAAAAGGACCGGAAGGTAGAAAGGGAGAAAGAGAAGGCAGAACACAGTTGAAAAGGAAGGGGGTATCCTGGAGGGACCAGAGACATCTAGTGACAGTAATATTGTTGTCAATCTAACCGATATCCCCCTCTCGGAAGATTGTACGTCCCTCTTGTCTAAGGGGCTCAACTATGGATTGTGCGACCTGCTGAAGGCCACCAGAAAAATAAATCTACATAAAGTGTTTCAAAAAAATAATTTGAGCTCGGCTCCTAAGATTCCTAAAGAAGGGGAAGTTCCAGCTGTGCTAGGCCCTTTGGGGTTTTCCCCTATTTTGAGGGCAACCTCAGAGGACCTTGAAACTCTAATCACATTGTGTCATCTGTCTGATGAACAGTCTGATTTTCCCCCTGACTCCAGTAGAGAAGTGTTGTACTTCAAAGGAGGTAATCCGTCTACTTAATCACCTCCTGTCCGCATGGGCAGTCCCATTGACTTGTTCATGCGGGCGGTAGAGTGAGATGTTAAGGCATTAATATATCCTCAAACAAGGGGCAACCTGTCTGATGGAGAAAAGAGAGTGGCTTGCTTCAAGGCCTGATTTGAAGGTTGTAAAAAGCTGATAAGGGGTGCAGTACAGTCCTTATGCATACAGAAATGTATGATGCTGAAAAAGATTGTCTTTTTAGGCAACGCTAGCACCTATAGACGGCTAACCAGCAATCCCACTAACAAGACCATGAGTCAGCTCCGCACGTTTCTTAGAAGCAAATAAGAATTAGATCAGATCACTCAAACAACAGCAGAAAAACTACTCCCCAAAAATCCCCATTATGCAAAGTGGTACCATTTACCATTGAGAGCCTGTACACCCGCATCCCTCACGATGCGGGTGTACAGGCTATCCATGAGATTCTGACTGAGACTAACAAGACGAACGACTTAATTGACTTTGTGACTGAGTCCCTCCTTTTTATTAAAGATGAGCAAATCAAAGCTGACGAACCCGGATTTGTTAAACTCTATTTACTGCGGTCCAGGCTCCAGGGTATCTAAAATGGCGGATCCACATGTCAGTACATGGGGCAAGGAATGCTGGGAAGGCGGGAAGGCAGGTGGGATGACCCTGAATCACATGCAGGATGCAGCCTTTCAGCAGCCATTCACCCCTGTGATGTCACAGCCCTATATATTCGGCAGCCATTTTCTGGCTCATCATTTCATTCATTCCACTGCAGAGAGATAGGACGGACATTGCTGTGTGTGTGTTAGACAGAAAAGCTTTTTGCAGCAGCGTTTCACCTCCTAGTCACCTGAGCCTTCTGTTGGACACAGAGCACAGCATTTTTGCACAGAAATGAATTCTTACTGCAGCGATTAACCAACCACTCAGTCACTGTAAACAGCATTGTATTACTGAGAGGGGCAGAGAGCTGTGTGTTGCCTTAGCTGCAGAAAGGTTTTCAGAGGAGGGAATAATAATTTTTTAGGGCAAATCTGTGTCTTTGTTCCACAACAACTGGTCTGCTGGTTATACTAGTCTGTAGACAGTATAATCCATACCCAGCATTCCATTCCTAATAGTATTTGAGAGAGAGTCTTTTTGCATTTTTCATCTAAGTGGTGTACTATTTTGTACCTGTTAATCTGTCAAGGGCCTAGATACTGTGAAAGCCCAGACAAAAGTAATCACCAGCTGGTGTTTTACTCCAATACGTTTTTTAATCCCTTATACTCAACAGCCTGTTTTGATCTTAATGACCAAGGCAAATTTTCAAAATCTGACATGCGTCCACTTATTTGCTAATAATTTTGTAACACTTTTACTTATGAAAGCGATTCTGAGATAGTTTTTTCATGACATATTGTACTTTACATTAGTGGTAAATTTTGATTGATATATTTAGCATTTTTTGTAAAAAAAAAAATTCCCAAATTCTGCAAAAAAAATGAATTTGCATTTTTGTAGACTTTACATTTTCTGCTTGTACGATTAATAGTTATACTGCACCAAATTAATGATTAATTCCCATCTGCAACATGTCTACTTTATGTTCCCATCATTTGATAAACAAACATTCCTTAACTTTTTTAGAATGTTAGAAGCTTTATAAGTTTAGCAGCAATTTTCCAGATTTTCAAGAAAATGCTAAAATCAGATTTTTCAAGGACCAGTTCAGTTCTGAAGTGGAATTGAGGGGCCTTTATGTTAGATACCCCCATAAATTACCCAATTTTATAAACTGCACACCTTAAAGTAGTCAGAATGACATTAAAGAAGTTTATTAACCCTTAAGACGTTTCACAGAAATGAAAGCAAAGTGGAGGCTGAATTTAAAAATTGCATTTTTCTGCAGGTTTTTCATTTTTATCCATTATTTTCTGTAACACAGTAGATGTTGACAGAGAAATTCAACCCAAGATTTATTCCCTGAATTCTGACGTATTTAGAAATATCCCATATGTGGCCTTTGTGAAATATCCCATATGTGTCTCTCACACAGGCCTCAGACATGAAGGCGTGCTATATGGATTTTGGGGAGTCCTTTTAGCTTAGGATATTTTGTTGAAATCATATAAAGTCGCAGAGGCCTTGGGGTGCAAAAATATTTTTGGCAGACAAGTTGACGCTTTCATTGGTACCATTCTGGGGTACATGTGACACTCTGATCGTTTTTTATTTTATTTTTTATGAGGTGGTAAACATAAAAAAATCTGCGGTCGTTTTTTAAAATAAAAATTTAGATAGTTTGTCATGCGATATAAATGACATGTTAACTTTACTCTGCAGGTTGATACGGTTCTGGCGACACCAAATTTCTTTACTTTTTTCATATTTTAGTTAATTTATAGCATAAAAACTATTTTTGTAAAAAAAAATCACATTTGTAAGTCGCCATATTCTGTGAACCATAACTTTTTTATTTTTTCACTGACGCAATTGTGTGAGGACTCTTTTTTTCAGGACATGTTGACCTTTTTGGGGAGACTATTTTTGGGTGTGTTTTGGGGTATATATATATATATATATATATATATATATATATACCCCACGCTACCTTATATGGTGGTGTGATGAGAAACTTACAGATATATAT
Source organism: Hyla sarda (assembly GCF_029499605.1). Classification (NCBI taxonomy): domain Eukaryota; kingdom Metazoa; phylum Chordata; class Amphibia; order Anura; family Hylidae; genus Hyla; species Hyla sarda. Next base: position 347,673,866 of record NC_079191.1, on the reverse strand, counting down.
ATATATATATATATATATATATATATATACACACACACACAAATAATTTATTTTACATTTTTTTCACATTTTTTTATTTTATTTTTCACATTTTTTTATTTTAAAAAATGTCTAATTTTTTAAAAACTTTTTTTCACATTTTTTTTTATTTTTTTACTATTATACACATGATTCAATGGAGTACACATCTGTACTCCATTGAATTATGCCTATGTCTGTAATAGACATAGGATAGATCAGTCTCTACCTGTTGCCATGGCAACCATCGGCGCTCTGCTTTCACTTTGCAGAGCACTGATCGGTGGCAGTGGGAGCTCCCTCCCTCTGTAACCTAATAGACGCTGTGGTCACAGTGACCGCAGCATCTACAGGGTTAACTCAGGATCGGAGCGCAGATGGGGGCCCCCCTCACCACCAATCGCTTCACTGTGTGAAACGACGGAGGAGAGGGAGAAGGAGGAGACCCTCGCCAAATCCCTGCTATTGGTCCGTCTGCACTGACGGACCAATAGCAACGATCACCAGCCGGGGACCGCTGCGTTTGGTCCCTGGCCGGCTTCAGGGAGGCCCGGCTGTGCCAGCGGCGCTGTGACAGTTTATTTCCATCAGATACATGTACCTGATGTTGCAGGAAGTCACCGCTAATCATCAGGTACATGTACCTGATTTTTAGTAAATGGGTTAAGCGTACAGTAGCGCATTTTTCTGCCCTCTTTGTTCCATAACAAATGGTCTGCTGGTTATACTAGTCTGTAGACGATATAATACATACCCAGCAGTCCATTCCTAATTGTCTGTGAGAGAGTGCAATTTTGGGTTTATTACACATCGACTGTGTGCTGCAGCACTGTTGTGTACTGCTGGTGTTGTGCAAAAGTAAGTAATTTTTTATTTTCCCCTTTGTTGGGGAACACCAAACCCCCAAACCTTTTCAAAGGGAATGTTTCTTAAACTAACTATTTCACTTTTTAATCGCTGCTCAACAGATGATAAGGGTGCCGACATCATTTTTCACTTAAGAGCTGAAAAGTGTCAATTCAGTTTTGTAATACAAGACAGCAAACACATAACAATTATTTAAATAACAAAATCTTTCAAATATAAATAACAATTACAAAAAAACGCAATCATATATTGTGACTCCTAACAAACAAATTATAAAATTGTTATAGACACTTTAAGTAAGTGCCCTGAAGGAAACTCTTGCACAAAAAATGGAAAAATATATAAAGTATTTTGCTCATAAAAATGAAATACTTGCGAGACATCATAACTTTACATAATATAATGCTAAAACATACAAAAAAGTTAGCACAGTTAACAAATGTGCCAAAAACTACAAATGTCATTGGCATAAATAGTACTACTGCAAGTAGTCAATTGCAACGTTTTTGCAATTAAAAATTCAGATATTGAATCCATCTATCATTGTCTTGTTTCATCTTTTCATCTTGTTTCCTCTTTTCACGGTACTTTCTTCATTATTGCCAAGAACTCCATGGCCAGCCTGTATTTTCAGCAGTATTATAAGAGTATGGATTTGGCACTGGATTTTGATTTGAAGAAGAGGATGGATCTGCATAATTGTATGGCAAATTGGCACCAAAGGGGCCAGAAACTGAATACATCTGTGCTTGAATCTGTCCTTTGAAATCAGAGTAAGACTCGTTTGTATTATAGGAATTTGGCACTGCAAATGCAGATAACTGATTATAAGGATAGGTTGACTGTGTATTGTGGGAAACATGTGGGTATCCTTGAGTTACTCTCCCAGCATTATTGCCATTTTGATACCAGTAGTAAAAGGAATATTAAGGACTAGTAGAAACAGGGAACTGTGGATACTGACCACCGGCTGTTGGAATTGACTGACTATCCCAGGTGGTAGATTTAACATTTTGAAGTTCCTCAGTTCCAGTAGTCTTTAAGTCGTTCATTCTTTGTTTTGGTTCTTCAGTTGCAGAATTAAGTTGTATCATGTTTTCCTGTTCCTCCGATGAGCGAATGTCACTGGAACACACAATACTCATATTGTCATCTAATGAAGGATCCTTTTCTTCAGAGAAAATATCTATCATTTTCTTATTTTGAATGTCAGTTGGTATTCTGACATTTTCTGATTCTAAAGGAATTTTGCAATCTGGGATACAGGTAAAAATATGTATTTTTAAGCGTACTGTATCACATTTTTCTGCCCTCATAAGTGCATACCACAAACCTACATCTAAGTAGTGTACTATTTTGTACCTGTTAAACTCTCAAGGGCCTAGATACTGTGAAAAGCCAGGGAAAAGTAATCATCGGCTGGTGTTTTACAAAAAATGTGTTTTTAAACATACTGTAGTGCATTTTCCTGCCCTCATAAGTGCATACCACATACCTACATCTAAGTAGTGTACTATTTTGTACCTGTTAATCTGTCAAGGGCCTATATATTGTGAAGGGACAGCCAAAAGTACACACTTGCTGCTGTTCTAGATGAATACTGTTTTAAGCATAGTGAAGCGTATTGTACTCCCCTCATATGCGCAATAAGTATGTCAGGCAGAGTAGTGCCAGGACATCCAGAATATCTAGTATCTAGTACGCTTGGCCCTCTTGATGCTGCTGCTGCCACCTCAAGGCTCTGTCATTGTGCTGCTCTATGGTCTCCTCATGCTAATGCTATCACTTCCAGGCTCTTTCATTGTTTCACCATGTGACATCTTGTTAGATTTTGTCCTTTTGTACCCACACGCCGGTGCCTGGGACACTAAAACTTGGGAGTGTCAGCTAAAATTTCAATTTCAAAATCTTAAATTTCAATTTCAAAATCTTAAATTTCAATGGTCTCCTCATGCTTCTGCAAACTCCAGGCTGTGCCATTCAGCCACTATATGGTATCCTCATGCTTCAGCCAACTCCAGGCTGTGCCATTCAGACACTATATGGTCTCGACATGCTGCCACAAACTCCAGGCAGTCATTCAGCCAATATATGGTCTCCTCATACTGATGCCACCTCCAGGCTCTGTCATTGTGGTGACATGTGACTCTTTGTTAAATTTGGTCCTTTGTACCCACATGCCGGCGCCCCGGACACTAAAACTTGGGAGTTAAAATTTCAATTTCAAAATCCTCAATTTCAATTTCAAAATCTTAAGTTTCAATGGTCTCCTCATGCTTCTGCCAACCTCAGGCTGTGCCATTCAGCCACTATATGGTCTCTTCATGCTTCAGCAGCTTCCAGGCTGTGTCATTCAGCCACTATATGGTCTCCTCATGCTTCAGCCACCTCCAGGCTGTGCCATTCTGCCACTATATGGTCTCCTCATGCTTCAGCCACCTCCAGGCTGTGCCATTCAGACACTATAGGGTCTCCTTATGATTCAGCCACCTCCAGGCTTTATTATTCAGCCAATATATAGTTTACTGATGCTGCTGGGTCAGGGCATAAAAATTTTTATGGTAGCACTAGCTACCATAAATATTCAATTTAAATTTTATAATTCATCTTTTAATCTTAGGAATTGTGAAGCCCTAGTGTCTACTCCTCATACTGCCAACACCTCCATGCTTTGTCATTCAGCCACTATATGGTCTCCTCATGCTGCCAACACCTCCAGGCTGTGCCATTCAGCCACTATATGGTCTCCTCATGCTTCAGCCACCTCAAGGCTGTGCCATTCAGATACTATATGGTGTCCTCAGGCTTCTGCCAACTCCAGGCTGTGCCATTCAGCCACTATATGGTCTCCTCATACTGATGTCACCTCCAGGCTCTGTCATTGTGCCGCTCTGCGGCAGTGATTCTAATAGCGATGTCTGTAATCTGCATGTCATACTGAATTACAGTATTATTTCACTACCACAGCACACTCCATATGCATGTTAGAACAAAGCAAAGTGTTCTACACCCCTATTGAGGCTCTCTGCAGGCCAGAAATAGTTGTTTTTAACCCCTTAAGGACCACAGGTTTTTCTGTTTGTGCACTTTCGTTTTTTTTCCTCCTCACCTTTTAAAAATCATAACCCTTTCCATTTTGCACCGAAAAATCCATATAATGGCTTCTTTTTTGCGCCACCAATTCTACTTTGCAGTGACATCAGTCATTTTACCCAAAAATCTATGGCGAAATGGAAAAAAAATCATTGTGCAACAAAATTGAAGAAAAAATGCAATTTTTTTTTAATTTTGGGGGCTTCCGTTTCTACACAGTACATTTTTCGGTAAAAATTACACCTTATCTTTATTCTGTAGGTCCATACGATTAAAATGATACCCTACTTATATAGGTTTGATTTTCTAGTACTTCTGGAGAAAATCATAACTACATGCAGGAAAATTTATACGTTTAAAATTGTCATCTTCTGACCCCTATGACTTCAGCCTATCACTGTCCGCAGCGATGTCCCGCCTCGGGCGGTGATAGGCTGAAGCTCCGTGTGACGTGCCGGGCTAACAGGAAGTAAGAAGCAAACAGCCCGGCGACCGAACACCTGTACCGGAGCTCCGGGGGCGCGTTGGCAGGTAAGAGAAAGTTTGTTTTCTTTTTTTTTTTTTTGCAGCCCAGACCGGATACAATAAGAAAAGTGCATGCCGGACTACTCCTTTAATTAATTATATATTTTTATAATTTGAAGATTTACGCACGCGGTGCTACCCCATCGGTTTATTTACATTTTTATTTACACAGTTATTTTTATAGGAAAATGGGGGTAATTCAAACTTTTATTGGGCAAGGGGTTAAATCATCTTTATTAACTTTTTTTTCACTTTTTTTTTGCAATGTTATAGCTCCCATAGGGGACTATAACATGCAGTTCATTGATTCAATACACTGATCAATGCCATTGCATTGCAATTCATTGATCAGTGTTATCGGCAGTTGATTGCTCAAGTCTGGATTTCAGGCTTGGAGCAATCAATCATCGATCGGACACACAGGAGGCAGGTAAAGCACCCTCCTGATGCATCCTAGCTGATTGTGACATAGCGATGTTACAGCGATGGTCCCGATCAGCCTGACTGAGCTGCCTGGAAGCTTTAACTTTCACTTTAGACGCGACGATCAACTTTGATCGCCGTGTCTAAATATTTAATGCCGGACATCTGCCTGTACGGCGATGTCCAACATTAGCCACAGGTCCTGGCTGCTGATAGCAGACGGGACCATGCTCCTGAGCTCGCTTCATAACCCTCCTGTGCCGCAGCGCCGTTTATAAATGGCTTTTTTGCGGCATATGGTTAAAGACATCTCACTTTTATATACAATACACAGCTTAAAGATAACTATACAAGGGGAACAGGTGCAGGGGGCCCAGGGGACACTGCAGGAAGGCTGCCTGACAGGGCAGCTAGGGTACAGGTGTACAACTCTTGTACCGGGCCACCACAAACTCCTCCTCTTAAACACAGATGCTCTCTGTGTACAGAACATGTAATACCTCCCTGTACTGTAGGGGGCACTACCGGACAGACAGTCAGTGCATACACTTCAGTAATACAGGGGTTTTACCAGTGAAATGCCCATTCTGATTGGTCAGTTCTTCCAGCCATTGACACGTTTCACAGATCTGGACTGTCCGTAGCATTGTATGTTGAGTCTGGTATCAAGTTACAATGGTCCAGAAAAGACCATTGTATGTTGAAACTATTGTATGTTGAGGCCACTGTAAGTTGAGGGATCACTGTACATACTTTAGACAATATAACAATATTACCTTTACATGACACCCTGTCACTACACGTGTCTTACTTCAGTTGCAGGGCAACCCTCTGGCCAGTAGAGCACCCTGTACACAAGGAGAAGAAAAATGGTTGAACATGTGAACATTTGACTATTTGTGGACAGGAAATATACAGTTTAGCTACACTGAATTAGTTATATATTACCATTAATAGTGTTAAATGCAAATATTCAAAATCAAATTTTTACTGCGAATATTGGCACTTCGCGATTTTGCGAATATTTAGAATATAATGATATATATTTGTAATGACCCTTTTTTATGCGAATTTATGCAAATGAATGCGAATATTTATGTGAATATCGGCACTTTCAGACTGGACCCTGATCCCTCCTTGTGCATACGCGCTATGCAAATTCCATTACAAATTTTCACATGGAAAAAAAGAAGAATGAATATAGCAAATTTCGAGAACATAGGACGAATTTTCATCCATATATTCGCGAAATATCGCAAATTCGAATATGGCCCCTGCCGCTCATCACTAAACATTAACTGTGCTAGACTGACTAAATATGATAGAAGCAGTGGCGTTGCGACCTGGGTGCGGGAGGTGAGGCCTCCCATCCGGCAGCACCCCCCAACCGCCGCCTTCAGCTGCGCTGTGCGGTGCGCCCGTCCGTCAGCACCCCCCCAGGCTTTCACCTGCGCTGTATGTGTGGTGCGCCCGTCCGTCAGCACCCCCCCGGCCTTCACCTGCGCTGGGTGTGCGGTGCGCCCGTCCGTCAGCCCCCCCCCCGGCCTTCACCTGCACTGTGTGTGCAGTGCGCCCGTCCGTCAGCACCCCTCCCCGGCCATCACCTGCGCTGTGCGCCCATCCGTCAGCACCCCTCGACCCCCCCCAGCCTTCACCTGCACTGTGAGCCCGTTTGTCATCACCCCCCCCCCCTCGCCTTCACCAGCACTGTGCCCGGCCCCGCTCCCACGTCTTCGGTTGCGCCGGCCTGACGTCCCACCGCATGGCCGCGCTGGAGGACGTCACTCGCAGGGCGCCCGGAGAGAAGGATCACTGCGCTGGATGGGTGAGTGTATGTGTCTCTCTGTCTGTCTCTATCTCTGTCTGTGTGTCTCTGTCTGTGTGTGACTGTCTGTGTGTGTGTTTGTGTGTGTGACTCTGTGTGTGTGTATGTGACTGTGTGTGACTGTGTTACTCTGTGTGTGTGTTTGTGTGACTCTGTGTGTGTGTGTGACTGTGTGACTCTGTGTGTTTGTGCGACTGCATGTGTGTGTTTGTTTGACTCTGTGTGTGTGTGACTGTGTGTCTCTGTGTGTGTGACTCTGGGGGGGGGGGGGGGAGGGGGTTTGAACCAGCGATCTAATGTGGGGAGACTTTGACCCATTGTGGGGAACCTGAAAGGGAACCTGCGGCCTAATGCGGGGAAACCACTAGCAAATGTGCGGAGTCTATGCTACCTAATGTGGGGAGTCTATGCTACCTAATGTGGGGAAACTGCCACCTAATGTGGGGAATCTGTGCTACCTAATGTGGGGAAATTGCTACCTAATGTGGGGAATCTGTGCTACCTAATGTGGGGAAATTGCTACCTAATGTGGGGAATCTGTGCTACCTAATGTGGGGAAATTGCTACCTAATGTGGGGTAACTGGTACCTACCTAATGTGGGGGGAACTGGTAACAAATGTGGGGAATCTATGCTGCCTAATGTGGGGAAAATATGCTACCTAATGTGGGGAAACTGCCACCTACCTAATGTGGGGGAACTGCTGCCTACCTAAAGTGGGGGAACTGCTGCCTACCTAATGCTCCCCCCCTGACAGTAGCACCCTCATTATCCACCAGCAACACCCCCCCCCCAGCAGTAGCACCTCCATCAGCAGATCCTGATGGTGGATGATGGCGGTGCTCCTGCCAGGAGGATGATCCTGCCGATGGATGATTGGGGTGATACTGCCAGGGGGATGGCCAATAGCACCCTCATCATCCTCCAGCAACACCCCCCCCCCAGTAGTAGCACCCCCATCATCCACTAGCAACACCACCAATACCCCCCTCCCGTGGTAATAGCATCAGCTAACGGATGTCTAGGGGTGTTACTGCGATTGTGGTATTATATTCAGAGGGTGCACTATATGGCAACGTTATATTCAGAGGGCACAGTTTGTGGTAGTATTATATTCAGAGGGCGCAGTGTGTGGTGGTATTATATTCAGGGGTACAGTATGTGGCAGATTTATATTCAGAGTGTACAGTATGTGTTGGTATTATATTCAGAATGTACAGTGTGTGGTAGTATTATATTCAGTGGGTATGGTGTATGGAAGGTTTATAATCAAAGAGTATAGTGTATAGTAGTATTATATTTAGAGGATACAGTGTCTGGCAGGTTTATAATAATACTTGTTTTCATATAGAGGATGAGAATGCGCTGACATAGTGAGGAGACGTCTGGGCATCACATTCTGCAGAGAGAAGTTTTAGCTGGAACAAGTCCTGGTGGTATGTTCCATCTGAATTAGATAAGGGAAGACTATAGAGAAGTCGTCACCTGTAGTCACTGATATCATTGTACATTCTCCTCTCTATGTCCTATCAGAGCTGTAGTCGCTTGTCTGTTCTACAGTTATGGTGAGTGAAACTACAACTCCCAGCATAACCTCACCACTGCTCAAAGGGGTACTCTACTGGAAAACATTTTTTTTTATCAACTGGTGCTACAAAGTTAAACAGATTTGTAAATTACTTCTATTTAAAAATCTTAATCCTTCCAGTACTTATTAGCTGCTGTATAAGCGATTCACAGGAAGTTATTTTCTTTTTTAATTTCTTTTCTGTCTGACCACAGTGCTCTGTGCTGACACCTCTGTCAATGTCAAGAACTGTCCATAGTAGGAGCAAATCCCCATAGCAAACCTATCTCGCTCTGGACAGTTCCTGACATGGACAGAGGTATCAGCAAATAGTACTGTGGTCAGACTGGAAAGAACTACACAACTTCCTGTGGAGCATACACCAGCTTATAAGTACTGTAAGGATTAAGATTTTAAATAGAAGTAATTTAAAAATCTGTTTAACTTTCTGGCACCAGTTGATATAAAAGAAAATGTTTTCCAGTGGAGTACCCCTTTAAGTAATTCTGGGAGCTGTATATTTAAATGGTGAAAACTTCTTTAACACTTTCCTATTCTGTGGCAACTGGTATATCTGATTATTATACTGGAATTTCTCACAATGCGCTACAACAGTGATGTCTGTCACAACAGGCTAAAAACTTACTGTGGGGAGGGGGTAGGTATGGGGGAGACACCATTTTCTACCGCACCGGGTGACACCAACCCTAGCAACGCCACTGGATAGAAGGTACTAGCACTATTCTCTGTACCTGGCTGGTAACTGTCAGGGCAGAGAGGTGGTGGATACGCTTCTCCTGACCTAGTCAGGATACCTCCTATATAAATTGCCATAGACACTAAGAAACATCTCAGACATATTTGTATGTATATATATACACTTTGTAACAATGCACCTGAAACAAGTGAATACCACATTTGCATTCACCTGTGCAAAAATGGAGCAAAATATATTAATCTGACAAATAAAGTACCACTCCACAGCTCTGGTACACTTTAAAGTTCTCAGTAAAGGATCACGGCTAAAAGCCGGGCCTGTACACTTACACAAATGGTTACAGGAGTTCTTGGTGAGTCCACCAGGCACTTTTTTCTTCTTCAACATTGCATAACCTGAAACAACAATAATGCTTCCGCATACTGTTACAGTGAGCACTCAGGACAGTCACACTGGCCGTTAGTGCTCTCTTCCTCTGTCCTCGGGCAGGCCCGAGATTCGCATCACGGGACACTCCCGCATGCGAATCTCGGGCCTTCACTCATATCCTCCTTCTTCTGTTTCCTCTGTGTTCTCACACTTCTGGCACGTGCGTCCCTGCCTCGCTGTTCAATTCTGCACTGTTCCTTCTGAACTGGCTTGGATGACGAGGCCTTGTGTGCTACTTTCAAAAAAGGACTGCCTAATAGAATCAAGGATGCTCTTGCTGCATGAGATCCTCCATCTACCCTGAGTGAACTTATCCATTTGGCCACTCGAATTGATGTGCGTTTTGCCGAGAGGCAGGAAGAACTTCATCTGGAAAGAGAACCTGTCCATATTAGGCGATTTTCTCGTCTGGCACCCGTGTTCCAGCGTAAACTTCTACCCTCTCCTATGTCTTCTGCCGAAGAGGAAATGCAGGTGTATCGTTCTCGCCTAACGCTGCAAGAAAGGTCCCATCGACGCAATAAGAATTTGTGCCTATATTGTGCCAGTCCGGAGCATTTTCTCAAAGACTGTTCTATTTAAGACTCTTATGCTCGCACTTAGGATTCGTGGGAGAGGCATCTGTAGGTGGGAATACTACCTCTCCTCGTTTGACCATGCCGGTTCAAGTTTATACTCCAGCCAAGACATCTTTCTTCGCTTCTGTGGACTCCAGTTCCGCTGGAGATTTCATTGATGCCTCTATGGTCCATAAACATCATCTTCCAGTGACTCGACTTGCTAAGCCTATGTACATTTCCCCTGTCAATGGAGAAAACCTGAACTGTACTGTGCTTTTCTGCACTGAACCTCTCATTATGCAAGTGGGTGTATTACATAAGGAAAAAAATTTAGTTCTACGTGCTTCCACATTGTACTTCGGAGCTTCTTCTTGGTCTTTCTTGGCTTCAATGTCACACTTCCCTCCTCGACTCGAGGTCTGGTGAGGTCACCCGCTAGGGATTCTTTTGCCAAAAACACTGTCTTGAGCCTACCCTGCCTAAGTCTATCAATACGCCTTCTTCTATGTCGGGATTGCTTCTTCCTTATCAAGACTACTCTTATTTATTCAGTGAAAAGCAGGCTGAAATTCTTCCACCACATCTTCCTTATTACTGTCCTATACAGCCAGGGACTTTGCCTCACCGGGGAAGAATTTATCCTTTGTCTGTTTCAAAGACGCAAGCTATTGCTAAATATATCAAAGAGAACCTCCAAAAGGGTTTCATCCATAATCCTCCTCCTCAGCCGGCGCTGGTTTCTTCTTTGTAGGGAATAAGGATGGTTCTCTTCGTTCTTGTATTGACTAGAGGGGACTTAACAAAATTACGCTAAAAAATTGCTATCCTTTGCCTTTGATTTCTGAACTCTTTGATCATCTTTGGGGAGCCAAGATTTTCTCCAATTTGGATCTTCGGGGAGCATGCACTCTCATTCGGATTCGTGAAGGAGATGAATGGAAGACTTTCAAGAATTTGTCAATGACATTTTCTGTGATTTGCGTGTTGTGGTATATCTAGATGATATACTGATCTTCTCATTCAAATTGCAGGATCATCGTTCTTATGTCCGGGAGGTTCTCCAGCTCCTCAGTAATAATTGTCTGTATGCCAAGCTTGAGAAGTGGCTATTCGAGAGATCAAGTCTTCCTTTTCTTAGTTTATTGTGTCTGGTCAAGGTCTTCAGATGGATCCTGGCAGGTTGTTTGTAGTTTTGGACTGGCAAAGACCTACTGGCCTGGACTGGCCCCATGATGGCTCTCACAAAAATCCCAAGAATTGGACTCCTGAGGCTGTTTTCTCTAGACCTGATCCTGATAAACCCTTCTATCTCGAGGTAGACGCATCCTCTGTAGGAGCTGGCGCCATCCTGACTCAAAAATCCTCCAAGGGCAAGACTGTAACCTGTGGCTTCTTCTCCAAGACCTTTTCGACTGCAGTGAGAAATTGTTCAATTGGAGATCGGGAACTTCTCGCCATTAACCCTTTAAGGACAGGGCGTTTTTCGGTTTTTGCTCTTTCGTTTTTTCCTCCTTACCTTTAAAGAATCATAACTCTTAAAATTTTGCACCTAAAAATCTGTATTATGGCTTATTTTTTGCGGCACCGATTCTACTTTGTAATGATATCAGTCATTTTACCCAAAAATCTACAGCAAAACGGGAAAAAAATCATTGTGCGACAAAATTGAAAAAATACAGCCATTTTGTAACTTTTGGGGGCTTCCGCTTCTACGTAGTACAATTTTCGGTACAAATGTCACCTCATCTTTATTCTCTAGGTCCATACGGTTAAAATGATACCCTACTTGTATAGGTTTGATTTTGTATTACTTCAGAAAAAAATCAAAACTACATGCAGGAAAAGGTATACTGTCACGATGCCGGCTGGCAGGAGGTGGATCCTCTGTGCCAGAGAGGGATAGCGAGGACCGTGCTAGTGGACCGGTTCTAAGACACTACTGGTTTTCACCAGAGCCCGCCGCAAAGCGGGATGGTCTTGCTGCGGCGGTAGTGACCAGGTCGTATCCACTAGCAACGGCTCACCTCTCTGGCTGCTGAAGATAGGCGAGGTACAAGGGAGTAGGCAGAAGCAAAGTCGGACGTAGCAGAAGGTCGGGGGCAGGCGGCAAGGTTCGTAGTCAGGGGAGATAGCAGAAGTTCTGGTACACAGGCTATAAACACACAAAACGCTTTCACTAGGCACAAGGGCAACAAGATCCGGCCAGGAAGTGCATGGGAGGAGGTCAGATATAGTCAGGGACCAGGTGGAAGCCAATTAAGCTAATTGGGCCAGGCACCAATCATTGGTGCACTGGCCCTTTAAGTCTCAGAGAGCTGGCGCGCGCGCGCCCTAGAGAGCGGAGCCGCGCGCGCCAGCACATGACAGCAGGGGACGGGAACGGGTAAGTGACCTGGGATGCGATTCGCGAGCGGGCGCGTCCCGCTGTGCGAATCGCATCCCCAACGGCCATGACAGAGCAGCGCTCCCGGTCAGCGGGACTGACCGGGGAGCTGCAGGGAGAAGGACGCCGTGAGCGCTCCGGGGAGGAGCGGGGACCCGGAGCGCTAGGCGTAACAGTACCCCCCCCCTTAGGTCTCCCCTTCTCTTTATCCGGTAACTGCCTCCCCTGGGATGAGGACACCGGGAAAGGATGGAGGGATTCCTCAACGGCAGGCAGAACAGCAGGAGTGGGAATGGGGAGGGAGGGCAGAGGGCGAGACCTGGCACGGGGCAGTGTGACACCAGGACGAGGGCCATGCGGGGACACAGGGGCTTGCCTGATGGGACTGGGAGGGGGGGAGAGGCATTTCCTGTGGCAGGCAGAGTCCTTAATGACCTTAGGGGGACCGGATACAGGAGGAACCACAGGGTCACGGCAGGGAGTACTGGGAACCGGTTGAAGGCAGTCCTTGGAACAAGAGGGGCCCCAACTCTTGATCTCCCCAGTGGACCAATCCAGGGTTGGGGAATGGTGTTGAAGCCAGGGTAGTCCAAGGAGAACTTCAGAAGTGCAATTAGGAAGGACCAAAAATACAATTTCCTCGTGATGAGGTCCGATGCACATTAGGAGGGGCTCCGTGCGGAAACGCACGGTGCAATCCAACCTGGCTCCGTTGACCGCGGAAACGTGGAGTGGCTTGACAAGACGGGTCACCGGAATGCGGAATTTATTCACTAAGGACTCCCGAATAAAATTCCCAGAAGCTCCAGAGTCCAGGCAGGCCACGGCTGAGAGGGGAGAGCTGGCTGAAGTAGAAATCCGAACAGGCACCGTGAGACGTGGAGAAGCCGACTTAGCATCAAGAGACGCCACACCCACGAGAGCTGGGTGCGAGCGTGCGTTTCCCAGACGTGGAGGACGGATTGGGCAATCCACCAAAAAATGTTCAGTACTGGCACAGTACAGACAAAGATTCTCTTCCTTACGGCGATTCCTCTCTTCCAGGGTCAGGCGAGACCGATCCACTTGCATGGCCTCCTCGGCGGGAGGCCTAGGCGCAGATTGCAGTGGAGACTGTGGGAGAGGTGTCCAGAGATCTAAGTCTTTTTCCTGGCGGAGCTCTTGATGCCTCTCAGAAAAACGCATGTCAATGCGAGTGGCTAGATGAATGAGTTCATGCAGGTTAGCAGGAGTCTCTCGTGCGGCCAGAACATCTTTAATGTTGCTGGATAGGCCTTTTTTAAAGGTCGCGCAGAGAGCCTCATTATTCCAGGATAGTTCAGAGGCAAGAGTACGGAATTGTATGGCGTACTCGCCAACGGAAGAATTACCCTGGATCAGGTTCAGCAGGGCAGTCTCAGCAGAAGAGGCTCGGGCAGGTTCCTCAAAGACACTTCGAATTTCCGAGAAGAAGGAGTGTACAGAGGCAGTGACGGGGTCATTGCGGTCCCAGAGCGGTGTGGCCCATGACAGAGCTTTTCCAGACAGAAGGCTGACTACGAAAGCCACCTTAGACCTTTCAGTAGGAAACTGGTCCGACATCATCTCCATGTGCAGGGAACATTGCGAAAGAAAGCCACGGCAAAACTTAGAGTCCCCATTAAATTTGTCCGGCAATGACAGGCGGAGGCTAGGAGTGGCCACTCGCTGCGGAAGGGGTGCAGGAGCTGGCGGAGGAGATGGTTGTTGCTGCTGTAGCTGTGACTGTACTTGCTGTAGTTGTGACTGGAGTTGCTGTGTCATGGTGGTCAAGTACGACAGCTGGTGATCTTGTTGGGCGATCTGACGAGCTTGCTGGGCGACCAGCGTAGGGAGGTCAGCGACAACTGGCAGAGGAACTTCAGCGGGATCCATGGCCGGATCTACTGTCACGATGCCGGCTGGCAGGAGGTGGATCCTCTGTGCCAGAGAGGGATAGCGAGGACCGTGCTAGTGGACCGGTTCTAAGACACTACTGGTTTTCACCAGAGCCCGCCGCAAAGCGGGATGGTCTTGCTGCGGCGGTAGTGACCAGGTCGTATCCACTAGCAACGGCTCACCTCTCTGGCTGCTGAAGATAGGCGAGGTACAAGGGAGTAGGCAGAAGCAAAGTCGGACGTAGCAGAAGGTCGGGGGCAGGCGGCAAGGTTCGTAGTCAGGGGAGATAGCAGAAGTTCTGGTACACAGGCTATAAACACACAAAACGCTTTCACTAGGCACAAGGGCAACAAGATCCGGCCAGGAAGTGCATGGGAGGAGGTCAGATATAGTCAGGGACCAGGTGGAAGCCAATTAAGCTAATTGGGCCAGGCACCAATCATTGGTGCACTGGCCCTTTAAGTCTCAGAGAGCTGGCGCGCGCGCGCCCTAGAGAGCGGAGCCGCGCGCGCCAGCACATGACAGCAGGGGACGGGAACGGGTAAGTGACCTGGGATGCGATTCGCGAGCGGGCGCGTCCCGCTGTGCGAATCGCATCCCCAACGGCCATGACAGAGCAGCGCTCCCGGTCAGCGGGACTGACCGGGGAGCTGCAGGGAGAAGGACGCCGTGAGCGCTCCGGGGAGGAGCGGGGACCCGGAGCGCTAGGCGTAACATATACGTTTAAAATTGTCATCTTCTGACCCCTATAACTTTTTTATTTTTCCGTGTTCAGGGCGCTATGTGGGTTCATTTTTTGCGCTGTGATCTGAAGTTTTTGTCGGTACCATTTTTGCATTGATCTGACGTTTTTATATCTTTTTATTCATCTTTTCATGATATAAAAAGTGACCAAAAATCGGACATTTCCGTACTCGGCGATACCACATATGTTTATTTTTGTTTTTATTTACACTGTTTTTTCTTATTATTGGAAATGCCGGGTGATTCAAACTTTTATTAGGGGAAGGAATAATTGAAAGGGTTAATGATTTTTTTGCACTTTTCTTTTGCAATATTATAGCCCCCATAGGGGGCTATAACATTGCATTTACTGATCTTTAAATGTGTCCAATGCATCTCCATAGGGATGCATTGATCAGGGTTTTCAGCGATTGATTGCTCAAGCCTGGATCTCAGGCTTGAAGCATTCAATCGGCGATCGGACTGCAGGAAGGAGGGTAAGAGACCATCCTCCTGTAGTACAGCTGTTCGGGATGCCGCGATTTCACCGCGGCGATCCCGAACAGCTCCCTGAGCTAACCGGCACTTTTTACTTTCACTTTTAGCCGCGTGGCTCAGCTTTGAGCGCGCGGCTAAAGGGTTAATAGCGCGCGACACCGCGATCAGTGCCGTGCGCTATTAGAGGTGGGTTCCGGCTTCACTATGACGTCAGGCCCGCCGTGATATGATGCGGGGTCACTGTGGGACCCCGCGTTATATCACGGGAGCGGGACCAAGGACGTACTCATACGTCCTTGGTCCTTAATGGGTTAAGCTGGCATTAGAGGAATGGCGATATCTTTTGGAGGGTGTTCCTCATCCTGTTAACATCTATACAAATCATAAAAATCTCTGATACCTTCAAACTGCTCAGCACCTGAATCCCTGGCAGGCTAGATGGTCCCTTTCCTTTTCAAGGTTGAATTTTTTCATTCATTTACATCCTGCGGACAAGAATGTCACAGCCGATGCCCTTTCTAGATCCTCCAATGTGGCTGGTCTGGACACTACTCCTAGGCATATTCTTCCTCCTGAGCAATTGATTTTAAGGCAAAACAAAACACTTCGTATTGTGCTTTTAAAACTTCTTTACTAAACTCAGCAGCATATAAGTAATGGAAGTATCATAGAAATTTTTTATATAAATAAAGTGTAAATAAACATCAGGATACTAGCATGCAACCTAGAATGATGATCATGGCATCGACCAATCAGGTGACAGTACAGCAGATATCAATAACTGTCATATAAATAACTTCCTTCTTCTTTGCTGCTCAGCAAACAGTGAAGTTATGTAATATTTTCCTCTCATATTGTATTGCTATATCAATTTATATATATTCATTTACTTGATTTCATAACTCATAATTAATATTTTATTGTTCATATATATATTTTATTACTGATTATCCTTAATTAAATCATATACAGTATATATATATATATATATATATATATATATATATATATATATCTTTTTCTACCTATTACTCATCTCCATAATTATATTCAGTATGTCTCAAGACAACATCCAAACTACCACAGAAAAAGTCAATCCAGACGCTTTGCAGTCTTTAGTGGACGCTTCAGTGTCCAAACATTACCAAATGCAGTTTCCACTCTGCAAGAATCTTTTGAAAAATCATTAGCTAATGTTATGGCTCGCTCTGGCAATATGACTCCTGGGGTTCTACCTCCTATTACCCCTTCCGACCATTATTGGTCTCCTGCCAAATCGGTATCTCATATGGCAAAAGGTTTTAAAGGTCCTGGCAAAGTTAAATCAAAAAAGCGCCATACCTCAATTGAAGAACCTTATCCCTCTAAAGGTGTACAACACACTTCAGGGACTCGCCATGAGACTAATACCGCTCATGCCCCAGGTTCCAAACCAGAACCATCTAATAGTGGTTCAAAGAAACCACTTTCCTCACCCTCCACCAGAGAGGAAGTCCAGCCTGTCAAGGCTTCTACTTCTACATTTAGAGCGAAGCCAGACTCCTACCGAATTCAGTCTTCTGAGGAATCGGACAATTCCGACATTCAAGATGTTCAGGAGATTTTATATTGTTCGTAGGACAGTGACTCAGATCACGAGGACCCTGCTTTGCAGGAAGACACTTCAGTGACACATCCTGGGGATTCATACTTTGATCCCGCTTTAATTTGTCACCCACGCTCAGGCGAATGGCTTCCAAATTCTAGAATTGCCGAATTCTTAGCACTAAGAGCTAATAAACCTTTAGATCGTCCATCCCGTAGCAAGTTCAAGGCAGAATGCCCTCGCCCCTCTTTGCCTAATAATTCCTTGGCTACTCCGGAGTTGGACCCACTCCTGGCGAAATTCTTGTTTAAAATAGGAAAAAACCCGAAGAAGGGAGTAGACCGTAGCTTTAAGTCCTGTCAGGACAAATTAATGGACCTTCTGGGTCCACTTTCTAAAATTATGGACATGGCTGATGAGGCATCCGCCTCCAATTCTACCATTGATACCGAAACCCTTAAAGGGTGGATTCAACAAGCAATATGTCTATTCGGCAATGCCAATGCCGCTCTCTCCACTGAGAGGAAAAGGTCTATTCTCATGAAGATTGACCCACAATTGACCAATCTGGCTACTGCCGAACCGGCCACCCCACCAATGGCATGCTTTTTGGTGAGAATTTCATCAGAGAACTAAATAAATATGTGGGTCTCTTTTCCTCGCTTAATAAAGCGCAAGTTTCTATGAAGAAAGTGTTCTCAAGCAGAATTTTTGGAAGGGCCGGAAAAGGTCGGGGCCGATTCTCCGGCCGGTCATCCCAGCATAGAGCTTATAGAGGCCCCTATTCCAAACCATCAGTACAATTCGTAGCTCCACCCTCTGCTCCCTTCCCATTTTTCCGTTACAGGTCCAGACCATGGCGCTCCAGATGCCAAAGAGGCTACCCTCGCTCCAGACCTCCCACAGGTAAGTCTACCCCTGTATTCTTCCCTACATATCCCATTAGGGGGAAGACTACTTCATTTTTTCCACAATTGGACTATGATTACGTCCGACTCTTGGATACTAAATACAGTCATGGGGTACCAAATAGAATTTGTCATCCCTCCTATCCAAACCCATTTACCTCATCCAATCCAATTTTCCCTATTGGACAAAAAACTCATAGACCAAGAAGTCCAAGAACTGGCTTCCAAACAAGCAATTATTCCTGTAATCCCACATTCCATGGGTTTCATAAGCAATTTTTTTCTGGTAAAAAAGAAAGACGGAGGTCACAGACCTGTGATCAATTTAAGACTTTTAAACAACCTGGTTGTTTATCGTCACTTCAAGGTGGAGGGCACCCATCTTCTAAGAGACATTCTTCTGAAAAACGATTGGTTAGTGAAGATAGATTTGAAGGACGCTTATTTAACAATACCAATCCATCCGTCTTCTCAACATTTTCTTCAATTTCTCTGGAACGATCAGACATGGCAATTTACTTGTCTCCCATTCAGCCTCTCATCGGCTCCGTGGTGCTTCACAAAACTACTCAAACCAGTAGTTGCCTCTCTCAGAAGCCGCGGAGTTCGTCTTATCTATCTAGAGGACATTCTCCTTATCGCCCAATCAAAAGAGTTACTTTTGCTCCACATGAACTGGACATTACACCTCTTAACTCATCTTGGGTTTCTCATAAATCACAAGAAATCCATCTTAGTTCCAACTCTAAATCTAGAATTTTTGGGTTTCATGATAGACACTCAACTGATCACTTTGAGTCTCCCTTCAAGTTATTTGGAAAGAAATCCGACAGATTCTTCGCAAAGACATTATATCTTTGAGGACAATAGCTCGAATTGTGGGTCTCCTTTCAGCATCCATTCAAGCCATATTTCCTGCTCCTCTTCACTATAGAGCTCTCCAATGCCTGAAAATTCGCCACTTAAGACAAGGCCTTGGTTATTCAGACGAAGTTCCTCTCTCCTCAGAAGCCAAAGAGGAACTTCTTTGGTGGCTCATTCACATAGAATCTTGGAATGGAAAAGCAATTTTCCATCCGAATCCAGACATTGTCATCGAATCGGATGCGAGTATTTCCGGATGGGGCGCTCGTTGCGATTCCCTTTCTACAGGAGGCAAATGGTCTCCTTCAGAGTCCCTCCTTCACATCAATTGTCTGGAACTTCTAGCAGGATTCTTTGCCTTAAAAAGTTTTTGCAAAGAATTCCTCCCATTGCTGTATTCTTCTACGTATGGACAAAATTTCCGCTGTCCAATACATCAATCATTTTGGAGGCACAACTTCAAAAGTTCTTGCAGATTTTGTCAAATAATTTTGGCATTTTTGTTTAGACAAGAATAATACCTTGAAAGCGGAATACCTTCCCGGAATTTTCAATTCAGTAGCGGATTGGTATTCTCGTTATTTGACAGATTCCAGCGATTGGAAACTTCATCTTCCAATCTTCCAATCGATCAATTCTCTTTGGGGTCCTTTACACATAGACCTCTTTGCATCCCGTCTCAACACTCAATTACCTCTATTTTACAGTTGGCGCCCAGACCCAGAAGCTTTGGGTGTGGACGCCTTCCTGCAATTCTGGCCCCAGAATACTCTTTACGCCTTTCCTCCCTTCAATCTCATTCCTCGGGTTCTATTTCAAACTTCAATACAGAAATCCACACTAGTTCACATCACTCCGCTATGGCCAACCCAGTCTTGGTTTCCCCAAATTCTTCATCTTCTGATAGATTTTCCCCATCTTCTACCTTCTTTTCAGAATCTTCTTCTGGATACTCAGGGGAACTTCCACTTTCTGATTCTGTCGGGACAATTGACTCTAGTCGCTTGGTTGATTTCGGGTCACCAAGTTCTAACCTCCAACTTTCAAAATCAGCTCAGGACATCCTATCTGACGCATGGGCCCCAGGTACCAGATCTGCTTACAGATCAGCCTGGAAACTTTGTTCTGATTGGTGCGATAGAAGACATTTGGATCCCTTACAAGCATCTATATGCCACATCTTAAATTTTTTATCTGCCTCTTTTGATGCTGGTAAAGCATACAGAACCATTAATCTTTATCGCTCTGCCATTTCCTCTAAACACGTACCTATCGATTCCATTCCTAATGGTAGACATCCTCTAGTTTGTCAACTACTTAAAGGTATTCGTTTCCGTAGACCACCTTTACCAAAATATACTTCCACATGGGACGTGAATCTAGTTCTCAATATGTTTATATCCTGGGATGATAATGATTCCCTCTCATTAAAATTTCTTTCCTTCAAACTCACTACCCTTCTATGTCTTATCTCCGTGAAACGGGTCTCTGTCAAATTCCTTGATATATCTCATAGACAATTTACTCCTCAAGGTGTTATTTTTTCTATTTATTGTCGTACCAAAACTAATCTTCATTCTGTTTTCTACCCCTCTTTTCCACATGACGAAAAACTTTGTGTTGTTCGTTGCCTTAGCTCTTACGAACAAAATACTGAATCTCTTAGGAATGCTTCCCATTCCCAATTATTAATATCCTTTTGCAAACCTCATGCACCTGTATCCTCTCCTACCCTGGCCAGATGGGTTAAACAAACTTTACACCTTGCTGGTGTCCATACTTCCAAATTTACTGCCCACTCTACTAGAAGTGCTGTTTCCACTAGACTTTTCCAATCTGGTCCTTCTTTATCGGACTTACTGAAAGCTGCCAATTGGTCTTCTGATTCAACCTTTAAGACCTTCTATTTTAGACCTGAATCACATGTTTCCATGTTATTGTTATAATCTATTTTTCTTTTCTTCCTCTGTTGTACTAATTAGAGTTTATAATGTTTATTAATAGCTTTGAACTAGCATAATACGAAGCGTTTTGTTTTGCCTTAAAATTGAGAATTTTCCTATCCTGGGTGACGGAAAATTTAGATTTTAATAAAAACAAAACGTGAGTATTATCCCTCCCAGAACCCATCCCTGTAATTATGTTTTTTCTTTCTTTCAGTTCAACAATGATCGTTTCACCTTCTCCTGTTGTGACGATTTTCATCGATGGAGTTCCTCATTGTATTCCGATTCACATTGGTTTTTCTTGTTCTACGACTACCTGTTACTAATTGTTCCTGTTTTTCCGATGTCTACTTTGCAAAGAAGAAGGAAGTTATCTATATGACAGTTATTGATATCTGCTGTACTGTCACCTGATTGGTCGATGCCATGATCATCATTCTAGGTTGCATCCTAGTATCCTGATGTTTATTTACACTTTATTTATATGAAAAATTTCTATGATACTTCCATTACTTATATGCTGCTGAGTTTAGTAAAGAAGTTTTAAAAGCATAATACTCGCGTTTTGTTTTTATTAAAATCTAAATTTTCCGTCACCCAGGATAGGAAAATTCTCAATTTCTGCTACGCCTGTCAATGTTCTGCAAGTTCCTCCTGGAAAATTGCTTGTCTCGACTGAGATGAAGAGTCTTGAATATGGGACATTCTTCCTTGCTGGCGGGTCATTCTGCAGTACGGAAGTCCATTCAACTTATTTCTCGGTGTTACTGGTGGCCGAACCTAGAACGCGATGTCACAGATTTTGTCCGCTCTTGTGTTTTTTGTGCTCGCGACAAGACTCCTAGGCAGAAACCAGCAGGTCTTCTACAGCCTTTGCCTATTCCGGAAACACCATGGTCACACATAGCAATGGACTTTATTACTGATTTGCCACCTTCCTGCAACAATACGGTCATCTGGGTGGTAGTTGATCAATTTTCCAAAATGCCTCATTTCGTTCCTTTGCCTGGTCTTCCATCTGCTCTGCAGCTGGTGAAATACTTTCGTCAGCATATCTTTCGCCTTCATGGCCTCCCGTATCACATCTTCTCTGATCAAGGAGTGCAATTCGTTTCCAAGTTCTGGCAAGCTCTCTGCTCCCGACTCAAAATCAAGCCAGACTTCTTCTGCTTACCACCCTCAAACCAATGGCCAGGTAGAGAGAGTTAATCAAATCCTGGGAGATTATCTCTGTCATTTTGTCTCAACTCGGCAGGACGATTGGGTCGACCTTTTACTTTTGGCAGAATTTTCTTTACGAGGA
This sequence comes from Hyla sarda, assembly GCF_029499605.1. Classification (NCBI taxonomy): domain Eukaryota; kingdom Metazoa; phylum Chordata; class Amphibia; order Anura; family Hylidae; genus Hyla; species Hyla sarda. The sequence goes on along the minus strand of NC_079191.1, from coordinate 347,651,736 downwards.
CTTCACTATTCTTTGTTGTCTATGGTCAACATCTTTGTCTTCCTCTTCTTCTGGAGTACCTGCCGCTTCTTCTGGAGTACCTGCCAAAGATGAATAAGTATGGGACTTTATGATCATCTGGCAGGAGACCCATCGTTCTTTGCTTCACGCTTCCTCTCGTATGAAATCTCAAGCGGATAAGATGAGAAGGTCTCCAATTTTCGCTCCTGGTGATAAGGTCTGTCTCTCTTCTAAATACATCAGTTTCAGGTTTCCCAGCTACGAATTAGGTCCTCCGTAGTGTTGCTCGCGAATATTCGCAATTTGAATATTATTCGCGAATATCGCATATTCGCGAATTCGCGAATTTCGCGAATATAGCGCTATATATTCGTAATTACGAATATTCGTTTTTTTTTTTTTTTTTTCTTCACAATACACATCACAGTGATCATCCCTCTCTGCTTCCAGCTTGTGTGGTGTAAAGAAGGTTCTAATACTACTGTGTGAGACTGGCGCGCGAAAATTCGCATATGCTAATTTTCGCATATGCGAATTTTCGCGTATGCTAATTTCGCATATGCTAATTTTCACATATGTTAATTTTCGCATACGCGAATTTCGCGTATGCGAAAATAAAACGAGAATATAACGAATATGCGAATATTCGCGAATATATGACGAATATTCGTCCATATATTCGCGAATATTCGCGAATTCGAATATGGCCTATGCCGCTCAACACTAGTCCTCCGCTCCTGGTACCATCCGAGGTTTTGCAAAAAATTTACTGTTTCTTACAAGCTTCGTCTGCCATCCTCTCCGTATTCTGAATTCTTTTCACATCTCCCTCCTCAAGCCAGTCATTTTCAACCGTTTTTCACAAAAAGTCATTGTTCCCTCTCCTGTCTCTGGTTCTTCGGATATCTTTGAAGTGAAGGAGATTCTGGCAATGAAGATCGTAAGAGGGAGACGTTATATTTTAGTAGACTGGAAGGGCTTTGGTCCTGAGGAAAGGTCCTGGGAGCCAGAAGAGAATATTTTTGACCACAACTTGGTCCAAAAATGTTTGAGACCCAAAAAGAGGGGGAGACCTAAGGGGTGGTACTGTTACGGCGAGCCGTCACTCACCTCCGCTTTCTTCTGTTTCTTCCGTGTTCTCACACTGCCGGGGTGCACGTCCAGGCCTCCTAGGGCGTGCGCGCGCCGGAGCTCTGAGATTTAAAGGACCAGTGCGCCCTTAATTAGTATTTGCAACTGTCCCTTCTCTATAAGTATGTGTACCTCTTGCCAGATTTTTGTGTGCCCAGTGCCCTAGTGTAAGCATTTATTATCTTGCCTTACCGCGTTCCTGACCTACCCGCTCCGTTACCTGACCTTGCTCCTGTGCCACCTGCCTACTGACCTTTTGCTACGTCCCTGTTTTCGCTACCGTGCTACCTGCCCTGACCTTCTGCTATCCTGACTATGAGTTGCCATATTCCTTCTGTACCACGTTTTCTCCTCAGCCTGTGTGGTTGAGTCGTGGCAAGTCCATCGCCCTTTGCAGCGGGCTCTGGTGAAAACCAGCGGCACCTTAGACTCCGCTCCCTGACACGGCCCAAGCCATCATTCACACAAGCTCAGCGGATCCTTCTTGCCTTTAAGACACAGTTAGTCTCTTCGACTTAGGAAGTAAGGAAACATTTTACAAGATTCAAGCTCTTCTGCCCGGTAACTTTCCATTCCAACCTTGCGGGTCAACTTGCTTTCTAGGTTGCGACATGTACCTAGGACCACGAGATTGTGCCCCTCCATAGAGCTGACATGGGTATTCCATGACACATGCGACAAACTGGAACCAGTGATGGTCTGGCTCACTGTGACCACCACTTGTACAGCAGCAGCTTGCGCCTGTTGGGCCAGCCAAACCTCCTCCTCAGCAGGAGTAGGCCAAGGCATTTTGGTTGGTGCCCGCTGGGTAGGCCAAACCTCCGCAACAGCAGGAGTAGGCCTGGGCACATCTGTGGATGACTTGTGCAGTAACTTTGGTGTCCTCATTCCCTCTACATTTTCGGCCACCTGGGCTTCTTTCCTAGCCCTCTCGGACTGGGCAGTCGAAACTGGGGGATGGGGCTTCCCTGGCAGGGGAAGAACATGCTCTCTCATGTACTGGATTCGTCCTTGCTCATGACCAAATAGCCACCAGGGCAATGGTGGTGACCGGGAGCGTACTACAGATTTCTGGACCTGCGGGGTTTGCTTTGGGTCTGGGGTAGAAGGAGGGGTAGAGAAAGCGGCCTCAGTGAGGGCTCTCACTTCTGACTCCTCTATGGATTTCGGCCCAGGATCCCCAGGTCCAGTGGTGAGGGGACAGCCTCACGGAGATGATCCTAGGGAAGATGTCGGCGTTCCCTCCTCCGGGGTTGCTGGCCAGTCTCCATCATCCTCGGGCAGCGAGACATGGTAGCAGGCCTCTTCAGCCCCGATGGAGATATGCTGTAGAAGATCTGCCAGCTCCTGAAACATTTGCGCCTCTGCAACTTTCCGGGCCTCCGGCGCCATCTTGGGACTGTTCGACCTGGTGCTTGCCTGTTCCGCCATGTTGCTCCACTTGCAGACTTCTGGCAAACTGAGAGGATCCGGCGGCGCTGCTCCTTTTATGCAGGGCTTCGGGAAAATGGCCACCGTCCGGAAGTGCGTCAATGATGTAGCGGATCTTTACAGTTCCACTTCGGCATCAATACAGCAACATGGTTTCCACGCCCAGGGGTGGGACACTGACCAGCGCGGAACATTTTTGTGCGCTTCTCCGGCATATCTTTAACCCTTGCAGGTACAGGCAACACTTTATAACGTTGCATAGCTTCGGACCTGATTTACAGTGGCAGATAACAGTCTTTTCTTCCCCTCGCCCTCTATTGCACAAGCGCCTTGGGTTAAACACTTTTCACTGGCAAAGTTCCATACACTTTCTGGCGCAAAGTTCATTCATGCGATTTTCTGACAATTCTGACACAGTTCAGACTGGGGAGGTACTATAGGCATAAGGTGCACACCCGAATCCAGTTCGTGACGCCAAAAGTTGGGGTAGAAGTCAGGAAGAAACAGGATTCTGGAAAGGCCGCACAGGATCCCAGGAAATGCTCAAGTAGATATTAGACATAAGGTACATAAATGCTGAACTTTTTGGGGCATAAAAACTTCAAAAAAAGGGAACAATTTACCCCTGACAGATACTACATGCACATTTAACACATACATAACAGCATTAGGGGCACATACCTTAAGAGTACAAAAAAGATGGAATACCCATTTAAGGAATACAGGGAAATACATTTTTTAATGATTTATTTTGTCCTCGTGACATATTTACATAATAACAGATTATAAGTAAAAATGTATTTAGCATTGTTGGTAAAAAAAAAAAGACAATTACCGTATTTATCGGGGTATACCACGCACCGGCCTATAACACGCACCCTCATTTTACCAAGGATATTTGGGTAAAAAAAGTTTTTTACCCAAATATCCATGGTAAAATAAGGGTGCGTGTGTGCGCGTGTATACCCCGATATACCCCCAGGAAAGGCAGGGGGAGAGAGGCCGTCGCTGCCCGCTTCTCTCCCCCTGCCTTTCCTGGGGTCTAGAGCGCTGCTGTTGGCCCTTCTCACCCCCTGGCTATCGGCGCTGCTGCAGGCCTCCGGTGTGCGTCCCCTGCGTCGTTGCTATGCACGGCGCGGCGCACTGACGTCATGCGCCGCGCCGTTCAGCGCATAGCAACGACGTCGGGGACGCACGCCGGAGGCCTGCAGCAGCGCGGACCCGACTCAGGTAATTATGCCACCTCGGGATGGGGGGAGGCAACGGGGCAGCGGCGCCGGCAATGGGTGCCGCTGCCCCTTCTCTCCCCCTGGCTGTCGGCGCCGCTTCTCTCCCCCTGGCTATCGGCGCCGGCACCGATAGTCAGGGGGACAGAACGGGCAGCGGCGCCGATAGCCAGGGGGTGAGAAGGGCCGACAGCAGCGCTCTAGACCCCAGGAAAGGCAGGGGAGAGAAGCGCGCAGCGACGGCCTCTCTCCCCCTGCCTTTCCTGGGGGTGTATCGGCGTATAACACGCACACAGACTTAAGGCTAAAAATTTTAGCCTAAAAAGTGCGTGTTATACGCCGATAAATACGGTAGTTTGCCTATTTACAATTTTTTTTGAGCATATTAAGATCCAGCCAAGTCTTCTGAGACAGTAGTAGAGAGAAGGAGAGAGGAAGGAGCCAGAGAGCTACTGAGACAACACCGCACTAACAATGAAAGGACTACACAACTTCACGTTATGGGTATTTCAAACTAAAATATGCTAAAGCCGGTATAAATTATGACACACTATATTAGTTAGATATATATCTTGGAATGAGGTTCTATGGCTGCTAAAGTATGTATTACAGTGCCTCCATAATAATGCTTTGATAATAGTGTAAGCTACCAATGTACACACAGTCATTGACAGTGTTTTTTTACACAGTGTTTTTTTACACAGTGCCATTTTCTATTTTGGCCTAAGCATTGCCAGCCAGAGTGTCTGACAATACAACCAGACACAAGGCCCCTATATACTATCATTCACACACTATGGCCCTGATTTATCAATCTGTCTGAGACAGAAACTGAAGTGATTTTCCCAAGCAACCAATCACTGCTCAGCTTTCATTTTACCAGAGCTCCCTAAAATATAAAACATGAGCTGTGATTGGTTGCTTGGAAAAATCACTCCAGTTCCTGTCTCAGACAGATTGATAAATCAGGGCCTATGTGTGCCAAATACAATGCCTCATAAGCTGCGCTAAAAAAAAGTGCTAAACTGAGTTTGCAGTTATTGCCCCTAGACAGTGCTAACCACAGTGTCCCTATACAGTGTCAATCACAAATGCCAAGTTCATCACCAACTTAAGTTTGCCAATATAGTGATGGTCAGTATCCCAAACTTTGGCAACCACATTGTCCTTCAAATATTGAGCCCTACACAACATCAACCTGAGCTTCCAATGTTCCAGCCCCAGGGCTTACAAAACAGACAAAATAACTGAAACACTAAGACTTAACATTGAAAATTTTACAAAACAGACCCACAACCCCTTCAAATACCCTACCCCATCTGTCAACATTACCAAGTCTGCTGGTTTCCAGGCACCAATAGCACATTTTTTAATGGAAGAAAACATAAGTCAAAACAAAGAGTTAAAGGTAATAAAGACTATATAGCCAACATTAATCAAAGGCGTACCTGCTATATTTATGTATGCAGCATGTGCATTTTAAGGGATTTTAAAGTAACAGGGACATGAAGCCTAGGAATTATATAGTCATTAAAATCACCTCTTCGTAACTATAAATGAATAATACCATCTTTATTGCTATTGCATGGAGCTGGTGTGAACAGTATAAAGTAAAGCTCTTATAATTCCAGCGATACAGAATTCACTCAAGAGCTGTAAAGCAGCTGCTAGGAAATATATGTATTTTGAGGATATTTCCTTTTTATAGAGCTGACGTTAAACCCTGAAATGTGTTAGCTAACCATAATAACTTTAAAAAACGGAAATGTGATTCACATTAGAATTAAAACTGGTATAAATAATGCAGGCAAAATTATTTTAAAACAGTCCTTTATGAGGCCTTATAAAGATAATTCAAATAAAGAAGGAAGTGTTGAACATAGGCAAAAATCTGGGGTTACATATATTTTGTTATAGCAGTGTTAAAGGGAGACTCCGCCGCTAGACATCTTATCACCTATCCAAAGCATAAGGGATAAGATGTCTGATCTCGGGGGTTCTGACCCATGACCCCCGCAATCTCTGCGTAGCACCTGACATTCTGAACGAATGCTGGGTTCCGGCGGCAGTGATGATACTGTCACGCCACTCCCCTTGTGACGTCACGTCATGCCCCTCCATACATGTCTATGGGAGGGGGCATGACAGTCGTTACGACCCCTCACATAGACATACATGGAGGGGCATGGCGTGACATCACAACCACTGCGGCCAGAACCCAGCGTTTGTTCAGAATGTGAGCGCTGCGCAGAGATCGCAGGGATCCCAGCGGGAACCCCCAACGCTATCAGACATCTTATCCCCTATCCTATGGACAGGGGATAAGATGCCTTTAAAGAGGCGTAAAACATACATTCTTCAGGAATTAAATATTATTTTTGATGATTGTGTGGCACATGATGTATGAAGCCATCACACCTCTGTACTCGTAAGGAACCTAGGTATACTTTCACTAAAACATTTCCGACAACCTGATACCTCTTTCGTCACAAATACCTAGGAAAAGGAACCTCTTGAGCATTACAGCATGCAGTACATTGAATTTTTAGGAGTTTGTAGCTATATAAAGAAATAAGTGATTTCACAGAACTCACTTTTGGGAGGGCAACAAGAGTTACTAATTTAAAAGGTGTTGGTTGTGTCAGCATGGCGTAGCTGTGTGAATGTATTCATTTTTCTCTGGCATTACAATGTTCAATTTGCACCATAAAAAAAATAAAAAAAAATTATATATATATATATATATATATATATATATATATTCATTACATCATCAAGAGCAGAATGTAAGAACAGAGAAGGATTTATTATTGGACATTAGTTTTATGTATCTAGCTGTATGAGTCATTGTGCACTTTTCTATTAGGCATTGTTCACACTGTGTTTGATGTGTAAATTAGAGGGATACACTGGTAATTTTCTCAATGTTTACCTCTGATTGAAGCCAGTGCACTTCTATGGGACATGTGTAAATGTTCAGCCTATGTGCCAAGAGCTTTCCAGCACAGGGCCTCACTTAGGCTGGGTTCAAACACTGTTAATGCTGTATGTCCCTGCTATACGCCAGCATCCCATAAAAAAAAGAATGAGTTAATACCATCTTCCCCTTGGGCCATAACATCTGCCCTGCATCTACCCTGCACCTTACACCCCGACACCACAACTTATTGACATCCTACGAACAGGATACGGGTGTGCGCCAATTACCACAAGCCACAAGTACCCCCCTCAGTCTGAACTGTGTCCGAGACTGTCTGTAATAGTCGCATGCCGTTGCGGTGGAATCTGCGCCAGAAAAGTGTACGGGACTGTTGTCATTGCAAAGTAATTAATAGCGGCACCTGTAAAATAGAGGGGGGGGGGGGTGAAGGAAAGACTGTTAAGTGTCACTGTGCAGTGTGAGAAGTCAGTACCTGAAAGAGTTAAACTCGTCTGGCATTTCCCGCATGAGCGAGCGGTCGCAGCTCCACCCCGTCAGTCCCCAGCGGTGACGCCTCTTCAGTGTTGCAAGGAGGAACTACGGATCCGCCCTGTGTTGCATAGGTGAAGACTTTCCTGACCAGAACAAAACAGGAAGTCCCCTGGGCGTAGCAATATTGGAGGCTCCGGTGGCTGCGTCCAACTCTGCCATTTATAATCAAGCACCTGCTGCAGCGCAGACTCTGTATAAACCAACAATCTCCCTCAGCAAGTCTCCGGTACTGGTCACATTAAACCCCTAGTGCCCAGTAGCATTATTGGGTACTTGCCACATAGTGGGAGAGGGGATTCAGGGGGGTTCCAGTCAGTCAAGACTAAGTCGCTGCAGTATATTGCCAAGCATCTTAAAGCAACAGCGCACTGAAATTATCTTAAAGAGCCAGCGCACTCAAATCATTTTCAAGTGACAGCACACTCAAAAATGTCTACAAGATGTCATCACCCAGCTCTCCAGATCAACCAGATGACAGTGCCCCTTCAGCTCCAGCAGCGGGATCAGCTGTTGCCCCAGCGGCCGGAATGCTGCCAGTCTTTCCTGCAGTCCACATCAACAACCTGGGTGTTCCAGCGTCAGCACCGGTATTCATGGGGAACCCTGTCTTCCCTACCTATAAAGGAGACCACTTCACCCTGAGGGATTTCAAGGAGAAGATCCAGAGTTTGTTTGTCTTTTATTCTTTCCCTCCTAATCAACAGGTGCCATTGCTCACAGGACAACTACAGGGATCAGCACTGGAGGAAGTCCGCACCTGGCCCGCCTCCGAGAAGGCAACTGTAGGGCAAATCTTTGAAGGACTCTACCAGGTATATGAGTCACATTCCCCATCAGAGGTACATCTCCGGTTGTATGAGAGGTGACAAAAGCCAGGTGAGACTTTAAGAGCTTATACCGTAGCCCTACAGAATGCCTTAGAGACTGTTCAAAAACTAGATGGCATAACTCCCGAGCAGGGCAACAAGGTATCGATGGATAGATTTATCGATGGGGCTCATAATAAGTGGTACAAAGCCCAGTTGAGAATGTCCGCAGTCCAAAACCCCAGTCTGTCCTTCCCTGCTTTTAAGAGACTGGCCTTTCAAGTCATAGAGTCCGGGACTGAGTCAGAGGAAGTTTGCGCACCTGTCCCAGAGCCACTAGGTGTGGTAGCTAGGCCCATACCATCACTGGCCCCCGCCCCAGTGCCTCCTATCTTGCCGGTTACTACAGCCTGAGAATTACAGTGTTAAGCAGGACATTGAACAGTTGATTAAGGCATTGAAGGAGCTTGCCACCCGGGCCGTTCTACCTGACCGTGAACCGCCTATGCCTAGGAAACCTGCTCCTGCTCCCCGCAATATTACCCCCACAATCCTCCACCTAATAGGCCCTCTGGGACTCAAAGACCCTTTTGTACCTATTACAATAAACCGGGACATTGGAAAATGCAGTGTTGGGATTTAAACAGGTTTCCCCTGAGGTCGCGGACCGGCCCTCAGGAAAAAATTCATCATGTCCAAACCCTGAATGACCTAAGTCAGGACTCTCAATTTATGTTGCCTCCTGCCCCTATGTAAAGATTATTGTAGAAGGTGTACAGTTGGAGGCACTGATAGATACAGGGTCGCAAATGTCTACTATACCTAAAAATGTTTTCTATGCACACTGGAATGGCGGTTTATTGTGTGAACCCAATGATGTTGATTTTAGAGTAGTGGCACATAACGGGAAACTATTGGGAGCCAACCATCCAGTTGGGGAAGCATGTACTGGATGGTTGGCTCCCAGGGAGTGATTGTAACTAATGTGTCTTATAAAGGGTCTGCTGAGTTTATACTGGGGATGAATATCATGAAAAATTTTTGATTCCTTGCATGCCTCTCTCCCATACATATCTCCCTTAGGCCAGCGGGCTGCACAGCACCACTTGAAAGTTCTACCGGTGGAGCAGAAGTTTGCCAACCAACAAGGTGAAATCTGCAGAGTACGTGTCCAAGATATCAGGTCGGTGATGCTACAAATCCACACAGAGACCATATTCTGGTTCTGTGCAGGTCCTGGAGTAAGGAACAAGGACTATCAAGCCCTGCTGGAGCCTATGCAGCTGGAAGATCAACCCGTTGTACGAGCTGCGAGAAGCCTTGTCACGGTTACAAACGGGAGAGTCCCCGTCCGGTTAGTCAACCTGTCTGACGCTACTACTGTGTTACCTAAGTACACCCTAGTTGCTCAAGTAGCTGAAGAATCTAGTGCAAGTACTTTTGAGCCCTGGTGGGCACAACTCCAAGTAGGAGACAAGAATACCCCAATGGATCAAGTCAAGGGAGTCGTCAACGTTGCTAGAAGGTACCACGAGGCTTTCAGTAAACACCCCACAGACTTTGGGCGCATGTCTATGATCCAGCACAGAATTCTCACCTGTGACAGCCCACCTATTAAAGAAAGACACCATGCCGGACATGTATCAGACTTTCATGAAGATGCTGGCCTACATGAAAGAGGTGGATGTCATTCAAGAGCGTCAGAGTCCCTGGGCAGCACCAATCGTGTTTGTCAAGAAGAAAGATGGAACTATTCGCTTTTGTGTTGAAGTTGAAAATGTCACCCACAAAGATGCTTATCCTTTACCCAGAATTGAAGAGTCACTTACAGCCCTTGGGTCGGCTGCTTACTTCTCCACTCTTGACTTAACCAGCGGATATTGGCAAGCACCTATGGCAGTGGAGGACCGAGAGAAGACCGCCTTTGTGACACCCACGGGACTGTTTGAGTTTAAGAGTATGCTGTTTGGGCTATGTAATGCCCCTGCTACATTCCAGCGTGTGATGGAGCGGTGCCTGGGCCATCAGACAAATACTGTTTTAAGCATAGTGAAGCGTATTGTACTCCCCTGATATACGCAATAAGTATGTCAGGCAGAGTAGTGCCAGGACATGCACAGTGGAGTGGCAGAGGCCTAAATTCGTCAGGCGCAGGCAGAGGTCGCAGCAGAGTAGGGTCGTGTGGCAGCCAGAGTTGCAATGAGAGGTCTGAGCTCCCGGTGTCAGCTAGCAGTCGAGTCTTGACCAGCAACCCAGCAGCCATAATTGATCGGTTCCCTCGGTCATCCACTTCATCCCAAGTGACATCCGACACCCCCAGTCAACAGTCGGTGGGTTCCTCAGACTCAACCCTCACTTGGCATGGCCATCATGCTGCTGTTGCCACCTCAAGGCACTGTCATTGTGCTGCTCTATGGTCTCCTCCTCCTAATGTGACCACCTCCAGGCTCTGTCATTGTGCCACCATATGGTCTCCTCATGCTGATGCTGCCACCTCCAGGCTCTCTCATTGTGCTGCTCTATGGTCTCCTCATGCTAATGCTACCTCCTCCATGCTCTGTCATTGTGCAACCATACGGTCTCCTCATGCTGATGCTGCCACCTCCAAGCTCTCTAATTGTGCTGCTCTTTGGTATCCTCATGCTGATGCTGCCACCTCCAGGCTCTCTCATTGTGCTGCTATATGGTGTCCTCATGCTGATGCTACCACCTCCAGGCTCTCTCTTTGTGCTGCGATGGATACAGCAAAATATAATTAGGGTGCTGGTCCTTAGTTTCAGAAATTCCTCTGCATTAGGGTCACTTTCAGGACTCCTGATGCTGCTGCCACCTCCAGGCTGTCTCATTCAGCCACTATATGGAATCCTCATGCTTCAGCCACCTCCAGGCTGTGCCATTCAGCCACAATATTGTCTCCCCATGCTTCAGCCAACTCCAGGCTATGCCCTTAAGCCACTATATGGTCTCTTCATGTGGCCACAAACTCCAGGCAGTCATTCAGCCACTATATGGTCTCCTAATACTGATGCCACCTCCAGGCTCTGTCATTGTGCTACCATGTGACATGTGACTCCTTGTTAAATTTCGTCCTTTCTACCCACACGCCGGGGCCCAGGACACTAAAACTTGGGAGTTAAAATTTCAATTTCAAAATCCTCAATTTAAATTTAAAAATCTTAAATTAAAAAATCTTAAATTTAAATTAAAAAATCTTAAATTTAAATTAAAAAATCTTAAATTTAAATTTAAAAATCTTAAATTTAAATTTAAAAATCTTAAATTTAAAAATCTTAAATTTCAATGGTCTCCTCATGCTTTTGCCAACTCCGGGCTGTACCATTCAGACACTATATGGTCTCCTCATGCTTCAGATAACTCCAGGTTGTACCATTCAGCCACTAAATGGTCTCTTCATGATTCAGCCACCTCCAGGCTGTGTCTTTCAGGCAATATATGGTTTACAGATGCTGCTGGGCCTGGGACTAAAAATTTTATGGTAGCACTAGCTACCATAAATATTCAATTTCAATTTCAAAATTAATCTTTTAATCTTAGGGATTGTGAAGCCCTAGTGTCTACTCATGCTGCTGCCAGCTCCAGGCTGTGTCATTCAGCAACAATATGGTCTCCTCATGCTGCCAACATCTCCATGCTCCATGCTGTGTAATTTAGCCACTATATGGTCTCCTCATGCTGCCAAAACCTCCAGGCTGTCATTCATCCAAAATATGGTTTATTGATGCTTCAGCCACCTCCAGGCTGTGCCATTCATCCAATATATGGTCTCCTCATGCTTCAACCATCTCCATGCTGTGCCATTAATCCAATATATGGTTTACAGATGCTTCAGACATTTCCAGGCTGTGCCATTCATCCAATATATGGTTTACTGATGCTTCAGCTACCTCCATGCTGTGCCATTCATCCAATATATGTTTTACTGATGCTTCAGCCACCTCCAGGCTGTGCCATTCATCCAATATATGGTTTACTGATGCTTCAGCCAGCTCCAGTTTGTGTCATTCAGCAACTACATCGTTTAGTGATGCTGCTGGGCCTAGAACATTACCTATATATGTTTATGGTAGCACTAGGTACCATACATCTTCAATGGAAATTTCTAAATTCATCATTTAATCTTAGGGGTTGTGAACCCCTCTTGTGTACTCATGCTGCTGCCAGCTCTAGTGTGTGTCATTCAGCAACTACATGCTTTAGTGATGCTGCTGGGCCTAGGACATTACCTATATATGTTTATGGTAGCACTAGGTACCATACATCTTCAATAGAAATGTCAAAATTCATCTTTTATTCTTAGAGATTGTGAGGTCCTATTGTCTCCTCATCTGCCACCAACTCCAGGCTGTGCCATTCAGCCACTATATGGTCTCCTTATGATTCAGCAACCTCCATTCAGCCACTATATGGTTTACTGATGCTGCTGGACCTGGAACATTACCTTAAATTCCAATTCCAGGCTGTGTCATTCTGCCAGATTATGGTCTCCTCATGCTGCCCACACCTTCACACTGTGCCATTCAGCCACTATATGGTCTCTCCTCATGCTTCAGCCACCTCCAGGCTGTGCAATTCAGCCACTGAATGGTCTCCTCATGCTACAGCCACCTCCAGGCTGTGCCATTCAGCAACTATAAGGTCTCCTCATGATTCAGCCACCTCCAGGCTGTGTCATTAAACCAATATATGGTTTACTGATGCTTCTGGGGCTGGGCCTGGGCCTAAACATTTTTATGGTAGCACTAGCTACCATAAGTCTTTAATTCAAATTTCAAAATTCAAATTTCAAAATTCATGTTTGAATCTTAGGGATTGTGAGGCCCTATTGCCCCCTCCTTCTGCCAACTCCAGGCTGTGTCATTCTGCCACTATATGGTCTCCTCATGCTTCAGCCACAACCAAGCTGTGTCATTCAGCCACTATATGGTCTCCTCATGCTGCCAATACCTCCACGCTGTGTCATTCAGACACTATATGGTCTCCTCATGCTTCAGCAAACTCCAGCCTGTGTCATTCAGCCACTACATGGTCTACTCATGCTTCAGCCAACTCCAAGCTGTGTCATTCATCCAATATATGGTTTACTGATGCTGCTGGGCCTGGGCCTACATTTTTTTTATGGTAGCATTAGTTACCATAAATCTTCAATTTAAATTTCTAAATTCATCTTTTAATCTTAGGGATTGTGAAACCCCTAGTGTCTACTCATGCTGCTGCCAGCTCCAGGCTGTGCCATTCAGCAATTATATGGTCTCCTCATGCTGCCAACACCTCCACGCTGTGTCATTCAGCCACTATATGGTCTCCTGATGCTGCCAACACTTCCACACTGTGTCATTCAACCACTATATGGTCTCCTAATGCTTCAGCCACAACCAAGCTGTGTCATTCAACCACTATATGGTCTCTTCATGCTGCCAACACCTCGCCGCTGTTTCAGTCAGCCACTATATGGTCTCCTAGTGCTTCAGCCACATCCAAGCTGTGTCATTAAGCCACTATATGGTCTCCTGATGCTGCCAACGCCTCCACGCTGTGTAATTTAGCCACTATATGGTCTCTTCATGCTGCCAACACCTCCACGCTGTGTCATTCCGCCACTATATGGTCTCCTCATACCGATGCCTCCCCTAGGTTTTGTCATTGTGCCGCTCTGAGGCAGTGACTCTAAAAAAAGTATTATTTCACTACCCCAGCACATTCCATATGCGTGTTAGAACCCCTATTGAGGCTCTCTGTAGGCCAGAAATAGCCATTATTAATATAGATCTGCCGCAAATAAATTTGGATCAAACCCATTTTTTTCCGGAAAATTCGGGGAATCGGCCGAATTGAATTTTTCAAAAGTTCGCTCATCTCTAGTCTCAGTGTCTTTGTCCAGAGCATAGGAGGCCTCAAGCCTAAAGTCCTGCAGCCACAAGTCGGTCGTCAGTAAATAAAGTCATCTTATTGTTAGTCACCATCTCTATCAAGTCAAGTTCATCTGTAGTCACCGTGGCCTGCACTAAAGTCAGTCTAACTACTGCAAGTCCCAGAAAACCTGCGAGGTCCCCCTGTGTCACTGAGCAGGTGTGTACTTTTGGCCGGATCCCAGGATCAGCGGTATTACCTTCGGGTGCTTAAGGCTAAACCACGCCCTGGTGTCACAACAAGAAGGGGTTAATACCATCTGCCCCTTGGGCAATAACATCTACCCTGCATAAACCCTGCATCCCACACCCCGACACCACACAGGGGTGTAGAGGGGTGTACATGGGTGACAGAGGGGCATACAGGGGTGACAGAGGGGTGACAGAGGGGTGTACGGGGTAACCGTGGGGTGTACAGGGGTGACAGAGGGGTTAAGAGGGGTGACAGAAGTGTGTACGGGATAACAGAGGGGTGTCCAGGGGTTAAAGAGAGGTTACACAGAGTGACAGAGGTGTAGAGGAGTGAAAGAAGGGTAGGGGTGCATTACCTGAAACTGAGTAGGCCTCTATCAGCGCTGTCCCTCCTCCTTCTCTCCATCCACATCATTCAGCTGAGGGACCAGGGAGAATCCAGTCCCAGAGCTGCTCCACAGGAGAGGGAAGATACTCAAGGATTGTAGCTGCAGCATCACTCGTCCCTGCACTGCACACAGATTTCCCTCACGCCTGGCTTGCACGTCTGTGACTCACAGGTGCGCAGGCCTGGGCAGAAAAATCTAAAAATGTTAGCACCATATTTCCCATCAGAGTGCTTTGGCACTCAGGTTGGGAATCAATGCCTCAGTGTAATGTGTGCTGGACCCCCCTTGCACCCCCTTGCAACAGTGCACCTGAGGCGATTGCCTCACTCGCCTCATCAGAGCTACAGCCCTAATTACAGAACATACAAGTCCAAAAAAAAAAAACTTCAAAAAACACTAAAATACTAAAAGTGCTATCAAAAAAGAGGGAGTATTATATGTGACAAGGTCATCAAGGATGGATTTAAAAGGGGGCAGCTTAAGTTGTAGAAATTTCTGCAACAGTCTGTTCCATAAACCTGAGTGAGGAGAACTCTGAGGACAATGTGCTCCAGTACTCTTAAAAGAGTATTTGTCTACAACACCAGCCTGTGTGTACTTTTGGCTGGCCTTTCACAGTATCTAGACCCTTAAGACTTTAACAGGAACAAAATGGTACACCACTTACATGTACGTATGTGGTATGCACTTATGAGGGGAGGACAATGCGCTCCACTATGCTTAAAACAGTATTTGTCTACAACACCAGCAGGTGTGTACTTTTGGCTGGCCTTTCACAGTATCTAGGCCCTTAAGACTTTAACAGGAACAAAATAGTACACCACTTACATGTACGTATGTGGTATGCACTTATGAGGGGAGGACAATGCGCTCCACTATGCTTAAAACAGTATTTGTCTACAACACCAGCAGGTGTGTACTTTTGGCTGGCCTTTCACAGTATCTAGGCCCTTTAGACTTTAACAGGAACAAAATAGTACACCACTTAGATGTACGTATGTGGTATGCACTTATGAAGGGCGGACAATGTGCTCCAGTACGCTTAAAACAGTATTTGTGTACAACACCAGTAGGTGTGCACTTTTACCTGGCCTTTCATAGTATCTAGGCCCTTAAGACTTTAACAGGAACAAACTAGTACACCACTTAGATGTACGTATGTGGTATGCACTCATGAGGGGAGGACAATGCGCTCCAGTAAGCTTAAAATAGTATTTGTCTGCAACTCCAGCAGGTGTGTACTTTTGGCTGGCCTTTCACAGTATCTTGGCCCTTAAGACTTTAACAGGAACAAAATAGTACACCACTTAGATGTAAATATGTGGTATGCAATTATGAGGGGAGGACAATGTGCTCCAGTACGCTTAAAACAGTATTTGTGTACAAAACCAGCAGTACACACCAGTGCTGCAGATCACAGTCGCTGTGTACTACACCCAAAATTGCACTTTCTCTCTGAATCTCACCCCCTTCCCTATCAGTGCTTCTAGGCAGGATTTGGGCTTGAGGTGAATCACTGCTGTTCTGTGCAATACACTGTGCAACACACTGCTCTCTGTCCCTCTCTGTAATAGAACACTGATGTGACTGGGAGGTTAATCGCTGCTGGAAAAATGCTTTTCTGTGGAACACACAATGCTGTATGTCCCTCTTTCTCTCTGCAATAAAAGGCTGAAGTGACTGGCCGCAAGATGGCTGCCGATTATATAGGGCTGTGACATCACAGGGGTGGCTGGCTGCTGATAGGCTGCATGCTGCATGTGATTCAGGGTCATCCTGCCTACCCTTGTTCCCGCCTTCCCAGGATTCCTTGTCCCATGTCCTCACATGTGGATCCCCCATTTTAAATGCCCTGAAGCCTGGACTGCACTAAATGGAGTTTAATGAAGCAATTTGCGTGATCAAATAGCGGCGATATTCGCAATTGTTGCGAATCAAATTTTTCCTGAAATTCATAACGAATTCGGATTCGTCAGATTCGATTCGCTCATCCATAATCATAATTCTTTTATATTTCCATCGACAGACCCATATGAGGGCTTGTTTTTTGCACGGCCAATTGCCCTTTGTAATGACCTCACTCTTTTTACCATTAGATGTATGGCAAAACAAAAAGAATATTATTTGTGTAGGGAAATTGAAAAGAGAACAGGAGTTTTAAAATGTTTTGAAGGTTTTGCTTTCAGGCTATATACTTTACGGTATAAATGACATGTTTTCTTTATTTTGTGGGTCAATTCGATTAAAATGATACCTATGTTCAGACACTTTTCTATTATTGTACTGCTTTACAAAAACTTTAAAAGTATGTTTAAAATCGGCCTATTTGGCCGCCAATATCTGTGTGATTTTTCCGTATACAAGGCTGTGTATGGGCTCATTTTGTCCATTGTGATCTGTAGTTGTATTCGTTCCATTGTTGCATACATGTGACTTTTTTTTTTTATTTTTATGTGATGTGATAAAAATGCTGAAATTATGGCCTTTTTTATTGGATCATTACGGGATCATTAACAGTATATTTTCTAAAATTCACGCATGTTCCGATACCAAATATGTTTGTTGACGAGTTTTTTTTTTTTTTTTATGCTTTTTGGGGTAAAATGGGAAAATGGAGCCATTTATATTTTTATTGAAGTAGGGACTTCTTTTTTTTACACTTTTTATGTCTCTATAGAACTATCTATAGCAATCCTTAGATTGCTATTACTTTTCAGTGCTATGCAAATGCATAGCACTGTTTATCGGCAATCTGGTTTTCTGGAAGGCAGACCAGAGAAGAAGATGCAGAGAGAGAGAGTTGAAGGCAGGTGAGGGGACTTCTGTCCACCCTCTTGGATGATCGGAACCACTGGCGATTCGATCATCCATTAAAACAGGCGCATTGCCGCAGATACCGTTAACAGTATTTATCACGGCATCTGAGGGATTAATTGTTAAATTAAGTACCAGGACACCAGGATGTATATTTATATCCTATGTCATTATGGGGTTTGTGAGCCAGTCAACTAGCGGCTACATTTGGGCCACTTTACCATCCTACATGTTGTTTTGGTCTGCTGCGCTATTTAAAGGGGTACTCCGGTGGTTAATTTTTTTGACTATATGGCATCTTCTTTGTAAGTTTATTTTTTTTTGCAATACACATGTGTTATATGTTTTGGCAGCATGTATGTGTTTTTCTTACCTGTTTGTTGGGCAGTAAGTTCTGTAGTTCCAAGTGTTTTCTTTTACCGTTGTCCACAGTTCTGAGTCTTTGGTGGACAAGATGGGCAACTGGGCAAGTTTTCCTCTGCACAGGTTTTGATAAATCTCCCCCTATATGTGAAGGGGGAGGGGGGGGGGGGCTTCTGAATGACACATGCTGGGAGTTGTAGTCCATGTTGTGTGTGTGTGTGTGTGAATGCTAGTGTTTACAAACCAGTGTGCCTCCAGCTGTTGCAAAACTACAACTCCCAGCATGCCCTGATAGACTTTGGGCATGCTGGGAGTTGTAGATTTGCAACAGCTGGAGGTACACTGGTTGGGAAACACTGTTCTAGCCTATTCAGCATACACATCATGTTACACCAGTGTTTCCCAACCAGTGTGCCTCCAGCTGTTGCAAAACTACAACTTCTAGCATGCCCAAAGGCTGTGAGGGCATGCTGGCAGTTGTCGTTTTGCAACAGCTGGAGGCACCCTGGTTGGGAAACACTGGTGTATGCCCTACAGAGGTGTGGTGAACTACAACCCCCAGGAGACTACAGAGGCAGCATGCTGGTGTTATACCACAGACTGAAGACTCCTAAATGACACATGCTGGGAGTTGTATTCCCTTTTGTGTGTGTATGCCAGTGTATCCCACCCAGGGCTGCTTATATTAGTGTGCTGTGTATAAGGGGGCTGACCCGGGAAAATAGTAGGGTGGGTAAAGGGCGGAAAAAAAAAAAAAAAAGCAGCCACTCCAAATCAGCAAGGCATGTGGCATGCTGGGATTTGTAGTTTTCAGCACAGCAAGAAGCAGGAAATAGAAGCAAAGATAGGAAAACAAAGTGGGGGATAAAAAGACAACAAAGAACGGAAATAGAGTAGGCTAAACAACAAGAATAGAAATGAAACAAAAGAAATAATGTAAGTCAAAAACGGAAAAACACGTTGACCACTGGAGTACCCCTTTAACCTCTTAAGGACGCAGGGCGTACCTGTACGCCCTGCGCCCGGACCCGGTATAAAACGTGGGATCAGCTAATGAAAGCCGGAACTCTGGGCTAATAGCGTGCGGCACCAATTGTTGTGCCACACGCTATTAACCCTTTAGACGTGGCATTCAAAATTGATAGCCGTGTATAAAATGAAGGTAAAAGCTTCCCGGGCAGCGCAGTCGGGCTGATCGGGACCATCGCGGTGAAATCGCGATGTCCAGATCAGCTAAAACACGAGCGGAGGTCCCCTCACCTGCCTCCATCGCGTCCGATCGGCGATTGATTGCTCGAAGCCTGAAATCCAGGCTTTTGCATTCGACCGCCGATTACACTGATCTTTGCCTGTGGATATAGGGTAAGATGCTCTGCACCGGAGTTCCCCTTCAAACTCCTTTGCTGTATTTGCAACTACCACTTCTGCGGGAAGGTTAATTCATGCCTCCACCACTCTCATAGTAAAATAATACTTCCTGATATTTCTGCATAAACCTTTGCCCTAATTTAACCCCTTGAGGACATCAGTTTTTTTTTTTTTTTTTTGACACGTTATCTAAAATCCCTGGGTCCATATGATTAAAATGATACCCTATTTATATAGGTTTTGTTTTATTTTACTACCTTTTTGTACAAAAATTAGTACGCTCAAAACGGTCCTCTTCTGACCTCTATAACTTTTTTATTTTTCCGTATACGGGGATATATAACATACATAACATAGTTAATAAGGTTGAAAAAAGACCAGAGTCTTGCAATTATAGGGGGACATTTATCAAAGTCAGTGTAGGTGCACTGGTTTTATACACAGGATTTGATGGTGTAATTGTAGTGTAAATACACCAAATTTACTAAATGGTGTAGGGCCTGTGATAACTATGGGGCTAGTACACATTTTTGTGAAATTTCACTTCAGAACACCACTTTTTGTAATCCCCTTCCTACTTTTTCCACCCACGTGACTTTTGTGTGACTCTTTGAAAGCCAGTTTTGTAAGCCAGGTCCGGGCTGGTGCAGGTTTTTTGTGCGACATATCTGTGACTTTTTTATTTTTTTTAGAAAAGTCACACGTTGTAAATCACTGACCACTACCAAGTAAAAGAAAGTCCCACATTGTGTCGCAATGGCCACATTTCAGGGACAAATATACAAGGAAAACCTGTGTAAATGCCTTTATAATTGTCCCCCGTAGACTGTTATTTAAACAAAGAACTATTACATTATAGCTCTGTGATCAAACAGCAACTTTTCGATGGACAATCTCCGTTTCGAAGACCAGTTTTTATCTTGTATTTTTGGAACCAGAGCCTCATGACACTGAGCACAAGCCACTGGAATGTGATGTTGATATAGCCTGACAGCTCAGACAAAGCCAGAATGTTTTTAGAACTGAGTTAGTCTAATTGTGCGCCAGTGTGTTAGAGAAATTATGATATATTGTGTACATCTTATTGAATAGAAGAACAAAATGAAGGACTGCAATGTCACATTCCAAATCTAAAGAATGGCCATGGGATACACATTTATATTACAAGCTGCCGTTATGTTCCACTGTACAGCTGGATCACATTTAAGGCATACTTCACATTTACCCCTGTCTTGTTCATGTCAGCAGCTGTTCTGGATCAGTATCCTATCTGGCTCGAATTGCCCAAGCATTGTAATTCATGTCGACTGCTGATTGCTGAAAATTTAACCCAGCGAAAATAAAGCCAAATTAACACTTCATATCAAGTTGCTTTCACAAAAACAGAGGCTTAGACCATGAAACCTGTGAAATGCGGAGACTAAACCTTTAAGGAGGACCTAATCAGGTCTAAAGTTATATATCCCTGGGAGGTCTGAGCTATAGAGCATTGTAACCTAATAATTCCAGAATCACTTACATCAATGATTTCTATATTCTTTCTCTAATAGAATGTAGCCTGGTTCTCCTGTTTCTGTACTGTGGCTTAAAGGGGTACTCCACGGCTAGACATCTTATCCCCTAACCCAGTGTTTCCTAAACACGGTCCTCAAGCACCCCCAACAGGTCATGTTTTCTGGATCTCCTTGGTTTTTCACAGGTGATATAACTGTGGTGATGCCTGATTCACTGACCAGAATTATATCAGTTGTGAAAGACTAAGGAAATCCAGAAAACATCACCTGGGGGTGCTTGAGGACCGCGTTTGGGAAATACTGCCCTAACCAAAGGATAGAGGATAAGATGTCTGATAGCGGGGGTCCCACTAAACAAACACTGGGTTCCTGCAGCAGTGGTCGCCCAACATTCCCCCCTCCCATAGACATGAAGGGGGCGTGGCTATGAAAGAGACAGTAACATAATTAATTATAACACAACAGGCATTTACAGTACAATGTAATAGAATATGCCATGGAGCAGTGGGCCCAGCTTAGTGACACAAGGGATGCCTGACGCAACATTTAGCCAACAGGATGACATCCTGTACTGGAACACCACATTAGTGGAGTCATATACTTCTAAATTGAGAATACAGCTGAACTGTATGAAACTCCTAAATATACTCCTAAAAATACAACCTGCTCACTTTTCTAGGCTACATTGACCAACATTTGCTTCACCTTAGCCTTGCACTGAGCAGCAGGAACATAATGTATCCTTTGGTTAGAATCCCAACTTTTGTTCAGTGGTATTTTAGTGCCTCTTCTGTCCATGCCAGCTTTTTATAAGTATCATTATACTCTATGTTTTGTTCCTTGATTTCTAATATAAAACAACATAGTTATTTTATGTTGAGATTAGGTTTATATATTTATTCTGCCATTTGCGATTGTGGTTTGTGAAAGTTCTGGAATGCTTTATTATTCCTGCTTACAATTTATACATATTCAGGAAAGTTACTTCAATTTATGGCAATATTTATTTAACGCGGTGGTAAAGAATGGCTTGTTTCACTGAACGCTGTTAAATCACTCAGGATTTTCACAGTTCGTTTTTACAACATGGAAGCTATTTATGGAAGTGTTAAGCTGAATTTCTATTCCCTTCTGTTACAAGACAAAATGTTTTAGGCAAAAAAAAAAAAAAAAAAAGAACTAATATGTTACTCAGGACATAATCCTGACCATCAACATCTCATTTTTATGCCTCTATCACCAATATTTATCATAAAAATATTCTTGTCATTAGCTCACAGTGTTATAAATCCTCTCAGGAGAAGAGGGAGTGTCCCTCCTTGTGGTGGTGGGAGGTGATTGGTTGTCTGCTCATGCAGCCTTGTCCATCAGTCATCTCTTGTCCATGACTCATGGATGAGCTGATGCTGCTGCAGGACTTGTTAGTGTCCCAGTAGGTATATGGACCCCCTAGTGGTGGAATTTTCAGGAGCAGTTTTCTATATTAAATATAAAAAAAAAAAATGTAAACAACCATATTACAAAAGCTCTTTAATTTTCATCACTAACAACATGTAAAAGGTTTTTGGATCTGACAGTGCCCATTTAAGAGAAAGAAAAATTCAGACCCTTACCTGTTAAAAGTTGTTCATTACTTGATAGATTTCAACCTAGGCTGGGTTCACACTTGTTTGGGATCCGTTGAGCCCCTGCATCACAGGTTCAGACAAAATAGCTCAGCATACTGCACTATTCTTTCAGTAACAGGCTGGTTTTTATGATGAAAACCCAATGACCCCATTAAAGTCTATTTGATCTGTCAGGTGCCTCTAATGTCTGGCAAGTTAGGGACCTGTTAGCACTTTTGTTAGTTGTTCTACTCCATTGATTGAGCCAAACAATAGAAAATACTATGTGGGTGTATATACAATGAGGCAAAAAAGTATTTAGTCAGCCACCAATTGTGCAAATTCTTCCACTTAAACAGATGAGAGAGACCTGTAATTTTCATCATAGGTATACCTCAACTATGAGAGACAGAATGGGGGGAAAGAATACAGGAAATCCCATTGTAGGATTTCTAATGAATTAATTGGTAAATTCCTCGGTAAAATAAGTATTTGGTCACCTACAAACAAGCAAGATTTCTGGCTCTCACAGACCTGTAACTTCTTCTTTAATAGTTTCCTCTGTCCTCCACTCATTACCTGAATTAATGGCACATGTTTGAACTTGTTATCAGTATAAAAGACACCTCAAACAGTCACACTCCAAACTCCACTATGGCCAAGACCAAAGAGCTGTCAAAGAACACCAGAAACAAAATTGTAGACCTGCACCAGGCTGAGAAGACTGAATATGTAATAGGCAGACGGCTTGGTGTGAAGAAATCCACTGTGGGAGCAATTATTAGAAAATGGAAGACATACAAGGCCACTGATAATCTCACTCGATCTGGGGCTCCACGCAAGATCTCACCCCATGGTGTCAAAATGATCACAAGAACAGTGAGCAAAAATCCCAGAACCACATGGGGGACCTAGTGAATGACCGGCAAAAAACTGGGACCAAAGTAACAAAGGCTACCGTGAGTAACACACCACACCGCCAGGGACTCAAATCATGCAGTGCCAGACATGTCCCCCTGCTTAAGCCAGTACATGTCCGGACCTGTCTGAAGTTTGCTAGAGAACATGTGGATGATCCAGAAGAGAATTGGGAGAATGTCATATGGTCAGATGAAACCAAAGTAGAACTTTTTGGTAAAAACTCGTCGTGTTTGGAGGAGAGAGAATGCTGAATTGCTTCCAAAGAAGACCATACCTACTGTGAAACATGGGGGTGGAAACATCATGATATGGGGCTGTTTTTCAGCAAAGGGACCAGGAAGACTGATCCGTGTAAAGGAAAGAATGAATGGGGCCATGTATCTTGAGATTTTGAGTGTAAACCTTCCATCAGCAAGGGCATTGAAGATGAAATGTGGCTGAGTCTTTCAGCTTGACAATGAACCCAAACACACCGCCCGGGCAATGAAGGGGTGGCTATATAAGAAGCATTTTAAGGTCCTAAAGTGGCCTAACCAATTTCCAGATCTCAACCCCATAGAAAACCTTTGGAGGGAGTTGAAAGTCCTTATTGCCCAAAGACAGCCCCAAAACATCACTGCTCTAGAGGAGATATGCATGGAGGAATGGGCCAAAATACCAGCAATAGTGTGTCAAAATCTTGTGAAGACTTACCGAAAACTTTTGAACTCTGTCATTGCCAATAAAGGGTATATAACAAAGTATGGAGATTAACTTTTGTTATTGACCAAATACTTATTTTCCACCATCATTTGCAAATAAATTATTTAAAAATCAGACAATTTGATTTTATGGATTTTTTTTCTCATTATGTCTCTTATAGTTGTGGTATACGTATGATGAAAATTACAGGCATCTCTCATCTTTTTATCTTGCATAATTGGTGGCTGACTAAATACCTTTTTGCCCCACTGTGTGTGTATGTGTATATATATTTATTTTAAGAAATGTTTCGCCTTGGGACATAAGCATTGAAATATCTCATTAGAAAAGTGGTAAGACTACTCGTGGCAGCTCGATGCAGGACCTTTGTAGACTTGAAAATGTCCTATGATGTTTTTCGTATATGTCACACAATGACTGACTCATAATTTTTCATTTGTTAAAAACAAAGTCATATTGTCTCAAATATCTTTGATGCCCCAGCTACAGTGTCTGCTGATATTCTCGCCACCAGCACTGTTTATTTTCTGTATGTATTGCACAACATAATATTTCCAAGTATTCTTCAAGATTATCTATGTCCATTTTTTTTTTTTCTGTTTTTTAAATATGAGGGAAAAAATGTATATCAAGTAGATTTGGGGCGTGTTAAATGAGAAAAAGGGGAATCTACATAAACACATACTCTACTTTAACTAGGTACAGTATATACAGTATATGTTTTGCTTAGTTCTATATATAGTATATGTGCTGCTTAGTCTTCTGGCTAATCACACATCTATGGAGGTTTTTGTGAAACTTAATTTATTCTTCTAGGTATTTGCCTGAATTAACCAAAGCTCACTATTGCCATCTTCTGTTTTACTTTTTCAGTACAACACCTCACACCACATACTTTGTCAATTGAATGTGCCCATTATCTATATAAAGTTATGTCTGCTATCTAAATGTATGTCAGCCATTGAGCCCCATTGTACTGTTTACATTTAGAATTAATCTACCCTTCTCAACTATCATTTCTAAGTTCATTAACTGATCCAGAGTTAAAAGAGATATATCATGACCCCCCACGATCTCCAGCACAGGACCCCAGCTCTCCCTGGGAAGGGGGTGTGTCAACCCCGCACAGAGCAGCGGCCAACACACCCCTCCATGTATCTCTATGAGAGAGACATTTGGCAATCTCTGGCTCTCCTGCAATAACCTGTCGGTACAGACCTACATACTTACCTGGTCCCATTCCGTGCTCTGGTTCCCCTGCAATATTCCGCCGTATGTTCAGTTTGGGCCCGACTTGGAGCATGGGCAGAGCTTAAGATGTCACTGCTGCTGCTTCTCTGCTGGGTCCCGCTACTAGAAAACAGCAGTGGTGATGTCACGAAGCGCTGCCCATCTTCCAAGTCGGCCCCGGAACATACGGTGGAAGTTGCGGTAGAGCCAGAGCACGGATCAGGACCAGGTAAGTATGATTGTCATCTGCACTACCTGTCTGTAACGGCAGGTTAGTGCAGGCGAAAATGATGACAGATTTCCTTTAACCCCTTAAGGACACAGCCCATTATGACCTTAAGAACCAGAGCATTTTTGCACATCTGACCACTGTCACTTTAAGCATTAATAACTTTGGGATTCTTTTCCTCTTTTCCTAATCATTCTGATTCTGAGAATGTTTTTTATTCACAAATTCAACTTTATGTTAGGGGTAAATTTTTGTCAATACTTGCATCCTTTTCTGGGGAAAAAATTCAAAAATTTCATGAAAAATTAGAAAATTTAGCAATTTTATAACTTTGAAGCTCTCTGCTTGTAAGGAAAATAGACATACCAAATAAATTATACATTGATTCACATATATACAATATGTCTACTTTATGTTGGCATCATAAAGTTGATATGTTTTTACTTTTGAAAGACATCAGAGGGCTTCAAAGTTCAGCAGCAATTTTCAAATTTTTCACGAAATTTTCTAAATCTGAATTTTTCAGGGACCAATTCAGTTTTGAAGGGCCTTCTTTTTAGAAATACCCCATAAATTACCTCATTATAAAAACTGAACCCCTCAAAGTATTCAAAATTACATTCAGAAAGTTTTTTTTTAACCCTTTAGGTGTTTCATAGGAATAGAAGCAAAGTGAAGGAGAAAATTCAAAATCTTCATTTTTTACACTTGCATATTCTTGTAGACCCAGTTTTTGAACTTTTACAAGGGGTAATTGAAAAAAAATGATAACCTAATTTCTCTCAAATAAGAAAATACCTCATATGTGAACATAAAGTGCTCTGTGGGTGAACTAGAGGGCTCAGAAGGGAAAGAGCGACGATGGGATTTTGGAGACAGAATTTAGCTGAAATGTTTTTTTGGGGGCATGTCATATTTAGGAAGCCCCTATGGTGCCATAACAGCAAAAAAATAAAAAACACATGGCCTACTATTTTGAAAACTACACCCCTCAAGGAATGTAACAAGAGGTCAAGTGAGCCTTAACACCCCACAGGTGTTTGACAACTTTTCGTTAAAGTCGGATGGTAAATTAATTTTTTTTTCACTTAAGTGCAGTTTTTCCAAAAATTTACCATTTTTACAAAGGGTAATGGATGAAAATGCCCCCTCAAACTTTGTAACCCCATTTCTTCGGAGTATGGAAATTCCCCATGTATGGACATAAAATGCTCTGCGGGCGAACTACAATGCTCAGAAGAGAAGGAGCCACATTAGGCTTTTGGAAAGCAAAGTTTGCTGAAATGGTTTTTGGGGGGCATGTCGCATTTAGGAAGCCTCTATGGTGCCATAACAGCAAAAAAAATCCATGGCATACCATTTTGGAAACTACACCCCTCAAGGAACGTAACAAGGGGTACAGTGAGCCTTAACACCTCACAGGTGTTTGATGACTTTTTGTTAAAGTTGGATTTGTAAATGAAAAAAAATAATTTCACTAAAATGCAAATTTTTCCCCAAATTTTACATTTTTACAAAGGGTAATAGTAGAAAAAGACCCCCAAAATTTGTAACCCCATTTCTTCTGAGTCCATGTGTGGACGTCAAGTGCTCTGCTGGCACACTACAATGCTCAGAAGAGAAGGAGCGCCATTGAGCTTTGAGAGCGAAAATTTGTTTGGAATGGAAGTCGGGGGCCATGTGCATTTACAAAGCCCCCTTTGTTACCAGAACAGTGGAACCCCGCCACATGTGGCCCATTTTGGAAACTACACCCCTCACAGAATTTAATAAGGGGAGCGTGAGCATTTACACTTCACTGGCGTTTGACAGATCTTTGGAACAGTGGGCTGTGCAAATGAAAAATAATATTTTTCATTTTCACGGACCACTGTTTAAAAAATCTGTCAGACACCAGTGGGACGTAAATGCACACTGCACCCCTTATTACATTACGTGAGGGGAGTAGTTTCCAAAATGGGGTCACATGTGGGGGGGGTGCATTATTCTGGCACTATGGGGGCTTTGTAAACACACGTGGCCTTCAATTCCAGACAAATTTTCTCTCCAAAAGCCCAATGGTGCTCCTCCTCTTCTGAGCATTGTAGTTCACCCACAGAGCACTTTACATCCACATATGGGGTATTCCCTTACTCAGAAGAAATGGGGTTACAAATTTTTTTCCCCTATTTTCCCTTGTGAAAATGAAAAAAGTTAGGGTAACACCAGCATTTTTTTTTCATTTTTCCATCCAAATTTAATGAATATTTATTAAACATCTGGGGGGTGTTAATGCTCACTGTGCATTTATGTAAGAACTTTAATATCAACCACCCCTGTGCAAATCACCAATTTAGGCCTGCTGTGCGCTCGCAGAGCATTTTCCGTCCACATATGGGGAATTTCCGTACTTAGGATAAATTGCATTCCAATTTTTTTTCTCTCCTTTTATCTCTTGTAAAAATGAAAAGTATGGGGCAACAGCAGAATGTTGGTGTAAATTTTTTAATTTTTTTACACTTACAGGCTGGTGTAGACTCCAAGTTTTCCTTTTCATAAGGGGTAAAAAGAGAAAAAGCCCCCCAAAATTTGTAACGCAATTGCTCCCAAGTACGGAAATATGGCCCTAAACTGTTTCCTTGAAATATGATAGGGAGAGCACCATGCGCATTTGAGGCCTAAATTAGGGATTGCCTCCGCTACAAAAAATATTCTATGCCAGTGATTCCCAAACAGGGTGCCTCCAGCTGTTGCTAAACTCCCAGCATGCCTGGACAGTCAGTGACTGTCCGAAAATCCTAGGAGTTGTTATTATGCAACAGCTGGAGGCTCCATTTTGGAAACACTGCCGTATGAGACATTTTTCATTTTTATTGGGGAGGACAGTGTAAGGGTGTGTATATGTAATGTGTTACCCTTTATTTTGTGTAGTGTAGTGTTTTTAGGGTACATACGCACTTGTGGTGAGTTTCCCGCTAGGAGTTTGACCTGCGGCGGAAAATGTGTTGCAGCTCAAACTGGAAGCAGGGAGCTCACTATAAACCTCCGCCCCAGGGAAAGTACCCTGTACATTCACATGAGGGTTGGGCAAACCTCCAGCTGTTGCAAAACTACAACTCCCACCATGCACTGACAGACCGTGCATGCTGGGAGTTGTACATAACAGCTGAAATGCTGAAGGAACACTGGTTGGAAAATCTTGAGTTAGGTTCTGTTACCTAACTCAGTATTTTACAACCAGTGTGCCTCCAGCTGTTGCAAAACTACAACAACAGCCTTTCGCTGTTCGTGCATGCTCAGAGTAGTAGCTTTGCAAGATTTTGAGGGCCACAGTTTAGAAACCACAGCACAGTGATCTCCAAAATGTGACCCTCCAGATGTTGCAGAACTACAAATCCCAGCATGCCCAGATAGCAAACTGCTGTGTGGGCATGCTGGGAGTTGTAGTTTTGCAAGATCTAGAGGGCCACAGTTTAGAGACCCCTTCACAGTGAACTTAAAACTGTACCCCTCTAAATCTTGCAAAACTACAAATTCCAGCATGCCCAAACAGCAAACAGCTGTCTGGGCATGCTGGGAGTTGTAGTTTTGCAACATCTGAAGGGCTACAGCTTAGAGACCACTGTAAACTGTGGCTCTCCAGATGCTGCTAGGCAACAACCCACCCGTCAGATGAAGGATCGCTGCAGCCGTTGCACACAGAGGATTGCCGCAAAAAGGAGGATCGCCGACACAGAGAGGAGGATTGCCTCTGGTAAGCGACCTCCGGCGTGGGTCCCAGCATAGTTCCCCTGCTCTGCCCGGACTACCGTGAGTGGGCAGAGCGGGGGAACCGAACTTTACCTCCCGCGCCCCCGATCTGCTATTGGTCGGACACTTCTGACCGACCAAAAGCAGGGATAGGAGGAGTGGCACCCCTGCCACCTCACTCCTATCCCTTCTGGGGCATCAGGGGTGTCTTGGACAGCCCTGTTTCCCCTTATTTTCCGGATCACCTGGTTACCGGAGACCTGTATGACCCGCAATCGCCGCACATTGCCGGTCTGAATTGACCGCCGGCATGGGGGGGGACCCGCCCCAGGCGTTGTCACGGGATGCCTGCTGAATGATTTTAGCAGGCATCCCAGTCTGGTCCCCGCTTGGCAAGCGGCGGGGACCGGAATTCCCATGCATGTACAGGTACGCCCTGTGTCCTTAAGTGGTTAAGCATGATACATCTCCTATAAGTGGGTTATACATATCACTGGCCGCCAGTGGGCAGACTAGATGGGCCAAATGGTTCTTATCTGCCAACACATTCTATGTTTCTATGTCAATCACACATTGGATTTGTCATGTGAAAGTTCTGATCATCAAGATGCTATAGTGAACTGGCAAGCTTCACACCTAAAATTTTTAACCTATAGGGGACATCCACTAAACAGATGCCTGTGATAGATGTCATACAGTGGCATCCTTCACCCATAAAACATAATAAATCTGATGCAAAGCATGCAAGCCAGTTTTGTGGTGCATACTGCATACTGGTATTTTTGCAATAGTCGATCTGTCTGTGTAAACAGGGAATATGCTGTCAACAGATAATGATGTCAATGGGATAACTGCACAGCGAAAATGACCCCAGCCTAAACACTCTTTATAACATGTGACGAATAATGCTCAGAACATACATTTATTCGCCCATGTAAAGCAACCGTTACATTGTTATCAAGATAAGCTACTTCAGACAGTTAAAGTATTTATTTTGTATGCAAAATAACAGTTTTGTTTGTCTTTGAAGCTTCTTTGTCCTGAGCTACAAGACTATCTTGAATTTCCTTCTAATATATCTGCAGTCTCTGAGCGCCCTCTGATGGTAATGTGTAAAAGTGCTTTAAGTTACAAACAGAATTACACATTTGACGTTTTAACATGTTTAACCCAAAATATTTTTTTTATTCCTTTAGGCTCTATTCACACGTACAGTATTCTGCACAGATTTGATGTGCAGATTTGAATCGCTGGATCTGAAGCTGTGTTCAGTCATTCATTTTACATTGAAATCTGCAGCAGAAAATCTTGTGCATCAAATCTGCGCAAATTGTGAATAGACCATCAATAATTATTTAACCCTTTAAGGACAAAGGGCATACAGGTACGTCCTTGCGTCCTGGGTTTTCAGGTCACCGCCGTGCACTGGGCAGTGATCAGAACGGGATGCATGCTGAAATCGTTCGGCAGGCATCCTGTGACAATGCCTAAAGGGGTCCTGAGGCCCCCCATATCGGCAAAAGCTGTGATTCGCAGGTCAATTCTGAGTGGCGAATCCCAGCTTTTCTGGTCCAATCTGGTCTCTGGACACCCGGAAAATAAGGGTAATTGATGCTGTTCGAGATAGCACCAATCACCCTTGCCCAGCACTGGTGCCACCTCACGATCGCCCTGATTTTTGGGCCGATACCGGCTGACCAATCAGGGCTCCTGCTGGGCGAGAGCGAGTGCCTGTAGTATACACCGGCAGCAGGGGCCCCTGATCCCAGGCGTCAGGATCGGGACCCAGGACCGGCAGTGGCAGCGGGATCAAGCAGGAGGTGAGGGCTGTGCCGCTGAGCCTCCTGCTGTTGCACCGTGCATTGCTGAGAGTTGTAGTTTTGCAACAGCTGGAGGCACACTGGTGTGGAAACACTAAGTCTGTTACCTAACTCAGTGTTCCCCAATCAGTGTGCTTCCAGCTGTTGCAAACCTACAATTCCCAGCATTAACAGACAGCCAAAGTTCATGCTAGAGTTGTAGTGATGTGTCTTCAGCTGTTGCATAACTTCAACTCCCAGCATGCCCTTCGCCTGTCAGTGCATGCTGGGAGTTGTAGTTTTGCAAGAGCTGGAGGCACACTGCTTGGGAAACACTGAGATAGGGTCTGTTACCTAACTCAGTGTTTCCCCACCAGTGTGCTTCCAGCTGTGGCAAAATGACAACTCCCAGCATGCACTGACAGCCAAAGGGCAGGGCATGCTGGTAGTTGTAGTTATGCAACAGCTGGAGGCACACCACTACAACTCCCATTGGAGATTTGCACAGGGGTGGCTGATAGTTGCAACGGTATTGACATAAACGGAAAGAGAAACCATCTACATGTGACCCCATTTTGGAAACTACACCCCTCAAGGAATGAAATAAGGGTGCAGTGAGCATTTACACCCAACAGTTGTCCGACAGATTTTTGGAGCAGTGGTCCATGAAAATGAAAAATAAAATTTTTCATTTGCACAGCTCCCTGTTCCAAAAATCTGTCAAACGCCAGTGGGTCCCGGTTTCTACAGGCAGCCAGGACCCACGGCTAATGCCGAGCATGGCTAATCGGCCTAATGCCTGGCATTAACCCTTTAGACACTGCGATCAAAGTTGATCGCAGCATCTAAAATGAAAGTAAAAGAATCCCGGAAGCTCAGCGGAGCTGATCGGGACTATAGCAACAAAATCCCAATGTCTCGATCAGCTTACCAGATGACGGGAGGGTCCTCTCCGTTGTCCGATCGGCAATCTACTGCTCCATG
Source organism: Hyla sarda (assembly GCF_029499605.1). NCBI lineage: Eukaryota > Metazoa > Chordata > Amphibia > Anura > Hylidae > Hyla > Hyla sarda. Next base: position 347,619,902 of record NC_079191.1, on the reverse strand, counting down.
CCTGCGCAGGCAGGAGCAGCAGAGCGCCGGTTACACTGATCAGTGCTTTGCAATGGCAGAGCACTGATCAGTGTATGCAATCAGAAGATCAACCCCTTCCCTATTAAAAGTTTAAATCACCATCCTTTTCCCATTTTTTTAAATAATATAATGTAATAAGGAATAAAAATAATCATATGTGGTACCACCGCATGCGTAAATGTCCGAACTATTAAAATATTAGGTTAGCTAAACCACACAGTTGATGGCGTACACGTAAAAAAATTACCAAAGTCCAGAATTGTGCATTTTTGGTCACTTCATATACCATAAAAATAATAATAAAAAGTGATCAAAAAGTCCCATCAAAACAAAAATGGTACCGATAAAAACTACAGATGACAGTGCAAAAAATGAGCACTTATACCACATAGGGGTCATAAGATGCCAATTTTAAACTCATCTTGGTGCATGTAGTTTATAATTTTTTCAAGTATTAAAATAAAATAAAAACTATATAAATTGGGTATCCTTGTAACCATATGGACCTACAGAATAAAGATAAGGTGTCATTTTTACCAAATATTGCACTGCGTATAAACGGGAGCCCCCAAAATTTACAAAATGGCGTTTTTTTCTTTAATTTGATCCCACAAATAATTTTTTGGGGGGTTTTGCTGCAGGTTATATTCTAAAATAAGTGATTGCAAAGTACAATTGGTGATGCAAAAATAGGTGCAAAATTGAAAGCGTTAATGATTTTTAGAAGGGAAATGCAAAAACAACCTTTTGCTGAGTCCTTAAGGGGAAAATAGGCTGAATCCCTTAGGAGTTAAGGCTCACTGTACGCCTTGTTATGTTCCTTGAGGGGTGTAGTTTTCCAAATAGTGTACCATGGGGGCTTCCTAAATGCAAAATTTCAGCAAAATTCTCTCTCCAAAAGACAAATGTTGCTCTTTCTCTTCTGAATACTTTGAGGAGAGCAGTTTCTATATTGGGGTCATTTATGGTTTCATATTTTTTTTTTTTTTTACAGAAAGGCCCCTCAAATCCACTTCAAACTGAAATGGTCCCTGAAAAATTCAGATTTAGAATTTTTCGTCAAAATTTGGAAAATTGCTGCTATATTTTGAAGCCCTCTAATGTCTTCAAAAAGTAAAAACATGTCAACTTTATGATGCCAACATAAAATAGACACATTGTATATGTGAATCAATATATAAATTATTTGGCATGACCATTTTCTTTACAAGCAGAGAGCATCAAATTTAGAAAAATGCTACATTTTCAAAATTTTCATGAAATCTTGGAATTTTTTTTTTTACCAAGAAATTATGCTAATTTACCACTAACATAAAGTTGAATATATCATGAAAAAACTATCTCGGAATCAGACTGATAAATAAAAGCATCCCAGAGTTATTAATGCATGAAGTAACACAGGTCAGATTTGCAAAAAATGCCCTGGTCCATAAAATCAAATGGGCTTGGTCCTTAAGGGGTTAAACATAGAACATGTATCAAAACAAACATTTTCTCACAGTACAATCTTAAATTATTTAACCCAAAATATTTATTTATTTGTTTATTTTGCTAACTAAGACAAGTCTATTTATTGTTATGTAAAAAGTACCTAAATTCCATTTGAAGCCATGCTAGATTTTGAGGAATATCTTTGAGCTACACCACAACCTGAAGATAGCTTTAGCAAGATGGACACTGAATGAAACATTATGTGAGTAATATTTGTACTGTATATATATATTTCAAGACAAATGATGAAAAAAAAAAGAACTAAAAAGTATACTTTATGAGGATCTTGTTTAACAAATCTGTCAAAAAATGAAAGTGTACCTGTTATATCACAGGAGAAAAAAACAATGCTTATATATGTTACTGACTAGGACGTGCATATGCTAAACATGTCTTTTTTTTAAGTGTCTGGCTATTGTATTTGGCTCAAAAATCCCTTTATTCTGCTGCTTACTCATTCTGAAATCTACTGCTCAGGGGGGGGCGTGTGTGCAAACACTGAGCACGCCCTCACTCACCATGCATTCACATCATCCCTGAGTCTGCTGTGCTGTGGGTATCTTCATTCACTTACTCCAAGCTGCTTTATAACCCCCTTCTTTCTGTTTTCAGACAGGAGTCAGATAGGTGTCAGGGTCCAGACTGGTATGCAGGGAGGACACGTGAGTGGATTCTCTGTGTCAGTGAGGCGATGGCGTGGGCCATACCAGGGGAACGGAATCTAAAAGGTTACTGGTTTTCACCAGAGCCCGCCGCAAAGTGGGATGGACTTGCTGCGGCAGGTAACCCCCAGGTCGTTCCACCCGATAGCGACTCAACCTCACTGACAGCTGAGACAGGCACGGTACACAAGGACAAGGCAAGGCGAGGTCGGACGTAGCAGAAGGTCAAGGCAAGCGGCAAGGTTCATAGTTAGGGGCAACAGCAAGGGTCTGGATACACAGGCTAGGGATACACACAAAACGCTTTCGCAGGGCACTAGGGCAACAAGATCTGGCGAGGACAGGAAGGTGAAGTGGGTTTATGTAGTGTTTGGAGGTAATTACACTGATTGGGCCAGGCACCAATTAGTGGTGCACTGGCCCTTTAAATTTCATAGAGCCGGCACGCGCGCGCCCTAGAGAGCGGGGCCGCGCACACCAGGATGGAGCCGAAGGAGGACGGCGCAGGTAAGAGGATCGGGATGCGGCCCCCGGGCGGGCACGTCCCGCCACGCGGATCGCATCCCCGCCGGGGACACCAGAGCAGCTCTCCCGGACAGCGGGACTGCCCGGGGCGATGCAGGAAGAAGAACTCCGCGAGCGCTCCGAGGTAGGGACAGGGACCCGGAGCGCTCGGCGTTACAATAGGAGTGGAGTGATTACAGAAAAGCGCTAGTCCTTTCCTCACTTACTGAACTTTGTCTCAGCCTGTGCTTTAGCTGGGACAAAAAATGGTGCCACAGCCAGACAGGTTTATGTTCTGGGTAGTATGGGGACCCCAAGTGACCTTTTTATAAGCCATGATTTCTATAAAAAGGAGATAAAACATTTTTTATGCAGTACAATAGAGAGGTTAATGTTCTTCCAAGATGTACAACATACATTTTATTTTTTTGATTCTTACAGTGCCTGATAAAGTTTGATATATTTTTAGTTTATATTCAGTGAGGCAGTAAACCAGTGTTTTGAGCCCAAAAAGTGGCATATTAGGGGGTCACTTAGTAACTCTCTGTTTTCTAGACACTTATCAGAACTGTCTAGTGAGGAGTGAAAAGCGTGTAAAACGCATAAAAAATCTGGTGCACTGCAAATACACCAATGTTTTGGTACTTTTTTGTGTGTGTCTAACCTCTACTTTATGACTCTAGTTATATAGTAAAAGCTGCCTGGTGTACAGACAACATGCATTGAGTTTTTTATGTAGCAAGAAAGACTGGTACATTTGAGCTCTGATACTTGCAAAATTGTGAGTTCTGGTTTATAATACAGGATGGAGCTCATGGTCAGTCCAAGATAAATTATACAAAGTGGATTTACAAATGTATTTAGTGCAATGTATTCAACAAGCAGCATCAGACATATTGCATGAGAACTCCGGGCACAGCAAATGTAGAATAGGAGCAACTGGATTTGTTCCAAGAATTTGCTTTTGAGAAAGAGAATGCTCTTTGTTTCAGATTAATTTCTTACTTTCTTGTAAACCTGCTTTCCTCTCTCAAAATTGTCCAACCACAACGCCTCCAAGTAGATTTTTTACCATACTAGGTTATTGTTCTATTTATTTTATGTATGCTAGATTTTACAGTTTATTTGTATTTGTGCCATTTTCATCCAGAAACAAAATATCTAACAGAAGCTCCTTACCTTTTTTTTTTATTTTATTTTTTTTACTTTTTCTATCTCTTATCCCATCAGAAGATAATTTCAGTAGATTTTCCTGTACTTAGCTGTTCTGGATTCAGCCTAATGAGGTTGTTTTTTGTGCTGAGATGGTGGTTTGTGCTGAAAGTTTTGTCAATGTAACTATATATGGGCTTAAACTGTACTGTGTAAAACTGGAGACATACAGAGGTTTTTTCTTGTGGTTTCTCTGAGGTAAAGACAATGATTCCAGAAATACAGTGGCGCAAAAAAGTATTTAGTCAGCCACTAATTGTGCAAGTTCTCCCACTTAAAAAGATGATAGAGGCCTGTAATTTTCATAATAGGTATATCTCAACTATGAGAGACAGAATGAGAGACACAATGAGAGAGAAAAATCCATAAAATCACATTGTCTGGTTTTTAAAGAATTTATTAGCAAATTATGGTGGAAAATAAGTATTTGGTCACCTACAAACAAGAAAGATTTCTGACTCTCACAGACCTGTAACTTCTTCTTTAAGAGTCTCCTCTGTCCTCCACTTGTTACCTGTATTTATGGCCCCTGTTTGAACTTGTTATCAGTAGAAAAGACACCTGTCCACAACCTCAAACAGTCACACTCCAAACTTCACTATGGCCAAGACCAAAGAGCTGTCGAGGGACACCAGAAACAAAATTGTAGACCTGCATGTTACGCCGAGCGCTCCGGGTCCCCGCTCCTCCCCGGAGCGCTCACAGCGTTCTCCTATTCGCAGCGCCCCGGTCAGACCTGCCGATCGGGTGCGCTGCGATAATGTTCCCAGCCGGGATGCGATTCGCGATGCGGGACGCGCCCGCTCGCGATGCGCATCCCAACTCGCTTACCAGACCCGTTCCCCGTCTGTGCTGTCCCGGCGTGCGCGGCCCCGCTTCCTAGGGCGCGCGCGCGCCGGGTCTTTGCGATTTAAAGGGCCGGTGCGCCACTGATTGGCGCATGAGGTTTAATCAGTACCTTCACCTGTGCACTTCCCTACTTATACCTCACTTCCCCTGCACTCCCTTGCCGGATCTTGTTGCCATTGTGCCAGTGAAAGCGTTACCTTGTGTGTTCCTAGCCTGTGTTCCAGACCTCCTGCCATTGCCCCTGACTACGATCCTTGCTGCCTGCCCTGACCTTCTGCTACGTCCGACCTTGCTCTTGTCTACTCCCTTGTACCGCGCTTATCTCAGCAGTCAGAGAGGTTGAGCCGTTGCCGGTGGATACGACCTGGTTGCTACCGCCGCTGCAAGACCATCCCGCTTTGCGGCGGGCTCTGGTGAATACCAGTAACAACTTAGAACCGGTCCACCGACACGGTCCACGCCAATCCCTCTCTGGCACAGAGGATCCACCTCCAGCCAGCCGAATCGTGACAGTAGATCCAGCCATGGATCCCGCTGAGGTTCCGCTGCCAGTTGTCGCTGACCTCACCACGGTGGTCGCCCAGCAGTCGCAACAGATAGCGCAGCAAGGCCACCAGCTGTCTCAACTGACCGTGATGCTACAGCAGCTACTACCACAGCTTCAGCAATCATCTCCTCCGCCAGCTCCTGCACCTCCGCCGCATCCAGCCTTCGCTTATCTTTGCCGGACAAATTTGATGGGGACTCTAAATTTTGCCGTGGTTTTCTTTCACAATGTTCCCTGCATTTGGAGCTGATGTCGGACCAGTTTCCAACTGAAAGGTCAAAGGTGGCTTTCGTAGTCAGCCTTCTGTCTGGGAAAGCCCTGTCATGGACCACACCGCTCTGGGACCGCAATGATCCTGTCACTGCCTCTGTACACTCTTTCTTCACGGAGATTCGAAGTGTCTTCAAGGAACCTGCCCGAGCCTCTTCTGTCGAGACTGCCCTGCTGAACCTGCTCCAGGGTAATTCTTCTGTTGGCGAGTACGCCATCCAATTCCGTACTCTCGCCTCCGAATTGTCCTGGAATAACGAGGCCCTCTGCGCGACCTTTAAAAAAGGCCTATCCAGTAACATCAAAGATGTGCTGGCCGCACGAGAAATCCCTGCTAACCTGCAAGAACTTATTCATCTTTCCACCCGCATTGACATGCGTTTTTCCGAAAGGCGTCAGGAGCTCCGCCAGGATATGGACTTTGTTCGCACGAGGCGGTTTATCTCCCCGGCTCCTCTCTCCTCTGGTCCACTGCAAATCATTCCTGTGCCTTCCGCCGTGGAGGCTATGCAAGTTGACCGCTCTCACTTGACATCTCAAGAGAGGACACAACGCCGCGGATTGTCCTATCCGACCTCCACGTCAGGAAAGACGCACGCTGACTCCGCACAAAGGTGAGACAGCTCTTGATGTGAACTCTGCTTCTCCACGTCTTACTGTGCCTGTGCGGATTTCTTCTTCTACCTTCTCGTTCTCAGCTATGGCCTTCTTGGATTCCGGATCTGCAGGAAATTTTATTTTGGCCTCTTTCATCAACAGGTTCAACATCCCGGTGACCAGTCTCGCCAGACCCCTCTACATCGCCTCTGTTAATAATGAAAGATTGGACTATACTGTGCGTTACCGCACGAACCCCTCTTAATGTGCATCGGACCCCATCACGAAAAAATTGAATTTCTGGTCCTCTCTAACTGCACTTCGGAAATTCTTCTTGGATTACCGTGGCTTCAACGCCATTCCCCAACCCTCGATTGGACCACCGGGGAAATCAAGAACTGGGGTACTTCTTGCCACAAGGACTGTCTTAAGCCTGCTCCCTGTACTGTCAGTCAAGACCCTGTGGTTCCTCCGATATCTGGTCTCCCCAAGGCCTATCTGGATTTTGCTGATGTTTTTTGTTTTTTTCTCCTCACAGGTCTTATGACTGTCCTATTGACCTCCTCCCTGGTACTACTCCACCCCGGGGCAGAATCTATCCTCTGTCTGCTCCGGAAACACAAGCCATGTCGGAGTACATCCAAGAGAAACAAAAAAAAGGGGTTTATCCGCAAGTCCTCCTACCCTGCCGGAGCTGGATTTTTTTTTGTTTCCAAAAAAGACTGCTCCTTACGCCCTTGCATTGATTATCGCGGACTTAATAAAATCACTGTAAAAAAACGCTATCCCCTACCTCTTATCTCGGAACTCTTTGATCGCCTACGAGGCGCCCACATCTTTACCAAGCTGGACTTAAGAGGTGCATATAATCTCATCCGCATCAGGGAGGGGGACGAGTGGAAGACCGCATTTAACACCAGAGATGGACACTTTCAATATCTGGTTATGCCCTTTGGGCTTTGCAACGCCCCTGCCGTCTTCCAAGACTTTGTAAATGAAATTTTTCGTGATCTTCTATATACTTGTGTTGTGGTTTGCCTAGACGATATTCAGATTTTTTCTGCTAACCTAGAAGAACACCGCCAGCATGTCCGCATGGTTCTTCAGAGACTTCGGGACAATCAATTATATGCCAAAATGGAAAAATGTCTCTTTGAATGTCAATCTCTTCCCTTCCTAGGATACTTAGTCTCTGGCCAGGGACTACAAATGGACCCAGATAAACTATCAGCCATATTGGATTGGCCACGCCCCTCCAGACTCCGTGCTATCCAACGTTTTTTGGGGTTTGACAATTATTACAGACAATTTATTCCGCACTTTTCCACTATTGTGGCTCCTATCGTGGCCCTAACCAAGAAAAACGCCAACCCTAAGTCCTGGCCTCCTCAAGCGGAAGACGCATTCAATCATCTCAAGACTGCCTTTTCTTCTGCTCCCGTACTCTCCAGACCTGATCCATCCAAGCCCTTCTCGCTGGAGGTAGACGCCTCCTCGGTGGGAGCTGGAGCAGTACTCCTACAAAAAAATTCTTCCGGGCATGCTGTTACTTGTGGTTTCTTTTCTAGGACCTTCTCTCCGGCGGAGAAAAACTACTCCATTGGTGATCGAGAACTACTGGCCATAAAATTGGCGCTTGAAGAATGGAGGCACCTGCTGGAGGGATCCAAACATCCAGTTATTATATACACTGATCACAAGAATCTCTCTTATCTTCAGTCTGTCCAACGGCTGAACCCTCGCCAGGCTAGGTGGTCGTTGTTCTTTGCCCGTTTTAACTTTGAAATTCATTTTCGCCCTGCTGACAAGAACATTAGGGCTGATGCCCTCTTCTTTCATCGGATGCCTCTGAAGTGGAAGCTTCTCCGCAACACATTATTCCTCCGGACTGTCTGATCTCCACTTCTCCAGCTTCCATCAGACAAACTCCTCCAGGGAAGACCTTCGTCTCTCCACGCCAGCGCCTCAGGATTCTCAAGTGGGGACACTCCTCACACCTCGCAGGCCATGCTGGCATCAAAAAATCCATCCAGCTTATCTCTCGATTTTATTGGTGGCCTACCCTGGAAGCTGATGTTATTGATTTCGTGCGCGCTTGTACAGTCTGTGTCCGGGACAAGACCCCTCGCCAGAAGCCTGCTGGTCTCCTCCATCCTCTGCCTGTTCCTGAACGACCATGGTCTCAGATTGGTATGGACTTTATTACTGACTTACCTTTATCCCATGGCAACACAGTTATTTGGGTGGTCGTTGATCGATTCTCCAAGATGGCACATTTTATCCCTCTTCCAGGTCTTCCTTCTGCGCCTCAGTTGGCGAAACTATTTTTTATACACATTTTTCGCCTTCATGGGCTGCCCACGCATATCGTCTCGGATAGAGGCGTTCAATTTGTGTCTAAATTCTGGAGGGCCCTCTGTAATCAGCTCAAAATCAAATTAAACTTCTCGTCTTCTTATCATCCCCAATCCAAGTAGAAAGAATTAATCAGGTTCTGGGTGACTATTTGCGACATTTTGTTTCCTCCCGCCAGGATGACTGGGCAGATCTTCTACCATGGGCCGAATTCTCGTACAATTTCAGAGTCTCTGAATCTTCCGCTAAATCCCCATTCTTCGTGGTGTACGGCCGTCACCCTCTTCCCCCCCTTCCCATTCCCATGCCCTCTGGTTTGCCCGCTGTTGATGAGGTGACTCGGGACTTCTCCACCATATGGAAAGAGACTCAAAATTCTCTCTTACAGGCCTCATCCCGGATGAAAAAACATGCCGATAGGAAAAGAAGAATTCCCCCCATTTTTTCTCCCGGAGACAAAGTATGGCTCTCCGCCAAGTATGTCCGCTTTCGTGTCCCCAGTTATAAACTGGGACCACGTTATCTTGGTCCTTTCAAAATCAAGTGCCAAATCAACCCTGTCTCTTACAAACTCCTTCTTCCTCCTTCTCTCCGTATTCCTAATGCTTTCCATGTCTCTCTCCTTAAACCACTCATCCTTAACCGCTTCTCTCCCAAAGTTGTTTCTCCCACTCCAGTTTCCGGGTCCTCTGACGTTTTTTCGGTGAAAGAAATTCTGGCATCCAAGACGGTCAGAGGTAAAAAAAATTTTTGGGTTGATTGGGAGAATTGCGGCCCAGAGGAGAGATCATGGGAACCTGAGGACAACATCCTGGACAAGGATCTTATCCCCAAATTCTCAGGTTCCAAAAAGAGGGGGAGACCCAAGGTGGGGGGGGGTACTGTTACGCCGAGCGCTCCAGGTCCCCGCTTCTCCCCGGAGCGCTCACAGCGTTCTCCTATTCGCAGCGCCCCGGTCAGACCTGCCGACCGCGTGCGCTGCGATAATGTTCCCAGCCGGGATGCGATTTGCGATGCGGGACGCGCCCGCTCGCGATGCGCATCCCGACTCGCTTACCAGACCCGTTCCCCGTCTGTGCTGTCCAGGCGCGCGCGGCCCCGCTCCCTAGGGCGCGCGCGCGCCGGGTCTTTGTGATTTAAAGGGCCGGTGCGCCACTGATTGGCGCATGAGGTTTAATCAGTACCTTCACCTGTGCACTTACCTACTTATACCTCACTTCCCCTGCACTCCCTTGCCGGATCTTGTTGCCATTGTGCCAGTGAAAGCGTTTCCTTGTGTGTTCCTAGCCTGTGTTCCAGACCTCCTGCCGTTGCCCCTGACTACGATCCTTGCTGCCTGCCCTGACCTTCTGCTACGTCCGACCTTGCTCTTGTCTACTCCCTTGTACCGCGCTTATCTCAGCAGTCAGAGAGGTTGAGCCGTTGCCGGTGGATACGACCTGGTTGCTACCGCCGCTGCAAGACCATCCCGCTTTGCGGCGGGCTCTGGTGAATACCAGTAGCAACTTAGAACCGGTCCACCGACACGGTCCACGCCAATCCCTCTCTGGCACAGAGGATCCACCTCCAGCCAGCCAAATCGTGACACTGCAACAGGCTGAGAAGACTGAATCTGCAATAGGCAAGCAGATTGGTGTGAAGAAATCAACTGTGGGAGCAATTATTAGAAAATGGAAGACATACAAGACCACTGATAATCTCCTTCGATCTGAGGCTCCACCCAAGATCTGACCCCGTGGTGTCAAAATGATCACAAGAACGGTGAGGAAAAATCCCAGAACCACACAGGGGACCTAGCGAATGACCTGCAGAGAGCTGGGACCAAAGTAACAAACGCTACCATCAGTAACACACTACACCGCCAGGGACTCAAATCATGCAGTGCCAGATGTGTCCCCAAGCTTAAGCCAGTACATGTCCAGGCCCATCTGAAGTTTGCTAGAGAGCATTTGGATGATCCAGAAGAGGATTGGGAGAATGTCATATGGCCAGATGAAACCAAAGTAGAACTTTTTGGTAAAAATTATACTCGTCCTGTTTGGAAGAGAAAGAATGCTGAGTTGCATCCAAAGAACACCATACCTACTGTGAAGCATGGGGTTGGAAACATCATGCTTTGGGGCTGTTTTTCAGCAAAGGGACCAGGACGACTGATCTGTGTAAAGGAAAGAATGAATGGGGCCATGTATCGTGAGACTGAGTGAAAACCTCCTTCCATCAGTAAGGGCATTGATGATGAAACGTGGATGGGTCTTTCAGCATGACATTGATCCCAAACACACCGCCCGGGCAACGAAGGAGTTGCTTTGCAAGGAGCATTTCAAGGTCCTGGAGGGGCCTAGCCAGTCTCCAGATCTCACTCCCATAGAAAACCTTTGGAGAGAGTTGAAAGCCCGTATTGCTAGGCAGCAGTGTGTGAAAACCTTGTGAAGACTTACAGAAAACATTTCACTTCTGTCATTGCCAACAAAGGGTATATAGCAAAGTATTGAGATGAACTTTTGTTATTGACCAAATACTTATTTTCCACCATAATTTGCAAATAAATTTGTTAAAATCAGACAACGTGATTTTATGGATATTTTTTTATCATTATGTCTCTCATGTGTAAGCCTGTAAAGGCTGAGTTTGTGGTAGGGGTGTGGGAGTATATAATGCCCCCCCTGCATACAGGTCAGGGCATGTATAGCGTTTGGCGGCTTGACTTTTACAGAAGTGACGTGTCTACACATGGGGCTAGGTGCGTCTGAGGGGTAAGTGCCAGTCTCCGGCACTCAGGTATGCAGCCGGGTGCTGCAGTATTGCGGTCAGAAAATCTCTGCCTGCCAGGCGCACAGGCTTTCGGTCGGCGCCGGAGTCCTGCAGCGGCTTTTTAATTTCACTCAGTTCCGCACACCAGCGACAGCTTGGCTTTTAGTACCCAGTTATCAGTCGAGCTTAGTCTGGGTGACGCGATCCTGGCTTCTGGGGCAGCCTCGTTGGTACTGGATGCTGGGCTGCGCGACACACATGGTGGCACAGGTCAGACCATCTGTTATATTAGCTCCGTGTCACGCGGGTGTGATCATGACGGCTCCGGGTCACATGGGTAGCTGCCGGAGTCACTGCACACAAGTAGAAATTTCACTGGCAGCAGTGTCCCTGGCTTCCGTAGGATTACTGTAAAAAAAAAATGGTTAGGAGTTGTGCTACTGATAGATTGTATTGTGGATGATAAGCTCTACTTTGTATCATTGCCCTACTTCTATTAGCAGGTATTTTGTAATGGGGACATGCGCCAAGAGCATTCATACTACACGTACACTCATATTACGCTCACAGCATTTATACTGCTCGTACACTCATAACTAAAGATGAGCGAAGACGAACCTGAATTTGTTATGAATTTCATGAAATATTCGATTCGCAACGAATGCGAATATCGCTGCGATTCTATCATGCGAATCGCATCATTAAATTTCATTTTACAGCGCTCCAGGCTAATGAAGACCTAAAATGGCGGATCCACGTGTGAGTACATGGGGCAGGGGATTATGGGAGGGCGAGAAACAGCGGCTGGAATGAAGGTAGGCGGGATGACCCTGAATCACATGTGAGATGCAGCCTATCAGTGTTCACTGACCCCTGTGATGTCACAGCCCCTATATAATCGTCGGCCATCTTGCCTCTCTTCATTTCATCTATGCACTCAGACGGAGATGACGGGACTGCGTGTGTGTGAATAGCTCATACCACAGCGTTACACTGTAACTGCTACTCACATCAGCATTAGTGTTGAGCGGCATAGGCCATATTCGAATTCGCGAATATTCGCGAATATATGGTCGAATATTCGTCATATATTCGCGAATATTCGCATATTCGTTATCTCCTCGTTTCATTTTCGCATATGCAAAAGTTCGCGTATGCGAAAATTAGTTTATGCGAAAATTCGCATATGCGAAAATTAGCATACGCGAATTTTCGAATATGCGAATTTTCGCACGCCAGTCTCTCACAGTAGTATTACAGCCTTCTTTACACCACACAAGCTGGAAGCAGAGAGGGATGATCACTGTGATGTGTACTGTGAAGAAAAAAAAAAAAAAAAAAAAGAATATTCGTAATTACGAATATATAGCGCTATATTCGCGAAATTCGCGAATTCGCGAATATGCGATATTCGCGAATAATATTCGAATTGCGAATATTCGCGAGCAACACTAATCAGCATTAGGGAAAGGCAGGAGTGCAGAGTGCTGTGCTGTTACTCTGAGAAGGATCATTGATAGCTAAACCTCCTATTCACGTTATTGAGCATTGCAGCAGAGAGGGGCAGATAGCTGTCAGCTGCCTCATACAGATCTCCAAGCTGCCTGAACTTTCTGAAGCATCTTATCTCCTCATTGTTCAGCCCAATTGAGTTTATTTTTATTTGCTCCACAAATCTTCTGCTGCTCAGAATTGTGTGACAGAGTGCAATTTAGGGTTTAATCCCTGGATTATTTTTTTGTGGTGCTGCACTGTTGGGTCCTGCTGCTGTTCAGAAATACGTGATTGTTCAGTGGACTGTAGTGCATTTGTACCATTTTGTACCTGTTAATCTGTCAAGGGGCTGGCTACATACTGTGCAAGTCCAAACAATACTATTCACCGGCTGTTTTAAAAAAATATTTTTTCTGCATATAGTTACGCATATATAACTGCCCTCATCAGTGCATACCGCATAGGTACATGCAAGTATTGTACCATTTAGTACCTGTTAAGCTGTCAAGGTGCTCCATACCGTCAAAGACCAAACAATAGTATTCACCGGCTGGTGTTTTACAAAAATACAGATTTTTTTCTGCTAATAGGCATATTACTGACTTCATCAGTGCATTCCACATAGGTACATCCAGGTATTGTACCATTTAGTACCTGTTAATCTGTCAAGGTGCTCCATACCGTCAAAGTCCAAACAATAGTATCCACCGGCTGGTGTTTTACAAAAATGCAGAGTTTTTTCTGCTAATAGTTAGGCATATTACTGCCCTCATCAGTGCATACCGCATAGGTAAATTCAAGTATTGTACCATTCAGTACCTGTTAAGCTGTCAAGGTGCTCCATACCGTCAAAGTCCAAACAATAGTATTCACCGGCTGGTGTTTTACAAAAATACAGATTTTTTTCTGCTAATAGGCATATTACTGCCCTCATCAGTGCATACTGCATAAGAACATCCAAGTATTGTACCATTTAGTACCTGTTAAGCTGTCAAGGTGCTCCATACCGTCAAAGTCCAAACAATAGTATCCACCGGCTGGTGTTTTACAAAAATACAGAGTTTTTTCTGCTAATAGGCATATTACTGCCCTCATCAGTGCATACTGCATAAGAACATCCAAGTATTGTACCATTTAGTACCTGTTAAGCTGTCAAGGTGCTCCATACCGTCAAAGTCCAAACAATAGTATCCACCGGCTGGTGTTTTACAAAAATACAGAGTTTTTTCTGCTAATAGTTAAGCATACTACTGCCCTCATCAGTGCATACCGCATAGGTACATCCAAGTATTGTACCATTTAGTACCTGTTAAGCTGTCAAGGTGCTCCATACCGTCAAAGTCCAAACAATAGTATCCACCGGCTGGTGTTTTACAAAAATACAGAGTTTTTTCTGCTAATAGTTAGGCATATTACTGCCCTCATCAGTGCATAACGCATAGGTACATCCAAGTATTGTACCATCTAGTACCTGTTAATCTGTCAAGGGCCTACATACTGTTCAAGGACAGCCGTAAGTAATCACCTGCTGCTGTTCCAGACAAATACTGTTTAAAGAGTAGTGTAGTGTATTGTAATACCCTCATAAACGCACTAAGTATCTCAGGCAGAGAAGTGCCAGGATGTTCACAGAGGAGTGGCAGAGGCCTAAATACTTCAGGCAGAGTTGGCAGCAGACTTGGGGCAAGTGGCAGCAGGAGTTGCAGCGAGAGGCCAGAGCTCCCGTTATCAGCCAGCAGTCGTGTCTCCACCAGCAACCCATCTGCCGCCGTGGATTGGTTAACACGCTCATCCACATCATCACAAGTGACATCTGACACCCCTAGTCATCAGTCGGTGGGTTCCTCAGACACATCCCTCAGTTGGCATGGCTCGGAGCAGTCTGTGTCCTCCCATTGCCTTTGTCCTATGCTGTTCCCTCTGCTAAAGAAGTATCTTATGCTGTGGGTTCAGCTCCAATATTTACTGAGGACAATCTAATAGAGGACAGTCAGCAACCACTGGAGAGCCAAGAAGGGGAGGAGACATGCGCAGCTTGCTCCGCTAGGCGGCCAAGTAGTGATGCGGAGAGTGACGTGGGAGGCGATGTTGCAAGTGTTCAGGGTCCTGAAGCAGACACTGTTGGGGAACCTGAGGAGGACATCAGTGACGTGCACACAACTGTTGATGATGATGAAGCCGATCGCAATTGGGAGCCGGGTGCAGAAGGGGCTTCATCATCATCAGGAGAAGAGAGTTGCAGGTTGCCCTTGAGGCAGCAAGGCGGTAGCACGGTTGGCAGTCAGCGTGGTGGCAGTAGTGGAAATTCAGGATCCAAACGTGCCCGGGGGAGAACACCTGCTTCGCGGCAGCCTACCTTTCCGGGAGGTAGTGGAACAGGGGTTCCTGGAGACGGTGCCAGTAGCAGTCAATTAGTGCGGACTGCTGGTGGGGAAATCAGCTACTCGGCGGTGTGGAAGTTTTTCATAAGGCATCAAGAGGAGGTTCACGTAGTCACATGCAAGATCTGTCGGCAGAAGGTGAAGCGTGGCCAGGGTCCCAATGTCGGCACCATGGCCCTGCGTCAACACATGCTTCGCCACCATAAAGCGGCCTGGGAGAACCGTGGCTCCGATGTAGTGGTCCAGCCTGCTGCATCACCCAGTGGCCATCCGTTCCCTCCTTCATCCAGCCAAGGCTCCACCACCTCAGCTGAAGGGAGCTGTGTGTCAAACCCTCCTTCTGTCGCTCCTGCTTCTCCCGCTTTAAGTCAGCCATTCCGCCAACAATCCATCGGCGAAGCCATGTCCAAGAGACAACAGTATGCGCCCACTCATCCAACGGCGCAGAAGTTGAATGTGCTCCGGTTCAAGTTGCTGGTATTGCAGTCCCTCCCTTTTCAAGTGGTGGACTCTGCACCTTTCAGAGAATTGATGGCTTGTGCCGAGCCG
Organism: Hyla sarda; assembly: GCF_029499605.1. Taxonomy (NCBI): domain Eukaryota; kingdom Metazoa; phylum Chordata; class Amphibia; order Anura; family Hylidae; genus Hyla; species Hyla sarda. The sequence goes on along the minus strand of NC_079191.1, from coordinate 347,604,219 downwards.
AGGTGGAGAGTCCCAAGCTGTCATTTCTTTGCGAAAAAGGCAGTACCAGCCCTGCATAAGTTTGTACAAGAGAAGGTGGGCCAGTCCTTGAGCCTGTCGGTGTGTTCAAAAGTGCACGGCAGCGCCGACGTGTGGAGCTGTAACTACGGGCAGGGACAAAACTTGTCTTTTACGGCCCATTGGGTAAATGTGGTTCCTGCACAGCCACAACAGCAACTTGGACAGGTCACACCGCTTCCTCCTCCACGCTCTCGCTCCCAGGCAGTTGGTCCTGTTGCAGTGTGCGACGCCACCTCCTCATCCTCCACCATGTCCTCGGCCTTCACTGCACGTCCAAATCTCGGTGGCCCTTCATCCTACCATGCGTGTAGGGCACGGCGGTGTTAAGCTGTTCTTCACATGGTTTGCCTTGGTGAACGGAGTCACACAGGGGAGGAACTGCTAAAGTTCATTCGTAAAGAAATCCGAGTATGGCTTACTCCACGAAATCTGGAAATGGGAACCATGGTGACCGACAACGGGAAGAACATCGTGTCCGCGCTGCGACAAGGAAGTGTGAAACATGCACCCTGCATGGCACACGTGTTGAATCTGGTTGTCAAGCACTTCCTCAAGTCTTCACCCCATTTGCAAAACATCCTGAAAATGGCAAGGAAACTGTGCATGCACTTCAGCCACTCGTACACCGCCAAGCACACCTTCCTTGAGCTGCAGTGTCAGAACGGTATCCCACAACATAGTCTTATTTGTGACGTTGCCACATGTTGGAATTCCACCCTCCATATGTTGGACAGACTATACGAACAAAGAAAAGCCATCACCGATTTCTTGATGATCCAAGCAGATTGGAGTACTCCCCTGTGTAACTTTAATGTGAACCAGTGGCAGCTCATACGTGAAACCTGCCGTTTGCTGAGGCCCTTTGAGGCCCTTTGAGGAAGCCACATGCCATGTACGACGTAATTACACTCCTACATTTCCTACAACAAATGATTGAAACCATGGCTGGTCACGGCAATGGAGACGTTGCGCCTACATCTCAAGGCTACATGAGCCCTGTGGGGGCTGAACTGGAGGAGAAGGATGATGAGGGGCAGAGCGGAGCACAGTTTAGGTTGGATGAGATGGCCGGTGTTTCTAGTCTTCGGACAGGAGAGGAGGAGCAGGAGCAGCCAGAGGAGCTGGATGGTTATGAGGGAGTTGAGACAGAGGACCCAGACACACCGTGGCAGTATGCAATGGAGATGGAGGCAGGTAGTCCCTCCGAGTCACTGGCGCAAATGGCACGATGCATGCTCACTTCCTTGCGTAGTGACCCCCGAATTGTCAAAATTCGTCAGCGGGATGACTTCTGTATCTCCACCTTATTAGACCCTCGCTACCGTACTAAAATGGGGGCCTTTTTTACACCCACTGAGAGGGAGGACAAATTGACCTACTACAGAGAGATTCTACGTAGTCAGTTGGCTGATGCTTAATGGCCACATGGTCCATCCACTCACAGGTTTGACTCGGGGGGGCCCTCTGCGCTCACCTTCCACTGCCATGGCTGCTGGGGAGGGGAGGTGTGGGAGGAGCAGTACCAGCTCAATCAGCAGCAGCCTGAGTCTACAGTCGCTGATGAGTAGCTTTCTTCACCCGCATAGTGAAGCAACTCATCAGCAGCAGGTAGACATGGAGCAGCACCTGAACCAGCAGGTGGTGGCATACCTTGACATGGCCATGCCAACAACCAATGAAGATCCGCTGGACTTCTGGGCAGCCAAACTTGATTTAATGCCACAACTAGCAGAGTTTGCCCTGGAAAAGCTGTCCTGCCCGGCCAGTAGTGTGCCATCAGAGCGGGTGTTTAGTGCGGCCGGGGCCATAGTCACCCCAAGGCGAACTCGTCTGTCCAGCAAAAATGTGGAGAGACGTTTGTCAAGATGAATAAGGGATGGATCAGCCAGGATTTCCGGCCACCAATGCCAGATGCCTCAGAGTAGATTGACCATGCTGCTACACCAACATTTCCCAATTATGGTTGGTTATGAAACCCTCTTGGGTTATCAATTAGGGTTATGGAACCCTCTTTGGTACTGAGATTGCCTGCTCCTGGCTCATCCTGTGTCTTTCAGGAACTACTTGCCTCACTGATGCTTCTGGCCTTGGGCCTTTAATTTTTGGATGTTTAGCAGTAGCTAAATATATGCTTAATGCAAATGTCAACATTGATCTTTAAATGTAAGGGGTTATGAAACCCTCTTGGGTACTGCGAATGCCTGCTCCATACTCATTCTGTGTCTTTCGGGAACTACTTGCCTCCCTGATGCCTCAGGCCTTGGGCCTTCAATTTTTGGATGTTTTGCAGTAGCTAAATACATGCTTAATGCAAATTTCAACATTGATCTTTAAATGTAAGGGGTTGGTTATGAAACCCTCTTGGGTACTGCGAATGACTGCTCCTGACTCATTCTGTGTCTTTCAGGAAATAATTGCCTCCCTGATGCCTCAGGCCTTACATTTTTGGAAGTTTAGCAGTAGCTAATACATGCTTAATGCTAATTTCAACAATGATCTTTAAATTCTTGTTGCTCTGCTAGGGCCTTCTCCTACCCCGCTGGGGCCGATCCGAGGACCTCACTAAACCATCCAATCGGTAGTAGAGACATGCGGTGTGTACAAAGGGCAGGGACTTAATGAACCCGAGCTTATGACCGGCGCTTAGTTGTGATTCTTCTTTCCTCGCAAATAATTGCAATCCCTGATCCCTATCGCGAAGGGGGTTCAGCGGGTTACCTGCACCTGTCGGTGAAAGATAAACACACACTGGTCCGTTCAGTGTAGCGCGCGTGCAGCCCCGGACATCTGAGGGCATAACACACCTTTTATTGCTCGATCTCGCGAGTGATCGTGCAATGTAAGGGGTTATTAAAGGACAACTGCAGCGGAATTACACTTATCCCCTATCCACAGTATAGGGGATAAGTGTTTGATCGCGGGGGGTCCGACCGCTGGGACCCCCCTCGATCTCCCTAACGGGGTGCCGGCATTAGCGCCCATGGTGACGTAGTGTTGATGTTACGCCGAGCGCTCCGGGTCCCCGCTCCTCCCCGGAGCGCTCGCTTCACTCCCTCCGCTGCAGCGCTCCGGTCACGTCCTCTGACCCGGGGCGCTGCGATCCTGCTGCCAGCCGGGATGCGATTCGCGATGCGGGTAGCGCCCGCTCGCGATGCGCACCCCGGCTCCCCTACCTGACTCGCTCCCCGTCTGTTCTGTCCCGGCGCGCGCGGCCCCGCTCCCTAGGGCGCGCGCGCGCCGGGTCTCTGCGATTTAAAGGGCCACTGCGCCGCTGATTGGCGCAGTGGTTCCAATTAGGGTTTTCACCTGTGCACTTCCCTATATTACCTCACTTCCCTTGCACTCCCTTGCCGGATCTTGTTGCCTTAGTGCCAGTGAAAGCGTTCCTTGTGTGTTCCTTGCCTGTGTTTCCAGACCTTCTGCCGTTGCCCCTGACTACGATCCTTGCTGCCTGCCCCGACCTTCTGCTACGTCCGACCTTGCTTCTGCCTACTCCCTTGTACCGCGCCTATCTTCAGCAGCCAGAGAGGTGAGCCGTTGCTAGTGGATACGACCTGGTCACTACCGCCGCAGCAAGACCATCCCGCTTTGCGGCGGGCTCTGGTGAAAACCAGTAGTGGCTTAGAACCGGTCCACTAGCACGGTCCACGCCAATCCCTCTCTGGCACAGAGGGTCCACTACCTGCCAGCCGGCATCGTGACAGTAGATCCGGCCATGGATCCCGCTGAAGTTCCTCTGCCAGTTGTCGCTGACCTCACCACGGTGGTCGCCCAGCAGTCACAACAGATAGCGCAACAAGGCCAACAGCTGTCTCAACTGACCGTTATGCTACAACAGTTGCTACCACAGCTTCAGCAGTCATCTCCTCCGCCAGCTCCTGCACCTCCTCCGCAGCGAGTGGCCGCTCCTGGGATACGCTTATCCTTGCCGGATAAATTTGATGGGGACTCTAAGTTTTGCCGTGGCTTTCTTTCCCAATGTTCCCTGCATCTGGAGATGATGTCGGACCTGTTTCCCACTGAAAGGTCTAAGGTGGCTTTCGTAGTCAGTCTTCTGTCCGGAAAAGCCCTGTCATGGGCCACACCGCTCTGGGACCGCAATGACCCCGTCACTGCCTCTGTACACTCCTTCTTCTCGGAAATCCGAAGTGTCTTTGAGGAACCTGCCCGAGCCTCTTCTGCTGAGACTGCCCTGTTGAACCTGGTCCAGGGTAATTCTTCCGTTGGCGAGTATGCCGTACAATTCCGTACACTTGCTTCAGAATTGTCCTGGAATAATGAGGCCCTCTGCGCGACCTTCAAAAAAGGCCTATCCAGCAACATTAAAGATGTTCTGGCCGCACGAGAAATTCCTGCTAATCTACATGAACTTATTCACCTAGCCACTCGCATTGACATGCGTTTTTCTGAAAGGCGTCAGGAACTCCGCCAAGATATGGACTCTGTTCGCACGAGGCGTTTCGTCTCCTCGGCTCCTCTCTCCTCTGGTCCCCTGCAATCTGTTCCTGTGCCTCCCGCCGTGGAGGCTATGCAGGTCGACCGGTCTCGCCTGACACCTCAAGAGAGGACACGACGCCGTATGGAGAACCTCTGCCTGTACTGTGCTAGTACCGAACACTTCCTGAGGGATTGTCCTATCCGTCCTCCCCGCCTGGAAAGACGTACGCTGACTCCGCACAAAGGTGAGACAGTCCTTGATGTCTACTCTGCTTCTCCACGTCTTACTGTGCCTGTGCGGATGTCTGCCTCTGCCTTCTCCTTCTCTACAGTGGCCTTCTTGGACTCTGGATCTGCAGGAAATTTTATTTTGGCCTCTCTCGTCAACAGGTTCAACATCCCAGTGACCAGTCTCGCCAGACCCCTCTACATCAATTGTGTAAATAATGAAAGATTGGACTGTACCATACGTTTCCGCACGGAGCCCCTTCTTATGAGCATCGGATCTCATCATGAGAGGATTGAACTTTTGGTCCTCCCCAATTGCACCTCGGAGATTCTCCTTGGACTTCCCTGGCTTCAACTTCATTCCCCAACCCTGGATTGGTCCACTGGGGAGATCAAGAGTTGGGGGTCCTCTTGTTCCAAGAACTGTCTAAAACCGGTTCCCAGTAACCCTTGCCGTAACTCTGTGGTTCCTCCAGTAACCGGTCTCCCTAAGGCCTATATGGACTTCGCGGATGTTTTCTGCAAAAAACAAGCTGAGACTCTACCTCCTCACAGGCCTTATGATTGCCCTATCGACCTCCTCCCGGGTACTACTCCACCCCGGGGCAGAATTTATCCTCTCTCTGCCCCAGAGACTCTTGCCATGTCCGAATACGTCCAGGAGAATCTAAAAAAGGGCTTTATCCGTAAATCCTCCTCTCCTGCCGGAGCCGGATTTTTCTTTGTGTCCAAAAAAGATGGCTCCCTACGTCCTTGCATTGACTACCGCGGTCTTAATAAAATCACGGTTAAGAACCGCTACCCCTTACCCCTCATCTCTGAACTCTTTGATCGCCTCCAAGGTGCCCACATCTTCACTAAATTGGACTTAAGAGGCGCCTATAACCTCATCCGCATCAGAGAGGGGGACGAGTGGAAAACGGCATTTAACACCAGAGATGGACACTTTGAGTATCTGGTCATGCCCTTTGGACTGTGCAATGCCCCTGCCGTCTTCCAAGACTTTGTCAATGAAATTTTTCGTGATCTGTTATACTCCTGTGTTGTGGTATATCTGGACGATATCCTAATTTTTTCTGCCAATCTAGAAGAACACCGCCAGCATGTCCGTATGGTTCTTCAGAGACTTCGTGACAACCAACTCTATGCCAAAATTGAGAAATGTCTGTTTGAATGCCAATCTCTTCCTTTTCTAGGATATTTGGTCTCTGGCCAGGGACTACAGATGGATCCAGACAAACTCTCTGCCGTCTTAAATTGGCCACGCCCCTCCGGACTCCGTGCTATCCAACGCTTTTTGGGGTTCGCCAATTATTACAGGCAATTTATTCCACATTTTTCTACCATTGTGGCTCCTATCGTGGCTTTAACCAAGAAAAATGCTGATCCCAAGTCCTGGCCTCCTCAAGCAGAAGACTCCTTTAAACGACTCAAGTCTGCCTTTTCTTCGGCTCCCGTGCTCTCCAGACCTGACCCTTCCAAACCCTTCCTATTGGAGGTTGATGCCTCCTCAGTAGGAGCTGGAGCTGTTCTTCTACAAAAAAATCCTTCCGGGCATGCTGTCACTTGTGGTTTTTTCTCTAGGACCTTCTCTCCAGCGGAGAGGAACTACTCCATCGGGGATCGAGAGCTTCTAGCCATTAAATTAGCACTTGAGGAATGGAGGCATCTGCTGGAGGGATCAAGATTTCCTGTTATTATCTACACCGACCACAAGAACCTCTCCTACCTCCAGTCGGCCCAACGGCTGAATCCTCGCCAGGCCCGGTGGTCTCTGTTCTTTGCCCGATTTAATTTTGAGATTCACTTTCGTCCTGCCGATAAGAACATTAGGGCCGATGCTCTCTCTCGTTCCTCGGATGCCTCAGAAGTTGATCTCCCTCCGCAACACATCATTCCACCTGACTGCCTGATCTCCACTTCTCCTGCCTCCATCAGGCAGACTCCTCCAGGAAAGACCTTTGTTTCTCCACGCCAACGCCTCGGAATCCTCAAATGGGGTCACTCCTCCCATCTCGCAGGTCATGCGGGCATCAAGAAATCTGTGCAACTCATCTCCCGCTTCTATTGGTGGCCGACTCTGGAGACGGATGTTGGGGACTTTGTGCGAGCCTGCACTATCTGTGCCCGGGATAAGACTCCTCGCCAGAAGCCCGCTGGTTTTCTTCATCCTCTGCCTGTCCCCGAACAGCCTTGGTCTCTGATTGGTATGGATTTTATTACTGATTTACCCCCTTCCCGTGGCAACACCGTTATTTGGGTGGTCGTTGATCGATTCTCCAAAATGGCACATTTCATCCCTCTTCCTGGTCTTCCTTCTGCGCCTCAGTTGGCTAAACAATTTTTTGTACACATTTTTCGTCTTCACGGGTTGCCTACGCAGATTGTCTCGGATAGAGGGGTCCAATTCGTGTCTAAATTCTGGAGGGCTCTCTGTAAACAACTCAAGATTAAATTAAATTTTTCCTCTGCATATCATCCCCAGTCCAATGGACAAGTAGAAAGAATTAACCAGATCCTGGGTGATTATTTGCGACATTTTGTTTCCTCCCGCCAGGATGACTGGGCAGATCTCCTTCCATGGGCCGAATTTTCGTATAACTTCAGGGTCTCTGAATCTTCCTCCAAATCCCCATTTTTCGTGGTGTACGGCCGTCACCCTCTTCCCCCCCTCCCTACCCCCTTGCCCTCTGGTCTGCCCGCTGTGGATGAAATTTCTCGTGACCTTTCCATTATATGGAGAGAGACCCAAAATTCTCTCTTACAGGCTTCTTCACGCATGAAGAGGTTCGCGGATAAGAAAAGAAGAGCTCCCCCCGTTTTTTCCCCTGGAGACAAGGTATGGCTCTCCGCTAAATATGTCCGCTTCCGTGTCCCTAGCTACAAGTTGGGACCACGCTATCTTGGTCCTTTCAAAATTTTGTGTCAAATTAATCCTGTCTCTTATAAACTTCTTCTTCCTCCTTCTCTTCGTATCCCTAATGCCTTTCACGTCTCTCTTCTCAAACCACTCATCCTCAACCGTTTTTCTCCCAAATCTGTTCCTCCCACTCCTGTTTCCGGCTCCTCGGACGTCTTCTCGGTCAAGGAAATTTTGGCTGCCAAAAAGGTCAGAGGGAAAAATTTTTTTTTAGTAGACTGGGAGGGTTGTGGTCCTGAAGAGAGATCCTGGGAACCTGAGGACAACATCCTTGACAAAAGTCTGCTCCTCAGGTTCTCAGGCTCCAAGAAGAGGGGGAGACCCAAGGGGGGGGGTACTGTTACGCCGAGCGCTCCGGGTCCCCGCTCCTCCCCGGAGCGCTCGCTTCACTCCCTCCGCTGCAGCGCTCCGGTCACGTCCTCTGACCCGGGGCGCTGCGATCCTGCTGCCAGCCGGGATGCGATTCGCGATGCGGGTAGCGCCCGCTCGCGATGCGCACCCCGGCTCCCCTACCTGACTCGCTCCCCGTCTGTTCTGTCCCGGCGCGCGCGGCCCCGCTCCCTAGGGCGCGCGCGCGCCGGGTCTCTGCGATTTAAAGGGCCACTGCGCCGCTGATTGGCGCAGTGGTTCCAATTAGGGTTTTCACCTGTGCACTTCCCTATATTACCTCACTTCCCTTGCACTCCCTTGCCGGATCTTGTTGCCTTAGTGCCAGTGAAAGCGTTCCTTGTGTGTTCCTTGCCTGTGTTTCCAGACCTTCTGCCGTTGCCCCTGACTACGATCCTTGCTGCCTGCCCCGACCTTCTGCTACGTCCGACCTTGCTTCTGCCTACTCCCTTGTACCGCGCCTATCTTCAGCAGCCAGAGAGGTGAGCCGTTGCTAGTGGATACGACCTGGTCACTACCGCCGCAGCAAGACCATCCCGCTTTGCGGCGGGCTCTGGTGAAAACCAGTAGTGGCTTAGAACCGGTCCACTAGCACGGTCCACGCCAATCCCTCTCTGGCACAGAGGGTCCACTACCTGCCAGCCGGCATCGTGACAGTTGACCTAGAGGTCAACGGTGATGCCCCGTCTCCTCCCCGCTTCTCCCATAGAGATGTATGGAGGAGGCATGCCGGACGCAACGTCATGCTGTTGCTGGCACGCCCCCTGCACGGGACAGCCACGGCCCCATACAGGAGATCGCCGGGGGCCCCAGCGTTCGGATCCCCCGCGATCAAACACTTATCCCCTATCTTGAGGATAGGAGACAAGTGTTTGTACAGCTGCAGATGTCCTTTAAAGCCTCTTGGGTACTGCTGATGCCTACTCCTGACTGCTCCTGTGTCTTTCAGGAACTACTTGACTTCCTGATGCTTCTGGGCTTGGGCCTTTAATTTTAGGATTTTTTAAATACACACATACATGCTTAATTTAAATTTCAACATGTATGGTGCAATGTATGGGGTTATTAAACACTCTTGGGTAGTGTTTTTTTCAAATTTTCTGATAATTATCACAGTAATAAACTTGAATTTTCCACAATAATAACCATTACACCATTGAACGATTGTTGCGTGTGATTTTTTAAGTAAAATTTTCAAAAAAAATACGCAGAGGGATGAACTCTGCTTCTTTATTTCATAAAAAATTATTTTATGGAAGAATGTCTTTTGGTGGTCCACCGTCCTGCATTATCGAGTCTTCTGGACTCTTGGATATGCGCTTGTTCTTAAACAAAGGTACAAAAACCAAAAATGGCCGGTCAGGGCTATGGAGACGTTGCGCCTACATCTTACGGCCACATGAGCCCTGTGGGTGCTTGTGAGATTAGGTCCTTTGTACCCACACGGCGGGGTCAGGGACACAAATTTTGATTTAAATTTCAAATTAAAAAAATCACACTTTTCAATGGTCTCCTCATGCTGCAGCCAACTCCAGGCTGCGTCATTCTGGTAATATATAGAGAGCACTCGCTGTCCTAAATTTTCGTAAAAATTTTTCATAAAAACTGTTTGTCTTTTTTATTAGGGATTGTGAAGCTTTGGTGCGTTCTCTTGCATCAGCCAACTCCAGCCTGTGTCATTCAGGCAATATATGGTTTACTGATGGCGCTGCTGGGCCTGGGTCTGGGAATTTCAAAATTTCTCATAGGTAGCACCCGCTATCCATAAGTCTTCTTCATAAATTTCTACAATTGTTGTGTTTTTTGGAGGGATTGTGAAGCCCTAGTGTGTACTCATGCATCAGCCAATTCCAGGGTGTGTCATTCATGCAACATATAGGTAGCACCCGCTGTCCTAAATATTCTTAAAATTATTTTAAAAATGGTTATTTTTTCTTTGGGATTCTGAAGCCCCTGTGTGTACTCAATGCTGCTTCCTGCTACACTCTGTCAGCCCGTTGGTCCTGCGACAGTGTGCTACTCCGCCTCCAGATCCTCGACTGTGTCTTAAGCCTCCACTGCCCGGACAAGTCTCAGTGGCCCTTCAGCATACCATGTGTGCAGGTCACGGCGGTGTCACGCTGTTCTTCACATGGTTTGCCTTGGCGAAAAGTCTTGGAAACAATGGCCGGTCAGGGCGATGGAGACGTTTCGCCTAAATCTCACGGCCACATGAGCCCTGTGGGGGCTTGTTGGATTTGGTCCTTCGTACCCACACGCTGGGGTCCGGGACACGCAAAAGTTGTTTTAAATTTCAAATCAAAAAATGATGGCGCTGCTGGGCCTGGGTGTGGGAATTTCAAATTTTCTCATGGGTAGCACCCGCTATCCAAAATCTTTTTCAAAAATTTCTAAAATTGTGGTGTTTTTTGGGGGGGATTGTGAAGCCCTGGTGTGAACTTGTGCATCAGCCAACTCCAGGCTGTGTCATTCAGGCAATATATGAGTTACTGATGCCGCTGTAGGGCCTGGGTCTGGTAATTTCAAATTTTCTCATAGGTAGCACCCGCTATCCAAAACTTTTTAAAAAATTTCGAAAATTGTGGTGTTTTTTGGGGGGGATTGTGATGTTAGAACCGTTATCCAAAATCTTCGGTTTAAATTTCTTAATTCATCTTTTAATCTTAGGGATTGTGAAGGCCTAGTATCTACTCATGCTGCTGGCAACTCCGGGCTGTGCCATTCATCCACTATATGGTCTCCTCATGCTGCCAACACCTCCATGCTGTGTCATTCAGCCACTATATGGTCTCCTCATGCTGACAACATGTCCATGCTGTGTCATTCAGCCACTAAATGGTGTCCTCATGCTGCCAACACCTCCACACTGTGCCATTCAGCCACTATATGGTGTCCTCATACTGCCAACACCTCCATTCTGTGTCATTCAGCCACTATATGGTGTCCTCATGCTTCAGCCTCATCCAAGCTGTGTCATTCAGCCACTATATGGTGTCCTCATGCTGCCAACACCTCCACGCTGTGCCATTCAGCCACTATATGGTGTCCTCATGCTTCAGCTTCATCCAAGCTGTGTCATTCAGCCACTATATGGTGTCCTCATGTTGCCAACACCTCCACACTGTGCCATTCAGCCACTATATGGTGTCCTCATGCTGCCAACACCTCCACACTGTGCCATTCAGGCACTATATGGTGTCCTCATGCTCCCAACACCTCCATTCTGTGTCATTCAGCCACTATATGGTGTCCTCATGCTTCAGCTTCATCCAAGCTGTGTCATTCAGCCACTATATGGTGTCCTCATGCTGCCAACACCTCCACACTCTGCCATTCAGCCACTATATGGTGTCCTCATGCTGCCAACACCTCCACGCTGTGCCATTCAGCCACTAAATGGTCTCCTCATGCTGCCAACACCTCCATTCTGTGTCATTCAGCCACTATATGGTGTCCTCATGCTGCCAACACCTCCACGCTGTGCCATTCAGCCACTATATGGTCTCCTCATGCTGCCAACACCTCCACGCTGTGTCATTCAGCCACTATATGGTGTCCTCATGCTTCAGCTTCATCCAAGCTGTGTTATTCAGACACTATATGATGTCCTCATGCTGCCAACACCTCCACACTGTGCCATTCAGCCACTATATGGTGTCCTCATGCTGCCAACACCTCCACACTGTGGCATTCAGCCACTATATGGTGTCCTCATGCTGCCAACACCTCCATTCTGTGTCATTCAGCCACTATATGGTGTCCTCATGCTTCAGTCTCATCCAAGCTGTGTCATTCAGCCACTATATGATGTCCTCATGCTGCCGACACCTCCACGCTGTGCCATTCAGCCACTATATGGTCTCCTCATGCTGCCAACACCTCCACGCTGTGTCATTCAGCCACTATATGGTGTCCTCATGCTTCAGCTTCATCCAAGCTGTGTCATTCAGCCACTATATGGTGTCCTCATGCTGCCGACACCTCCACGCTGTGCCATTCAGCCACTATATGGTTTCCTCATGCTGCCAACACCTCCACGCTGTGCCATTCAGCCACTAAATGGTCTCCTCATGCTGCCAACACCTCCACGCTGTGCCATTCAGCCACTATATGGTGTCCTTATGCTGCCAACACCTTAACGCTGTGCCATTCAGCCACTAAATGGTCTCCTCAAGCTGCCAACACCTCCACGCTATGTTATTCAGTCACTATTTGGTCTCCTGACACTGATGCCACCACCAGGCTCTGTCATTGTGCTGCTGTGTGGCAGTGATTCTAAAAGCGATGCCGGTAATCTGCATGTTATTCTGAATAACAGTATAATTTCACTAACCCAGCACACTCCATATGCGTTTTAGAACACAGCAAAGTGTTCTATACCCCTATAGAGGCTGTATGTAGGCTAGAAATAGCCTTTTTTAATATAGATTCGGCGCGAAAAAATTTGGATTGAAACAAACTTTTTCGGAAAAATCGGCGAATCGCTCATCTCTAATTCAGGCAATATATGGTTTACTGATGCCGCTGTGGGGCCTGGGTCTGGGGATTTTAAATTTTCTCATAGGTAGTGTTACGCCGAGCGCTCCGGGTCCCTGCTCCTCCCTGGAGCGCTCACAGCGTTCCCCTCTCTGCAGCGCCCCGGTCAGACACGCTGACCGGGAGTGCTGCACTGACACTGCCGGCGGGGATGCGATTCGCATAGCGGGACACGCCCGCTCGCGAATCGCATCCCAAGTTACTCACCTATCCCGTTCCCGCCAGCTCTCTAATTAGCTTCCACCTGCTCCACGTCCATATAACCTCACTTCCCCTTCCCTGCTTTGCCGGATCTTGTTGCCCTTGTGCCTAGTGAAAGCGTTTACTGTGTTTGCCATACCAGTGTTCCAGACCTCTTGCTATCACCATTGACTACGAACCTTGCCGCCTGCCCTGACCTTCTGCTACGTCTGACCTCGCCTCTGTCTAGTCCATCTGTCCTACGCCTTCTCAGCAGTCAGCGAGGTTGAGCCGTTGCCGGTGGATACGACCTGGTTGCTACCACCGCAGCAAGTCAATCCCGCTTTGCGGCGGGCTCTGGTGAATACCAGTAGCAACCTAGAACCGGTCCACAGGTACGGTCCACGCCAATCCCTCGCTGACACAGAGGATCCACATCCAGCCTGCTGAATCGTAACAGTAGATCCGGCCATGGATCCTGCTGAGGTCCCGCTGCCAGTTGTCGCTGACCTTACCACGGTGGTCGCCCAGCAGTCTCAACAGATAGAGCAACTAGGACAACAGTTCCTTCAACAAGGACAGCAGCTGTCGCAGTTGACCGCCACGCTACAGCAACTTCTGCCACAGCTACAGCAGCAACCATCTCCTCCGCCAGCTCCTGCACCTCCTCCGCAGCGAGTGGCCGCTCCTAACCTCCGTTTGTCCCTGCCGGACAAATATGATGGGGACTCTGCCGTGGTTTCCTGTCTCAATGTTCCTTACATTTGGAGATGTTGTCGGATCAATTTCCCACAGAACGGTCAAAGGTGGCTTTCGTGGTTAGTCTCCTGTCTGGCAAGGCCTTGTCATGGGCCACACCGCTCTGGGACCGCAACGATCCTGTCACTGCCACTGTTCAGTCCTTCTTCGCTGAGGTTTGTAGTGTCTTCGAGGAACCAGCCCGAGCCTCTTCTGCCGAAACAGCCTTGCTGAACCTGGTCCACGGAAATTATTCTGTAGGCGAATACGCCATCCAATTTCGTACCCTCGCCTCTGAATTATCTTGGAACAACGAGGCCCTCTACGCGACCTTTAAAAAAGGCCTATCCAGTAACATCAAGGATGTGCTGGCTGCACGAGAAATTCCTGCCAACCTGCATGAACTTATCCATTTGGCCACCCGCATTGACATGTGTTTTTCTGAAAGACACCAGGAGCTCCGCCAGGAAAAAGACCTTGATCTCTGGGCACCTCTCTCCCAATATCCTTTGCAATCTACCCCTGTGCCTCCCGCCGAGGAGGCTATGCAAGTGGATCGGTCTCGCCTGACCCATGAAGAGAGGACTCGCCGCAGAGATAAAAATTTATGTCTGTACTGCGCTAGTACCAAACATTTCCTAGTGTATTGCCCTATTCGTCCTCCACGTCTGGGAAACGCACGCACGCACCCAGCTCACGTGGGAGTGGCATCTCTTGGTCTGAAGTCTGCTTCTCCACGTCTCACTGTGCCCGTGCGGATTTCTCCATCTGCCAACTCCTCCTTCTCAGCTGTGGCCTTCTTGGACTCTGGTTCTGCGGGAAATTTTATTTTGGCCTCTTTCGTTAATAAGTTCAACATGCCTGTGACCCGTCTCGTCAAGCCGCTCTACATTTCCTCGGTCAAGGGAGTAAAATTGGACTGCACTGTGCGTTACCGCACAGAACCCCTGCTCATGAGCATTGGACTGCATCACGAAAAAATTAAATTTTTTGTTCTGCCCAACTGCACCTCTGAAGTCCTCCTCGGTCTGCCATGGCTCCAATGCCATTCTCCTACCCTTGACTGGACCACCGGGATTTCAAGAGCTGGGGTGCTTCTTGCCACAAAAAATGCCTCACATCTGCTCCCAGTCCCGTCAGTCAAACCTCAGTGTTTCCTCCTATACCAGGTCTCCCCAAGGCCTATCAGGACTATGCCGAGGTTTTTTGAAAAAAACGAGCAGAGATTTTGCCTCCTCATAGCCCCCGTCCTGGTAACACTCTGCCCCGTGGCAAGCTTCACCCTCTGCCCCCCCCCCCCCCCCATTCCCACTTCTTCTGGACTGCCTGCCATTGATGAGTTTACCCAGGACTTCTCTGTCTTCCAGAAAGAAACTCTAGAGTCGCTCCCAATGTCATCGTCCCATGTGAAGCGACAAGCGGACAAAAAGAGGGGGAGACCTAAGGGGGGGGTACTGTTACGCCGAGCGCTCTGGGTCCCTGCTCCTCCCCGGAGCGCTTGCGGCATTCCCCTCTCTGCAGCACCCGGTCAGACGCGCTGACCGGGAGCGCTGCACTGACACTGCCGGCGGGGATGCGATTCACATAGCGGGACGCGCCCGCTCGCGAATCGCATCCCAAGTTACTCACCTGTCCCGGTCCCCGGCCGTCACGTCCTGGCGCGCGCGCGCGGCTCCTTAGGGCGCGCGCGCCAGCTCTCTAAGATTTAAAGGGCCATTGTACCAATGATTGGTGCCTGGCCCAATCAGTCTAATTAGCTTCCACCTGCTCCACGTCCATATAACCTCACTTCCCCTTCCCTGCTTTGCCGGATCTTGTTGCCCTTGTGCCTAGTGAAAGCGTTTACTGTGTTTGCCATACCAGTGTTCCAGACCTCTTGCTATCACCATTGACTACGAACCTTGTCGCCTGCCCTGACCTTCTGCTACGTCTGACCTCGCCTCTGTCTAGTCCTTCTGTCCTACGCCTTCTCAGCAGTCAGCGAGGTTGAGCCGTTGCTGGTGGATACGACCTGGTTGCTACCGCTGCAGCTAGTCCATCCCGCTTTGCGGCGGGCTCTGGTGAATACCAGTAGCAACCTAGAACCGGTCCACCGGTACGGTCCACGCCAATCCCTCGCTGACACAGAGGATCCACATCCAGCCTGCTGAATCGTAACAGGTAGCACCCGCCATCCAAAATCTTTTTCAAAAATTTCTAAAATTGTTGTGTTTTTTGGGGGGGATTGTGACGCCCTGCTCTGTACTCGTGTATCAGCCAACTCCAGGCTGTGTCATTCAGCCAATATATGGTTTACTGATGCCGCTGTGGGGACTGGGTCTGGGAATTTCACATTTTCTCATAGGCAGCACCCGCTATCCAAAAGTCTTCGTAAATTTCTACAATTGTTGTGTTTTTTGGGGGGGGGATTGTGAAGCCCTGGTGTGTACTCATGCATCAGCCAACTTCAGGCTGTGTCATTCAGACAATATATGGTTTAATGATGGCGCTGCTCGGCCTGGGTCTGGGAATTTCACATTTTCTCATAGGTAGCACCCCCTATCCAAAATCTTCTTCAAATATTTCAAAAATGATTGTTTTTTCTTAGGGATTGTGAAGCCCTGGTGTGTACTAATGCTGCTTCCTGCTACACTTTGTCAGCCCATTGGTCCTTTGACAGTGTGCGACTACGCCTCCACCTACTCCACTGTGTCCTAAGCCTCCACTGCCCGGACAAGTTTCAGTGGCCCTTCAGCATACCATGCAGGGCACGCTGTTCTTCACATGGTTTGCCTTGGCAAAAAGTCTTGGAAACAATGGCCGGTCAGGGCAATGGAGATGTTGCGCCTACATCTCACGGCCACATGAGCCCTGTGGGGGCTTGTTGGATTTGGTCCTTCGTACCCACACATTGGGGTCCGGGACACTCAAAGTTTGATTTAAATTTCAAATCAAAAAATGATGGCGCTGCTGGGCCTGGGTGTGGGAATTTCAAATTTTCTCATAGGTAGCACCCGCTATCCAAAATCTTTTTAAAAAATTTCTAAAATTGTTGTGTTTTTTGGGGGGGGATTGTGAAGCCCTGCTGTGTACTCGTGCATCAGCCAACTACAGGCTGTGTCATTCAGGCAATATATGGTTTACTGATGCCGCTGCTGGGCCTGGGTCTGGGAATTTAAAATTTTCTCTTAGATAGCAACTGCTATCCAAAATCTTCTTCATAAATTTCTAAAATTGTGGTGTTTTTTGGGGGGATTGTGAAGCCCTGGTGTGTACTCATGCATCAGCCAATTCCAGGCTGTGTCATTCAGGCAATATACGGTTTACTGATGCCGCTGTGGGGCCTGGGTCTGGGAATTTCAAATTTTCCCATAGGTAGCAAACCAAAATCTTTGGTTTAAATTTCTTAATTCATCTTTTAATCTTAGGGATTGTGAAGGCCTAGTGCCTACTCATGCTGCTGGCAACTCCAGGCTGTGCCATTCATCCACTATATGGTCTCCTCATGCTGCCAACACCTCAACACTGTGTCATTCAGCCACTATATGGTGTCCTCCTGCTTCAACCTAATCCAAGCTGTGTCATTCAGCCACTATATGGTGTTCTCATGCTGCCAACACCTTCACGCTGTGCCATTCAGCCACTATATGGTCTCCTCATGCTGCCAACACCTCCATGCTGTGTCATTCAGTCACTATATGGTCTCCTGACACTGAAGCCACCACCAGGCTCTGTCATTGTGCTGCTGTGCGGCAGTGATTCTAAAAGCGATGCCGGTAATCTGCATGTTATTCTGAATAACAATATTATTTCACTACCCCAGCACACTCCATATGCGTTTTAGAACACAGCAAAGTGTTCTATACCCCTATATACCCCTATGTTCTATACCCCTGTTCTGTATGTAGGCTAGAAATAGCCTTTTTTAATATAGATTCGCCGCAAAAAAAATTGTATCGAAATGAACTTTTTCGGAAAATTCGGCGAATCGACCGAATCAAATTTTTCAAAAGTTCGCTCATCTCTAGTTATAACATCAAGTCCATGTTTATGTGGGATGTTAGAATATAGAGCAGACACATCCAGGGTAGCCCATTGGTAACCAGTTTTCCAGTTGAGGGGTTTGAGTAGTTCGATGAGGGTGGGTGTGTCCTTAAGATATGATGGGAGTTTTGTGACATATTTTTGTAACTGGATATCTATATAGTTTGATAGATTGCTGGTGATAGAGTTGATTCCCGAGATGATGGGACGACCAGGGGGGTTAACAGGGTCTTTGTGGATTTTTGGTAAGTGATAAAATATTGGCATCCTAGGGTTTCGGATTTTCAGACGTACTGTCCTATGGGAGGCTCTGCCTTTTTTTTTTCTTTATAGTACTATACACACACACACATAACAGGGACTACAACTCCCAGCATTCCCTGGTTGGGAAACACTAGCATACACACACATAACAGGGACTACAACTCCCAGCATGTGCCCCCCCCCCCCCTTCTCACATAGAAATCATCCCCAGTCAGAGATTTATTCCCCAGTCCCTGCAGTGTATGAATCCCCAGCCCGTGTACTTTGTTATCCTGTTCAGTAAACACAGACAGAGCTCAGGCAGGGAAGATGAGGAGCACTACTCTGGCTTCTTTCTCCCCATGCAGACCTGCGTCCTCCGAGGGGAGGGGAGATGCGGGAGCCGTGCTCCTCCTCTCTCCCCCTGCTCTGGCTTTTTTCTCCCCGTAAAGACCTGCGTCCTCCCGAGCTCGGGGAGATGAGGGAGAGGGTGTGTACTCTCTCCCCATGGAGACCTGGGTCCTCCCGAGCTAAGGGAGGGGAGATGAGGGAGGGGGCGTGTACCTCTTCTCTCCCCTTTCTCTGCCCTCCCCCAGCTCTAGCTTCGGGAGGGCTGAGGGAGGAACGGATGCAAGTTTTCACAGGGGTGCAAAATTCCACCTCACACCAGCCTGTTACACTGTGAGCTGTGTTGGCCGCCTGGCGCCCCTGTTGCTATGGCGCCCTGTGCGGCCACACAGCTCGTACACCCCAAAGGCCGGCCCTGCTTGGACATTATCTTAGCCTTAAAACCACTCTCTTGAATACATTCCTAGCAGTGTTACATAGGGCTTTAGCGCTCATAGGCAATGTTATATATGTGTTTTGAGGCTTATTTCATTGCCGGTTTGCTGAGAACTAGTTTGACGCAAAACGAAAATTTTCCAAAAGTTCTGCAAGCCTGACAAACCAAATTTTTCCATTCTCTGGTGAGAACTTTAATATTATATTGGCTGCACACCTTTGGGGGAGAGTTATCAAAATCTGCAGAGGAAAAGTTGACCAATTGCCCATATCAACCAATCCGATTTCTTCTATTATTTTTCAGAGGTCTTTTTAAAAGTTTAAATAAGCTATCTAATTGGATGTTATGGGCAACTGTTCAGCTTTTCCTCTGCACAGGTTTTGATAAATCTTCCCCTTGAATGCAATACATAATATTGCAGCAAATGTAGCACAAAACATATTTACACAATGGACATATTCTTAACTGGTGCACATCACATGGGTGTCACAGCATGCTACATATCCATGTTTTATTACCTCTATAAATGCTGTAGAACAACGGATCACTACCTGGGGTACCCTGTACAATCTAAATCTATCAAACATCAGGTTCATTTCAAGTACCAAATGCTTTCTGTCTACAATGATCCCCAGTAAGCAGATAATCTAAATAGAGTCTGATACCTCAGTATTACCGCCATGTTTGCATGCAACAAATAAGGTAATGAGCCTTTTGCGTGCTAGCATGGTTTTAGCAAGTAGAAGTGAACAGAGAATACTTGTCACATGTCCAACAAAATATGAATTAAGAGAACTGTCACCTCCTGTTAGGCAGGTTAGTCATAGCCTGAGCCAAAATCCCTTTTTAAGAATTTTAATTAGCAATAAGTAGAATAAAATCCCTAATCTTCTCAAAGTTTACATGTGCTACTGTTTGGGATTTACTCTTTAGCCTAGTTAGTTCAGGCTCCCCTCCAAAGCAAGAATTAGCCATCCAATGCAATGTTATCTACAAACCTTGCAGTCATACCCATAATCCTATCAACAAACTCCTTGGGAATATTAAGAACACATTTATACTGAATATGGGAATTGCTCCAAATTATATTTGACTACTGTAAAAAAAAAAATATATATATATATATATATATATATATATATATATATATATATATATATTTATATCTTCCGTATCTATCTATTTATCCACTGGCTGTCCATATTTCCTATATAAACTTGGGAGTTTTTCTATGATTTGAGTTCTACTGTAGTGTTTTCTTTCTTTGTCTAAGGGATATTTTCATGAAGCCAAAATGTTCAGCTATTCTACAATGTTTTGTGCCACTTCTGTGGATTATGTATTTACTACAAAGTAAATTTAAAAAAAAAAAAGGAAACTGACCATCCGGACCATTAAAAAAATGTTAATTTGTTTTTTAACTGAATTGCATTGAATTCAGTGGAAAAACACCTGACAATTTACATGTAGGTTAATTTCATTATACTAGCTGTAAAATAAGTGTATGATAACTGTTTTGGGTCATTTTATGAAATATTGCTGATTTTATTTCTAAAAATGTTGTACAATAGTGCCACCTGCTGTTAGATTTTTATTTGATTTTGATTAAGCTTGATAAGTTTCTTTACTTGAAATATATTTCTGACTTGCTTTCTGTCCATATAGCATACTATTATCATTAAAGGGGTATTCCGGTCCTGAGGCATCTTATCCCCTCTCCAAAGGATAGGGGAAAAGATGTCTCACCGTGGGGGTCTCGCCGCTGGGGACCCCCGCAATCTTGTATTCACCACCGACCTGTTTGAGCTGCACGCCACGGTGCCAGCTCACAAACAGCCGGGTGGCGACCACGGGGCCGGAGTATCGTGACATCACGACTCCGCCCCCATGTGACATCACACCTGCTCCCGCTGTGCAAGTCTATGGGAGGGGGCGTGACGACCGATCGTATTGCTGTTACATGTCTGGAGAGGTGTTATGCACCGAGCCCAACCATATCTGGTAAGCGGCCACCTTACCATTTACTATTTTTGTCCCTGCGGGTTTCACTAGATGTACACTGCCTGTTTTTTTTTTTTTTGCATAAGCTTCAAATTGTGGTATTGTGGAAAGAGGGTGTAACAAGAGTAACTAAAAGCCTCCAAATCCCTTCCCACATGACTGAACACTCCCAGGGCTCAATTCCTACAGGAACACAAGGGAACTGAGTTCCTGCACTTTTCCCACAGCAGTAACGCTGTTCCAATTAGCAGGACCAGGACTTGACCCCTGAACACGCTGCAAGCACTGTTTAAAGTTCTTCCTCAGCTCTATGTGGGACTTTTCCAGCTCATTCAGTACATGTAGCAAAAGACAAATGCTACAATAATTTAAAAAAATAATTTTAAATGTTTTATTTCGTAAAACATGATTTCATAATATATATATATATATATATATATATATATATATATATATATATATATGTTTTTTTTTTTTTTTTGCAATAGCGTCCAGTGTCCACAATAATAGGTTTGATCCTTACAGGCTTAAGCATCTTCATAGGTCCTGTACTTTGCTTTTTTCAATTCTTTTCAACTAGGAAAAAGTGTTCAAATGTTTCACCTTCTCTGTGAATCAATTTCATGTTCTTCATTTTGCCAATGTCAATATCATCAAGTTCCCAGTTATCCAGTTTCAATGACGATAAACATGGCAGCACCTCCACTACAGAGCACAGAGTCTGTAAAACATCACCAATTGGATTGAAGGTTCCCTCCGTGCTCAGATCAAAATGCTTTAAGTTCTTAAAGTTTCGAAGGGCTTGAATTAGACAGATCCAGCCATCACCACTTATAAAATTATATGATAGGTCCAAAAATTCAAGCTGTCCAAAATTGTTTGTAAAATGAGCAGCTGTTAGAAAAAAGAAGAAATAATTTTTTATATAAATATACATTTTATAGCACGTTGGAGCTGCAGCTTTCTGTATCATACTGTTATGTACTGTAGCTGGAACCTGATTTAAATGGGCACTGTCAGATTCAAACAAATGTATATGTTGTTACTGATTAAACTTAAAGACCTTTTGTAATATGGTTGTTTAAAGTTTTTTGAATATTTAATAAAGAAAATGGCTCCTGAAAATCCCACCAGTAGGGGTCCCCGTACCTACTGGGAAACTAACAAGTCCTGCAGCAGCATCAGTGCTTGTCCTTGAGTCATGGACAAGAGATGAGTCATGGACAAGGCTGCATGAGCAGACAACCAATTACCTCCCATCACCACAAGGAGGGACACACCCCCTTCTCCTAAGAGGATTTCTAACACTGTGTGCTGATGAAAAGAGGGATTTTTATGAAAAATATAGGTGACAAAGGCATAAAAATTAGAGGTACATGGGCAGAATAAGGTCCTGAGTAACATACGACATATATTTTTTTGTGTGTGATCTGACAGGTACTCTTTAAAGAAGTTTCCCATAGTCAAAACTCATCATCTATACACAGCTTACTGTAGGTAATAAGTGTGTGATCAGGACAGGGGTTATCTCACTAACAGGTGTCAAAAATATTTAGCTGCAACAAGGTTGCAAAGGGATTATCCAGGTATTAAAAATGGCCTATTTTCAGGATAAGCCATGAATTTTATATTGGTGGAGGTCTGACTCCCAGTTTGAACCAATGCAGCCTCTTTTAATAAAGGGGTACTCTAATGGAAAACTATTTTTACAAAATCCACTGGTAATTTGTAAATTACTTCAATTTTAAAAATCTTAATCCTCCCAGTACTTATCAGTTTCTGTATGCTCCACAGGAAGTTGTATTTCTTTCTGGAATTCTTTTCAGTCTGACCACAGTGCTCTCTGCTGCCACCTCTGTCCATGTCATGAGCTGTCCAGAGTACATACAAATCCCCATAGCAAACCTCTCCTGCTCTGGACAGTTCCTGATACGGACAGAGGTGTCAGCAGAGAGCACTATGGTCAGACTGAATAAGAAATCCAGAAAGAAAAGAACTTCCTCTGTAGTATACAACAGCTGATAAGTACTGGAAGGATTAACATTTTTAAATAGAAGTCATTTTCAAATCTGTATAACTTTCTTGCACCAGTTTCTTTTTTTTTTCAAAAATTTTTTTACACCAGAGTACCCCTTTAAAGGTACTTCACTGGGGAAAAAAATGCTTAAATCAACTGGTGCGAGAAAGTTAAACAGATTTGCAAATTACCTCTATTTAAAAATCGTAATCCTTCCAGTACTTCTCAGCTGCTGTATGCTCCACAGGAAGTTATTTTCTTTTTGAATTTCCTTTCTGTCTGACCACAGTGCTCTCTGCTGACACTTCTGTCCATTCTAGGAACTGTCCAGAGCAGGATATGTTTGCTATGGGGATTTGCTCCTACTCTGGACAGTTCCTAAAATGGACAGAGGTGTCAGCAGAGAGCACTGTGGTCAGGGAGAAAAGAAATTCAAAAAGAAAAGAACTTCCTGTGGAGCATATAGCAGCTGATAAGTACTGGAAGGATTAAGATTTTTAAATGGAAGTAATTTTCAAATCTGTATAACTTTCTCGTAGTTTTTTTTTTTTATTGTTTGACACCGGAGTACCCCTTTAAATCCATGTTTTAAGAATCAGACCCCTCAGTTATCTAGTATTTATAGCTGAGGATGGTTCATCAATTTTTAGTGCCCTCTTAACCCCTTTAAACCTACAGATAAATAGCATTTTACATTTGCGTGTATAGTCATAAGTCAACATATTTTTATTAATGGAGACATGCCTGTTAAACAATATAACATTATACTCACCTAACTTAATCACATCATCATCTGTCATGTTCCACCTCCTAAAGGAAAGCTTGGACAGTTTTGAAAGTCCTTTAAGGTGATCCATCAGAGTATCCAGTCCACACTTAACATTTATGCCTCCAGGTAGTAAAAGGGTTGTGAGTGACGGCAGACGAGTCAATGTTTGACCTGGAAGATGAATTTAGTAGTTTAGCATTTTTGTTTCACCTCAAAACAGCAAAACATACACTGTAGATACTTGCCAAACACTTCCATTGATAGGTTCCCTTCATCTTCCAGAATGTTATCAGACAGGTCAAGAATTTCAAGGTTTGTGAATTTTTCTAGAATCTGTGCTGTAGAAATATATAACAATATCTACTGAATACATTAAACATACCCAGGGCCATAGATAAAATATCATAAATCCTGGTGCAAAAGTTAAGCTTCATTCAATGGGATCAATGGTAACCCAGCATGGCCTGTACAAAATCTGGTATCAACACCCCCCAATCAGATATTCATGGCCTATCCTGAGGATAGACCATCAATATTTTTTCTTACAAAAACCCATTTAACCCCTTCCCTACCCAGAACCTATGTTTACATCTTATCATGTGGTATGTTCAGGTGAATGGACTATGCACACGTCCTGCCTATCTCCTGCAGTGTGGGGCGTGACCCAGGAGATTAGCAGCCAGACCCGGTTGTCAAACACAGCCAGGATCCCAGTACTGACCACGGTATCTATAGGATTTAGAGGGGACCCCCACCACCACCACCACCCCCTGACAAATTCTCCAAGCCTATGCAGGGATGCTCAAATGTAAACCTGTGCCTAGTCTAATGAAATACAATATATCAGTAAAAGCTCCAATACTTGCATGCATAAATTATTACAGCAAAATGAAGAATGAAGCGGCACTCCAAAGGATTCAATCCAAAAAGTGGTGTTTTATTCACCCATCAGTGCAAGATGCAATGTTTCGATCCACAATCAGGATCTTTTTCATGCATTGTGAATCAGTGTATACAACAATCAGTGCATAGTGAATCAGTGTATACAACATATGTGTCAGGATCCGGACTGGTATGCAGCGAGGACACTGGAGGTGGATCCTCTGTGTCAGTGAGGTGATGGCATGGGCCATACCAGGGAAACGGAATCTAAGGGGTTACTGGTTTTCCCCAGAGCCTGCCGCAAAGCGGGATGGACTTGCAGCGGCAGGTAACCCCCAGGTCGTTCCACCCGATAGCGATTCAACCTCACTGACAGCTGAGACAGGCGCGGTACACAGGGACAAGGCAAGAGAAAGGTCGGACGTAGCAGAAGGTCAGGCCAGGCAGCAAGAGTCGTAGTCAGGGGCAACAGCAGAAGGTCTGGGTACACAGGCTTGGGAACACACTAAAACGTTTTCTCAGGGCACTAAGGCAACAAGATCCGGCAGGGACAGGAAGGGGAAGTGGGTTTTTATAACCCTGGAAGTGATTGACACTGATTGGGCCAGGCACCAATTAGTGGTGCACTGGCCCTTTAAATCTCAGAGAGTCGGCATGCGCGCGCCCTAGATAGCGGGGCCGGGCGTGACGGGACGTGACAGCCGGGGAACGGGACAGGTGAGTGGATTGGGATGCGACCCACGGGCGGGCGCGTCCTGCTACGCGGATCGCATCCCCGCCAGCAGAGACAGTGCAGCGCTCCCGGTCAGCGGGTCTGACCGGGGCACTGCAGAGAGGAGAACACCGCGAGCGGTCCGGGGAGGAGCAGGGACCCGGAGCGCTCGGCGTAACAATATGCACTTAACACATGTGGGTATGTTGTATACACTGATTCACTATGCATGGTAGCAATGATGACATCATATCATTAGGGGGTGTGTCCACCCATATAAACAATTACTTTCAAACATCCAAAATAATGCAGAACATACAGTCCAATAAGTTCCATATTCATACCCACATGTGTAAAGTGCATATTCATCACAGATCAGGATACATATATCACTCTGAACACATGATCACTTCATTCACGGGTGACTCCACTTACCCCCGTTGTTCATACGTCATCATCTGGAAACATGCGGCTAGTGTTTGTAAACAAACCTTCTGCGCAGCTACAGAAGTCGCTTTGCATCAGTGAGCGGCTGCAGTCCTGCACCCGCATAGGGTATAAAACGCTAGTCACATGGCAATGATCACTTGAATCTGTCATCATTAACGAATGTTCCCCCTGTCACCTCCGGTACACCTTAGGAACAAGGGAAAATACTATATATGAAAGGCAATCAGGACTTTATTGAATGAAAAGGAAAACATTATGTCCCTATTTGCATTAGGACTACACCGAATTCAGTACATCAGGTCGGCAACAGACATAAAGAAAGGTACTGAATTTCAAGAATAAAAATTTTAACCGATCTACACAGTGGTAACATTCAAGAAAATACCTTCTTGAATGTAACCACCGTGTAGATCAGATAAAATTTACCATTATTGATCATGTATCAGTCTTGAAAAAAGGAGGCGACAGGAGTAAAGTGTTGAAACAGAAAGAATGAATGTGGATTGACTACACTAAAACTGGCCGGTTTAAATATAGATTTTTCTTTAAAACCTATCTCTTTGAATAGTCCCATTAACCCAACGGGTACCGTACACCAGATGTGCTACCATTGTACCTCTCAATATTGGGAGTTGTATATGTATTTTTGTCATTTCTATGGTTTATACACAATAACACATTTATCACTTACACTTTCTTTTTTCTGTACTCGTTACAGATCCTTCCTGAGAGGACCACTCCACATGCCCCCCACTGCATCGAACAGAGAATTTTTTCTTGAAATTCAGTACCTTTCTTTATGTCTGTTGCCGACCTGATGTACTGAATTCGGTGTAGTCCTAATGCAATTGTGGACATTATGTTTTCCTTTTCATTCAATAAAGTCCTGATTGCCTTTCATATAAAGTATTTTCATTTGTTCCTAAGGTGTACCGGAGGTGACAGGGGGAACATTCGTTAATCATGACAGATTCAGTGGAAGGTGGTGTACCTTTCACTTTATTGTCACTAGAATAAGAAGTTGAGGAAACGAGGGTGTAGGTCGTGGTTGGTGGCTGGCCGTCCATGAACACATCTCATACCTCTGATGATGGATGATGATGTAGGTTATGGAGGGTTATGTATCCCCCATGGACACATGTACTTCCCTTTTTATAGGGAAATACACCCAGGGCTGATACCTATGGATGCAGTCTCAAATAAATAGCATATGTTCCCTTTTGACCTCCTACCATGTCACTAGATAATAATAATAATATATACCCTGTTGGCATGGCCATTGGTACTTTATTGAAAATGATTTAGTGTTACAAATGAAAGTTCACACATTAATTGCCATATTGTTCTGTTTCTTCAGTATAATCTTCCTTTATTGTTTCATTATACTTACTTTTTAGGACTGTCATTCAGCGATTCAGGTCTGTAACTGTTTACATGACTTTTGTTTTGGTCACATGGTCAAACACATGACCGTGATCACGTGATGGTGGTCATGTGATCATTGCCATGCGACTAGCGTCTTGTACGATATGCGGGCGCAGGACGGCAGCTGCTCACTGATGCGAAGCGACTTCCGTTGCTGCGCAGAAGGTTTGTTTACAAACACTAGCCGCATGTTTCCGAATGATGACGTATGAACAACGGGAGTAAGTGGAGTCGCCCGTGAATGAAGTGATCATGTGTTCAGAGGGATATATGTATCCTGATCTGTGATGAATATGCACTTTACACATGTGGGTATGAATATGGAACTTATTGGACTGTATGTTCTGAATTATTTTGGATGTTTGAAAGTAATTGTTTATATGGGTGGACAACCCCCCTAATGATATGATGTCATCATTGCTACCATGTATATGTATGTTGTATACACTGATTCACTATGCTTGAAAAAGATCCTGATTGTGCATCGAAACCTTGCATCTTGCATTGATGGGTGAATAAAACACCACTTTTTGGATTGAATCCTTTGGAGTGCCGCTTCATTCTTCATCTTGCTGTTTGGAACTTGGGACCTGGAGTCGAGTCTCCTGGAGCTGAGCACCCATTTGGGACTACAAGTCCTTCACAGTGCCTTACCTCTCTTGTTTGCTGTCATAAATAAATACATATGTTATACCCAAAATTCCCACAGAACAGAGTAAATAATGCTATAAACCTTAAAAAATATATATTGTAACTAAAAAATAGACAGAGAGATGTAAATGTGGGCAGACAAAAGTATGCGCTCTCACCGCACCATGGACAATCTAAAAAATCACAACTCACAGCAAAGGCCACAAATGAAAGAAACAGTGTCCAACAGTGAGGGGTCAATCAAAAACTGAAAGGAGATATCAAAGGCTCATTACTTGGAAAAGCACTCTTCCACTGGCTCTTTTACCCACCACCAACGTGTATATCCCTACATTGTTTCGCTTCCTTGTTCATTAGAAAGTGAACTAAGCAGCAGAATCCCACTGAGATTTATGGGAGGCTGTTGCAAGCGAAATCCATGCTGAATTTCCACATGGAAATTCTATGCGAAGCTCCATAGTGTGAATGGGACCTTAAAAGGGTACTCCGCTGCTCAGCATTTGGAACAAACTGTTCCGAGCGCCGGAGCCAGCACCAGGAGCACGTGATGTCATAGCCCCGCTCCCTCACTGCAAGTCTATGGGAGGGAGGCGTCACTCCCCCTCCCATAGACTTGCATTGAAGGGGTGGGGTGTGACGTCATGAGAGGGCGTGGTTATGCCATCACGAGCTCCCGGCGCTGACTCTAGCGTTCAGAACAGTTTGTTCCTTGTTCCAAACGCTGAGCATTGGAGTACCTCTTTAAAGGTATGCTTCCTGAGGTAAAAAAAATATGACATGCAATACATTGTAAAAATTCTGAGGGTAAAATTTCTGATTTCTGTGGTGTATTTTGACCCTTTGGACAATGTTTTTAATAGATGCCGCGGACTCAGATCAGACCCATTCAATGTGGCTAACTGACACCCTGCATGTCTGATGCACATATCTGGGGGGGAAATACTAAAAATAATTCACATGTCACTTATTCCGAAAGTATTGAAAATGCACGCTCAAAAAATTGTGCCACAATTCACGGAATGAACTATGGTGTGTTATTTCCTTGAAAACAATAGACATGCATTGCACACGTATTGCAACATGTATTTTGGTGCATAATAAATGCCAAATTATGTGCCAAACGCCTCTGTGTGTACCCAGCTTTATAACAATTGGAAAGAAAATGTTTCTGATACTTACAAAGAATAATGAATGTTGTTGAAGTCAAACAGCAGTTAATAAGATGAAGTTCCGTTATGTTGTCACAGTTTGAAATAGATTTTACTACATGTTCCATGGAGCTTCCAATGTTAGGTAGAACTGACAATTTCAACATTTTTAGCTTCTTTAAATGTGAAATGCTCCTTGCTGCAAATCAGGTTAGAAAAGTAAGGTATTAAAATATTGGTTCAATATTTTTCCCTGCCAGACTAAGTCTCTGACTCACTAGATGTTGCGGTCAGCATTTTAACCTTTTAAGGATGCTGGGCGTATGCATACGCCCTGCATCCCGAGTCCTTAAGGACGTGGGGCATATGCCCGTGGGAATTCCGGTCCCCGACGCTAGCCGGATGGGGACCGGATCGGGATGCCTGCTGAAATCATTCAGCAGGCATCCCAGCACATCGCCCAGGGGGATCCTGATACCCCCCCCCCCCATGTCAGCGATCGCAGAAAATCGCATGTCAATTCAGACATGCGATTTTCTGCTATTCCAGGCTGATCGGGTCTCTGGTGACCCGATCACCAGGAAAATAGAGATGATCGGAGCTGTCAGTGACAGCCCTGATCATCCTGAGGGATAGGAGCGAGGTTGTAGTGCTGTGATCTCCTCCTATCCCCTGCCATTGGTCAGAACTGATTCTGACCAATGGCAGGGCAGGACAATGGGTTGCCATGGCAACCCCCATTCTGCCCACCCCAGGATGTCGAGGGGAACATGGGGAGAAGATGCAGGCTGGTACCTGGAGGAGAAGATGCCTGGGGACACCCGATCGTCGCTGGAGACTGCTGGATCCTGGCTCAGGTAGGGAAACTATGGTGGGGGGGGGGGAATGAAAGTGAAAGTAAAGTGATCTTTACTGTGGCAACCACTAGGAAGGCCAAACTGCAACTCCCAGCATGCCCAGACAGCCAAAGGCTGTCTGGGTATGCTGTGAGTTGTAGTTTTGCAACATCTGGAGGGTCACAGTTTGGAGACCACTGTTACAGTGGTGCCCAAATGGTAGCCCTCCAGATGTTGCCAAACTACAACTCTCAGCTTGCCTAGACTGCCCAGGCATGCTGGGAATTGTAGTTCTGTAACATCTGTCCCTTCAGATTTTGCAATTTTCATGACATTTTTGAAAACTGCTGCTCTACTTTGAAGCCCTCTAATTTTTCCAAAAAGAAAAAATATGTCCATTTTATGATGCCAACATAAATTCGACATGTTGTATTTGTGAATAAAAATTAAAATGTATCTGGAATATCCATTTTCCTTACAAGTAGAGAGCTTCAAAGTTAGAAAAATGCAAAATTTTCTAAATTTTCATGAAATTTGGGGATTTTTCACCAAAAAAGGATGCAAGTAACGCCGAAAATTTACCCCCAAAATAAAGTAGAATACGTCACGAAAAAAAAAAATCTGAATCAGAATATTCGGTAAAAACGTTTTGGAGTTATTAATTTGTAAAGCGACGGTGGTCAGAATTGCGAAAAAGGGCTCAGTCCTTAAAGTGAAAAAGGGCAGCGTCCTTAAGGGGTTAAATACCCAGCAACAGAGATCGCTCTGTGACTGCTTTGGTTGGTGGCTGTCTGCTGCGATCACCGAGAATACAGGAGGCCTGGCTACTGAGCCCTCTTCATGCACCCTTAACGGCAGAATGTATGTGTGTAATAAGGTTTAAGGGGTTCCCCAGTCTTTAAAAAAAATGATGGTGTGGTAGCCCTTGGGGGGTGTTGGTAGTGGGGGTATTGTTTCGGTAAATGAGGGGTTAATGTTAACCCTATAGTTCGAGACGCCAGGCTGAGGGCTAGTATGCTGAGGTAATTCTCCGGCCTATCGCCGCCCTTCCCAGTAACGATAGGTGCATGTAAGAAATGACTGAAGATCCACAAAGTAGTTGAACTTTAACTTGAAGAACTTTACTTAGATGCTTGCAGTACATCAATGAACAATAACAGTCTCAGGCAAACAGTCTCTATATATCTCAATGACTGACAATTGTTGCGGACATTGAATGAAATTAAAGTCTCTGAATTTAGGGTAATTATTGCAGATCTGTCCGGATTTAGGGGATATATAAGGTCCGGTGATCCTGCAGAGTGCTTAGGGATTGATACACTCACGATCCTGATTATATCAGCCGTTGCCGCAAGGCTCAGGCCTAACTCACTGTGATAGACAGCTGCGCAGATCCTGCTCGTTTGACAGCCCGGGAACAAGAGAGAGGCATACTGCTTGGCTGCCCAGGAACAAGAGAGCGAACAATGGCCGCCACTCCCTTATATGGGCTGGGGCGGGGCGAATCTGATTGGGCCGAACATCTGTCATTCACTGTTACACAGTGCGATGGGATTGACTACGTCACAGGGAACTCCTAAGGTCCTTAAGCAGGAATACCACAGAGTTCATCTGACCACGTGACCCGAAGGTCCTGCTACGCTATAGACAGGTAATTAAATATTTATATACATTGATATAATATTTACATGCTTCCTAAATAAACTGTTAGCGCAATAACTATCTGGATGAGAGGTGACCAGGGGTGAACTAGACAATGGGGACCCCGACAGCCTAGGGACTCTGGCTAAGGGGACCCACACACGCAGGTACCGGATAGGATACGGTACCGGGATACCACAATGGCCTATCTTCAGATCAGTTGTTTGAATGAGGTATTGCACTTGTGAAAGCGTTGCTGCCTCCAAGATGTTTGGCTGGCCCAACAAAAAATTTTGTGACAAACAATATAGCAGTGGTTCTCAACCTTTTTTGCCTGAGTACCCCTTGACAGCCCATTCCCAAAAAATTGTACCCCCATATTAGAGACATTTTGTAATGATTATAATATAATTCATATGCTTTACTTTCCTCTATAACAGGGCCCCTGTTCCTCTCCCTATATCCCCATCTCCCTGATTTACAGGTGACGTCTTCTCTAACTGGAGTCGTTTACTTTTCTTTTCTTCACTATCTGGCCCATACAAGAGAACCAGCCAAAACAAACATTGTAAGCTTCTTTCTGCAATACAATACCCACCTATTTACAAACTCCCCATGTTTATTGTCACACACAGTAATAGTACCCGCTTTGCATCCCCATAAAGTTGTAAGGTCTCCTCTGTGCCCCCAAATATAGCTGTAGGAACCCAAACTGCCTCCATCTATAGTTGTAGGCCACCATACTGTCCCACTTTGGTGCTCCACTGCTCCTCTGGTCTGGGGACCTATTGCTATGGCTCAGAGCAGTAGGTCCCCGGTCTGCAGGGGCATTGGAGTAACAAAGCTGATGGTAGTTACTGCCCACAGCAGCCCAGTACCCACGCTTCCCCTTTGCTGTCCTCCTGCTCTGCTTCTCTGTGCAGTGACATCAGCCTACCATTTCTTTCAAAGTGGTCCAGACCAGTAACCAGTGGCTGTGGCTGCCATTACTGATTTTTTTCAAGTACCCCCTGGAGAATTGCTAAGGACCCCTGGGAGTACTTGTATCCCAGGTTGAGAACCACTGCAATATAGGTTAAAGACAAGGTTATTTTCACCGATTAGCGCAGACTTTGTTAACACCTATCAGCAAAGTAACTTACGATTTTGCAGCCATCACGTTTCAAATTTTTCTTTATTTTTCAACTTTATTTCCTAAATTTGTTGCATTGGCAAGTTAAGCTATGTTCACAAGCCAGAATTTCCACATGGATTTCCACATGTAATTCCGCGTTTCAGTTCTGCATAAATTTATAGCCAACACTCTTCAAAGGGATTCTGCAGTCCCATTCACACTGCAGAATTTCCGCATCGGTCTTTCCTCAGCTAAAATTCCCCATTTTGCACTCCGCAAAAATATGTCAGGTCTTATATTTTTGCGGAATTCGGCTGCGGAATCCATTGAAGTCAATGGGCCTTGAAATGCAGCACAAAATGTGGAATTGGTGCGGAATTTACATCTGCAAATCTACACAATTTGGTGCAGATTTGCTGCCACAGATTTTGTTCACAGATTCAGAAACAGTGTGGGTTTCCGCTATGAAAAATCTGCAACGTATAGTCCATGTAAAGCCTTGCCTTACAACAACCTATGTTTCACTCTCCCTTTGGAGATAGATGTTGAGAATATATATGATACCTACAGTATTAAAGGATGTTCCAGAATTGTTATTTTGTGGGGAATACAACTAAAGATTTATGAACATTTTTACAATTTATAGTAAGCACTCACCGAGGAGTTCACCTTCTCTTTCATGTACGTTAATGTTGTGCAAAATTAACTTCTCGATTTCAAAAAGCTTGCACAGCCCATCTAATAAGATTTCTAGAATCGAAAATGTCATATTGTTACATATAATCACACATGCAAACTGAATTTAGTTCATCAGTTGATATTTAAGCTTCTGTGCAAATGTTCCTAGTTTTGCTTTGGTTGTAGATTTATAAATGAAAGAGATTGAACAATCATCACATGATATAATACAGTGGTCCCTCAACATACGATGGTAATCCGTTCCAAATTGTTGAAACCATCGTATGTTGAGGGATCCGTACAATGTAAAGTATAGGACAGTGGTCTACAACCTCTGGACCTCCAGATGTTGCAAAACTACAACACCCAGCATGCCCGGACAGCCAACGGCTGTCCGGGCATGCTGGAAGCTGTAGTTTTGCAACATCTGGAGGTCCGCAGGTTGAAGACCACTGGTATTGGAGGTTATACTCACGTGTCCCCGCCGCTCCGGACCGTCACCGCTCGTCACCGCTGCCCTGGATGTCACCCTCCATCGCTGTCGCCGCGTCCCTGGGGTGTCCCCGACGCTCCGGCAAGGCCTCTGCTTCCCCAGGATCCTCGGTCTCCATCGCCGCCATCACGTCGCTACGCACGCCGCTCCCATTGGATGACGTGTGCAGCGACGTGATGACGACAATGAAGAGCACCAACGATGCAGGGGATCCCGAAGAGGCCGCGCCGGAGCCCCGAGGACAGGTAAGTGATCGTCAGCGGACCACAGGGCACCGTAAACGGCTATCCGGTGGTAGCTGAAGCAGTCTGCGCTTCCGGATAGCCGTTTATGCGATGGCCCCGACATACAAAATCATTGTATGTTGATGCTGCCTTCAACATGCGATGGCCTCTGAGAGGCCATCGTCTGTTGAAATGATCGTATGTCGGTGCCATCGTAGGTCGGGGGTCACTGTATCTATATAACATACATAACGATAATTAACCAGTACAAATGTAGAAGACCTAATAAAACCTTTCACTAGCTAGACAATCCTGGAGCCATTAAACTTGTTTTGGTGGGCATGAATAGTAAATTCTCTCGTCATTACCAAGCTATGAAGATGCATGCTCTTCCAGGGTAACAAGCTAGAAATGAAAATCACATGCTTGTTATTGTAACACCCCACGTGTGTGGACCGACTGTGCCACAAGAAGGGGATAAATGACACTTAAGATAGCGTTAGATGCAGCAGAGCTGAACAGGTGAATATTAGCTTAGCAGTTGCTATATGAATAGCTAGCCAAGATGGCTACATGTGCAGGCAGGATCAGGAACACAGGTACAGAAAACAGACAGGATCAGGAACTCAGGTTCAAAAGACAGGGTTCAGGGACCTTAGCAATTCAGAATAACACAACCAGAATGCAATTTTGCTGAGGCCTGGAACAGCAGGTGTGGCAGACTTATATATTCAGAGCCTGTCTGGGATTGGAGGAGAATCCATTAGGGATTGCACACTGGCTGTATAAAACTCAGCCAGTGCTTGTACGCGGCCCCTAGTGGAAAGAGCAGAAACCTCAGCAAGAGACACACCAGACAAGGAAATACAGCAGACACATGGCACAGAGAATGCCACCGACGCTGGTAAGAACCAGTACACATGGTACTCTAGTGGTTGCCAACCTGCAGCGTTACAGTTACTTCACTATTGCTTGCTGGTGGTTTGAAAACTTGCTTTGTGTATGGGGCCTTAAAGGGGTACTCCAGTGATTTTTAAATCAACTGGAGCCAGAAAGTTAAACAGAGTTGTAAATTACTTCTATTACAAAATTCTAAATCAGCTGCTAGTTCTTTTCTTTTTTCTTTTTTTTTTCTTTCCTTTCTGTCTGACCACAGTGCTCTCTGCTGACACCTCTGTCCATTTTAGGAGACTGTCCAGAGCAGGAGAGGTTTTCTATGGGGATTTGCCTTTACTATGGAGAGTTCCTAAAATGGACAGATGTGTCAGCAGAGAGCACTGTGGTCGGAAAGAAAGGAAATTCAAAAAGAAAATAACTTCCTGTGAAGAATATAGCAGCTGATAAGTACTGGAAGGATTAAGATTTTTAAATAGAACTAATTTACAAATCTGTTTAACTTTCTGCCATCATTTGATAATAAAAAAAAAAAAAAATTTTCCAGTGGAGTACCCCTTTAAAGGACAACTGTAGTGGTCAAAAATCCCTGCCCAAATGTTCCCCAAACAAAAGTTATACAATTCAGTCAATTAGTTCTATTTACCTATATGCAGCCGTTTCTGAGATATTAGAGTTGCCAGCATAGCCCAGTAGTCCTGCGTCCGTCCCCTATTCATTACATTGCAGCCGCCATCTTGGGGACGGAGATCTCTTCCTCCCAGCAGTGTTTGTGCTCCCCCTAGCCTCTGTCAGGTCCTCCCTGCTTATGCATATGCATGAGCGGGTGCTTTCTGAGGCAGCCATAGGCTCATCCTCAGAAACGCCCCTATCTGTAAGATTGAAGCAGGGGGAGAATGAGGACGTCCACAGCTCCTCCCCCCTCCCCTGCTCTGTCTACATAGGACCTCACTTATCACCGGGAGGATTCAAGTTTTCATGGGGGAAACACAGAGCAAACCACAGAGCAGGGAGGGGAGGACGTGTGTGTGGAGGAGACATATTACACTGCACAGGCTGGTGGTGTATAGACTACAGGGAATAAATATCATACTGGAGATGATTCTGTGTGTGAGAGGGGGGGAGGGGGACTACTGAATGACACATGCTGGGAGTTGTAGTCCCTGTTATGTGTGTGTGTATGCCAGTGTTTCAATGCTGGGAGTAGTAGTTTTGCAACATCTGGAGGCACCCTGGTTGGGAAACACTGGTGTATGAACTACAACTCCCAGGAGACTACAGAGATACAATATAGGTGTTGGTGAACTACAACTCCCAGGAGACTACAGAGATACAATAGAGGTGTTGGTGAACTACAACCCCCAGGAAACTACAGAGATACAATATAGGTCTTGGTGACATACAACTCCCAGGAGACTACAGAGATACAATAGAGGTGTTGGTGAACTACAACTCCCAGGAGACTCCTGATACAATAGAGGTGTTGGTGAACTACAACACCCAGGAGACTACAGAGATACAATAGAGGTGTTGGTGAACTACAACACCCAGGAGACTACAGAGATACAATAGAGGTGTTGGTGAACTACAACACCCAGGAGACTACAGAGATACAATAGAGGTGTTGGTGAACTACAACTCCCAGGAGACTACAGAGATACAATAGAGGTGTTGGTGAACTACAACACCCAGGAGACTACAGAGATACAATAGAGGTGTTGGTGAACTACAACACCCAGGAGACTACAGAGATACAATAGAGGTGTTGGTGAACTACAACTCCCAGGAGACTACAGAGATACAGTAGAGGTGTTGGTGAACTACAACTCCCAGCCAGGAGACTACAGAGATACAATAGAGGTGTTGGTGAACTACAACTCCCAGGAGACTACAGAGATACAGTAGAGGTGTTGGTGAACTACAACTCCTTTATACACTCAAACAGCAGAAAGCTGTCACTGCATGCTTGGATGTATAGTCTTACAACAGCTGGAGTCACCTCTGCAACTCCAAGCATGCACATACAGCAGAAAGCTGACAGGGCATGCTGGGATTTGTAGTTTTGCAACAGCTGGAGGCACCACTGGAATTCCCAGCATGCCCGAACAGCATATAAAATAACTGGGCATGCTTGGAGTTGTAGTTGTGAAAAAGATGGAGGGACCAATATCAGGACAGTTTTATAGACAAACAATTATGTTTTTTTTTTACCATTTTTCCTTTCACTATCCACTCTCCAGTGCCCACACTACAGTGAGCACGGAGGCAGCTGCTTCATCACTGGACAGGAGCAGCATGGGGAGGGGGAGATGAGCAGAAGGGGAGGGTGTATGCATAATTTGCTCGGGGGGATAGAACGGGGGGAGGGCAGCAGCTTACAGGAAGTAAGCACAAGGCATGATGGGAGATGTAGTTTTTCTTTCACTTGTCCTCAGTAATTCATGTGCTGATAACGGGAGAACGACTGGGCCAATTTTGATGGGGGAGACATCGTTGGAAAGGTCTTTCAAAGACCTATTAAATGAGGTAAAAAAAAGTTTTTTTGCCCAGCACTGCAGATGTCCTTTAAGGCAGATCTGTCAGCAGAAAAACAGTGGTGTAAATCAGCCCATGGCTAGATCTGATAGTCATCAGGATTTCAGGCATACCTTTTCTATGTCCATAGTTAATTCAAGTGCCAAGATATAAGCCTTTTTGGTAATATGTTAATGAGGTGATCCCCAGCAGGGTAAAAGCCCAGGTAAATCCATTCCCCCGGACATGGACCACACTTACCTGGGCCCCTGCTGAGCAGCGGTCACTCCCTGAACTTTTGAGCCTCAATTACATATTAACAAAGACTTAAACCCCTGTTTCCCTGCTGACAAGTCCACTTTAAAGCAGGGCTTCACAATATGTCCATTAGATTGGTTATGAGTTGGCTATGCACAATGAGAAGACATAAAAATTTTAATTGACTTAGGCTACACTTTTGTGTACCTTAATATAAATAAAATGTATACAGGCAAAAAAATTGCAGTCACAATAATAAATTGGCTAATTAAACCTCATGGTAAAATTTACATTGGAATACCTTTTTGACATGGTAGAACACCCTTTAGTGATTATATCTACTGGGATGTCTACCTCTTAAATATTTACCTTGTGGATGTTCTTTATCCATGTTGGAGATACTCAATGTTTTCATATTTGTCATTTTAACAATCTGAGCCTCATCTTCAGTGCTGAGTGGGGTGTTATTAATTATCAGTTCTCTCATTCTTTTGCAATTGTCCACAACACGTGTGAGATTCCCAGTAATCCCTGGACTAGAGTTGATTTTCAGCCTCAGATTTTCAGCGCAGCAGCATATTTTTCCGAGAAACTTTATATCAGCTTTATCCAAACGGTAAAATTTCTTTATTGTGACCTCCAATGTTTGCAAAACTTGATTCCAATCATAAAATAAGTTGACAACGTTTTTAGAAATGTGCATCTGTGGTGTAACTAGATCTTCAGGGTGTCCACTATTTCCACCTTCTGCCAGTGTGTTACTTTTTTGGCCAAAAAGGTCTAATTTGACCAAATGTAAAACACTAAGACATCCCGGTAGATGCTCAAAAAACTCAACATGATGAGAACCTACATTATGCATGCTAAGGTGCAATATTTTACCGGAAAAGATGGATTTAAACTCTACATTCATCTCCTTCTTGGTTGCACTTTCATGGAACAGGTTGATTCCAAACTCTACAAAGTCAGAGCTGGTTTCATTCATTTCTTCTTTGTACAAATTCCCAATATGATGAATAATTTTCTGAGTTGCAGTTTTGGATGACCCACATGTGTATAATAGCAGGTTCTTGTACCTGTTGGTAACATCATGAATGGTTTTTAATTTCCTGAGGTAATAGTCTCCTTTCTCTACGTTGGCCGTCTCGTCTGACGATAATAGTTGAGACAGTCTTCTTCCAGCTGTGTACTCCTGGAAGGATGTATGAAAAAATCTATAACCAGGTTGTTGTCTCTGAGCCGCATATTTATTTAGCAGTCCTATTTTAAGTAAGATGTCCTCTATGATATTGGATAAGTGCTCTTTTCGGAATTCGTATTTGTGGTCAAAAATCCCATTGAGAGCTAAGTCTCCGCACCAGTGGATATTCTCTTCTACGGTATTCTTCTCTACATTTTTTATTTTGTTGCGGCCTCTGTCAATCATTAAATTATATAATGTACAAAACAAAGCAGTTTGAGTGTTCATTTGAAAATCAGAGTCCCCCATTCTAAGGGCACACGCTATGACCAAAAACAAAGGGGTTTTTACCAGATTTTTCATGAATTCAGATGCATTCAACTGTCCCAGCAAAATGGCAGCTTCATTTTCCTCCAAGACATTTGTAATCAAGTTTTGGGCACTTGCAAGTGTGAAGTCACTCATTTCAACAATAAGAGCACCATACCGTCTCACTTCTCCTAGTGACTCCGTCCTCGTACTTACAATAACTGTGTTGTTGAATTTGTGGTTTTGCTTAATAAGATTGTCTATTTCTCTGCAACTCTCAAAACTGAATTCGTCATAACCATCCAGTAAAAACAGTACCTTTCCTTCAAGTTGATGAATTTTTTGCAAAAAAGTTTCTTTGTTCCAACTATACGTTACTGGAAAAAGCTGGTCACAAATAGTTTCATAAAGACCTTTACTTGTTCCACGTAAAGTGATAAAGAAAACAAGTTTATAACCTTGTAAAGGTTGGCACTGTTCGGATGCCCAAAGGACAGCAATTCTTTTAAGCATTGTAGTTTTACCCTTGCCAGCTTCTCCTTCAATAATACATGGACTTTTGAGTTTCCACAACATGTCATCAAGCTTAATTTTCTCTTTCCTTCGATTGTATATGTCTTTTTTCCATAGTAAAGGATCTGTAAAAGTTGTTTCCAGATTAAAAATGATGTCGATGCCGGTTTCTTCACCCAATGGATAAAAATTTTGAAAACATGGATACTGATAGAACCGTTTTAAGAACTTTTCCAAGTCATCAATCTCCGATTCCATCATTTTTGGTATAACATCTAAAAAGTAGGTAATAAATATTTAGGTTGAAATTAATGATAATAATATTTCTTGTTTAAAGTCTTTGGGGGGGAATATTCAGAATTGACTTTGCCTTTTTTGTGTAGATTGACCAAAAAGTGGCTCAGTACACATTTTCAAAAACAAATTTGCCTAGTTTGCACCATGTATGATGGTTTTCTTTTTCAAAGGGGTGTGGTTTTAAATTGCACCAAATTTTCTAATAAAAAAAAATAGACTTTAACTACACCACCTCAGAGGTGGTGTAGACTGAGCATACATTGTAAACTGTGCCAGATTTTTAAAACAGTCTGAATAGCTTTAAAAAATCTTGCACAATCTTAGTAAAGCTTAGTTTTTGAATATGGCCCCCTTTATCATTGTGCATTTGTCTATGCATGTAATAACCACTGCTATATAATTTAGAAAAATGTTAATATTATGTTAATTATAGGGCAAAAATTTATTTTTACCATAGGCTTTAATCAAAGCGATATTCAAAGATTTTTTTCTTCAGCCTTCGAGCCCTTAATGCAAAGTTATAATACTGTGTATTATGCTTCTATTACATCTTTGCACTACTATGTACTATTTTCAAGCACAGGACCCACAATCTGTTTATTCTACTGTTATCTCTGACCTTTCCCAGCATTACATGCGGCCAGAGACAATATGTCATAAGTCACTTGGTCTCCAGGGGTGCGTGGTTATGTTGCAGTGGGTGAGTGGATAGCAGGGTGGAAGCAATATACTGAAGTAATGCTATTGACCCACACACTACAGCATAGCCACGCCCTCTTAAAATCATGTGACATATGACTGAAAATGTGAATGGAAAATAAAATATGGAGCCAGAAAGTTAAATAGATTTGTAAATTACTTCTATTAAAAAATGTATCATTCCAGTACTTATCAGCTGCTGAATACTAGAGAGGAAATTATTTTCTTTTATGAACACAGTGCTCTCTGCTGACATCACAAGCACAGTGCTCTCTGCTGACATCTCTGTCCACTTTAAGAACTGTCCAGAGTAGGAGAAAATCCCCATAGCAAACATATGCTGCTCTGGACAGTTCCTAAAATGGCCAGAGATGTCAGCAGAGAGAACTGTGGTCATGATGTCAGCAGAGAGCTCTGTGTTCCAAAAAGAAAAAAAATCCCTCTGTAGTACTCAGCAGCTAATAAGTACTGGAAGGATAAATATTTTTTAATAGAAGTAATTTACAAATCTGTTTAACTTTCTGATACCAGTTGATTTAAAGAAGAAGAAAAAAAAAAAACAGTTGATTTAAAGAAAAAAAAAAGTTTTCCACCGGAGTACTTGACAACCCTTTTAAACTAGTCATTTTTCACTAGAGTTCTGTCACACATTTTGTGCACAGTGGCACACCATAAGCCACTCCATATTTACTGAGACCATATCCCTTTTTTTAAATCCCAATATAAAAATATGTAAAAAAAAATCATAACAAAAAATTTGTAGCACAAATTATGCCATTTTGACACGAGAGTGTTTTACAAAAAGTTCACATTTTTTATGTGGTTTTTCTGCTTTTGTGTACAGCCAGACATTTTATTAAAGTCTATAAAAATATGAATTGTGTTGCGAAAAGTTTACTTTTCTGTTGCACAATAGCAACTACGCCATTTAAAAAAAGTCACAAGCAACAATATATAGGAATTCATATATTCCTTTTCATTCATAGCAAACATCTGGCTGCTGCATTTTATTCCCAAGAAAGATCCCAGATAAAACAGTGTGAATCAGACCATAAACTGAGTTACTTTCTTACCAATAGGTCTTCCTGCTTTTGTTACACGTTCCCATTTTTCTATTCTGTCAGAGAGAGCTTGTGACAAAAAAAAAAAAATTACATTTTGAAAATATAATATTACAATAAATAAACACTTCTTTAATCCCAAGCTCTGCTAGGGACATAATGTGCAGGTCATTTTTTGCATTTTTTATCCTTGAATTCAGAAAGCCAGAATGTTTTTTATTATTATTATTTTTACACTGTTGTAAAGTTGTATGGCCTTTTGTTTTATGTGGGATGCGTTGTATTTATTTAGTTATTTATTTGGGGGGGGGGGGGATATCATTTATAAATTATTTTGTATTATTGACGTTTTCCCAGCATGCTTACTCCTCTTTTTCTGCTCCCAACCCCTCCCTCACTCCGGTTCCCAACCCCACAAATTATGCATGCGCGCTTCAATCTCCCTTTACTCTGATTGCTAGCGTAACTAGCTATGTGAATATAACTTAGAGTTACTGCGGCGTAACACTAAATCATATTATTGGACGGGAGATATCACATGTCCGGTACGGTCAGGCTGCAGAGTGCGCAGGCGCGCCTCACGCATGCTGATAGGAGGATAGAGGGAGAGGAGTTTAATCAGCAGAGCGAATAGCTGCTGAGTAAACCAGGGGGTTTATGAATATTTAGATGTGGGAGTGAACGAGCAGCACTAGTGGGGGCTGGCATAACTCAGGGAGGAACAACACCATGATGACGATTCGTTCAAAAGATGGCCACGGGCGGCCGGAGAGCGTGGAACTAGTGTCATAATTGGCAAAGACAGGCTGCACTTCCGGAATCGCTATAAAACATGGATGGCTGCATGTAACGCTACTGAGGTAATTTACTAAGTTATATATCTCGGGTAAAGCTTGCTAATGGTGGGTAAAAGTTTTGATTCAGAGTACTCCTTTAAACCAAACCTGTCTGCTTTTGTCCACAACAACCAATCATAACTTAGATTTCATATGCTAAATGGGCACTGTCAGAATCAAACACTTTCAATATTTTGTGCATCTTTGCAAAACATTACCCTTTCTAATTATCTTCAAAAAGTATCCTCTTTTTATAGAAATAATGGCTTATAAAAAAAAGAAAATTATACTAGGTGTCCCAATTAGTGTTGAGCGGCATAGGCCATATTCGAATTCGCGAATATTCGCGAATATATGGACGAATATTCGTCATATTCGCGAGTATTCGCATATTCGTAATAGTTTTATTTTCGCATATGCGAATATTCGCGCATGCGAAAATTAACATATGCGAAAATTTGTATATACAAAAATTAACATACGCGAAAGTTCGCATATGCGAAAATTAGCATATGCAGATTTTCGTATATGCGAAACTTCGCACACCAGTCTCACACAGTAGTATTAGAGCCTTCTTACACCACATAAACTGGAAGCAGAGAGGGATGATCACTGTGATGTGTACTGTGAAAAAAAAAAAAATATATAAAAAAAAATAAAAAAACGAATATTCGTAATTACGAATATATAGCGCTATATTCGCGAATATTCGCGAATTCGCGAATATGCGATATTCGCGAATAAAATTCGAATTGCGAATATTCGCGAGCAACACTTGTCCCAATACCACCCAGAGCATAACCCAGCCCAGCTGTAGCACAGGCTAGGACAAAGTCCAGGAAGTAAGTAACTCCTCTGTGATCACTCCTGTCCTATCAGTTTGCAGTCTGAAAACAGAGAGGAAGGGAATGCAGAGCAGCCTGTAGTGATTGGATAAAGAAATATATGGTAGCTAACTGAGGGAGGAAGTAAATGCATGGTGAGTGAGGGCGGGCTCAGTGCTTGTCTCGCACATGCCCCCTTCCAGAGCAGAGGATGTCAGAATGAGTGAGCAACAGAACAGAGGGATTTGTGAGCCAAACACAGAAGCTAGACACATAAAAAGACATGTAAAACATCTGCATGACCTAGTAAATTACATATAAATATATAATTTTTTTTATAATAAGACAGGTACACTTTAACAAGTTCTAGTAAAATGAAAGCTGAGCTGTGATTGGTTGATATGGGCAAAACCAGACAGTTTTGGTTTCAGCCAGATTAATAAATCTGGGCTATTAGGTTTCACTTTTGTTTCTCTTGCTGCTTATGTCCATTTAAAATAACATATTACTCTTATTCTTTGGATCTGTACATACAATGTTTATATTGTTTTTCTTTTTGGCAATTTAGCATAAAAAGTCCTGTCAAAATCGTGTGAGTTCCCTTGGCAGATTATTTTCCACTAATGTACTGAACACCATGTGCACCAGTTGTCTCCAACCTTCAGCTTTCCGTCTCTTGGGAAATTCCCAGCATGCTCTAACAATGAGAGATCCACAGGTTGCAGATCACTATATACTGTATGTGCACTATATTAGTGTTGTCAAGAATTAACCATGTTCTTTTTGCTATGACTGGCATATGCGGATCTTATGGAAAAACAAACAGTTCTCTGTCAGCTGTACCAGATTTATGACGGGGCGTGTGACTCTCAATAAGTCCACCGCATCTAAGGCTGCCTGTGTAGCAGCCTTTAAAATCCAGGCCAGATCTGTTAAGAGGCGAAAATTATAGTACATGCACGGAGAAAGAATTCACATCTGCACTCACTTTATTTCATCATCATCATCATGTAAAGGAAAGTCGGCCTGGTCTGATCGGTAAAAGGAGCGCAACAGCCGGAGCTGTGTGGGTGGGTGGCAAACAGCTGGTTTCGCGGCAAAAACCGCTTCCTCTGGCCTCTGGCCAGAGGAAGCGGTTTTTGCCGCGAAACCAGATCTTTGCAACCACCCGCACAGCTCCGGCTGTTGCGCTCCTTTTCCCGATCTTGCCAGAGGAAGCGGTTTTTAACGCAAAACAAGCTGTTTGCAACCCACCCGCACAGCTCCGGCTGTTGCGCTCCTTTTCCCGATCTGGCCAGAGGAAGCGTTTTTTGCCGCAAAACAAGCTGTTTGCAACCCACCCGCACAGCTCCGGCTGTTGCGCTCCTTTTCCCGATCTGGCCAGAGGAAGCGGTTTTTGCCTCAAATCCAGCTGTTTGCCACCCACCCACACAGCTCCGGCTGTTGTGCACCTTTTCCTGATCTGGCCAGAGGAAGCGTTTTTTGCCGCGAAACCAGCTGTTTGTCACCCACCCACACAGCTCTTGCTGTTGGGCTCCTTTTCC
The DNA here is from genome assembly GCF_029499605.1 of Hyla sarda. Classification (NCBI taxonomy): domain Eukaryota; kingdom Metazoa; phylum Chordata; class Amphibia; order Anura; family Hylidae; genus Hyla; species Hyla sarda. The sequence continues at coordinate 347,559,713 of NC_079191.1, read as the reverse complement.
GATGTGGCCAGAGGAAGCGTTTTTTGCCGCAAAACCAGCTGTTTGCCACCCACCCACACAGCTCCGACTGTTGCGCTCCTTTTCCCGGTCCCACCAGGCCGGCTTTCCTTTACATGATGATGATGAAATAAAGTGAAGTTGTACCCAGGTGAGTGCAGATGTGAATTCTTTCTCCGTGCATATATTACAGATGTCTCCATTTCTTCTGCATCTTGCACCCCTGCTCTCCGGATGTTACTATTCCCCGCTCAGGACATCCCCCTTATATTTTGCATGACCTGATCTTTAGTAGTGCCGTCTCATCTTGTCTTCTACCATCTGTAAATTATAGCACGTTTGCCACACCTAGGAGGCCAAACCTCCTTTGCATGAAGCCTGCCCCTTAGTGCAAAGCCCTACCCACTCAACAAGTGTGGCACAGAGTTGCAAAAATCTGCAAAAATTTTTCACAAAACAGGGTTTGCACATTTATTCGAGACTTTTTGCCACTCTGCTTTAGGTGCAAACTTTAATAGGTTTCACTTTCCAGAGTTCAAATACTCACTTGTTCCAAAAACATCTTCGAAAAGAAACTCATCATACATTTTAAGGAGCTGGAGAAAATAATCGCAGGCTTCTTCACTTTTATGAATGATCATTGTAAGAAGAATCCTTGTTGCATCGTGGCATGTCTTTTCAGCAAGCACACAATTCATCTCTTGCGATGAAAGGACACGCTTTTCAAAAAGCTTATCCACTAGTTTTTTGGAAATATTAATGTTGATTCTTTGAATCAAGTCTGAGAACTTGTCCTTAATAGGCTCCACTTGGAAGAGAACAAAGCAACATTAGTGAATAAAGGGTCAACTAAAACTAAGACATAATAATTAGACTATGTATACCACAGGGGTGTTGCTAGACTCATAAAACACCTAGGGCAGTTAGCAGTACTGGTTCACTGGGATATGGTTGGTTATTTAAAGGGGTTAGTAGGCATCTTATCCCCCATCCATAGGATTTCTGACTGTGGAGGTCCTACCGCTGGGACCCCCTGTGATCTCCGTGCAGACACCCGGCGTTCTGAACATTATGTTTAGAACGCCGGGTTCGGGAGGCCGTGGTTGTGACATCACGTCCTGTCCCGATTAAAGGGGTACTCCTGTGGGAAACTTTTTTTTTTAATTCAACTGGTGCCAGAAAGTTAAATAGATTTGTAAATGACTTCTATTAAAAAAAAATATATATTAATCCTTCCAGTGCTTATTAGCTGCTAAATACTACAGAGAAAATGGTTTTCTTTTTGGAACACAGCGCTCTCTGCTGACATCATGACCACAGTGCTCTCTGCTGACATCTCTGTCCATTTTAAAAACTGTCCAGAGTAGGAGAAAATCCCCATAGCAAACATATGTTGCTCTGGACAGTTCCTAAAATGGACAGAGATGTCAGCAGAGAGCACTGTGGTCAAGATGTCAGCAGAGAACTCTGTGTTCCAAAAAGAAAACCATTTCCTCTGTAGTATACAGACCCTAAAAAGTACTGGACAGATTAAGATTTTTTACTAGAAGTAATTTACAAATCTGTTTAACTTTCTGGCACCAGTTGATTTTTAAAAAAGTTTTACACGGGAGTACCCCTTTAATGTCCCCCACCATTAACAACCATGGCCTCCCGAATGCAGTGTTCTAAACATAATATTCAGAATGGCAGGTGTCTGCTCGGAAATCGTGGGGGTCCCAGCGGCGGGACCCATGCAGTCAGACATCTTATCCCCTATCCCTGGATAGGGGATAAGATTTCTAGCAATGGAGTACCCCTTTAATGTATGTCAGCAGTATACCTCTCATAGCTTATTCCATAGGCTATGAAAAATGTTGTAATGGAAACAAAAAAATGCCACAAAAGCGATTGCAAGATGAAAAACACCTGACATTCATTTTTATCAATTAAAAAAAAGAAAGGAAAAATAAAAATGTGAATTGTATCTATTCTTTGTACCTATTTAAAAAAAAAACACCTACATACAAACAATGTGTGCTTTAAACAGTGAAACTTACTTTTTAATGTTCAGCTCGAACTTTTAGTTCTGTTGGAAAAAAGAAATAAAAATCTTGTGTTACTTGAAAAATGTAAAAACTTTTTAAAGAACATCATTGCTTTACAAAACAGGCATAGATAACCCTCTATCAGCATTATCTCCCTGGATTTTACTTTATTATAAAACCTGTACCTATAGGTACATGAGCCCTACCCCAAATATTTTGTACAGTATACCAAACAGTGAATCTCTGCAAAGTACAGTTCTCGGTGCTCCTATGCAGTAATACATAGTAACATAGTTTGTAAGGTTGAAAAAAAGAGTCCATCGAGTTCAACCTAAAACTCTACTGTGTTGATCCAGAGGAAGACACAAAAAAAAAACATGAGGCTGATGCCAATTGCAACATGACAGAGAAAAAATTCCTTCTTGACCCCAATATGGTGGTCATAATAAATCCCTGGATCAATGTTCTATCTGCATAAATCTGAACTTTTTTTTATTATCTCCTTGAACTTTTTTTTATTGAGTCAGACATCACATCATTGTGTGGCAGAGACATATGGGGAGATTTATCAAAACCTGTGCAGAGGAAAAGTTGCCCAGTTGCCCATAGCAACCAATCAGCTTGCTTCTTTCATTTTTAACAAGGCCTCTGCAAAATGAAAGAAGTGATCTGATTGGTTGCTATGGGCAACTGGGCAACTTTCCTTTGCACAGGTTTTGATAAATCTCCCCCATAGAGAATGCCCCGTTGTCATGGTTACCGGCCTAGGTATAAAAAGATCACTAGAAATATCTCTGTACTGTCCGTTCATATATTTGTACATTGTGATCATATTGCCCCTGAAAGGTCTTTTCTCCAGACTAAATAACCCCAAGCTTAATATCCTGTCTTGGTCCTGTAATCCTTCCATCAATTATTCTTGTCACCCTCCTCTGCACCCTCTCCAGTTCAGCCATGTCCTTCTTATATACAGGTGCCCAAATTTGGACACAATACTCCATATGTGGTCTGACTAGTGATTCATACAGAGGCAAAACTATGTTTCTGTCCCGAGCCTCTATGCCTTTCTTGATACATCCCATGACTTTGTTAACCTTGGCAGCAGCTGTCTGGCCCTAATCACTAAAGTTTAGCTGTCAACTAATACCCTTAAGTCTTTTTCCGTAGAAGTTGTACCTAATGTCTTATTATTTAGCACATAATTGTAAATTTAGTTTTTACAGCCCAAGTGCATAACCTTACATTTATCCACATTAAACTTAATTTGCCATGTCTGTGCCCAAGCCTATTGGTACTCTATTGCTCCAAGCCTGCCATGTAGGCTGGAGCAGCAGAGCACCGATAACACTGATCAATGCTATGCAATGGCGTGCAATGCTATGCATGGTGTATGCAATCAAAAGATAGCCCCCTGTGGGGGCTAGAAAAAAAAAGTGAAAAGTGTAAAAAGTTAATTAACGTGAATAAGCCCCTCCCCTAATGAACGTTTGAATCACCCCCCTTTTCCTATCTTTTTAAATAAAATATTGCAATTTAAAAAATTATCATATGTGGAACCGCCACGTGTGTAAATGTCTGAACTACTAAAATATAAGGTTAACTAAACCTCACGGTCGATGGTGCACACGCACACGTAAAAAAATACCAGAGTACAAAATTGTTCATATACCATAAAAATTAATAAAAAGCTATCAAAAAGTCCCATCAAAACAAAAATGGTACTGATAAAAACTACATACCACAGTGCAAAAAATGAGCCCTCAAATCGCCCCATATTCGGAAAAATAAAAAAGTTATAGGCGTCAGAAGATCATTTTAAACATACTAATTTTGGTGCATGTACCCGTATTTTTCGCCCTATAGGATGCACTGGCGTATAAGACGCACCCAATTTATAGGTGCAAAATCTAAAAAAATAAAGATTCTAAACCCAACAGTGGTCTTCAACCTGCAGACCTCCAGATGTTGCAAAACTACAACTCCCAGCATGCTGTAGTTTTGCAACATCTGGAGGTCCGCAGGTTGAAGACCACTGGTATAGGAGGTAAAACTCACGTGTCCCCGCCGCTCCGGACCCATCACCGCTGCCCTGGATGTCGCTCCATCGCTGTCACCGCGTCCCTGTGGTGTCCCCGACTCTCCGGACGTCGTCTTCCCCGGGATCCACGCTCTCCGTCGCCGTCATCACATCGCTACGCACACTGGGACAGAGCAGACACCGAGGAGGCAGGTAAGGTCCTGTAAGCTGTCCGGGACGCCGCGATTTCACCACGGCGGTCCCGAACAGCCCGACTGAGCATCCGGGTTAGTGTCACTTTCCCTTCAGACACGGCAGTCAGGTTTGATTGCCGCGTCTGAAGGGTTAATAGAGGGCATCACCGCAATCGGTGATGTCCTGTATTAGCCGCGGGTCCTGGACATTGATGGCTGCAGGGACCGCCGCGATAGGTGTGTATTCCCCCCCCCCCAAAAAAAAGTGCGTCTTATACGGCGAAAAATACGGTAGTTATAATTTTTTAATGTAGTAAAATAAAATAAAACCTACATAAATTGGGTATCCTTGGAACCGTATGGACCTACAGAATAAAGATAAGGTGTCATTTTTACCAAAAAGTGCACTGCATAGAAACGGAAGCCCCCAAAATGTGCAAAATAGTGTTTTTTTTATTTAGTTTTTTTTATCTCGCCCCACAAATAATTTTTTTTTTGTTTCACTGCAGATTATGTTATAAAGTAAGTGATGTCAGTACAAAGTACAATCGGTGACACTAAAATAAACCCTTATATGGGTCTGTAAGTGTGAAATTGAAAGTGTTATGATTTTTGGAAGGGGAAGAGGAATAAACAAAATTGCAAAAACGAAAATTTGCTAGGGCCCAAACCCCTTAACGATGTAGGGTTTTTCAGTTTTTGCATTTTCGTTTTTTCCTCATCACCTTCTAAAAATAATAACACTTTCAATTTTGCACATAAAATTCCATATGATGGCTTATTTTTTGTGCCACCAATTCTACTTTGCAGTGACATTAGTTATTTTACCTAAAAATCTACGGCGAAACAGATAAAAAAAATCATTGTGCGACAAAATGGAAGAAAAAAACGCTGTTTTGTAACTTTTGGGGGCTTCCATTTCTACGCAGTAAATCTTTTGGTAAAAATGACACATTATCTTTATTCTGTAGGCCCATACTGTTAAAATGATACCCTACTTATGTAGGATTGATTTTGTATTACTTCTGAAAAAAATCATAACTACATGTAGGAAAATGTATACTTATTTCTCCATGTACGGGGCGTTATGAGGGCTCATTTTTTGCGCCGTGACCTGATGTTTTTATCGGTACCATATTACGCTATTTTGGACTTTAGAATTTTTTTGCGCGTACGCCATTGACCGTGCGGTTTAATTAATTATATATATTTATAGTTTGGACTTTTACGCACGCAGCGATACTACATATGTTTATTTTTCTTATTTACAGTTTTTTTCTTTATTGGGAAAAGGGGGGTGATTCAGACTTTTATTAGGGAAGGGGTTAAATGATCTTTATTAACTTTTTTTTTCACTTTTTTTTTGCAATGTTATAGCCCTCATAGGGTACTATAACATGCAGTGCATTGATTCAATACACTGATCACTGCCATTGCATTCAATGGCAGGGATCAGTATTATCGGCGGTTGATTGCTCAAACCTGGATTTCAGGCTTGGAGCAATCAATCGCCAATCGGACATGCAGGAACTCCGGCTAGGACTACACAAATTTATGATTGTGGACCTGAGGAAGGCGCCAGCGAGCGCCAAAACACGTTGTCCTGTTTTTACTTTCTTGACTTCTTTTTTCAATAAAAGTTAGTCCTGCATAAGTGCTGGCTCATACCGTTTCTTGACTTCAACCATCGCCATCTGACAGTAGCGCTCTCAACATACTCCCCATTTTTACTCCTCCTACTTTGCATTTTTGTCCGTCCACCTCTGGAAGACGGAATAATAAGGGGTGAGAGCAGCAGACTGTCGCCATTCCTTCTCACCACCATTGTGTACTATCGACTCAAGGTCAGTACGCCACCATAGGTGTCGGTGGCGGGTATTTTCATTTTTCACACAGGGAGCGCCCCATTGTTTTTTCTCCTCCTTTCCACCCCATTTTCATGAGAGGGGATACAGAAAAGTGGACATCCAAAGGGGATATACAAGAGCCAAATCGACACCAAGACCTACACTTCTCACCCAGAAGAAGAAACAAAATCTGGATGTGCAGGTGAGGTACATTTCACTGTACAACACTACTAGGTGGAGACAAATGCAGAAGGCACTTAAAAAACATTGGTCGGTATTGACAATGGATCAGACACTAACACCATCCCTGTCCAAACAACCCTCCACTACGTACCGACGGGCCAAGAATCTCAGATATATTGGTGCATAGTCACCTTAAAAGCAGACAAACCACTGGTTTATTTGGCTTGAAGGGACCCAAATGTGGCTGCAGGCCCTGTGGGGGGGGGGGGGGGGGGGGGGGGTAGCATGCCCGAATATAGAAAAGGCTGAAGATTTTGTTAATTCCTTTGGTGATAAAAAGTTTACCATCACACACACCATCAATTGTTGCACATCTGGTGTAATTTATTACTCCACCTGCCCTGTCACCTAATTTATATAGGTTTAACTTCCAGAGAGCTAAGGAGGAGGGTGTGGGAGCACATCGTGGGCATTGAAGCTGCAAAGGATGTGGAGGACCCAACTACCTTGAAGACAATACCCCGCCATTTTCGAGAACATCATAACTGTGATGGCAAACTTCTCAAGGTAACAGGGATCGATAGAACATTGATTGCACCAAGAGGTGGGAATTGGAGGAAAACATTGGCACAAAAAGAATCCAGATAGATTTTTACCCTCAAAACTGTCAGTCCCCATGGGCTCAACGAACATAATAGTTTTGCGCCCTTTTTGTAATTTTGTTTTACACCTATATATAATATTTAGCTTATATTGATTTTGAACTGTCTACTGTAGTATGGTTTTAATTGTTTTTAATTTGGTACTTATGTAGTTTTCTATTCTTTTTGGTCTTTTTTCATCTTTTTTCTTCTTTCCTCTTCTCTGCATTTTTCTTTGTCTTGTGTTTTTCTACATTCTCTCTCCTTCGTCTTTTCTTTGTCTCATCTGTTTCCCACTTTATCCCTCTTCTTTCTCTTTTCCTTCCCTTTCTCTCCCCCCCCAATTTCCCCCCCTTTTTTTCCCCTCCCCTCCCCTTTCCTTCTCCTTTCTCTCCCCTTATGTGCTTGATACTTACCTTTTCTTTCTTGTTTCTCTGTCTGTGTCTGCTTGCGTCTTTTTTCTTCTTCCTTTTCTTCTTTTCTTTTTGTCTTTTCTTGTCCTTGGTATCTGTGCCTTGGTGTTCTCTTTTTTTCCTGTGTTTTTCTTAGTGCACCATGGCCGGTCCTGATGAAAGAGAAGAAGAGATGGAGACACTGCCCATGTCAGCCATGTTATTCGGTGGACAAGTCAAGATTTTGATACATTTTCTAAAATTATTATTTAAAAAAAAAAAAGTCCTTTTGATCTCTTTCCACATTTGTTGGTTGCCCATCATTTTTATACAAGTATACACATATAACCCTCCACGAGTCTATAGCCTTACATTAAAAAATGTCCCCAGTGACACACATATTGTTGTATATCCCAATTTGGGATCATATTTGTTATATATTCACGTCTTTAATATTATTGCTATTTTTATCTATGACTCCTTACAATTTTGTCACTTTCCACTTTATATCAAAAATCTTTTTTTTTTTATATTATCCCTGTTTCTCGTATCCTTTGTCACTTTTTGACAGGTTTTGGTATGGCCTCTACCCGTTGAAACCTCCTTTGTTTGAGCACTACCAAACATCATTCACCTTTTGCAGAGTGTTTTTTCTTCTTTTTTGCATGGCACTTGTTTTTGCACATTCCCTTTGCACTGCATGGCACGTTTTTATCACTTATAACTTGCTCTGCTGTTATTATTTATAATTATTTGCTCTATGAAATTGAAAATGGGCACAAATACATGTTATATTCATGTTTCCCTCATCAAAGATGGCCACCGGGCGAACCTCCGTTGAGATGCGCATGCGCGCGATCTCCCCAGACATCGCGAGATACTCTTTGTCCCTCCCGGTTCTGGATCTGCGTGTGTACTTTCTGGCGTGATGATGCAGTGGACGCACTGCGTCATCTATGCACCAATCATGCGCAGTTCCTCTAATAATGGCGTCCGGATGTTGGATTATGAATACTTCTATCCTCAGGTGCAGGGGCGGACATATCACTTGTTCAGCCGGTTCGGCTGCACAGGGGCCCAGCGTGTTAGGGGGCCCACCTAGTGGCCCAGGTCACAGCCTGGGCCTCACAGTCTGGGCCCCTGCAGGGCCCCCTGCCAGTACTTCATACTAAATGCTGCAGCAACAGGTCCCGGACCTGCCGCTGACAGCAGTAATTTACCTTTAAACCGTCCGGGTGAGACAGACAGGCAGGGACGCCATCAGGGGGGTACAACCGGTACCCCAGTAATGGGCCCAGACCCTCAGGGAGGCCCGACTGGCCCCAACACTCTTTCTTGCGAGTCAGTGAGTGACTGTCACTCACTGACGGCTGGGGGGGGGGGGGAGCCTTACTGTACACTGACTGACTGCATCACATTCTTTTTTCTTATGTTCCAGCCCTGCCCTGTCTGTTGCCCAGACTGGCCAGCGGGGGCTGGAGCGAGAGGGAGCGCCGTCCGGAGGGTAGCACTCTGTCACTTTAAAATGTCAGGGGCTGCAGTTGGTATGAGACATGCCTGTGCGCGGCTCTCAGTTACCAGCAGGGCCTGCTAGTAGCAGCTGGCCAGTGACGTCAGCTCACGTGTCCCTCCTCTTCCTGCCCACTGCCTGCAATAGAGGAGCGGAGCAGCAGACTACACTGCACACAGGTACTTGTATGGGGGCAGTGTATGATGGCTGTGTGTGTGTGTGTATGGGGGCAGTGTATGATGGCTGTGTGTGTGTGTGTGTGTGTGTATGGGGGCAGTGTATGATGGCTGTGTGTGTGTGTGTGTGTGTGTGTATGGGGGCAGTGTATGATGGCTGTGTGTGTGTGTGTGTGTATGGGGGCAGTGCATGTGTGTATGGGGGCAGAGTGTGTGTGTATAAAGGGGCAGTGTGTGTATATAGCAGCTGTGTATGTGTATATAGAAGCTGTGTATGTTTATATAGAAGCTGTGTATGCGTATATAGAAGCTGTGTATGTGTATGATGGCCATGTGTGTATACAGGGGCTGTGTGTGTATATAGAGGCAGTGTATTTATTTATGGCCATGTGAGTATGATGGCAGTGTGTGTCTATATAGTGGCAGTGTATATGCATATAGAAGCTGTGTATGTGTATGATGGCCATGTGTGTATACAGGGGCAGTGTGTGTATATATAGTGGCAGTGTATGTGTATATAGTGGCTGTATATGTGTGTATGATGCATGTGTGTATATAGCGGCAGTGTATGTGCATATAGAAGCTGTGTATGATGGCCATGTGTGTGTGTATATAGGGGTAGTGTGTGTGTATGTGTTATGGCCGCCCTCATCGTCGTGTCATATGCACGCTAAGCCACATATTTATGACTGTAAATACTGTCACATCAATTCCTGATGACAGGACAGCCGGAAACGTATAGAGTCTAAAAGAAAAAGGAAAGCTAATTAGGAAGCAAAATCAGGATAACAGCTTTTGTTTCACACTAATGTGGAGGATTGTTTGTTTACTTCATGTGACTAATCTTAGAATGTGGGCATTGGGTAACTAATAGTACCTGCAGATATGAAGATGTCCTAAGAACAGTTATGTTGTATGCACTGTATGGGTTAAATGCCATTCATTTGATAGCACGCAGTAAGAGAATGTGGTCTGCCAGAGAGAGGATTTAAAGTCTCAGATTATGTATTCAGTGCCATATACAGTCATAATGGTAAATGTTGGCACCCCTGAAATTTTTCAAGAAAATGAAGTATTTCTCACAGAAAAGGATTGCAGTAACACATGTTTTGCTATACACATGTGTATTCCCTTTGTGTGTATTAGAACTAAACCAAAAAAGGCCTGCGGCCTGCGCCGGACTTGAAGAAGACACCACGAGACTCCCCTTGCGCACGGGAACTCAGTGCACCTCATCACAGCCCTCCCTCTCAGACCACCACGAGGGATGGATGGACCACGGCTCCCGTCCTCCTAGGGGTGAGCCCCAGCAACCAGAAGCGGGTCCGCCTTCCGACACGGGGAACCCGACCCCTGAGAGTCTCCGGCGGCCCTCCTTGCTCCCCGGCTTGGGAGGTGAACTTAGAGGACAGAGACTCGGCCCCTCCATGGCCACTGAGGACGAGGTAGGACCAGAGGGAGAGATTGATCCCACACCTCCCCCCTACCGTTCCCCTCCACGTGCCCTTGATCCTCCAGGGGAGGCGGCTGCTTCCCCTTCCCAAAGCATCCCCTCCATTCTTCGTAGCCCTAGAGACTCCCTGTGCTCCCAGCTGTCCCGCTCGGATGCTGATGAGGGTGAAGCTCTGCGCCCCGCTACCTTGACAGCCGGCCCATACCCCTCGGGGTCTGCCCCTGGGACTGCTTGGGATCTTGCTGGCCCGATACTGGCTCACAACCCTGCACCAGGCACCCCAGGGCCCCACGATGTGCATCCTGTGACGACTATAGGCCTTCCACCAACTGGGCCCCCTGCAGTTCACCCACAGTTCCAGCATCGCCTCGCCCCACTTCAAAACCTTGGGGACCCACTTTCCTCAACGCTGCCACCCCCGGCCCAAGCGGTCGCCTTGTTAAAGGGGCACCCCGAACTGCAAGCGCTCCTGGCTCTCCTGCCTACCAAAAGCGATCTGTCAGCCTTAGCACTCGACTTGAAACATGCCTGGCGCCAGGACCTACACCCTGTCCAGCAAGATGTCTCTGACCTACAGGAAAGGGTGAAAGCCCTAGAGACCTTCCAGGCCACGGCGTTGGACACTATAAGAGGCATGCAGTCCTCCTTATCTACTCAATCTTCTACACAGCTGGCGATGGCAGACCATCTCGACGACGTAGAGAACAGAAGTCGCCGGAACAACATTCGTATGCGGGGCCTCCCCGAGGCTACAAGAAACCAAGAATTATTCCCCACTGTCACTGGGATCTTCAACTTACTACTGGGGCGCCCCCCGGATACTCACATTGAACTCGACAGAGTACACAGAGCACTCCGGGCGCCAAGTACAGACCCCACGCGCCCACGAGATGTAATATGCAGAGTCCACGAATATGCCCTGAAGGAACAGATCATGACAAAAGTAAGACTGCGGGGAGATGTGGACTTTGACGGAGCAACCTTACAGCTGTACCCTGACCTGTCCAGACGCACCTTGCGTCAGAGAGCGATTCTACGACCACTACTGCGAGAACTTCAGAATCGAAATTTACCCTACAGATGGGGCTTCCCTTTTGCCCTACACATTACAGCCGGGGAGGTATCGGCCTCCCTGCGGGAACCAAGGGACTTACCGCTCTTCCTTTCCTCGTTGGGCTTACCGCCCTTGACCCTGCCGGATTGGGACAATTTCCTGAGGGATCCGTATGCTGTGCCTCCGGTTTCCAGACCCTCCCAGAGACCCCCAGCGAGACATCCCAACCCAGGCTGGCCGCAGCCACAGCGACAGAGGAGATCCAGATGTTCCTCCTTGGGACCCGCCCCAGAGGACTGATTGACTAGCTTACCTGTTTGTTGCTGGTCTCTGACCTGCTCGTCTGGATTAGCAAGTGGAGTAATGTGAAATACCTGGCTGTCCCCCTCCCCACCCTTGTATACCCCCCCCCCACCACATGTCCCTCCCTTTTTCTCCTCGCCCTCTTCCCTCCTCCCCTATACCCCCCCCTACACCGTCCCACCACCCCTGCTGCCTACCGACTCCCTCCTCTGTACCTTTGCCCCAACTGCCCTGCCCGTGCTCCCTCCCACTCCCCCCCCCTCGCCCACCGGGATACTAATCGCCCTCCCCATTGACGATCTTACAGAGTCCCCCCCCCCTCCCACCCAATCCTCCTCTTCAGGTCCTGATCTCATACCCCCCCCCCTCTCCTTCCACTTCCCTCTCTTTCCCCGTCCACCTTGATCAAATTCCCCCTTCCTCTCCCTCCCCTTTACATGCTCGCCCCTCTCCCCCCCCCCCTCCCCCCGTCCTCCGACCCTCCTGTGCATTCCCGTCATGGGACCATCTACGCTTACTCCTCCTTTTTTGCTCTATACCCAGACCTTTGGTGACCTCACTTACACACTTCCCCCTATCTAATGCCTACCGTGGCCCTCCTGAGGGTCGCTTTCATCGTCCCACCATGGCCGTGGACGGACGCTTTCCATGTACTTTGATTTTGACACGCCTCAGAGTAGCTGAGCTGAGAGCCCTCCCACTGCTAGCTTAGCACTACCCCACATAGGGTCGGTGTAGGTACTCTACACCCGTTTGGCAGACGATTTTTTCTGCCACTAGTTTTACCTTGCAGGCGCTTGGGCTTGCTTTTTTGGTTGGTTGTTCTCTTTTTATTTTATTTTTGAGTGTTCTGTTTCACTGATCCTATTCCTTGTCCCCTTCTTTTTCTCCTTCTTATTTTCAGATTGTCTGGTGTGACTCGCCTCCCATCGGGGTCCCTCCACGGTGTCCTATTATTCTACGTTCTGCGGCAGACAGTCATAACGCTCCATGGCGGAGGTGAAGATGGCCACCCTGAACGTTCAGGGATTCAACATTCCGGAGAAGAGGTCACAAACTGTTACGCCTAGCGCTCCGGGTCCCCGCTCCTCCCCGGAGCGCTCACGGCGTCTTTCTCCCTGCAGCTCCCCGGTCAGTCCCGCTGACCGGGAGCGCTGCACTGTCATGGCCGTCGGGGATGCGATTCGCACAGCGGGACGCGCCCGCTCGCGAATCGCATCCCAGGTCACTTACCCGTCCCGGTCCCCTGCTGTCATGTGCTGGCGCGCGCGGCTCCGCTCTCTAGGGCGCGCGCGCGCCAGCTCTCTGAGACTTAAAGGGCCAGTGCACCAATGATTGGTGCCTGGCCCAATTAGCTTAATTGGCTTACATCTGCTCCCTGACTATATCTGACCTCCTCCCATGCACTCCCTTGCCGGATCTTGTTGCCATCGTGCCAGTGAAAGCGTTTCCTTGTGTGTTCCTAGCCTGTGTTCCAGACCTCCTGCCGTTGCCCCTGACTACGATCCTTGCTGCCTGCCCCGACCTTCTGCTACGTCCGACCTTGCTTCTGTCTACTCCCTTGTACCGCGCCTATCTTCAGCAGTCAGAGAGGTTGAGCCGTTGCTAGTGGATACGACCTGGTCACTACCGCCGCAGCAAGTCCATCCCGCTTTGCGGCGGGCTCTGGTGAAAACCAGTAGTGACTTAGAACCGATCCACTAGCACGGTCCACGCCAATCCCTCTCTGGCACAGAGGATCCACTACCTGCCAGCCGGCATCGTGACAGTAGATCCGGCCATGGATCCCGCTGAAGTTCCTCTGCCAGTTGTCGCTGACCTCACCACGGTGGTCGCCCAGCAGTCACAACAGATAGCGCAACAAGGCCAACAGCTGTCTCAACTGACCGTTATGCTACAGCAGTTACTACCACAGCTTCAGCAATCATCTCCTCCGCCAGCTCCTGCACCTCCTCCGCAGCGAGTGGCCGCCTCTGGTCTACGCCTATCCTTGCCGGATAAATTTGATGGGGACTCTAAGTTTTGCCGTGGCTTTCTTTCCCAATGTTCCCTGCACCTGGAGATGATGTCGGACCAGTTTCCCACTGAAAGGTCTAAGGTGGCTTTCGTAGTCAGCCTTCTGTCTGGAAAAGCCCTGTCTTGGGCCACACCGCTCTGGGACCGCAATGACCCCGTCACTGCCTCTGTACACTCCTTCTTCTCGGAAATCCAAAGTGTCTTTGAGGAACCTGCCCGAGCCTCTTCTGCTGAGACTGCCCTGTTGAACCTGGTCCAGGGTAATTCTTCCGTTGGCGAGTATGCCGTACAATTCCGTACTCTTGCTTCAGAATTATCCTGGAATAATGAGGCCCTCTGCGCGACCTTTAAAAAAGGCCTATCCAGCAACATTAAAGATGTTCTGGCCGCACGAGAAATCCCTGCTAATCTACATGAACTCATTCACCTAGCCACTCGCATTGACATGCGTTTTTCCGAAAGGCGTCAGGAGCTCCGCCAAGATATGGACTCTGTTCGCACGAGGCGTTTCTTCTCCTCGGCTCCTCTCTCCTCTGGTCCCCTGCAATCCGTTCCTGTGCCTCCCGCCGTGGAGGCTATGCAGGTCGACCGGTCTCGCCTGACACCTCAAGAGAGGACACGACGCCGCATGGAGAATCTCTGCCTGTACTGTGCTAGTACCGAACACTTCCTGAGGGATTGTCCTATCCGTCCTCCACGCCTGGGAAACGCACGCACGCACCCAGCTCACGTGGGTGTGGCGTCTCTTGGTTCCAAGTCTGCTCCTCCACGTCTCACGGTACCCGTGCGGATTTCTTCTTCAGCCAACTCCTCCCTCTCAGCCGTGGCCTGCTTGGACTCCGGTGCCTCTGGAAATTTTATTTTGGAGTCGTTTGTTAATAAATTCAGCATCCCGGTGACCCGTCTCGTCAAGCCGCTCTACATTTCCGCGGTCAACGGAGCCAGATTGGACTGCACCGTGCGTTACCGCACAGAGCCCCTCCTCATGTCTATTGGACCCCACCTTGAGAGGATTGAGTTCTTCATTCTCCCCAACTGTACCTCTGAGGTCCTCCTCGGTCTGCCTTGGCTCCGGCTTCATTCCCCCACCATTGATTGGACCACCGGGGAGATCAGGAACTGGGACTCTGCCTGCCACAGGAAGTGCCTCTCCCCCCCTCCCAGTCCCGTCAGGCAAGCCTCTGTGCCTCCCCATGGCCCCCGTCCTGGTGTCTCCCTGCCCCGTGCCAAGCTTCACCCTCTGCCCCCCCTCCCCATTCCTACTCCTGCTGTACTGCCTGCCGTTGAGGGAACCATCCATTCTGTCCCGGTGTCCTCATCCCAGGGGAGGCAGTCACCGGACAAAAAAAAGGGGAGACCTAAGGGGGGGGGTACTGTTACGCCTAGCGCTCCGGGTCCCCGCTCCTCCCCGGAGCGCTCACGGCGTCTTTCTCCCTGCAGCTCCCCGGTCAGTCCCGCTGACCGGGAGCGCTGCACTGTCATGGCCGTCGGGGATGCGATTCGCACAGCGGGACGCGCCCGCTCGCGAATCGCATCCCAGGTCACTTACCCGTCCCGGTCCCCTGCTGTCATGTGCTGGCGCGCGCGGCTCCGCTCTCTAGGGCGCGCGCGCCAGCTCTCTGAGACTTAAAGGGCCAGTGCACCAATGATTGGTGCCTGGCCCAATTAGCTTAATTGGCTTCCATCTGCTCCCTGACTATATCTGACCTCCTCCCATGCACTCCCTTGCCGGATCTTGTTGCCATCGTGCCAGTGAAAGCGTTTCCTTGTGTGTTCCTAGCCTGTGTTCCAGACCTCCTGCCGTTGCCCCTGACTACGATCCTTGCTGCCTGCCCCGACCTTCTGCTACGTCCGACCTTGCTTCTGTCTACTCCCTTGTACCGCGCCTATCTTCAGCAGTCAGAGAGGTTGAGCCGTTGCTAGTGGATACGACCTGGTCACTACCGCCGCAGCAAGTCCATCCCGCTTTGCGGCGGGCTCTGGTGAAAACCAGTAGTGACTTAGAACCGATCCACTAGCACGGTCCACGCCAATCCCTCTCTGGCACAGAGGATCCACTACCTGCCAGCCGGCATCGTGACACAAATTCTCTACCATATGCACAAAAATAAGGTCAGACTTTTATGCTTGCAGGAGACCCACTTTAAATCAGGCCATATCCCGGATAGGTTAGGCAGATACTTCACCACCTGGTTCCATAGCTCCAACCCGGACTCCCGCTCGAAGGGAGTGTCCATTGGTATACACCGTTCACTTCCATTCAGTGTACAGGCTGTCCGGGTAGATCCAAACGCTCGCTATCTTTTTGTCCGTGGAGCCTTGCTGGACCAGGTGGTGACGGTAGCGACGGTTTATGCCCCTAATAGTGGCCAAGTGCCCTTTTTAATAGCGACTCTGGAAGAACTCTCCCACTTTGCCCAGGGTATGATACTGCTAGGGGGAGACTTTAATATCCCGCTACACCCACTGCTCGATGCGTCCACACGTCGATCGGCTATCTCCTACCGCCAACTGAGTAGACTTAAGAGGCAATTGCACTCTCTTCAGCTGTGTGACGTGTGGCGCCTCCAGCATCCGAGTGACCGGGACTATACGCACTTCTCTTCCCCTCATAGCTCATATAGCAGGCAAATTACGTCTTTCTTTCACACTTCCACCTCCCTAGATTATCCTCCTCACAAATTGGCCACGTGTACTTATCCGACCACGCAACGGTGTACTGTACTGTGACGATTCCTTCCTTGACCACCCCGCGGTTTTCGTGGCGGCTTAATGAGTCCCTCCTACTGGACACCCTTTGCCTGTCAGACTTGAGGACTGCAATCGCACACTTTCAGTCTGATCATGCAAACGATCAGACATCTCAGCCGATCCAATGGGAGGCTCTCAAGAGTGTACTGAGAGGAATCCTGATCAGCCACGGCTCCCGGCTTAAGAGGGAGAAGGCGGCCAAGCTGAAGCGCCTCCTTGAGACGCTCCGTAGTTTGGAAGCCTTGCACAAACAGACCTTACTTGAGTCCACGCTGAGGGAACTCACCAAAACTCGCCATGAAATCCGCTCCCTCCTAGACGCCTCCCTGAGACAGTATAGTCAGAAATGCGCCTCGACATTTTATGAATGGGGTAATAAGCCAGGCAGACAGTTGGCAAGAGCTCTCCGTGAGAAGAGGTCAGCGCTATTCATCCCATCCATAAACACATCGTCAGGTAGCAAATCGTTCATCACGGCCGACATACTTAAGGCTTTTGAGAAATACTACCATGACCTTTACAATATCCCCACCCCGTCAACACCCCCTCCTTCTCCGCTTCCCCCATTATCCCTGCATGACTACATTCAGAGTACGTCCCTCCCTCGTCTATCTGAGGAGGACATAGAGGCCCTTGAGTCCCCGTTTTCGGAAGAGGAGATCGCCCAGGCAATATCACATCTTCCTACTGGCAAAAGCCCGGGACCGGACGGGTACACGGCCAGGTTTTTCAAAACCCTAAAAGATAGCCTGCTCCCCATTCTTTGCAAGACGTTTAATAGCATCGCCCCGAACCTGGGTTTTCCCACTGCATCGCTCAGTGCCTATATTACAGTAATTCCCAAAGAGGGACGCGACCCGGGTCTTTGCTCCAGCTACCGACCCATATCTCTTCTGAATGTAGACCTTAAACTGTTCGCCAAATTGCTGGCAGACCGTCTAGCGTTGGTCCTCGGCCCCCTAGTCCACCCTGACCAGTCCGGGTTCATGCGCTCCCGAGAGGCGAGAGATAACACTGTTCGAGCCTTCTCGGTAATTAATAGAGCTGCTACACTCAAAAAGCCATTACTGCTCCTCTCTCTCGACGCCGAGAAGGCGTTCGACAGGGTGGACTGGGGATTCCTTAGAGCAACGCTGGAGCAGATAGGCCTGGGTCCTGCCATGATGGGACGCGTGATGGCCCTGTATCGAGACCCCCAGGCACGGGTGAGAGTCAACGGGTCCCTGTCTTCCCCATTTCCCATCCGAAACGGAACGCGCCACGGGTGCCCGCTTTCCCCCCTCCTCTACATCTTATGCATGGAGCATTTATTGACTGCCCTGAGATCTGATCCGGACGTTCAGGGATTTACCCTGGGGGGGAGCGGGCACCTCTGCTCTGCTTTCGCAGATGACCTCCTACTCTACTTAGCCTCTCCATGCACCTCCCTACCGGCAGCATTGTCGGTCATACGGCAGTACTCCCACTATAGCAACCATAGGATCAACATGTCCAAAAGTGTGGCCTTGCCAATAGCCCTCCCGATAGACACCGTAGAGGGTCTCAAGAGAGAACACCCTTTTCAATGGACTACTGAGTCCTTTAAATACTTGGGCGTACACATTCCCTTAAACCCGGGAGCTACCTTTGCCCTTAACTTCCAGACTCTGTCGACGACACTAGACAGGGACCTGCGTAAATGGACAACTGGCACCTTCTCTTGGCTGGGGCGAGCTAATATAATTAAAATGAACTTCCTACCCCGACTGCTATACCTATTCCAGGCGATCCCACTGGCGCTCCCGCGCTCTTACTTCCAAAAACTAGACAGAATGATACGCTCCTTCATATGGGCGGGACGACCGTCTAGGATATCTGGCAGGGTTCTGGTCAGGAGGAAGCGGGCAGGTGGTCTGGCGGTACCGGACTGTCAGGCTTACTATGTAGCAGCTACCTTGACCCGACTCCTAGATTTCATCCACGGTCGGGGTTCTAGACAATGGGTGGCGCTGGAAGAGTATGGGACTGCCACAGATATAGCCCTGTACCCTTGGCTACCACCGAACACATACTCTCCTCGGGTGCTGGAGTCTCTCCCCTGGGTGTCCAGGGAACTGATCGTTTCCCTGGACAGATACTCGAAGAGGTCCCGGATCATGGCGGCCGATGGCCCTCTGACCCCGATCCTTGGTAACCCTAGTTTCCCACCGGGCATGATGACTGAATCCTTCCTAGGTCATCACTCGCCTCTGCCCATCAGATGTTTCCTCAGCGGTACTCAACTGAAACCCTACACGGAACTGGTACCGTCACACCTCAGGACGCCTCTAAGTCAGATGCAGTACCTTCAGCTGAGACACTTCATTAACACTACAGGACGTTCCTTAAGGCTTGCCCGACCCCTCCTGCCCTTTGAAGAGCTGTGTGTTTCTTCCTCCCCGGTTTATAAAGCAGTTTCTCAAATGTACAGCCTTCTCATGGAAGAAGCGGCTCGTGAACCCCCCAAATTCGAAGCGGCCTGGGAGGAGGAACTACACACCACCATCGCTCGCTCTGATTGGATGACAGCCTATGTAATGTGCCACAAGATGTCTATATCATGTAGGGCGCAAGAAACTAACTACAAGATCTTAGCTAGGTGGTATAGGGTTCCGGCCTTGTTACACAAATTCTACCCTACAGTGTCTGACCTTTGTTGGCGCTGCGGCACAGAGACGGGGACCATGTCCCATATCTGGTGGTCCTGCCCCTCCCTCACGACCTTTTGGTCTACGGTGATCGACCGAATCGCCCTAGTGACAGGGGTGACATACCCCAACGACCCGAAGGGACTCCTCCTGTCTATCATACCCACCTCTAGGAAATCGCCTGCTAGACTCTTAGCCAACATGATGCTCATGGCTGCCAGGTCAGTGATACCCAAGAAATGGAAGAACTGTGCTCCCCCAATGATAACTGACTGGTACACAGAGATTCTATTTGTGAGCCGCATGGAGGAACTCTTGGCCGACTCGAGTGACCGCTCCGCTAGATACACATCGATATGGGGCCCATGGTTGCACTTCCTTAATTCCCGGCTCTATAGAGAGGCCTAGAGAACCAGACTCCACCCCTCCCCCCCCCCCCCCCTCTTACTTAGAGAGGCCTCTCCCCTGGAATTGACTGTCGTGTCGCAGGACTGTGAGGACATTCCGAGATTGGGGACCCTGGCGGCGACCGCGACTCCAACCTCAAGTAAGTGCTCCTACTGCAGTCTTGAAGTATCCTCCTCACACCGACCACAGCTATGCTGATCCTGACCCTTTTCTTTTTTCTTTTCTCTTTTATTCCTATTCTCAGCATTCCCCACCTTTTTCTCCCCCTCCCCCTACTTTTATACTTACGTGTTCTTCCTCCAGTTATTACCTGGTTTCCTTATTATTGATGCAATGTTGTGTCTTACTGTTCAGATTCATCTAACTAGCCGCGGCATCCCTATTCCGATGACAAATTGTTGTAGGAGCGAAGGTGATGACTTGAGCTTGACTTTTATACTGCTATTATTGCCTTAATTACCGTGGCTTGTCTATCTATGTTTTTCTTAATAAAGCATTGCTTTGATTATAAAAAAAAAAAAAAAAAAAGGGAGGAAAAAAAGCAAATTGGACATAATGTCACCAAACTCCAAAAATGATCTGGACAAAATTATTGGCACCCTTAACTTAATATTTGGTTGCACACCCTTTGGAAAAAATAACTGAAATCAGTGTCTTCCTATAACCATCAATAAGCTTCTTACACCTCTCATCCGGAGTGTTGGACCACTCTTCCTTTGCAAACTGCTCCAGGTCTCTTATTGGAAGGGTGCCTTTTCCCAACAGCAATTTAAGGATCTCTCCACAGGTGTTCAATGGGATTTAGATCTGGACTCATTGTTGCCACTTCAGAACTTTGTTGCAATCCATTTCTTGGTGCTTTTTGATGTATGTTTGGGGTCATTGTCCTGCTGGAAGACCCAAGATCTCGGACGCAAACCCAGCTTTCTGACACTGGGCTGTACAGTGCAACCCAAAATCCGTTGGTAATCCTCAGATTTCATGATGTCTTGCACACATTCAAGGCCCCAGTGCCAGAGGCAGCAAAACAACCCCAAAACATAATTGACCTCCACCATATTTCACTGTAGGTACTGTGTTCTTTTCTTTGTAGGCCTCATTCCATTTTCGGTAAACAGTAGAATGATGGGCTTTACCAAAAAGCTCTATCTTGGTCTCATCTGTCCACAAGATGTTTTCCCAGAAGGATTTTGGTTAATCAAGTTCATTTTGGCAAAATGTAGTCTTGCTTTTTTATGTCTCAGTGTCAGCAGTGGGGTTCTCCTGGGTCTCCTCCATAGCCTTTCATTTCATTTAAATGTCGATGGATAGTTCGCGCTGACACTGATGCTCCCTGAGCCTGCAGGACAGCTTGAATGTCTTTGGAATTTGTCTGGGGCTGCTTATCCACCATCCGGACTATCCTGCGTTTACACCTTTAATTAATTTTTCTCTTCCATCCATGCCCAGGGAGATTATCTACAGTGCCATGGGTTGTAAACTTCTTGATAATGTTGCGCACTGTGGACAAAGGCAAATCTAGATCTCTGGAGATGGACTTGTAACCTTGAGATTGTTGCTATTTTTCCATAATTTTGGTTCTCAAGTCCTCAGACAGTTCTCTTTTCCTTTTTCTGTTGTCCATGCTTAGTGTGGCACACATAGACACACAATGCCAAGACTAAGTGAACTTCTCTCCTTTTTATCTGCTTTCAGGTGTGAATTTTATATTGCGCACACCTGTTACTTGCCCCAGGTGAGTTTAAAGGAACATCACATGCTTGAAACAATCTTATTTATCCACAATTTTGAAAAGGTGCCAATAATTTTGTCCAGACCATTTTTGGAGTTTGGTGACATTATGTCCAATTTGCTTTTTTCCTCCCTTTTTTGGGGGTTAGTTCCAATACACACAAAGGGAATAAACATGTGTATAGCAAAACATGTGTTACTGCAATACTTTTCTGTGAGAATTTTATAGAAAAATTTCAGGGGTGCCAACATTTACGGCCATGACTATATGTGTGTATTGGCGCTGTGTATGAGTATATAGAGGCTGTGTACGCATATGAGGCTGTATATGTGTATTTCCTTAAGGTTGCAGGGTGTAATTGTACGTCCTACCCCCCTCCAGTTCTATGCTTCATAACCGGTTGGTTAGAGCTGGGACATGTGGCTAATGCCAGAGTTCACCAATCAGGGTGATGTCCAGCATTAACCACATTAGATGCCACAATCAAAGTTCATTGCAGCATCTAATAGTATGAAAATAGGTTGCCAGATAGCCCAGAGGAGCTGATCAGGACCACAGCAAAATTGTGGTGTCCCGATCAATTCAGCGGAGGGTACCTATCTGCCTCCGGCTCGTCTGATCTGTGCTCTGTTAGTGCAGAAAGCTTCAACAGCCTGTAGTAAGGTAGCGCCAATAACACTGATCAATTCTGTGCTATGGCACAGCATTGGTAAGTATATGCAATCTAAAAATTTCCTGGGGACGGGGAGGGGTTGAAGGGGGCCTTGACCTGTGTAAGGGGCCCCAAAATTTTTGATGGCAGCCCTGATGAGAAGGACCGGGGGGGGGGGGGGGGTGTCAGCTGTGTAATAATGATGAGGTGCTTAAGGTATATGGGGTGATGAGGAGACTGAGGATGGAGTGCGTGGGGTGTATGGGGGTGATGAGGAGACTGAGGATGGAGTGCATGGGTTGATGAGGAGACTGAGGATGGAGTGCATGGGGTGTATGGGGTGATGAGGAGACTGAGGATGGAGTGCATGGGGTGATGAGGAGACTGAGGATGGAGTGCATGGGGTGATGAGGAGACTGAGGATGGAGTGCATGGGGTGATGAGGAGACTGAGGATGGAGTGCATGGGGTGATGAGGAGACTGAGGATGGGGTGTATGGGGTGATGAGGAGACTGAGGATGGAGTGTGTGGGGTGTATGGGATGATTCAGTGGTTGGTACAGTATTTGGCAGTATTATATTCCTGGAGTACAGTGGTTGGCAGTATTATATTAATGGAGTACAGTTGTTGGCAGTATTATATTCAGGGGTACAGTATTTGGCAGTATTATATTCAGGGGTACAGTGGTTGGCAGTATTATATTCAGGGGTACAGTGGTTGGCAAGGTTATAATGATTATTGTCATCATACAGAGGATGAGGATCTACTGACAAATTAAGGAACCAATGATGTCCAGGTGTCAGACTCTGCAGAGAAGATGGAAGAAATCCTGGTGTCTGGACCAGATGAAGAAGAAAAGTAAAGACAACAGAGAAGACGTCACTCAGGTCAGTGATATCATTGTGTATTTTCCTAACTGTCCCATCAGAGCTGTAGTCACTGATATCATTGTGTAGTCTCCTGACTGTCCCATCAGCTGTAGTCACTTCAGACATGATGGGAGTTGCAGCTTTCCAACATCTGGGGAGCCACTTGAACCAAGGTGATTGGTGGGGGTCCCATGAGTCAGACCCCCACTATAAAAATGGGATGTTTATTTTAAAATGCCTGGGCCTATTTTTGGTCCCAGTCTGGCCCTGCCTGTAAGTCACTTCTATTACTAAGGAGCCAAGGAACCTGGGGGTACCAAGGGGTGTCGTGCTAAGTCAAGGGGTGCGAGTGTAAACGGGAGCACTGCCCTCTGCCTCCCAGCTAGATACGGGTCAGGCTGACCTGGGGGAGTACTCATGGGGCCTGGTCCGCACACTGAGAGGGACAGGGGCCACCCGGAGCCCACCTCAGGAGCCGTTCTATCCACCTGTGGTGGACAAGGCAAGTGGCGACACTACACGCGCGGGGTAAGTGGAGGCACTCCGGTGGGGTCTAGGTACATAAGGGGGCACAGTGCTGGGGGGGGCCCAGGCACATTCTTTGCACAGGGGCCCTCTGCTGTCTGTGTCCGCCCCTGCTCAGGTGCCTATTATTTCTTCATCTGTTTTCTGTTATTCTATTGACTACATATCTATATAAATACTCATATCTTTACCTATACCATACATTCCCTGAGGAAGCTTGTTGTGAAACAAAATTGTTGGGGTGGCATCCTGAGCTGGGGTAAGACATCCGCACTATGCACTTGTAACCTGTTATGGGCTTTTAATTTCATTTTGAGACTCACCTGCAGGACCGCTGTGATTGCAGGCTACGGCCTATCTTGTTCAATCCTTGTGTCCTGTTTTCTCTATACTTACGGTATCTATATGCATTAACATTGCGACAACTGCATATATCTCTTCTTGCGGTCATCTTTATTGGGGCATTGTGCAATATTCTACAATTTTTTCTGTGTGTATATGTTAACATTTGCAGGTATATATTTGCTAGTATTTATTATACAGCCTATACTGATCTATGTGTGTATACATCAGGATTGGGGATTTTTATCCCCATCTTACATATTTTTATTGATGTACTGTATCCCCATTATTCTATTTCCCATGCTCAGATGCCGCCGTAGTTGCTGTTCCTTTTAAAATTTTTGGTTTTAACCATAGTCACTACTATTTTTTGCTAAATAAAGTCTATATTCATTTGTTTAAAGAATTGTTCTGTCTCAGTGTATTCTTTTGGGTGTTTATGATTCTCTATTTTAATACTAGAGACATGGCTGAATACTAGTACATACTATTGAGCCCTTACTTGTTGGTTTATTATAAGAGAAATATACAGCCACTAAAAAGTACTGGAAGGATTAAGATTTTTTAATAGAAGTAATTTACAAATCTGTTTAACTTTCTGGCACCAATTGATAAAAAAAAAAAAAAAGTTTTCCACAGTAGTACCCCTTTAAACAATGTATTTGCAAACTATGGTGGAAAATAAGTATTTGATCAACAAACAAGATTCCTGGCTCTCACAGACCTGTAACTTCTTCTTTCAGAGTCTCCTCTGTCCTCCACTCCTTACATGTATTAATGGCTCCTGTTTGAACTTACTATCAGTATAAAAGACACCTGTCCACAAACTCAAACAGTCAAACAGTCACACTCCAAACTCCACTATGGCTAATGTTACGGAGCTGGATGTGGATCCTCTAACCTGTGTGGCTAATGACTCAGACTCGGGGAGCGGAGTCTAAGGTGCCGCTGGTCTTCACCAGAACTCGCCACAAGGCAGGATGGGCTTGCTGCGGCAGGCGACACCCGGGTCGCTACCCCCCCCCCCCTTAATCTCAGGCTAGGGGCACTGAAGATCTGGCAGGGAAGTGTGGGAGGTGCAGGGACTTTATAATGTGGTGTCAGGTGCAACAGCTAATTATGGGCGCACTGGCCCTTTAAATTTCAGTGCTCCTGCGTGCGCCCTAGGAGACGGGGATGCACGCACCGGAGCTGAGACACAGAGGAGGAGGCAGCGCAGCGTTGTGAGTGATGGGCTGGGACTCGCATGCGGGCGTGTCCCACAATGTAAATCCCTGCCCCGCCGGAGACAGACACCAAAGAGCTGTCATAGGACACCAGAAACAAAATTGTAGACCTGAACCAGGCTGGGATGACTGAATCTACAATAGGTAAGTAGCTTGGTGTGAAGAAATCAACTGAGGGAGTAAATATTAGAAAATGGTAGACATACAAGACCAATGATAATCTCTCTCGATCTGTGGCTCCACACAAGATCTCACTCCGTGGTGTCAAAATAATCGCAAGAATTAGGAGCAAAAATCTCAGAACCACACAGGGGACCTAGTGAATGACCTGCAGAGAGCTGGGACAAAAGTAAAAAAAGGCTACCTTCAGTATCACACTACGCCACCAGGGACTCAAATCATGCAGTGCCAGACCTATCCCCCCACTGAAGCCAGTACATGTTTGGGCCCGTCTGAAGTTTGCTAGAGAGCATTTGGATGATCCAGAAGAGGATTGGGAGAATGTCATATGGTCAGATGAAACCAAAGTAGAACTTTTTGGTAAAAACTCAACTCGTCGTGTTTGGAGGAGAAAGAATGCTGAGTTGCATCCAAAGAACACCATACCTACTGTGAAGCATGGTGGTGGAAATATCATGCTTTGGGTCTGTTTTTCTGCTAAGGGACCAGGACAACTGATCCGTTTAAAGGAAAGAATGAATGGGGCCATGTATGGTGGGTTTTTGAGTAAAAACCTCCGTCCATCAGCAAGGGCATTGAAAATGAAATGTGGCAGGGTCTTTCAGCATGACAATGATCCCAAACACACCGCCCAGGCAATGAAGGAGTGGCTTCGTAAGAAGCATTTCAAGGTCCTGGAGTGTCCTAGCCAGTCTTCAGATCTCAACCCCATAGAAAACCTTTTAGAGGGAGTTGAAAGTCTGTGTTGCCCAGTGACAGCCCCAAACATCACTACTCTAGAGGAGATCTGCATGGAAGAATGGGCCAAAATACCAGCAACAGTGTGTGAAAACCTTGTGAAGACGTACAGAAAATGTTTTACCTCTGTAGTTGCAAACAAAGGGTATATAACAAAGTATTGAGATCAACTTTTGTTATTGACCAAATACTTATTTTCCACCATAATTTGCAAATAAATTCTTTAAAAATCAGACAATGTGATTTTATGGATTTTTTTTATCATTATGTCTCTCATAGTTGAGGTATACCTATGATGAAAATTACAGGCCTCTCTCATCTTTCTAAGTGGGAGAACTTGCACAATTGGTGGCTGACTAAATACTATTTTGCCATTCTCCCATAGACATGAATGGAGGGGGCGTGGTGTGACATCACGTCCCCAGTCCCAGAAACCCGGAGGTTTCCGAAACTGGAGATTCAGCACCCGCATAGAATGCGGGTGCTGCAGGGAGATCGTGGGGGGTCTCAGCAGCGGGCCCCCCATGATCAGACATCTTATCCCCAATCCTTTGGATAGGGGATAAAATGTTTTTGCCCGGAATACCCTTTTAAGGGGTTAATAGAAAGTTCATGGTGGGGTGAACAGGGTAAAGTTTGGTTATTGACAGTAGAATCATTGGTGCCCTTAATGTGCTGGCTACAAGACTTGCAAGATATAACTGTCCTCCCTATGATTGTTGTCTGGCTAATAACTATATGGCAGAATTCTGTTTGATCTTGTGGTATCCAAGAATTCCACTGGATACTTTCCAAGTATCAGTAGTGACTGGAGCGGGGGCTGTTTACCTGATAGGTCCAGAACCCCACTACTCTCAGATGTCCCAATGAAACTTTTTTGTCTACTTTTTTAACATCCTAGATCCCTGCACCACCACTAGCAGTACCGCCATAGGAAGGCTGGGATTAAATCCATGTCATCAAATATTGAGCATGTTTTATGGTGATTTGGCATATACAGTATCGTCTTCTCTATCAGGAGTCAGAAAGAGCAGCAGTACTAGGCAAGAACAGTTACTAATACTATCACCACTCTCTTATTTACAATATCTCAAACCTACAAAGGCAGAGCAGGAGTTATGATCCCTTTATTTTGCTTACGGAAGACTGCTATCCCTTCCTGTATTCCATTTAGGCAAGCAATTGCTAGAGACACAGTGGATGGCGTATTGGCCAAAATGAAGCTCTCTAGTAGTCACAATTGTTATACTTGTTTTTCTCTTAAACTGTATATATTAATTGAGGCTTTAATTAAGGATTAAAAAACGGCCACTAGGTGGCTCTGTTCTGTTTCCTGACCAACAGTTAGTTTGGTCTCCTCCTGCCTGGCAGGAGACCAAACTCAGGAAGTACGTGGGGGGGGGGGGCATGGTGAGGGACAGCTCTTGCAGGCTTCAGTGACGTTGCACCTGCTGGGGAACGCCCACTTTCTCCTGCTGGAAGCTCACACAATGTGAGCAATGGAAAATATATGATACGCAGCTTTTTAACCCCTTAAGGACTCAGACCATTTTGGCCTTAAGGACTCAGACAATTAAATTTTTACGTTTTCATTTTTTCCTCCTCGCCTTCTAAAAATCATAACTCTTTTATATTTTCATCCACAGACTAGTATGAGGGCTTGTTTTTTGCACAACCAGTTGTCCTTTGTAATGACATAACTCCTTATATCATAAAATGTATGGCGCAACCAAAAAACACTATTTTTGTGGGGAAATTAAAATGAAAAACGCAATTTTGCTAATTTTGGAAGGTTTCGTTTTCACGCCGTACAATTTACGGTAATAATGATGTGTATTCTTTATTCAGAGGGTCAATACAATTAAAATGATACCCATGATAACCTTATCGGCTATCTTCTGTTCTGGTCTGCTCGATCACAGACCAGAGCAGAAGACGCCGGGAGCCGGAAGCAGGAAGGTGAGGGGACCTCCGTGCGGCGTTTTGAATGAGCGGATCCCCGCAGCAGCGCTGCGGACGATCCGATCGTTCATTTAAATCGCGCACTGCTGCAGATACTGGGATCTGTATTGATCCCGGCACCTGAGGGGTTAATGGCGGACGTCCGCGAGATCGCGGGCGTCGGCCATTGCCGGCGGGTCCCTGGCTGCGATCAGCAGCCGGGATCAGCCGCGCATGACACAGGCATCGCTCCGATGCCCGCGGTTATGCACAGGACGTAACTTTACGTCCTGGTGCGTTAAGTACCACCTCACCAGGACGTACATTTACGTCCTGCGTCCTTAAGGGGTTAAAGCAGAAGGTTTGTTAGGAGTAGTAAGGGAATATAATCTGAGTTAGTTTAGAAAATACGGTTTGATGACAGGTACTATTTACTGGTACTTTACTGAATAATGATAAGAAACCTGAAGTGACGGTGCCTACTAGACTGATTTTTTTTAAACTGTACTTTATTCACTTCTGTGAGCTGCAGAGCATCTATGTAGAACCATATGGTTACTGTATGGCGAAATACACAGGAAATACAGGAAATACACAGTCCCACAAAAAAAAACATTTTCACTGTACTTTTCAAACTAGCAAATACTAGAAAAGAAACATTTTTTTGTATATATCAATAATATAATTTCCCATTTGCAACTTTGTTACATCAAGAAACTAGCACTAGTCAGAATAAATTGTCTGAAACTCAGGTTAAAGCTGAAATAAAAATTGTAAAATGCAGCACTTTACATGTGCAATCTATGAAAGTGTGTTCATTTTAAGGATTACATTGGCAGATGATCTAAGCAGCATTTTGGAAGAACAAGGGAATTGGAGAGGGAATCAATGAAGAACATTTGTAAATGTGTTAATATTGTCTATATAAAGGTTTAACAAAGAATAGCAGAATATGGACAAAGGACTGTGCAGCTTTCTTACCTCTTAAAGTTGCCTAGAATAGAATAGATAGGTAAACCTCTATTCATACAAATCCAGATAATAATTTGTATTAAGCTTTCAAAACTGTCATCAAAATAGCAGTGCATAACACTGAGACTACTGAAAAGATATCGAAAGTATGTCTTCACTTCCTGGAAAGCTCATGTTACCAGTTGTAAAATATATTGAGGAAGTGTTATGTTCACTGAAGCAACCTTATCTATGGTGACAAAAGCGTCATAGGTAGAGGATAGGGCAGTGTTTCCCAACCATTGTGCCTCCAGCTATTGCAAAACTACAACTCCCAGCATGCCCAGACAGCCTTTGGCAAGATTGCATGTAATAGTCCTCTATGGGGACAAAAAATTTGTGAATAAAATGTAAAAAGGAAGGTAATAAATATGAAAAAGCCACATCACTAATAAAAGTTTGAGTCACCTCTTTTTTTCCCTTTTTCAAATAAAATAATGTAAACAAAAACCTTTTTCAAATGGTTAACAATGTAAACTTAAAAAAACCCCACAAAAAGTCCAGAATTCTTGATTTTTAGTCCCTTTATATACCATAAAAATTTAATAAAAAGGGATCAAAGTCCCATCACCTTATCAATCACTGTAAGTAACAGGAGATAGTGACAGGAATGGTCTTCGGATATTGCTATATTCACTAAGGTACCTGTTGTATGTGGATTTCAGGAAGCATTTATCTCATTCAGGGAAAGCTGGCTGAGATATGAGAATCCAGGAAATAGTTCAAATCCCTGGCAAGGTTTTCTAGGGAATTTGATTAGTCCTATTGGGACTCGATTTTTATGAAATAAAATGCAGGTTTAGTAGTGGGGTCTTTAACCCCTTAAGGACCGGGGGTTTTTCCGTTTTTGCATTTTCGTTTTTTGCTCCTTGCCTCTAAAAAATCATAACTCTTTCAATTTTGCACCTAAAAATCCATATGATGGCCTATTTTTTGCGCCACCAATTCTACTTTGTAATGACGTCAGTCATTTTGCCCAAAAATCTACGGTGAAACGGAAAAAAAAATCATTGTGAGACAAAATTGAAAAAAAACGCAGTTTTGTAACTTTTGGGTGCTTCCGTTTCTACGTTGTACATTTTTCGGTAAAAATTACACCTTATCTTTATTCTGTAGGTCCATACGATTAAAATGATACCCTACTTATATAGGTTTGATTTTGTCGGACTTCTGGAAAAAATCATAACTACATGCAGGAAAATTAATACGTTTAAAATTGTCATTTTCTGACCCCTATAACTTTTTAATTTTTCCGTGTATGGGGCGGTATGAGGGCTCATTTTTTGCGCCATGATCTGAAGTTTTTAACGGTACCATTTTTGCATTGATAGGACTTAAATGATATAAAAAGTGACCAAAAATGCACTATTTTGGACTTTGGAATTTTTTTGCGCGCACGCCATTGACCGTGCGTTTTAATTAATGATATATTTTTATAATTCGGACATTTCCGCACGCGGTGATACCATATATGTTTATTTTTATTTTTATTTACACTGTGTTTTTTTTTTATGGGAAAAGGGGGGTGATTCAAACTTTTAATAGGGGAGGAGTTAAATGATCTTTATTCACTTTTTTTTCACTTTTTTTTTGCAGTGTTATAGCTCCCATAGGGACCTATAACACTGCACACACTGATCTTCATCATTGATCACTGGTTTCTCATAAGAAACCAGTGATCAACGATTCTGCCGCATGACTGCTCAGGCCTGGATCTCAGGCACTGAGCAGTCATTCGGCGATCGGACAGCGAGGAGGCAGGTAGGGGCCCTCCCGCTGTCCTGTAAGCTGTTCGGGATGCCGCGATTTCGCCACGGCTATCCCGAACAGCCCACTGAGTTAACCGACAGCTTTCACTTTCGGTTTTAGCTCTGAGCGCGCGGCTAAAGGGTTAATAGCGCGAGGCGTCGCGATCGGCGCTGCGCGCTATTAGCGGCGGGTCCCGCCTTCACTATGACACCGGGCCCGCCGTGATATGAGGCGGGGTTACCGTGTAACCCCGCGTTATATCAGGAGAGCAGGACCAAGGACGTACCGGTACGTCCTTGGCCCTTAAGGGGTTAATCCGCTTCGTAGGCCAGACAATATTTTGAGGTTGGCCCTACATTAGCACAGGTGCTGAGGCCGATTAATGGTGGGTTTACAAAATGTGTAATCAAGTCTTGACCGAGAGGCTTTGAGCGATGAGAGGCATGAGAGTTGAAGTTGTTACATTATGCACTCTTGCCGCACACGCTGGCCGTGAGCGCATGGTCCCCTTACCTCCTCCTGTCCCAGTCCGTCACTCTCCAGGTGTTTCTCCTGCCTCCGCCTCTAATTCCCCTGTGGCTCATTTATAAATTCCTCCACCCTCCTCACTCTCCTGCCGGATCTTTGTTGCCTTGTGCCTTAGAGAAAGTGTTCCTCAGTATTGCCTTGCCGTGTATCTGATCCCTTGCTTTGTGACTTTGACCTTGCTCCTCTGCCGCCTGCCTACTGAACTCCTGCTACGTCTTGACTACACTACTGTGCTGCCTGCCCTGAACTTCTGCTTTCCAGACTACGAGCTGCCTTATCCCTCCTGTGCCTCGCATCTCCTCAGCTGCCTGTGTGGTCGAGCCGTGCCAGGGGTAGCGACCTGGGTGCCGCCTGCCGCAGCAAGTCCATCCCGCTTTGCGGCGGGCTCTGATAAAAACCAGTGGGACCTTAGACTCCGCTTCCTGGTACGGTCCGAGTCATCTGCCACACAGGTCCAGCGGATCCACATCCACTGGTGTTCCTGTCTTCTGAAACGTGAGTGTTAAAGTAAGATCCGGCCATGGATCCCGCTGAGGTACCCCTGCCCGAAGTCGCAGATCTTCCCTCCGATGTGGTACGTCAGTTACAGCAGTTGGCCCGACAGGCGCAGCGATTTTCTCAACTTTCAGCCATGATGCAACAGCTTTTGGCCTTGCAACAGCAGCAGGTACCACAATCTGGCCCACTCCCACCTCCAGCTATGCCTGCCTTTACCTTCCAAGTATGATGGGTATTCCAAGTCATGCAGAGGCTTTGTTACACAGTGCTCCATGCACTTCGAGCTTATGTCTGAACTGTTTCAGACGGAACGTACAAAGGTGGCCTATGTCATTAGTCTACTGTCCGGAAAAGCCCTGGCTTGAGCTACACCCCTTTGGGACCGTGGCGATCCAGTATCCTCCAATTTGTCGCCGTCTTGGCAGAATTTTGCAGTGTCTTTGAGGAACCAGGACGTGCCTCTTCAGCTGAGACGGCTTTACTGAACATCTATCAAGAGAATTCTACCGTTAGTAACTACGCGCTTAAATTCCGCATTCTTGCCTCTGAACTTGCCTGGAATGATGAGGCCTTGTGTACCACATTCAAAAAGGACTGTCTAGCAGGATTAAAGATGCCCTTGCTGCATGTGATCCTCCATCTTCTTTGACAGAACTTATCCACTTGGCCACACGCATTGATGTGCGTTTTGCTGAGAGACAACAGGAACTGCGCTTAGAGAGGGAACCTGCCCTTCTGACACCCATGTTTCAACGTCCTCCTCTTCAGTTTCCTGCGCCTCTTGCCGAAGAGGCTATACAAGGAGATCGTTCTCGCCTTACGCAACAGGAAAGGTCACGACAACGCAATGAGAATTTGTGCTTGTATTGTGCTAGTCCAGAGCACTTTCTCAAGGACTGTTCAGTTTGCTCACACCTAGGGTACATGGGAGAGGTGTCCCTGGGTGTGAAAACTGCCTCTCCATGCTTAACTATTCCTGTACAAGTCTTCGCTTCAGCGCTACAGCATTTTTGGATTCTGGATCAGCAGGTGACTTTATTGATGCGGCTTTAGTCCACAAGTATCATCTTCCCCTTGCTTGGCTTGCCAAGCCCTTGTTCATCTCCTCTGTTAATGGACAAAATCTGGACTGTAAGGTTCACTTCCTTACTGAATCTCTCGTCATGCAAGTGGGAGTATCGCATAAAGAAAAGATTGAATTCTATGTTCTGCCACACTGTACTTCTGAGATTCTTCTTGGCCTTCCTTGGCTGCAATGCCATTCCTCGCAACTGGATTGGAGAACTGGAGAAATAATTTGTTGTGGACAATCCTGTCAAAATGTTTGCCTCCAACCAGTTCTGCGTAAAGTTGCTTCTTGTCTTCCTCCTTTACCTGGCCTGCCGCCACCTTACCAAGATTTTCTCTCACGTTTTCTGCAAGAAACAGTCCTTACGACTGCCCTATTGATCTTCTGTCTGATACCACTCCTCCTCGTGGAAGGATATACCCTCTATCAGTTCTTGAAACCAAAGCCATGGCTGAGTATATCCAGGACAATCTCCAAAAGGGATTTATCCATAAGTCCTCTTCTGCTGCTGGAGGAAAGAAGGATGGCTCACTCCGTCCATGTATTGACTACAGGGGACTGTAATGCCTTTTGGTCTCTGCAATGCTCCAGCTTTTTAAGATTTTGTCAATGATATCTTCCGTTATCTTCTCTACACCTTTGTTGTCGTATACCTTGATGACATCCTGATCTTCTTTTCCAACCTAGAGGAGCATCGTTCTCATGTTTTACTGGTTCATCAGCGACTACGGAAGAATTATCTCTACGTCAAACTGGAGAAATGCCTGTTCGTGAAATCTAGTCTTCTGTTTCTTGGCCACATTGTCTCTCATCAGGGCATGCAGATGGATCCAGATAAGTTGTCAGCAGTATTGGATTAGCCTCGTCCTTTGGGCCTACGTGCTATTCAACACTTTGCTAACTTTTATCGTTAGTTTATTCCACATTTTTCATCCTTGGTTGTTCCTATTGTGGCTCTCACTAAGAAGGCATCTAATCTTAAATCTTGGCCTCAAGAGGCTGAAGAGGCCTTCTCCCATTTACAGTCTGCATTTGCCTCTGCTCCAGTGCTTACAAGACCTGATCCGGAGAGGCCCATTGCTTTGGTGCTTGATGCCTCATCTATTGGAGCGGGTGCCGTTCTCTCTCAGAAAAACGCCAAGGGCAAGAGTGTAACTTGTGGGTTCTTCTCCAAGACATTATCTTCTGCTGAGAGGAATTACTCCATTGGAGATCGTGAACTCCTCGCTATCAAGCTAGCTTTGGAGGATTAGCGACACTTATTGGAAGGTTCTTCTCATCCGCTCAGCATCTTCTCCGACCATGAGAATTTTCTATACCTTCAGTCTGCTCAGCGTTTGAACCCCCGCCAGGAAAGATGGTCACTGTTCTTTTCTAGGTACAACTTCTATATTTACTTCCGTCCAGCAGCCAAGAATATCAGGGCTGATGCTCTCTCCAGGTCCTCTGACGTCATTGGTTTGGTCTCCACGCCTAGGCATATTATTCCTCCTGACCATTTGAGTCCTGCCGCTGCTGCCGAGATTCAGCAAGTTCCTCCGGGAAAATCCTTTGTGCCCGCCAGATTGAGACGTAAGGTCCTGAAATGGGGTCATTCTTCCTTGACAGCAGGACATCCTGGAATACGCAAGACTCTACTTCTTATTACCCGACATTTCTGGTGGCCCCATCTTGAACGTGATGTTTCTGATTTTGTTCGGTCCTGTAAACATGTGCCCGTCACAAAACTCCTCGACAGAGACCTGCAGGACTCTTACAGCCTTTACCCATTTCTGAGACTCTCTGGTCCCATATTGCCATGGATTTCATCACTGATTTACCACCATCTCATAATAACACTGTCATCTGGGTCCTTGTAGATCGGTTTTCCAAGATGGCTCAATTCATTCCTCTACCAGGTCTTCCTTCTGCCCCGCAGCTGGCGAAGTACTTCTTGTTACATGTCTTTTGTTTACATGGTCTTCCTCAGCATATCGTTTCGGATCGAGGTGTGCAGTTTGTCTCTAAGTTCTGGCGAGCCCTTTGTAACCATCTGGACGTTAATCTGGACTTCTAATTGGCCTACCATCCTCAGTCCAACGGTCAGGTGGAGAGGGTTAGTCAAATCCTTGAGACTTATCTATGGCATTTTGTATCAGCTCGCCAAGATGATTGAGTTGACCTTCTCCCCTGGGCTGAATTCTCATATAATCAAAAGGATTCCGAGTCCACAAGGTCATCCCCCTTTTTTGTTGTCTACGGACTCCATCTCCGTCCTCCTCTTCCTCTCCCAGTCTCCTCCGGTGTGCCTGCTGTTGATGAGCTGGTCTGTAACTTCTCCACCATCTGGCAACAGACCCGACAGTCATTATCCCAGGCTTCTTCTTGCATGAAGGCACAAGCGGATAAAAGTAGAAGACCTCCTCCATCCTTCTCTCCTGGTGACATGGTGTGGCTTTCATCCAAGTACATCCGCTTCAAGATCCCTTGTTACAAGCTCAGTCCCCGCTACCTTGGTCCCTTCCAGATTCTACAAAAAATCAATCCTGTCTCCTACAAACTCCATCTACCTGCTACATTACGTATTCCCAATTCCTTCCACATCTCTCTCCTCAAGCCTCTTGTCATAAACCGGTTCTCTCAGAAGAATCTTGTCCCCACACCTGTCTCCGGCTCCTGTGACATCTACAAAGTTAAACAGATTCTTATGACAAAAACTGTAAACAATTTTTTTGGTCGACTGGGAGGGTAACGGTCCTGAGGAGAGATCTTGGGAGCCTGACGAGAATATCCTGGACTGTGACCTTCTGAGGAGTTTCCTCTCTCATAAAAGGAAGGGGAGACCAAGGGGGGGGGGTGCTGTTACGTTATGCGCTCCGGCCACACACGCTGGCCGTGAGCGCATGGTCCACTTACCTGCTGCCGACGGGGCCGGGATGCAAATCGCGGGACGCGCCCGCATGCGAGCCCCAGTCCATCACTCTCCGGGTGTTTCTACTGCCTCCGTCTCTGCCTCTCTGCTCCGGCGCACGTGTCCCTGTCCCCTAGGGCGTGCGCTGGAGCTTTAAGATTTAAAGGGCCGATACGCTCATTAGTGTAATTCACCAGTGGCTCATTTATAAATTCCTCCACCCTCCTCACTCCCCTGCCGGATCTTTGCTGCCTTGTGCCTTAGAGAAAGCATTCCTCAGTATTGCCTTGCCGTGTATCTGATCCCTTGCTTTGTGACTTTGACCTTGCTCCTCTGCCGCCTGCCTACTGAACTCCTGCTACGTCTTGAATACGCTACTGTGCCGCCTGCCCTGACCTTCTGCCATCCACACTACGAGCTGCCTTATCCCTCCTGTGCCTCGCATCTCCTCAGCCGCCTGTGTGGTCGAGCCATGCCAGGGGTAGCAACCTGGGTGCCGCCTGCCGCAGCAAGTCCATCCCGCTTTGTGGCGAGCTCTGGTGAAAATCAGTGGCACCTTAGACTCCGCTTTCTGGTACGGTCCAAGTCATCTGCCACACAGTTCCAGCGGATCCACATCCACCTGTGTTCCTGTCTTCTGAAACGTGAGTGTTACAGAAGTGCAAAGGTGCGTCAAAAAAAGTAGACATTTTCCTTGTGCGAGTAACACATTTTTAGTGTTTTGTTGAGTGGCTGGTTGTAAGCCACCTGTACAGAGAGGGAAGGTTTAGTGTAGTTAGTGCTGGACAAACAGCATTGATTTGTATTTGCTTGTGACTAAAGTTAAAGATTATGGGGGAGATTTATCAAAACCTGTCCAGAGAAAAAGTGGCCCAGTTGCCCATTGCAACCAATCAGATTGCTTCTTTCATTTTGCAGAGGCCTTGTTAAAATGAAAGAAGCGAGCTGATTGGTTGCTATGGGCAACTGGGCAACTTTTCCTCTGGACAGATTTTGATAAATCTCTCTCTATATTTGTTTGGTTACTAAAAAATAGAGACAGGAAAAGCCCTGTTTAAACATGGAAAAGTCCCTGTCTCTGATATCATTGGACTGGTTCTACTAATCTTGCACAGTATACAAAGGTTAAATACCATTTGGGGATATATAATATCAGAAAATAAGCAGTTACTTCTATTGAAGTAATGTAAAGAGGTCAGAAAGGGGTGTACGGAGCATGCAGGACCACTATATTTAAATTGGTAACTGTACCGTCCACACACACCAAACTGAAAGATACACCAGCTGACGTACCCTGTCCACTGGGGCAAGAAAAGTGCTCCGCATGCAGGGTATCCCACCAAGAGTATTGGTAGATAACCCACTTTATGTAGGGTTACACCAGTTGGCCATTCCCAAATTAATGGATGAATGCCATCACCATGAATAACAGACAGCAAGAACAAGTTATGTCAATTGAGTGATTGTTTATTAGAAGTATAGATCATGGACAAAAATAGGAAACAAATGGTATGCTGCTAACTACTGTGAATCGGGTTCCCTTCATATCATCCAGTAGTGGCTCCTACAAAAGAAGAAAAAGAGGCACATTAGCATGTGTAAGTATCAAGGGTCAATGTGGTTACTCAATCTACCTTGGATTAACCTTTACTACCTTGTAAAAAAAAATCATACATAGCTACAGAGAGAAAATATAGGGCTTATTCAAAAATGCTTAAAGAGTACCTGTCCTCCCATTCATTGCCCCCATCATGATAAACCACCCCCTGACTTTATTTTTTTTAGTTTTTTTTAGTTTTCTACCTTGATATTGCTCTGTATTTTCTGCTCAATCTCAGTCAGATTCACAGACTTGGAAGGGGGATTACCCAGCAGGCGTGACATCATCTGAAGTCATACAGAGTAGAACTTCCTCCCTCACTCTGTTACACACAGCCCAGAGCAGTTCAGTGTGATATCAGCTATGAT
Organism: Hyla sarda; assembly: GCF_029499605.1. Taxonomy (NCBI): domain Eukaryota; kingdom Metazoa; phylum Chordata; class Amphibia; order Anura; family Hylidae; genus Hyla; species Hyla sarda. The sequence goes on along the minus strand of NC_079191.1, from coordinate 347,522,160 downwards.
TGGCTAAGGCTGCAAACACACCTCTAGGCACTCCAGACCGTTTGATTTTGGTCTTCTACCAGGCCAACAGGAGTCCAAAGTCTGTGCAAAAAATATGGTGAAATGGTCTCTGGACAAGTAGGAAGACACCTAGAGGCAGCTTTTTTAAATACAAATAAAAAGTAGAAAACTTCATTTAAAAAAAAAAACAAAGTACATATGACTACTTTCACACTGCAGTTTGTCTCTGGCAGTGTTAGGCCTGTTATTCTAGGATTGCGAATACACAAATTTTTCTCCCGCTACTTGCCACAAAAAAATATAGGGTCCGTCAGGACCCCATCATAGTGAATGAGGTCCCGTTGGCACCCGTCAGGTAAGGGGCCTGTTATCGGCAGTGTGAAAGGAGCCTTAGAAAGATTTTTTATTTACCATAAGGATTGCAATAGCAAAAAAAATTTTAAGGACAGTGCCCATTTAATTCATAAGGTCTATACTCCAAGGAGGGACTGTCCAATTCTCTGATCTGTCTTTGTTCTCCTTGTTTAAGCTGTCACCACCTTTGTCTACCAACATGGTCAATGATGACCTTATATCGCATTTGGCTAACTAAGTGACTCTTTGACATGAAGTGTTGTACAACGGGGGGGGGGGGGGGGGTGTATCTTGTTTACGCATTCTAATAGGGCCTTAGTGTTTTGTGATTCATATTCTGACCTTGTTCATCATCTCTCCGATATATATATATTATACCACAGGGACAAGTAAGCATGTAGATGACAAAGAACGAGTTGCATGTAGTTTCGCTAGTATGGAGACGGTTAAAGGAAAACGGTCATGTGTTCACCCGCACTAAACCCAATACACTGGGTTATAGTCAGGGCCGTTTGAAGGAATTTGGGGGCCCCAAGCAAAATGGACATGGAGGCCCCCCCCCCCCCTTTGATGTTCACGCACGTCATGCTCTAGAACCGGCATCAGGACATAGCAACACCGACCCTTGAATTCTGGGAGCGCAACGTGAGCGAACGTCGATACGACGCACATTTGGTGCAGCAATGTGGGGGGAACACAAGGTGCAGCAGAGTTCCCCCCACATTAGGTAGTCAGTGTTCCCCCCACATTAGGTAGGCAGTGTTCCCAACCCATACCCCCTGTCCAGACCCCCCCCCCCCCCCAGGGCCAGTTGTTTTGGTGGGGGTTTGACTGCTGAGACCCCCACCGAACACCTCGGTTAAAGTGGTTCTCCAGCTGTTGGAAAGCTAAAACACCCATCATGTCTGAAGAGCCTCTGGCAATGGGAGTTGTAGTTTTGTAACAGCTGGAGAGACACAGATTGGACACAGTTTTACCCATCATCACTGCAGAACTTACAAGTGACTACAGCTCTGATGGGACAGTCAGGAGAATACACAATGATATCATTGACCTGAGTGACGTCTTCTGACTTCATCTGGTCCAGAGACCAGGTCTTCCTCCAGCTCCATCTTCTCTGCAGAGTCTGACATCCAGACATCATTGGCTCCTTACTGTCAGCAGATCCTCATCCTCTGCATGAAGACAGTAATCATTATAACCTTGCCAGAAAGTGTGCCCTAAATAAAATACTGCCCCACACTGTACCCTGAATATAATACTGCAATACACTGTACCCTGAATATAATACTGCCCCACACTGTACCCACTAAATATAATACTACCACACACTGTCCCCACTAAATATAATACTGCCATACACTGTACCCACTAAATATAATACTGCTATACACTGTACCCTAAATATAATACTGCCCCACACTGTACCCTAAATAAAATACTGCCCCACACTGTACCCTGGATATAATACTGCCATACACTGTACCCTGTGAGAGGCACTGTGTAAGATGTACGTACAGTGTTACATTATGTTTGCTAGCCGGCATATTAGTATATGGCCCAACAGAACCTAGCAAATAATGTGCAGATGCAACACTTATAAAGAGACATGGATATTAAGTAAAGTGCAGAGTAGAGTGTGTGTGTGTTTTGTGATCCTTCTTTGCAGCACTGTCACTTTCTTTTTATAATTGTTACATCTGCACATTATTTCTTAGGTTCTGTACGGCCATATACTAATATGCCTGCTAGCCAGCATAATATACTAGCAGTGTACATATATCTTACAAAGTACGTGCAATGTATTTATTGCCTGTCTGCATGGAGGTCATACTGCCTCTCCTTTCAGTTGCTGTAAAATTGTACATGTCTTTTATGTGTGTTTTCACATAATCTAATAAAAGTTTACATGCATTTTATGATATCTCTGATGAAACAGTTTTTTTTGTATATTTTTCTCGTTCAGGGGTTGCATAGAGCAGTGATAAGAGGGTTTGCAGGTCTAAGGCTATACCTATATGACCACATTAGTAGGCAAGTGTTTATACTGTAAGATTGGGCAATGCTAGTGTGGTAACGGGGTGTGATGAGGGCAGATGTTGTTACCCTAGGGGCAAATGGCATTAACCCCTTGTATTTGTGATGTGATTTATCCTCAATACCACTACATCCTGGGCTAGGCACGGGGGCAATGATGACTCCGACGCCAAGTTACATATAAGGGTAGCTTTAGATGGTAAAGTCTATAGAGTTCAGCCAGGGCCCAAGGAGGTGACCACTGACTCAGAGACCTTAAGGGCTTGCTGGGACATGTAGTAGGACTGGAAAATTTAATGCAGGCCACGCTGATTTGACATTTGCTGAAAGGGACAATCTTGACTTGACTGGTGATTGACAAAGCTATGACTGTAGCTTACTTGCAATTGACTGTGGCTGCAGACTTGACTTTTGGCCTCTAAGGACTCTGGACACAAACACTAGGACTCGACTTGACCTCAGCTTAGAAAAGAGAGAGCTAGCTCATCCCAGGGCTTATATAGGGGAGACTAGCAGGGAGCCCATAGGTCACCACTGGGATCACCTGGGAAATAATCACATGGTACATTTCTTAAAGCAACAACATATTATATATTATAATACATAGCAAAAAACATATATACAGGGGGGAAACAAGTACAAGGGGACCAGGGGACACTGAAGGTAGGCTGCCGGACAGGGCAACAAGGGTACAGGGTTACACTTCCCATACTCGCCCACCACAAACTCCCCCCTTTTAAATACAGTCGCCCTCGACCCCCACTCTCGGAGGGCGGATGACCGAAGTGGCCACTGGGGGCCTAGTGACAGTTCCTGGGGCATTATGCAAAATGTCCTTCACAGGTCTGGTTATGAAAAACAAAACAGGGGCGAGTCCATGTATCACTTGTAAATGTCCATACAGGATCCTATATTTTAGGGCAATAAGCATGTGGGGGTAATGGACCTTGTAACTGCTTTAGTAACACATTTAAGACACCAATACATACAAGTTGCAAATTGGGCTGCCAGAGGCTATCTTCCCAATAGGGCTGGGTTGAAGAAAACATGGGGAAATCCATGGATGGGTGGATACCCTTGCCTGGAACTTACTCTTTCACAGGTCTGACAGCTGGAGGAGGTGGTGCTGGGAGCACTGGTAGATTTTCTTTCAGACATAACTTGAATTGGTTTCGGTGAACATCTTGCTGACAATTTCTTTGGCCTCCTGGATTCTTTTCTGGTGGTCAAAGACCCACTCCAGGGAGGCTTGTGGAGAGTGGTTGAAAAGGGCTTGGAGCACAAATGTTCGGTCTTTAGGCAGCTGCCCATGTCACCCTATCATCAAGTAGAAAGGGGTTTACCCCGTAGAACAGTGGACTGTGTTATTATAGATCTCCAATAGTTCGGGCATCAGTCGGGACCACTCTTCTTGTCTTGACACAGAGGCTGCTCGCAATATGTGTATAAAGACTTGGTTGATACACTCACAGAGCCGATTCCCCCGGGGATGATAAGCAGTAGTCCAGAGTTTCTTGCAGGCATGGAATTGACAGAGGTCTTGGAAAAGTTGGGCCTCGAAGGCCATTCCACGGTCTGTTAGGACAGACTCCGGACACCCAAGGGTTTGCACCCAATTGGAGTAGATGGGTTGGTACCTTTTTTGCCAGAAGGTAGTCCAACAGATCCCCCATGACTTGACTTTCATCCTGAAGAGTCTTCCAGGTGTATAGGTCTTCTTTAACCTTTTCGGACTTGGGTTCACCGTCTATGAGGGCGGTCACAACATTCTGGTTCATGAACCGTCTTCCCACACGTCTTTGACAGAGGGTTCTTCGCCGGGGGTTATCCTAGACAGTACGTCGGCATTGACATTTCACTTGCCGCTTCTGTACTTGATGGTGAAACTGGAATTGGCTACTCTTGAAGCCCAACGCTGCTCGATGAATCCAACTTGACAGTGTTCAGGTGGACCAACGGGTTATTATCCATGTAGATAGTAAATGGCGTGGTGGCCAAATAGTCTTTGAACTTTTTGGTCATGGGAATACACAATGACATCGTCCAGGTACAATAGGACACTTTGTAGGAAAATTCAGATGGCCCAGGCACCTTTCCATCAGACACTGGAACGTAGCAGGGGCATTGCACAGCCAAAACGACATACTTTTAAACTCGAACAGTCCCATGGGTGTCACGAAGGTGGTCTTCTCCCGATCCTCCACGGCCATGGGCACTGGTTAAGTATCGGGTTGGAGAGGTAAGCAGCCAACCCGAGGACGGTGAGTGACTCCTCGATCCTTGGCAATGGATAAGTGTCCTTGTGTGTGACATTGTTCAATTTCCTGTAGTCAACACAGAAGCAGATGGTTCTGTCCTTTTTCTTGACAGGGACAAGTAGCGCTGCCCAGGGGCTCTAACTTTCCTGGATTATGTCTGCCTCTATCATGTCGGCCAGCATCTTCTTGACAGTCTGATACATGCCATGCACGACTGGACGGTGTCTTTCCTTGATAGGTGGCTGTCACCTATGATGATTCGGTATTGAATCATTGAAGTCCGCCTGAAGTCTGTGGGGTGTTTGCTGAAAGCCTCATGGTACCTCTTGGCAACATTGATGATTCCACTGACTTGGTCCCTTGAGGTAGTGTCGTCTCCAACCTGAAGTTCCGCCCATCAGGGCTCTGGAGGGCTCACACTGGATCCTTCGACCACTTGAGCTGCACGCTGTCGGGTCACCAGACATTCTGTCACAATGTCTTTTGACTCTAGGAGGTACCGCTGGGGTACAGGAGTGTCAATCAGACAGGTTTACTAACCGCATTGGGACTCTCCCGTTGGTGACAGTGGCAAGGCATCTTGCAGCTCGAACAAGAGGATGATCTTCCAATTGCATAGGTTCCAGCAGGGCCTGATAGTCCCTATTCTTGACTTAAGGACGTGCACGACACCAGATGATGGTCTCCATGTTGGGTTGTAAGGTCGCCAACCTGATATCTTGAACTCGTACTCTGCATATTTTACCTTGCCGGTTGGCAAACCTCTGCTCCGCCTGTAGAACTTGTGGTACTGCACAGCCCGCTGGCCTGAAGGGGACAGATGGGGAAGAGAGGCATGCAAGGCATCTAATATTTCAACAAAACTATTTTTCATAATGTTCATCCTCAATATAAACTTGGCAGACCCCTTCACTGTCACATTAGTTACAATCACTCCCTGCCCGGTAAGTACATGCTTTCCCGAATGAAGAGTTGGCTCCCAGTATCCATGTCTGGGGACTGGTTGCCCATTGCCCTCAACTACTTGGAAGTTACCATCATCAGGCTCACACAATAAACTAGCATCCAAATGCTGATAGAAAATACTTTTAGATATAGCAGACACTTATGACCTGTATCTATCAACGCCTCCAACGGTACACCTTCTGCAACAATTTTTACATAGGGTCAGGAGGCAAAATAAATAAAGAATCCTGACTTAGGTGGTTTCGGAGATTGGACCTGATGACTGTTTTCCTGAGGGGCGGTCTTCGACTTCAGGATAAATCCATTTAGATCCCAGTACTGCATTTTCCAATGTCCTGACGTATTACAGTAAGTGCAAAAGGGTCTTTGAGTCCCCGAGAGTCTATTGTGGGGAGGATTGCAGTAATTGAAATTGCGGGGAGTAGGAGCAGGGGCAGGTTATCTAGGCAGGGGCAGTTCACAGTCAGGTGGAGCGGCCCAGGTGGCAAGCTCCTTCACAGCCCTAGTCAGTTGTTCAATGTCCTGCCAGTCAGTTGTTCAATGTAATAATTTTCGGACATTTATACCCAGGACTGTGTTTATAACAAGGGGGCATCATCTACGTTTTTACACCAGCACAGATATGGGGGTTCTTTACTGTACCAGCAGTAAGACTGTGGAATTCTCAGCCTGGAGTTGGCTGAAGCATGAGGACACCATAGTGTCTAAATGGCATTGCCTGGAGGTGGCTGAAGCATAAATAGACCATATAGTGGCTGAATGGCACAGCCTGGAGTTTGTGGAAGCATGAAGAGGCCATATAGTTGTGAATGGCACAGCCCTGAGTTGGCTGAAGCATAAGGAGACCATATAGTGCCTGAATTGCACAGCCTGGAGGTGGCTCAAGCATGAAAAGACCATATAGTGGCTGAATGGCACAGCCTGGAGGTGGCTGAAGCATGAGAAGAGACCATGTAGTGACTTAATGAGACAGCCTGGAGGTGGCAGCAGCCGCATCAGGAGTCCTGAAAGTGACCCGGTGACAGATTGGTGCGGTGGGTGGCAATACCAGTACCCTGTGATGAAGGTGGGTGAAAAAAGGTCTGATGCGGAGGAATCTTTGTAACTGGGGAGCAGCGCCTTAAATTTGTTTGGGACTATCCATATTTGTGAAGTGTTGGTGTGGCACCAAGGTCAATCTACTCTGATGCATCAGGCATTGGCGGTTGGAAATCCTGGCTGATCCATGCCTGATTCATCTTCACAAAGATAAGTCTCTCCACATTTTTCATGGACAGATGAGTTCTCCTTGGGGTGACTATGGCCCCCGCCGCACAAAACACCCGCTCTGATGGCACACTACTGGCTGGGCAGGACAGTTTTTCCAGTGCAAACTCTGCTAGTTGCGGCCACAAATCAAGTTTGGCTGCCCAGAAGTCCAGCGGATCTTCAAGGTGTTTTGGCATGGGCATGTCAAGGTGTAGGTCTAGAATATCCTGATATATTGATCGCTATATCTATACTCATATGCCTTTATTAAATGCTATATGCTATTGCTAAATATTGCAGAAGAACTTTGCTTTCCTTAATTCAAAACATTTCAGCTTGCTCTTTGCCCGTAATTAAGACTAGAACCTTGAGATGGAGTCTGTGGATACAGGAAGTTTAAACATTGGGCTTTGTGGAAGGCTGGAAAAATCTCAAGCTAGAGACCTTGCAACATAAGTGACTTAGGCTACACCATGCTCAAATGACCAATCAGCAAATAAAATGATGATTTGATGCCTAGTTTTACCCTCCCCTTTTTGTCAGTTTGTAAAAACTAATGTGATTTTCGGATAATAAACAGAACTCCCTGGAGTCAGTACTGATGAGAGAATTTATACCAACCTTGTCTGGTGTGAATTTGCTCATGTCGACACACGGCAAAATAGCACAGCGGTAGTCAATCACAGTTTAAGGCCACACATTAACTCATCCTTAACATTTGGTGGCATTGGTGGGATGGCCTGGACCACACTCGAGGGAAGATACAGCTCCGGTGGAGCGACACTTTGAGCCGCCCGAGGCAACCCATTATTGCCCAAACTAGGGGCCTGATCAACCCCACGAAAACACGGTAAGTCTGCAGATTTTTATGAATCTGTAGTCTTATTTGTGTTTTTGGGCAGTTTTGTGGTTGTCTGGACGGCCTAAGTCGGCACTCTAGAGATATTCCTGCTGTGTTGTTCTCTTGTTCACAGAGGAGTTTTTAGTTGCTTGTGATTGACTGCCGCTTTGAATAAGCTCAGAAGGCATAAAAGCAGGGGAGATTTTTTTTTCCTTTTGCCTTTTTCCTTTTGTTACAAACTGGCAGGCTTATAAAACCCTTTTTTTTTTTCCTCTTAGCTAGCTGTGAATTCCTTATCAGCAACGCTGAAGACAGTGTACCGAAGCAAGGTCAAATTTGTTTCTTAATGGCAACAATAATAATCATGGCAAGGATTTAACTATGAGAGACTTTTTTCATTTTTAGAGTCTTTAAAAATTCAGTTTTTTTTCCTGATTGTTTGGATTTTATTACATTTTTAACTTTTTAACCCCTTAAGGACTCAGGGTTTTTCAGTTTTTGCACTTTCGTTTTTTGCTCCTTACCTTTTAAAAATCATAACCCTTTCAATTTTCCACCTAAAAATCTATATTATGGCTTATTTTTTGCGTCGCCAATTCTACTTTGCAGTGACAGTCATTTTACCCAAAAATGCACAGCAAAACGGAAAAAAAATCATTGTGCGACAAAATCGAAGAAAAAACGCCATTTTGTAACTTTTGGGGGCTTCCGTTTCTACGGAGTGCATATTTCGGTAAAAATTACACCTTATCATTATTCTGTAGGTCTATTCGGTTAAAATGATACCCTACTTATATAGGTTTGATTTTGTCGCACTTCTGGAAAAAATCATAACTACATGCAGGAAAATGTATACGTTTAAAAATGTCATATTCTGACCCCTATAACTTTTTTATTTTTCCACGTACAGGGCGGTATGAGGACTCATTTTTTGCGCCGTGATCTGAAGTTTTTATCGGTATGATTTTTGTTTTGATCGGACCTTTTGATCACTTTTTATTCATTTTTTAATGGTATAAAAAGTGACCAAAAATGCGCTTTTTTTGACTTTGGAATTTTTTTGCGCGTACGCCATTGACCGTGTGGTTTAATTAATGATATATTTTTATAGTTCGGACATTTACGCAAGCGGCGATACCACATGTTGATATTTTTTTTTTTTACACTTATTTTTTTTATGGGAAAAGGGGGGTGATTCAAACTTTTATTAGGGAAGGTGTTAAATGACCTTTATTAACACTTTTTTTTTAACTTTTTTTTTGCAGTGTTATAGGTCCCATAGGGACCTATAACACTGCACACACTGATCTTTTACAGTGTTATCGGCGCTTGACTGCTCCTGCCTGGATCTCAGGCACGGAGCAGTCATTCGCCGATCGGACACCGAGGAGGCAGGTAAGGGCCCTCCCGGTGTCCTGTAAGCTGTTCGGGACGCCGCGATTTCACTGTGGCGTTCCCGAACAGCCCGACTGAGCAGCCGGGTCACTTTCACTTTCACTGCACACACTGATCTTTATCAGTGTTATCAGCGCTTGACTGCTCCTGCCTGGATCTCAGGCACGGAGCAGTCATTCGCCGATCGGACACCGAGGAGGCAGGTAAGGGCCCTCCCGGTGTCCTGTAATCTGTTCGGGACGCAGCGATTTCACCGCGGCGGTCCCGAACAGCCCGACTGAGCAGCCGGGTCACTTTCACTTTAGAAGCGGCGGTCAGCTTTGACCGCCGCTTCTAAAGGGTTAATTCCGCACATCACCGCGATCGGCGATGTGTGGTATTAGCCGCGGGTCCCGGCCATTGATGAGTGCTGGGACCGACGCGATATGATGCGGGAGCGTGGTGCGATCCCGCTTCATATCGCGGGCGCCGGCGCAGGACGTAAATATACGTCCTGCGTCGTTGAGGGGTTAATTAAAGGATTCGGTCAAGGGAGTAAGAGTGCTGTAGATTTTTGTGTTCCAGGTCCCTAATAACTCTGGGTGTACCAGGCTGATGTCTTTCTGTGTATCAGATAAGCTGATAGCTTGATTTGTATCAGCTTTGGTGTCTTTTTCTGTATTAGAGGATGGCTTATTGATGACTTGGGTTGTACTCGAGCAAAGATTGGCTCTCGTATCTTTTGTATTGTATCAGTAATGCATCAGAGTAGAAGATAATAGTAGCATCATACACACTGTGGTTGTCGCTTTGACACCCTTTTTGTTTGGTGTTTAGTATCAATTTTGTTTGTCCAATCCACTGAGAGTTTTTGTTAATAGGGTAATTCGTAACCCTCACTCTACCTGAGACTTTACAACTTTTCATTTCCTGCACTGGTTAACTTTAAAGGGTAAAATATGAGCCATTTGCCCTCTGCATTTAAAAGTTCAACCTCCTTGCTTCCTGGGTGTGAAGAGCCACGTGACATAGTGATGCACCATGAGGGAAAGAAGTATCTTGACAAAATGAAAAAATGTATGGCTATATGCCATTTGCCTGAAAAGGGTAGATTACAAAAAAGATTTATGATCTGAGGCTCTTAAACAGCATAAATGGATTTTAGAAGCTAATGATTTTCTGGCATCTGCCCAGGCATGGCACCGTGCTTTATGCGCTATTGCTAAAGAAAGATATGTGGAGGAGGAATACAGAGATGAGAAGAGAAATGTGATTATGTATCTGTATTACAAAAATAGAGACGTATCACCACTCGATAATGATGATGATCTTAACTGTTGGTTGTGTCCCCGTTGTGGTCAGCAAAAGAGTGTGTCCTGTGGCCAAGCCTGGGCTATAAATGCTCCACCATGTACTGCCACAGCACCTCCGTATACTGAAAAAATTGAACACCCCCAAAATGCACCCACCCCACTATATGCAATTCTACCTCCTTCTAGTGGTGGCAATGTTACTACAGCAACTTCCTGTGCTGTCAGCCATCTTGGAGGACCCGGAAGTGCTGCCTCATCCACTTCCTCTACTGTCAGCCATCTTGGCTTACCCAATCTACTTACTCCCTGTAATGAGCCCTCATTCAGTCCACCCAAACAGGACTTGCCAGTTGCTGGAAGGTTTCCAAACGGAACTTCCTCTAGCAGTCATCCTAGTGAAGCACTTGATCTCTTTCCAGGTATGACTCAGGATAGGGGTTACTTTGTACCTAATGACCAGATCACTGGCCTATACCAAAATCAAATCCACACACTCACAGATCAGCCCTCACCGGAAAGCTCTGTATTTCATTCTGCTAATAATTGCTGGGCCTCACCAAGAAGTCAGATCTCTACACAGTGAAGACAGTCCTCCAGCCCAAGATGAACCCCATGCACAGTTTCAGTCTCCTATCAATGTTCATCATCATCAGTCTCCTATCACTGATCATCATCATCAGTCCCCAGGAAAGATACCACTTTCACCTCTTAATACAATAACACCTACTGTGGTGCAATTTCATGAGCCTCCCAATACCTCCAGCAGTAACATGTACTAAACCATTAGATCAAGTATGGTGTCTGAAAATTTTCAACCGGCCCTTGAAACAAAAATCTGGAGTAACACCCTACTCCAGGTTGCCATGGGTTCTATCGAAACACAGCGAGTGCAAGCTATAGTTAACCCTGCAAATTCATATCTTCAGCATAATGATGGCCTTGCTGCTGTCTTAGTGCATGCAGGGGGGACTAGTATACAGCATAGCAACAATTTAACCCCACCGGGGTTATGTGTCCAAACTAAAACTTATCTTTATTGGTTAATTTTCTAATTTCCTAATAACGGTGAGAAACACATTTAAAAACACTTATTCGGTGTTTATATGACCATTAGACCAAGTTTAGGAGACATCTCATGCCTTCCCTAGATAATGCTCTCATATAGACTATAGATTTTCGACTATTCGTCTGCTGTGCACCGCAGGTCAATGCCAGTATATTTTCAACCTGTCATTTATGCATAATCTAGGACACTTGGGGTTGCACATTAAAAGATGATGCTGTCACACCCCGACATGTTTTGCCACTATGTGGCTTTATCAAGGAGGACAACTGATTGCTGTCATACATGAGAGCATTATATAGGGAAGGCATGAGATGTCTCCTAAACTTGGTCTAATGGTCATATAAACACCCAATAAGTACTCTCAGACTGGATTGAGACCACCAGTAGTTACTCCTAATTCACAATTTCTAGAGACACATATGGGGTTGTGTTTTTAAATGTGTGTTTCTCACCGTTATTAGGAAATTAGAAAATTAACCAATAAAGATAAGTTTTAGTTTGGACACATATTAGATAGAGAATTTGTTAACCCCGGTGGGGTTAAATTGTTGCTATGGTCTGATATCTCTATATGTGTTCTGAGGCCAGTTTATAGTAGTTTGTTAGTATACAGCATGACACTGATCTGTTGGTACTACAAAAAGGGCCCATTTCAACCTCCCAACTGGCCATTACAGGCTCTAGGACACTGCCTTGCAACATGATAATACATGTTGTTGGTCCCAGATATTCCTCTGCCCAACATGATGCCTGCATGTGGCAGCTTCAGTCCGCAATACACCACATTCTTGATCTAGCTGGAGAGAAGGAAATTTCCTCTCTAACCATTCCAACCATCAGTTCTGGACTCTTTGGATTTCCTCCTAATATCTGTGCCAATGCAATAGTGTCCAGTATTAAACATAACAAGCCAATACCAACATTACAGGAAATCAGGCTTATCTCTAAAACATTCTAAACAGTCCAAGCTCTGGTGAATACTGTCAACTTGTTCAAGAAACCTAACCTCTTGGGTAGACATCCAATACCAAATGAGGATTCAGATAATCTACAACATGAATTACCGTGATCCACGCCATCTAAACTTTTTCCCATACAGCCTGATGATTCCAGAAATCTCCTGCATTGTTTTTGGTGAATCCAGTCCACCGCAAACTATGCCAATACCACTTACCTATAGTGGTGGAAATAAAGGGTCTGAAAAACCTCTTTCAGAAACTCTTTATAAATATGTTCAGTTTACATCGGTGCAAGTAAATCTCCTAACCCAACTCCCTGACCCAAAGAAACAAACAGCCAATGCCTTTCTACAGAAGAATCAAGCGAATCCAACAAACCTATTCATCAGTATGGAAGGATTTATATAATCTAGTCTCTATCAAAACTGGAGATGCCTTCTGGCTTATCATTTCCGCCAGCCTTGATAGCTCTGCTATTGTGGATGAGGAGACATACTCTTCTGGAATAGAATTCTGTCGACAACTACAAGCCTGGACCAGAGAAAGACTAGCTTCAAGCTCCACCAAATTCTCTGATGCCTCTCAGGAACCTACGGAATCAGCTGAAAAGTTTTTCTCCAGACTACTTAATCTGTTCCAGGTTCAAGGTTCTGACCTAGGAAGCAAATTCCATAAGAAACCGGCCTCCACGATGCTAAGAAAAGGCTTACGGACACTAGGCCTGAATATGTGACTCTTGAACCAAAACAGCTTTTACTCATTGTCAAAGCTATTGAAAAACAAACTGGAGTTGCACCTACTAAGAAGAGCTTGGATGTGTCAGTGTGTCAAGAAGCACAAATGATGCTTAATGTTACAGCACAATACCCGGTTCAGAATTATGTCCCTCAGGAACTGTTTCTCCTCAGAACCGTGGTCGGAATGATGCACAACGAAGACCATCCGTCAGAACGATCATCTGCTACAGATGTGGTAAACACTGATATGTCAAGCGAAACTGCAGAACCAGACTTCCTCCTTGCAACTACCAAATGGATATCAATGATGTCACAAAACGGTCATAATATGGAACAACAACAATCTGGACCTCTCTCTGGAAACCCAAACCACTCCAGGATGAATCAACAATGAACACACGACAACAGAATAACTCAAGAGAATCCAGCTAATCATGTCTCATATAGAAATTATCAAAAATCTGGATCTGAGATTTACTACTGAAACTACTCCAGAAATTACTCCTGAAACTCAAAGCCACCAATAAATATGAGGATGATGGGATGCACCTTGAATTATCTCAACCACTCACACCTGAAGGACTTTGTGTCCTGCAAACCTCTCCACTGATGGTCATGAATATCGAAACGAAGACTATGCCTGATGTCTATGTACAACAAATTCCTGACTGCGTCTGGTCCAAAGGCCCAGAGGATATTGTACGACTAAGGCCAGCACCTGGCCGAAACGCGTCACTTCCTCCCTGTACCTGTTGCCTCGTTGATGTGAATAAAGCCGCACTTACCTGAGCCGAGCTGGAGTTCGCTTTCTTTATTAGAGGATATTAGACTATTTCCTGTTCCGCCTGTTAAGGTCTTCTTAAAACCCGGAGCCAAGATACCTAGAGTACCCAGTATCCACTCAAAGTAAACCAAGAAACTTCTCTTTCTGAACAAATTGCAACTCTTCTCAAGAATGGAGCCTTAATCAAATGTGTTTCCCCAGCAAAACACTCCTTTGATTCCAGTAAAGACGACACCAAAAGGACAACCTGAGAAGTTCCGCATGGTACATGATCTTCGTGCCATTAATGCTGCCACAATTCTGGATACTCCCATTGTTCCCAACCCACATACTCTGCTCAGCTGGATACCACCAGATGCCAAGTTTTTTACTGTTCTGGACTTAGTCAATGATTTCTTCAGCATTCCTTTGCATCTAGACTGCCAATACCTCTTTGCCTTTACTCACCAAGGAGGACAATACACCTGGACACGCTTGCCACAGGGAGCTCAAAACTCCCCCAATTACTTTTTTTTTTCAAGCCTTATCTACCTGTCTGCATTCATGGGTATGTGCCCATCCTAATGTGATTTTACTTCAATACGTGGACGACCTTCTACTCTGTGCCACATCACAAGATGAGTGTGCCACCACTTCAGTTGATCTGCTATTTTTCCTTTCTTCAATGAACTGCAAGGTATCCCTTGAAAAAGTTCAGTGGGCACAACAAAAAGTTGTCTTCCTACGACATTGTATATCTCAAGGTGCTAAACACCTGACAGAAGACAGGATTAAGCCATGCAAGAGATTCCTGTACCTACAACTGTCAAGCAACTGCAGGCTGTACTTTATATGATCACTTACTGCCGACAATGGATTCCTGATGCCTCAGCACTGATGCAACCTCTGTATGATGCCATTCCAGCCATGACTCAGAAGCAGCCACTATCATGGGAAGCTATACAGTGTTTGAACCAACTAAAAGACCTTATCTTGTCTGCTCCAGCACTTGGTATCCCAAATTATGAACTGCCATTTTATCTGTTTGTCTCTGAAACAAATGGCATGCCTCTGGAGTCCTTGCACAAAAACATGGAGACAAATTGAGACCTTTGGGATACTACTCATGCAGACTAGATCCTGTTGCACAAACTGCTCCAACCTGCCTTTGAGCTGTGATAGAAGCTAAAGACCTTTTGAACAAGACCTCGGACATCATTCTTGGACATTCTATCATTATCCTTGCTCTGCATGATCTGAAGGCTATGTTGACTCAAGGCCAAAGAAATCCACTTTCTCTACAAATACAAGTGAGGCTTCAATGCTCTCTTACTCATGGATAATGTAACTCTTCAAAGATTCACAATCCTGAACCCAGCTACCCTGCCTCCTCTCTCACGGGTGGGGGGGGGGGGGGGGGGGGGGGAGATGAGGAAGAAAAAGAAACTGAACAAAATAAAGAAGACCTCGGTGACCCTAAGCACAATTGTTTAGAGGTTATGGAAATGGAGACATCACATCTGCCAACATTCCAAGAAACATCATTGGACAATGCAACCTTTACTCTCTACACAGACTGGTACAAATATGCTGATGAAAGTGGCAATTCCCACATGGGATACTCAGTAATTAGCCCGCTTGAAGTTCTGCTGGCAAGACCACTCCCTCCCCACATTTCAGCACAAGAGGCAGAACTTATTGCCCTAACTGAAGCCTGCCGCATCTCGGAAGGACAAACCGCCAACATCTACACGGACTCTGCCCATGGGCATGGAGTAGCGCTGGACTTCGGATTGAAATGGGCCCTAAGGGGGTACATGACTGCAAATGGAACCCCTATAAAGAACTTTGAAGCTGTCAGGACCCTGTTTGAAGCCTTAAAACTGCCTAAACGAGTGGCGGTTATCAAAATCAAAGCGCACGGAAGATTGGACTCTGAAGAAGCCAAAGGAAATTTCTTGGCAGACCAGGAAGCTAAAGAAGCTGCAATACAGCCTCTGACTCGAGAAGAAGCAGGGGTATATGTGGTGACAAGAAGACAGAAGAAAGGATTAGAAGAACCAGAAGAGGAAAAGGAAAAACCCCGAACTCAAGACACTGAAACAGTTCTAGACTGAAGCCTTGGTCAATGAAAATAATATGTGGGAGAAAATGGGAGCTGAACTAAATGAATCGGAAAGCCTATGGAGAAAAGCAAACAGAATTTGCCTTCCTCAAGCCGTTTACCCGGGGGTGACTCGATGGGCTCATGGAGTCACCAGTGTTGCTTGCGAATATTCGCAATGCGAATTTTATTCGCGAATATGCGCTATATAGCGCTATATATTCGTAATTACGAATATTTTTTTTTTTTTTTTGTTTTTGTTTTTTTCACAGTACACATCACAATGATCACCCCTCTCTGCTTCCAGCTTGTGTGGTGTAAAGAAGGCTCTAATACTACTGTTTGAGATATGCAAATTTTCGCTTATACGAATTTTTGTTTATGCTAATTTTCGCATGCGCGAATTTTCTCATATGCGAAAATAAAACGCGAATATTACGAATATGCGAATTTAGTGAATATATGACGAATATTCGTCCATATATATTTGCGAAATATCGCGAATTTGAATATGGCCTATGCCGCCCAACACTGGGAGTCACCCACAGAGGAAAAAAACAAATGATCACTTCTATAAACAAAATCTACCTTGCACCAGGAATAACAACAAAAGTTGAACAATATGGTAACCCATCAAGGGATGTGACATTTGCAACACCTGTAACCCTGGAAGAACAGTTACTCCTAAGAAAAACTTAGCCAAACCTTGCAACCCATTTCAGAGGATCTAGATTGACCACATGCAATTGCCCAAAAGTGGAAAGTTTGAGTATGTGCTAGTAGCAGTGGATATGTTCTCACGGATGGCCAGAAGCCTACCCAGTCACTAATATTACAGCAAAGACAACTGTAAAGAAAGTACTAATGGAACAGGTATGCAAATTTGGAGTCCCTGAAGTAATTGAAAGCGACCAGGGACTGGCTTTCATTGCGGATATTACAAGAGAACTTTGGAGAATGGTGGGAGCAGACCTTGGACTCCATACTCCATATCAGCCCCAGAGCAGTGGAAAAGTTGAAAGACTAAATGGCACCCTAAAGAACAAAATTCTAAAAGCCAGGAGAGAACCGTCCCTTCTATGGCCAGAAGTGCTGCCCACAGCCCTTTACTCTGTTAGAAACACACCCCAACAGCCAACAGGTCTAACCCCATGAGACACTTTTGGGGGGGGGTCCCTAAGCTAGGAAGTTATTACCCTCAGCAGCTTAGTGCAGGGAATGATAGTTTGGTAAAGTTTGTTATCACACTGTGTAATGAGCTGAAAGTAACACATGTTGCAGTTTACTCTCTCATTCCAGATCCAGACACTGAGCAAGGAAGTCACAATCTGCAGCCTGGAGAGTTTGTCCTTGTGAAAAGACATGTGAGGGGGCCGCTGGAGCCGAGATTCGAAGGCCCTTACCAAGGTCTACTGACAACTCCGACCTAGGTGAAACTGGAAGGAAAATCAACATGGATACACGCCTCACCCTACAAGAGGGTTCCTACACCATGCTCCTGATACATATCCTTTTCAGTATAAGTGGGGTGCAAACCCAGCAACCCAATCTGACTCCACCACACTACTGGGCTGACTTGACAATAACCCAAGAGTTGTATCCCACGTTTTGATAACTCTTCCAGTGCCCAAGTGACTACCTTTAAATTTGAGTATTGTGACATAGTGAATTGTCCCGAAGTGCCAAAACAATGTCTTATGTATGGGGATAACAATTTAATATACATATGTGTGACAGATGACTACTGGGGGAACAAATGTAACTATTGGGCAGCAGTGCGATGGAACACAGGGACTGACTGAGACTATAGACCATGGGCCACAGAGTGCCAATAGAGGAAAAGACAACACTGGCAAGTCTCTACTTCAGAGAATGACACTTACTAAATCAGGCTCCTTGAAGAACAAAACGGAAAAACTTGAAGGGAAAACTTGTTCTAGTGTGCCTCTTACCATCCAGAGAACCATGAGAACTATCGTGTATGTTGATGGGTTAAAGGCAAACCCAGCAGAGTAGGGCGAACATAGAAGTTCCAGGTAAAAGACAAGTCTGAGTACAAAGGGGGCGGTTTTTCAGGAGCCTTTCGTCTCAAATCAGTGAAGCATCCCATACCCGTTTTTTATTTTTCTCTGGCTGAATCTGGGACTATTAGGGAGAACACACCATAGGGAAAGATGGAAGTTCTTAGAGGGGAATTGTTGGGTCTAAATATACTGATATATTGATTGCTATATCTATACCAATATGCCTTTATTAAATGCTATATGCTATTGCTAAATATTGCAGAAGAACTTTGCTTTCCTTAATTCAAAACATTTCAGCTTGCTCTTTGCCAGTAATTAAGACTAGAACCTTGAGATGAAGTCTGTGCATACAGGAAGTTGGACTTTGTGGAAGGATGGAAAAATCTCAAGCTAGAGACTTTGCAACCTAAGTGACTTATGCTACGCCATGCTCAAATGACCAATCAGCATATAAACCGATGATTTGATGCATAGTTTTATCCTCCCTTTTGTGCAAGTGACTCAGAGGGACTCCCTGCCTCCATCTCCACTGCATACTGCCACGGTGTGTCTGGGTCCTCTGTCTTGCCTTTCTGGGTGAGCTTGGATGAGGCTGAAGCATGAGGAGACCATATAGTGGCTGAATGACACAGCGTGGAGGTGTTGGCAGCATGAGGAGACCATATAGTGGCTGAATGGCACAGCCAGGAGTTGGCAGCAGCATGAGTAGACACTAGGCCTTCACAATCCCTAAGATTAAAAGATTAATTCATAAATTTAAACCAAAGATTTTGGATAGCTAGTGCTACCTACCATTATAAAATTTTTATTCCCAGACCCAGGCCCAGCAGCTTTATCATTAAACCATTAATTGCCTGAATGACACAGCCTGGAGTTGACAGAAGCATGAATACACACCAGGGCTTCACAATCTCCAAGAAAAAAACACAAGAATTTTTTTAATTTAAAATGAAGATTTTGGATAGCTGGTGCTACCTACCATAACAAAATATTTATTCCAGACCCAGGCCCAGCAGCAGCATTAGTAAACCATATATTGCCTGAATGACACAGCCTGGAGTTGGCTGAAGCATGAGGAGACCATTGAAATGTATGATTTTTTTATTTAAATTTAAGATTTTGAAATTGAAATCAATGATGTTGAAATTGAACTTTTAACTCCCAAGTTTTATTGTCCCGGACCCCGGCGTGTGGGTACAAAGGGCCAAATCTAACAAGCCGCCACAGGGCTCATGTGGCCATGAGATGTAGGCGATACATCTCCATTGCCCTTACCAGCTATTGTTTCCAACACTTTTCGGCAATGCAAACCATGCGACGAACACCGTGACACCGCCGTGCCCTGCACACATGTTTTGCTGAAGGGCCACTGAGACTTGTCTGGGTAGTGGAGGCTGAGGACACAATGGAGGATGAGGAGGCGCACACTGTCAAAGGACCAACGGGCTGACAGAGTGGAGCAGGAAGCAGCATGAGTACACAAGAGGGGTTCACAACCCCTAAAATTAAAAGGTGAATGTTGAAATCTCTATTGAAGATGCATGTTAGGTAGTGCTACCATCCAAAAATGTAAGGCCCAAGCCCAGAAGCATCAGTAAGCCAAGTAGTTCCTGAAACACACAGTCAGGAAAAGGCATCAGCAGTACACAAGAGGATTTCATAACCCCTAAAATTGAAAGATCAATGTTGAAATCTCAATTCAGCATGTATGTAAGCTAGTGCTACACATCCAAAAATGTAAGGCCCAAGCCCAGAAGCATCAATAAGCCAAGCAGTTCCTGAAACACACAGTCAGGAGCAGGCATCAGCAGTACACCAGAGGGTTTCATAACCCCTTACATTGATAGATCAATGTAGAAATTTCTATTAAGCATGTATTTAGCTCTTGCAAAACTTCCAAAACTTTAAGGCCCAAGCTCAGAAGCATCAGTAAGCCAAGTAATTCCTGAAAGACACAGGAGCAGTCAGGAGCAGGCATCAGCAGTACACCCGAGGGTTTCATAACCGCTTACATTGAAAGATCAAACTTAATCTCAATTAAGCATTTATGTTAGCTAGTGCTACCAGAACATATTTGGTGTTAATATCCCAGTTCCAGTAGCATCAGAAAACGATATATTGGCTGAATTACACAGCCTGGAGGTGGGGAAAGCATAAGGTGCCTATGTAGTGTCTGAATGGTACAGCCTGAAGGTGACTGAAGCATGGGGAGACCATTGAAATACAAGAATTTTAAATAGAAATCTAAGATTTTGAAATAGAAAATTTTTAAATGGAACTTTTAACTCCCAAGTTTTAGTGGCCCGGGCCCCGGCGTGTGGGTACAAAGGACCGAATCTAACAAGGAGTCCCATGTTACATGTCAGCACAATGACAGAGCCTGGATGTGGCATCAGTAGGAGGAGACCATATAGTGTCTGAATGGCACAGACTGGTGTTGGCTGAAGCATGAGGAGACCCCAGTGCTTCACAAAAATTGTCAGAATACCACCTGACATTCAAAATAATAAAATGATATACGTTCGCTGAAGAAAAGGATCCTTCATTAGATGACAATATGAGTATTGGGTCTTCCAGTGACATTAGCTCATCGGAGGAACAGGAAAACATGATAACTTAATTCTGCAACTGAAGAAGCACAACAAAGAATGAACGACTTAAAGGGGTTATCCAGGAAAAAACTTTTTTTTCTATATATCAACTGGCTCCAGAAAGTTAAACAGATTTGTAAATTACTTCTATTAAAAAACCTTAATCCTTTCAGTACTTATGAGCTTCTGAAGTTAAGGTTGTTCTTTTCTGTCTAAGTGCTCTCTGATGACACGTGTCTCGGGAACCACCCAGTTTAGAAGAGGTTTTCTATGGAGATTTGTGTCTAAACTGGGCGTTTCCTGAGATACTTAGACAGAAAAGAACAACCTTAACTTCAGAAGCTCATAAGTACTGAAAGGATTAAGATTTTTTAATAGAAGTAATTTACAAATCTGTTTAACTTTCTGGAGCCAGTTGATATATATAAAAATGTTTTTTCCTGAATAACCCCTTTAAAGCCTACTGGAACTGAGGAACTTCAAAATGGTAAATCTACCACCTGGGATAGTCAGTCAATTCCAACAGCCAGTGGTCAGTATCCACAGTTCCCTGTTTCTGCTAGTCCTTGGCAATATTCCTTTTATTACTGGTCTGGTATCAACATGGCAATAATGCTGGGAGAGTAACTCAAGGATAGCCACATGTTTCCTACAATACACAGTCAATATATGGAGACGCATGAGGATACTATATAGTGGCTGAATGGCACAGCCTGGAGGTGGTATCGGGAGTCCTGAAAGTGACCCTAATGCAAGGAATTTCTGAAACTGGGGACCAGCACCTTAATCATGTTTTGCAGTATACATGGCAGCATAATGAGAGAGCCTGGAGTTGGTAGCATCAGCATGAGGAGACCATAGAGCAGCACAATTAGAGAGTCTGGAGGTGTCAGCATCAGCAGGAGGAGACCATATGGCGGAACAATCACAATGCCTGGAGGTGGTAGCATCAGCATGAGGAGACCATATTGCGGCACAATGACAGAGCCTGTAGGTGGTAGCAATAGCATGAGGAGACCATAGAGCTGCACAATGGCAGAGCCTGAAGGTAGCAGCAGCAGCAGCATGAGAGCCATGCCAACTGAGGGTTGAGTGTGAGGAACCCACCGACTATTGACTGGGGGTGTCGAATGTCACTTGAGATTAAGTGGATGACTGTGTGAACCGATCAATCACGGCTGCTGGCTTGCTGGTCGCAACACGACTGCTAGCCGACACCGGGAGCTCAGACCTCTCGTTGCGACTCTGGCTGGCACACACCCCTACTCTGCTGCGACCTCTAGCTGCGCCTGATGAATTTAGGCCTCTGCCACTCCTCTGTTGACGTCCTGGCAATACTCTTCCTGACATACTTATTGCGTATATGAGTACAATACGCTTCACTACACTTAAAACAGTATTTGTCTAGAACTGTACTATTGGCTGTCCTTTCACAGTATCTAGGCCCTTGACAGATTAACACGTACAAAATAGTACACTACTTAGATGTAGGTATGCGGTATGCACTGATGAGGGAAAAAAATGCACTACAATATGCATTAAAAACTCTGTATTTTTGTAAAACACCAGCCGGTGAGTACTAGTGCTTTGACTTTTACAGTATGTAGGCCTTTGACAGATTAACAGGTACAAAATGGTACACTGCTTAGATGTACGTATGCAGCATACACTGATGAGGGCAGAAAATTGAAATACAATACGCATTAAAAACTCATTATTTTTGTAAAACACCAGCCGGTGAGTACTAGTGTTAGGGATGACCCTTATGTTTCAAATTACTGATCAATATATTAATACTAATATGCTATTGCTGCTGGAAAAATATATCTGTTACCTATCCCTTAACCCATATACATCAGCTTGCAATATGCTCGAGACTAAGATGGAGGCCTTCCCATGACACCGATACAACTGAGATAAGGAGTAAAAGACAAAATATCTGATGGACAGAGAACTCTGAAATTCCCCAATAGAGAAACTTCTGCCAAAAAATAAATGGACACTAGATATGCTAATATATACGGACACAATAATCAAACAACCAATCAAAATGTAACATGCAAATTTTGACGTCACAACTAGACCTCCTTCTTTGTCCAATGTAAAAACTAAATGTACTTCCTGGATTAAACAGAACTCTTTTGGGGCAGCTGCAAGTATGCTGAGAAATAATTTATACCAACAACCAGTCTGGTGTATATTTTCTTATGTCTACATGTGATAGCCTGGGGGATGTAGGGTATGGGGAGCGTAGCTGTGCAGTAATTAAAGGGCGTTTGTTAACCCTTGCTATTCGTGATGCCAGGGTGTGGGCTCTTCAATAACGCTTGTCCTACCGCCACCCTTCCCAAGAGCGATAGGGAGGTATATAATAATAGATTGTCCACAATCGAAGAGTTTTCTGAAACAGGATTAACTTTTACTGAAGAATTTCTGCAAGCTTCAATAACAGAACAGTCTCTAAGCATAACAACTGCTTTCCTTGGAGATTGACAAAGGTTGGTACTTTAGCATTTAGAGTCTTTAAGTATTGTGTGCTGTTCCACTGGATTTAGGGGATTTAGTTGCGGTCCAGTAGTCACGCTAGCATTAGCAGGGATTTAGATTTGAACTCGCAGTTTTGGTTCAGCTAAGGCCGGTAGGTTTTCAGGCCTAGCGTGTCGTTGAAAGTTACGCAGAACCGTCCTGTTAGTCCGGCATCCACGAGCGCAGAAACCCAAGAGAGCGATAATTGGACGCAGCTCCCTTATATGGGCAGGGGCTGGACTAGTGCTAATTGGTCCATACTGATGTCAATGACCGTTACAAAGACTTGTGGGTAACACATGACCCAAGGACCTCCAAAAGGTCCTCCAACATACCATAGAGGTTATTAGCATGGTCACATGACCGAAGGTCCTGCGACACTAAACAAGGTAAGCACTATACACTATCATAAAATATATATAATTATTAAATATATACATGTATTATCATTAGAGAATTAGACTTGAGGAGAGGCGACTAGGGGCTGTCCCACCTGAGGAACCCTACCTGAACGTGGTTACTCTGACTTTGGGGACCTCTACACTAGGTACGGTATGCAATACGCTATCGGGACATCACAAACCCCCTTACTTAAGATAAGTCGGCCTCGACGTCTGTCCCCTAAGACAGAGGGACGAAGTGAAGGTCGGGAAACATTAAAAAGCTGCTTAACATTTTCTTTGAAGTACATACATTTGTTTGGGTAAACTCATGAACAGGATTGGTTAGTTCACGAATTTATTAACAGGATGATATTATGCACATGAGATACATCCTACTTCACATTTTTTCCTAAGCTCACTAGACAATTTAAATCTCACAATATTTTTTGCCATATTAGCTACCTGTTTAGTACACTAAGGGTATATTGGCTTGCCTGAGACTTTCTAACAATAAGACTGGCTACTAGGGTCTATTGGCTACACGCTCCTATCCCTAGAACACAACAGATAAACCTTACCTAGGTTACCTTTTATTACGTGTATAATTTTTAGCTCGCAAGAGCACCTACTGGCCAGGTATAAGAGAAGAGAATTTGTGTACATAACAGTGGCAGGAATTGGAAAATGACAGCTACAATTCCCAAAGCATTTACTTGAGGGTGAGATATGTTTGTTTTTGGTGTACTAAGTTTAAGTGAGGTAAGTACACTTATGTGATTGTTTCTGAGGTACTATGTGTAGTACTATGTGTAAGGTCAGTCTTGATACCTTAGGGGTAGCTTCCCTTGAGTGGACCTTTTAGACTGACGCAACACCACTTCCTGACTCTCAGGGACTTCCTCGAAAGACAACTCCCTGGCAACTTCGGTCCTTGAGGGACCCTCTTGAGGACTAGGAACAGGAGTCATATCTTCTGCAGGACTGGTGTGACCCATAAGGCTTGGTGAGGGGAGTCCTGGAGTACTTGGAGCCGGTACGGGAGTAGTTGGAACTGTCACTGTAGCGCACTCAGTGCCAGGCGAGGAGAACAAAGTCGGTTGGGCTGCGGCTGGACACTGGATCCCAAAGAACATTGTAGGCTGGTGAGAGGAGAACAATGAAACGTCCATGGTGGGGTGGATTCCTTCCCCTGGAACATACTCTCTTGTCGGCCTTGCCTTTGAGGGAGCTGGAGGAGGCGGCTCGGGCAAGTCGTCCTTCATGCACAGCTTAATCCTATTTCCGTGTACTACCTGCGGCTGAAACCCCTCCTTCTGTACTTCATAAACGTCCGTGTCGGGGTATGGCTTTGCCATAATAGTGTAAGGCTCTGTCTCCCACAGAGAATCCAGCTTATGTGACCGAGGGAACTTTCTGAGCCAAACTCTATCCCCAAATTGCAGTGGTTGCGCGGATGCATGCCGATTGTAATCCTGTTGCTGTCTGTACTGAGCCTTGCCCATTTTCTTCTCCACAATATCCTTAGCTTCTTCAATCCTCCTTTGATGCTCGGAAACCCAGTCTTGAGAGGCCTGAGGAGAGTTGTTGAAAGGTGCTTGCAACCCAAAAGCTCTATCTTTAGGCAGTTGACCGTGTCGGCCCATCATCAGAAAGAAGGGAGTGTACCCGGTGGAACAGTGGATAGTATTATTGTAGCTCTCCAACAGTTCAGGCAAGAGTCAGGGCCACTCTTCATGCTTTGAAACAGATGCTGCCCTTAGCAGGTGAATGAACACCTGATTAATTCTCTCGCACAGCCCATTCCCTTGAGAATGATATGCAGTCGTCCTAAGCTTCTTGCAATCATGAAATTGGCAGAGTTCCTGGAATAGCTGAGCCTCAAACGCGGTCCCCCGATCAAGGAGCACCGATTCAGGACACCCGAGAGGTTGGACCCAATGGGCGTAGAAGACCTGAGCGGCCGTCCTGGCATTTAGATCTTTGATGGGTACAACGACTACCCACTTGAAATAATGATCCACCATGGTCAGGGCATAGGTATATCCTGATCGAGTAGGGGATAACTTGACGTGATCCAGAGCAACCAGTTGATTAGGCCTCTCAGTACGGATTGGATGTAGTGGGGCTCTTGCATCTTTACAATAATTTTTGGTGACATTACAGATGGTGCACTCGGCACGCCACTTCTCAATATCTCCACGCATCCCTACCCAATAGAACCTCCGTCGGATAGTAGCTTCGGTCTTGGAGACTGGGTCTAAGGAATTTCGGCATAGCAGTCCTTTGTGGAGAAACAGACAATTTCTCTGTCACCATAACCGCTTCAACTCCAAGTCCCCTTGCGCCTTGTGGAGCCTAGTCAGCACTCTTTTCTGCAATGGGTAGCCCATAAGATCCCCCATGACCCGGCTCTCGCCTTGCAAGGTTTTCCAGGTATACAAATCCTCGAGGACCTTGAGAGGCTCTGGGTCATCCCCTTCTTGAGCTGTCAGGGTGCTCTGATTCACAAACCTCTGGTAAAAGGGCGGCATCTCTACATCCTCCCACACATCTTCCATGGGTGGCTCTTCACCGGGGGCCATATGGGAGAGCACATCTGCGTTAACATTGGTCTTCCCACTGCGATACTTGATGTTGAAATCGTAGTTGGCCAGTCGAGAGGCCCAGCGTTGCTCAATGGCTCTCAGCTTGGCAGTGTTCAAATGTGCCAATGGGTTGTTGTTGGTGTAAACCGTGAAGGGAGTGGCTGCCAAATAGTCCTTGAATTTTTCAGTAACCACCCAGATCAAGAAGTTCGAGCTTGAAGAAACAGTAGTTAGCGTCATTCCTTTCTGTGCCCCGTAGGTGGCGGCTGGCATAGGCTATAACTATCTCCTTACCATCCTGTAGCTGCGACAGAATGGCACCCAAACCTTCGAAGCTGGAATCAGTGTACAATCGGAACGGCTGGCTGCAGTCGGGGTACGTTAGGATGGGAGGTTCAGTAAGGAGATGCTTCAGGGCCTGGAAAGCCACTTCTTGGTCTTCATCTCACTGTAACGGGAGTCTTCCATTGTAGTTCTCTTTGGCTATTCCCCGTAAAAGTGTAGTCAGGGGCCCGGCAATTTAAGCAAAATGAGGGATGAACCGCCTATAATAGCCGTCAAACCCCAAGAAACTCCGGACATCACGTACAGTTCTAGGCGTAGGCCAATCTTTCACGGCACTCACTTTCTCAGGATCAGGTTGTACGCCTTCGGCACTGAAGACATGTCCCAGATAGTGGACCTTGGGCTTCAGCAGATGGCACTTAGAGGGCTTGACTTTCAGGCCATGCTTTATCAGAACTTGGAAGACTTCTCTGAGATGATCGAGGTGTTCTTGATATGTCCGAGAGTAGACAATGAAGTCATCCAGATAAAAAAGAACACTTTGGAAGTTCAGGTGCCCAAGGCACCTCTCCATCAACCGTTGAAAGGTAGCCAGTGCGTTGCAAAGTTCAAAGGGCATACTTTTAAACTCAAAGAGCCCCACCGGGGTCACAAATGCCGTTTTTTCTCAATCCTCTTTGGCCATGGGTACTTGCCAGTACCCACTAGTCAGGTCTAGTGTAGAAAAATAGGCTGAGGATCCCAGAGCAGTGAGGGACTCTTCTATCCTAGGAAGAGGGTATGCATCCTTGTGGGTTACATCATTCAACTTCCTGTAGTCCACACAAAATCGAATGGTTCCATACTTCTTTTTGACAAGGACTAAGGGAGCAGCCCAGGGACTCTGGCTCTCCCAAATGACATCAGCTTCCTTCATCTCCTGCAGCATCTTTTTCACTGTCTGGTACATCGCAGGGGTGACCGGCCGATGCCTTTCCTTGATGGGGGACTATCTCCGGTTAAGAACCGATGCTGGATCATCGTGGTCCGGCCAAAATCGGTGCGGTGCTTACTGAAGGGTTCCTGAAATTGCTTAGCTACCTGCATGACTCCTCCCACCTGGTCCTGGGGAGTATCGTCGTCCCCTATCTGCAACTGAGTCCACCACGGATCCACAGGGCCCTTGTCGGCCCCTGGGGCAGTCTGAGCAGTCCATTGTCTTGCAACTTGTGGCTTTGACATCACGTCTCAGGGGTCCAGATGGTGTAACTGAGCAATAGGAGTATACTTGGTTAATCTGGTGACGGCTTGGGAGAGGTTAACCACTCGAACCGGAACTCTCCCATTTCGCACAGTTACAAGGCTTCTAGCTGCACGTACCAAAGGGTAGTCCTCCAGTTGCATGGGTTCCAAGAGTGCCTGATAATCTTGGTTCTTCAACCCGGGTCGGGCACGGCACCAGATAATAGTCTCCGTCTGCGGCTGCAGTGTAACAGCTCGGATATCTTGGATTCTCACCCGGCAGATCTCTCCATGAGGATTGACGAACTTTTGTTCAGCTTGGAGTGTCCTGAGGTGGTGTTGCGTGGCTCTCCGGCCAGATGGTGACATGTAGGGAAGAGAAGCATGCAAGGAGTTAACTATGTCGTCAAAACAGTGTCTCATGATGTTCATTCCCAGAATAAACTCAGCTGAATGTTCAACACCACTAGTAACAATAACACCTTGTCCCCTAAGAACATGATTCCCTACTTGCACTGTGGGCTCCCAGTAGCCATGCTTGGGTACTGGTTTCCCATTCCCCGCCATCACCCGAAAGTCTACGTCATTAGGATCACATAACATCTCAGGACCCCAATACTTGTAAAACACCCCTTGAGGAATGGTGGACACCTGGGACCCAGTGTTGATCAAAGCTTGCAATTTAACCCCCTCTACCACAATTTGTACATAGGGGCAGGGGGCAACATACATTGAGAGTCCTGTTTTGGTGCTGGTTGATTCCAGACCTTCAGTGGTTACTCCCGGGGTGCGGTTCTCGACTCCAGGGGATGCCCGTTTAAAGCCCAACATTGGCTCTTCCAGTGTCCAGTCTTGTTACAACGACAACAGGTCGTTGAGTCCCAGAGGGCCGCACAGGGGGGGGCACTAGGTGGCCTGGTAGGACGAGGGGCAGTCTCTTTGGATGAAGGGGAGTTAGCCCTGCCCACCATCTCTTTAACAGCTTTAGTCAACTGATCAATGTCCTTTCGTACGTGTTGTAAGTCACTAGCCCAAGGATAAGAGGGAGGCGAGACAGCGGCAGGCTGGGGTGTGGTTACAGCCGGGGCTCCCACTGACTCAGTAGAAGGGGGCCTAACTACTTCTGATTCAGGCCCTGACTCAATGACTTTAATGGCCAACCTCTTGAAGGCGGGGAAAGCCATATCAGGGTTTTGAGCTGACAGCATCCTGAGTTGGGCCTTATCCCACTTATTCTGGGCCACATCTATGAACCTGTCCATCAACACTCGGTTACACTGGTCGGGCGTGATGCCATCTAGTTTTTGTACCGCTTCTAATGGGTTCTGCAGGGCTACAGCATAGGCCCGAAGAGTCTCACCTGGTTCTGAAATCGGTCATACAGTCTTAGACGTACCTCGGAGGGGAAGTGAGACTCGAACACTTGATAGAGCCCCTCAAAGATTTTCTCCACTGTAGCCTTGTCGGCCGATGGCCATGTGTGCACCTTCTCTCATGCAGGTCCATGCAGCAGTCCAGTAAGTAACTGCACCTGTAGATGAGGGAAGAAAGCATAAAAAGCAAAGAGGCTGGATATCTTCTCCTTGAAGTCCCTCAGTGTAAACGGATCACCACTATAATGTGGCAGAACAGGGTTCCCCAGAAAGACAGGTGGGGCAGCAGGTGTCCTGGAGGTCAATGCAGCAGCTGGAGATGAATCAGGTTGGACCTGTCCTGCCGGCTGTGTTGGTTCCGCTGAGGAAATGACTGGAGCAACACCATCTTGCTGACTACGGGGTGCAGGTGACGCTGGGGCAGGTACCAAAGCAGGATCCGGTGGTGGAGCAGGTCCTGAAAGCGGTATTGCTACTGCTGGATCTGACATGTTGGCAAACGGAATTGTCCCTTTAAATGAAGCTCGGGAACGTCGGTCCCTTTAAGAGACGTAGCTGTTCTTTGATCTCGAACTTGAGAGCGCTGATCTGGAACTTGAGTGCGACGATCGGGAGTTGAATAGAATTCAGCCAAGACTTCAGCTTAGCGATCTGGCGCTTCAGGGTTTTACACTGTACTGGCTCTTTAAAGCTTTTGGTCTTCAGCCCCGCTCTGCATTTCCTTTTCGCACCAGATAGGCTTGTCTGCAGATTTTCTGTCCGCGGCTCCTCCAAAATGGCCACCGCGGCTCCGGAGACCTCGGTGGGCGGAGTTTCAGGATCGCATATTCAGTATTGTTCGCCTCCCCCCTTACTTTTCGTGCGCACATTCTTCACACCGCACCAACAACACAGCCCCGTAGTTTAGCAGGAGATTCACAATACATCAATAAGGTCTTTTGCCTAGGGGGAGTACACTTTACTTGGTGGCAACAGCTGGAGGCACACACCCGTATCCTGTGCATGGCACGCCAAAAAGCTATGTGATAGCCTGGGGGATGGAGGGTATGGGGAGCGTAGTTGTGCAGTACTTAAAGGGTGTTTGTTAACCCTTGCTATACGTGACGCCAGGGCTCCTCAATAACGCTTGTCCTACCGCCACCCTTTCCAAGAGCGATAGGGAGGTATATAATAATAGATTGTCCACAACCGGAGAGTTTTCTGAAACAGAAACTTTTACTGAAGAATTTCTGCAAGCTTCAATAACAGAACAGTCTCTAAGCATAACAACTGCTTTCCTTGGAGACTGACAAAGGTTGGGACTTGGGCCTAGTGTGTCATTGAAAGTTGCGCAGAATCGTCCTGTAAGTCCGGCATCCACGAGAGCAGCAACCCAAGAGAGCGATAATTGGACATAGCTCCCTTATATGGGCAGGGGCTGGACTAGTGTTAATTGGTCCATACTGATGTCAATCACCATTACAAAGACTTGTGAGCAACACATGACCCAAGGACCTCCAAAGGTCCTCCAACATACCATAGAGGTTATTAGCATGGTCACATGACCGAAGGTAGATAGATACACTATCATAAAATATATATAATTATTAAATATATACATGTATTATCATTAGAGAATTAGACTTGAGGAGAGGCAACAAGGGGCTGTCCCACCTGAGGAACCCTACCTGAACGTAGTTACTCTGACTTTGGGGACCTCTACACAAGGTATGGTATGCAATGCGGTACCGGGACACCACAGACACTTAATATATAGCAGCACAGTTAATCAACTTTGAAAGCCTCTCCTCGAGCCATCGCTGACAGTTGGTGCCGTGACTCCATTTCAAACCAAGGGTGAGATGGATCTGTTCCCTGGACCACACTCGAGGAAAGACCAAGTCTGGGGGAGCGACAGCTTTAACCATCCATGGGAATCTGGTGCCTCTCAATACAAGGGCCTGATCAACCCTACAGAATAGACATGTGCAATTCGGTTCGGCACGAATGTCTAATTTACCGAATTTTACCGTTTTCGGACATTCGGACCGATCCGAATGCACGAAAACATATTTTGAACATTCCCGAATAGCCACGATAATACGAATAGCAAAGTAACGAATGCATTCGTTATTTACCGAATGCATGCGGTAAATAAGGAATGCATTCATTATCCGTAAACGAACGTAAAGAATTAATTCTAATAACAAAACAATAATAAAAAAAGATACAGTAGTAATGGAAAAAATTGTATGTCACGAAATGTATCTTTTTTATTAGGAAATGTTTATTAATTTTTAAACAGGGATCAATTTATGTGAGCGGGTAAAGCGCTAAAAAAGTAGTGTGCGTGTTTTTCCCTTTTTTAGGTAGTACTACTACTACTCCCAGCATGGAACACACTGTTCCATGATGGGAGTAGTAGTTACCTGTACTAATTGACAGATCGCCAGGGTTCGTTGCGATCCTCTTGTATAATGTATAGATGCGGCGGCCGCTCTTCTATGGTCCCCTGCACTCACATATATATACACATATTCATAATTCCCACAGAGCTGTGATTGGCCAGATGGTTCCAGCCAATCACAGCTCTCTGTGAGAAATAGGAATGTGTGTTTATATACAGCCGTGCAGGGGACCATAGGAGAGCCGCCGCCGCATCCATACATTATACAGGAGCATCACAGCAGGCGTCAGGAGTGATACCCGCAGTGATCTTTCCTTTACTACAAGTACTAATACTCCCAACATGGAGCACACTCTGCTCCATGCTGGGAGCTGTAGTACCTGCATTAATAGACAGATCACAGCGGGTGTCAGAAGTTACACTCGCTGCGATATGTCTATTAATGCAGGTACTACAGCTCCCAGCATGGAGCAGAGTGTGCTCCATGTTGGGAGTATTAGTACCTGCAGTAAGGGACAGATCCCAGCGGATGTCACTCCTCCTGACACCCTTATGCGAATGTCGGGATCAGCTGTTCTCAAGGCTACAGAGCCGGGAGAACAGCTGACGCTGAGCCGTAGGTATACATCGTATATCTACTGCCCAGCAAGAACATACAGAGAGCCTGCAATGTGTATACAGTATACACATTGCTGGCTCACTTAACCCCTTGATGAGCTGGGCGCTATGCGCAAGCCCAGCAAGGAAAGAGTTAACTTACACTGCTGGACAGTGTAGGTTAACCCTTTGGGCGGTATACACTCTATACAGCTATCTATAGATAGCTGTATATAGTGTATACAGAAGACGAAGTCCGCTTACTTCCCTCGAGTACCGGGCAGGTCCGTGTAGCTCCACCCCTAGTGATGATGTCATTAGGGGGCGGAGCTACAAAGGGAACTAGGCTAGTTAATCTGAAGCTCTGTTCACATTGTCCATTTTGTATAATGTGAACAGACCCTTCTGGCAGTGTCTACCCAGACAGGGAGACTCCAGCTGTTGCTAAACTACAACTCCCAGCATGCCCAGACAGCCAAAGGCTGTCTGGGCATGCTGGGAGTTGTAGTTTGCACCAATTGGTGGCTCCCTGTTTGGGAAGCAGCAACAGTATGCAAAGTATACAGGAGCACTAACAGTCAAGAAAGTAGACAGAGTATACAAGAGCAGTAACAAAGTATACAGAGCATACAGATGCAGTAACAGAGTATACGGAAGCAGCGACAGTATACGAAGTATACAGGAGCACCAACAGTCAATAAAGTAGACAGAGTATACAAGAGCAGTGGCAGAGTATACAGAGTATACAACATAAAGAAGCAGAGCATGGCGCGATACACAGCTCCTGCAACAAACCGACAGGATAATCCTCCATAACCTGCAGAGATCAGAATGCTGGGAGTCGGCAGAACAGCTGATCATCAGAGCAGCTGAAGTGATCTACAAGAAAGAGACAAAGGTTAGTAATGTGTACAGCAGCCAATGGAGGCTGCACCGTCTGTCCGACAGGACAGAAAAAAAACGCACTGTTGTTCGGGGAGTGTCCCCTCTTATAGGTAGGAGGTGGGGGCTAATTAGTCATTAATTGCTATTTTATTTGCTTGTATACACTATACACTGTGAGGTGACTGTGCAGGCATATATATACTATATACTGTGAGGTGACTGTGCAGGCAGATATATACTATATACTGTGAGGTGACTGTGCAGGCAGATATATACACTATACACTGTGAGGTGACTATGCAGGCAGATATATATATATATATATATACTATATACTGTGAGGTGACTGTGCAGGCAGATATATATACTATATACTGTGAGGTGACTGTGCAGGCAGATATATATACTATATTCTGTGAGGTGACTGTGCAGGCAGATATATATATACTATATACTGTCAGGTGACTGCGCAGGCAGATATATATATACTATATACTGTCAGGTGACTGCGCAGGCAGATATATATACTATATACTGTGAGGTGACTGTGCAGGCAGATATATACTATATACTGTGAGGTGACTGTGCAGGCAGATATATATATACTATATACTGTGAGGTGACTGTGCAGGCAGATATATATACTATATACTGTGAGGTGACTGTGCAGGCAGATATATACTATATACTGTGAGGTGACTGTGCAGGCAGATATATATACTATATACTGTGAGGTGACTGTGCAGGCAGATATATATACTATATACTGTGAGGTGACTGTGCAGGCAGATATATATATACTATATACTGTGAGGTGACTGTGCAGGCAGATATATATATACTATATACTGTGAGGTGACTGTGCAGGCAGATATATATATATACTATATACTGTGAGGTGACTGTGCAGGCAGATATATATATATACTATATACTGTGAGGTGACTGTGCAGGCAGATATATATATATATACTATATACTGTGAGGTGACTGTGCAGGCAGATATATATATATACTATATACTGTGAGGTGACTGTGCAGGCAGATATATATATATACTATATACTGTGAGGTGACTGTGCAGGCAGATATATATATATACTATATACTGTGAGGTGACTGTGCAGGCAGATATATATATATATACTATATACTGTGAGGTGACTGTGCAGGCAGATATATATACTATATACTGTGAGGTGACTGTGCAGGCAGATATATATACTGTGAGGTGACTGTGCAGACAGATATAGGCAGATATATATACTATATACTGTGAGGTGACTGTGCAGGCAGATATATATATATATACTATATACTGTGAGGTGACTGTGCAGGCAGATATATATATATATACTATATACTGTGAGGTGACTGTGCAGGCAGATATATATATATACTATATACTGTGAGGTGACTGTGCAGGCAGATATATATATATACTATATACTGTGAGGTGACTGTGCAGGCAGATATATATATATACTATATACTGTGAGGTGACTGTGCAGGCAGATATATATATATATACTATATACTGTGAGGTGACTGTGCAGGCAGATATATATACTATATACTGTGAGGTGACTGTGCAGACAGATATATATACTGTGAGGTGACTGTGCAGACAGATATAGGCAGATATATATACTATATACTGTGAGGTGACTGTGCAGGCAGATATATACTATATACTGTGAGGTGACTGTGCAGGCAGATATATATATACTATATATTGTGAGGTGACTGTGCAGGCAGATATATACTATATACTGTGAGGTGACTGTGCAGGCAGATATATACTATATACTGTGAGGTGACTGTGCAGGCAGATATATATATACTATATACTGTGAGGTGACTGTGCAGGCAGATATATATATACTATATACTGTGAGGTGACTGTGCAGGCAGATATATACTATATACTGTGAGGTGACTGTGCAGGCAGATATATATATATATATACTATATACTGTGAGGTGACTGTGCAGGCAGATATATACTATATACTGTGAGGTGACTGTGCAGGCAGATATATATATACTATATACCGTGAGGTGACTGTGCAGGCAGATATATATACTATATACCGTGAGGTGACTGTGCAGGCAGATATATATACTATATACCGTGAGGTGACTGTGCAGGCAGATATATATATACTATATACTGTCAGGTGACTGCGCAGGCAGATAAAGGCAGATATATATACTATATACTGTGAGGTGACTGTGCAGGCAGATATATATACTATATACTGTGAGGTGACTGTGCAGGCAGATATATATACTATATACTGTGAGGTGACTGTGCAGGCAGATATATACTATATACTGTGAGGTGACTGTGCAGGCAGATATATATATACTATATACTGTTAGGTGACTGCAGGCAGATATATACTATATACTGTGAGGTGACTGTGCAGGCAGATATATACACTATACACTGTGAGGTGACTGTGCAGGCAGATATATATATACTATATACTGTGAGGTGACTGTGCAGGCAGATATATATACTATATTCTGTGAGGTGACTGTGCAGGCAGATATATATACTATATTCTGTGAGGTGACTGTGCAGGCAGATATATATATACTATATACTGTGA
Organism: Hyla sarda; assembly: GCF_029499605.1. Taxonomy (NCBI): domain Eukaryota; kingdom Metazoa; phylum Chordata; class Amphibia; order Anura; family Hylidae; genus Hyla; species Hyla sarda. The sequence continues at coordinate 347,486,667 of NC_079191.1, read as the reverse complement.
GGTGACTGTGCAGGCAGATATATACACTATTCACTGTGAGGTGACTGTGCAGGCAGATATATACTATATACTGTGAGGTGACTGTGCAGGCAGATATATACTATATACTGTGAGGTGACTGTGCAGGCAGATATATATATATATATATATATATATATACACACCGTGAGGTATCATATAACAAGTACAGTGAAGCTGTGTTATATAGTTATTATACACATATATACATTACTCTCATGTCACCAAAACTGCTTCCCAGTCACTCCCCACACCGACTGGTCCACACAGCAGCTATTAATAGACTACAGTGAAGGGGTTAAGGCCAATCGTGTGGGGAATGACTGGGAAGTAGATACTGGTAAGTCACAACCCCCACCCCCTCCTATTCAGATTGAGAACCGAGGAATCGGATCATTTCAGTGCATCACTCCAAATACATCGATTTCCATCACTACTAAATAGGCTGCAGTGTCCTGTCATGTGACTGATCACATGATCATTATCATGTGACTGATCACATGATCATCATCGCAGGTCCTTTAGCATCTATCACAGATCCCCTGTACTGCCTCCCTTGTTGGATGTTACTATGTCCCATGTCCTGAGCACTGACAGCCATGGTTTCTTCTACACAGCAGGACGTGGAATGGAGCGCTTTGTTCTAGAGGAGATAAGGTGTAAGCTGTCAGCTATAGATGTGAGTATAGTCATCTGCCTCTATACCCATAATGCACCTCATCTACTGCTGTATGGCCACTGATTGGCTTGTCACCTGGGATTTAAACATTTTTGGGGACTTAGGACGGTTCACACGTCCTTGAAATTCTCTATGCAAACATTCTACTAAGACAGCTCGGAAATGCACCGTCTCAATAGGCGGCAATGCATTTGTGTGTGGGCTCCGCAAAAACATTGAACATGTTTAATGTTTTTGCGAACACCAGAATCAAGTTTTTTCGTGCCAAAGACAACTGGCGCAGAAATTCTGTTGTCTGCACAGAGCAGGGGAATCCCATTAAAATAATTACCGCTGCCCATTGAACTCTGCTGCTGCAGAATTCCGTACAGAAAGTCTGCTGTGTGAACAAAACCTCTAGAGCAGTGGTTCTTAACCTTTTGGAGGTACTGAACCCCACCACTTTCATATGCGCATTCACCGAACCCCTCTTAATTGGAAAAATAAGATATGATTTTTTCAAATTCAAAACATAGGATATATATATTTAAGTATATATTTATACATAGGTGCACAAAATGAACAAAACCATTAAGAACAAAGAACAAAACCATGAAAACATTATTTTCACACAAAAACTAAAACACATAATGAATATTTACTGCAGTGTAACTTCTACTGTTGTCTTTCAGAGACCAGTTCAGAAATGCGCGGCTTTACCTTGGCAAGTGCCACTCTCAGGTCATTTGTGCAACAATGGCAGTGTTCCTCCCCCCCCCCCCCCCACCTTAGGCAGGCAGTGTTCCCCCCACCTTAGGCAGGCAGTGTTCCCCCCACCTTAGGCAGGCAGTGTTCCCCCCACCTTAGGCAGGCAGTGTTCCCCCCACCTTAGGCAGGCAGTGTTCCCCCCACCTTAGGCAGGCAGTGTTCCCCCCACCTTAGGCAGGCAGTGTTCCCCCCACCTTAGGCAGGCAGTGTTCCCCCCACCTTAGGCAGGCAGTGTTCCCCCCACCTTAGGCAGGCAGTGTTCCCCCCCACCTTAGGCAGGCAGTGTTCCCCCCCACCTTAGGCAGGCAGTGTTCCCCCCACCTTAGGCAGGCAGTGTTTCCCGCCACATTAGGCAGGCCAGTGGTATTCAACCTGTGGACCTCCAGATGTTGCAAAACTACAACTCCCAGCATGCCCGGACAGCCGTTGGCTGTCCGGGCATGCTGGGAGTTGTAGTTTTGCAACATCTGGAGGTCCACAGGTTGAAGACCACTGATGTAGGCAGTGTTACCCCACAGACATACGGCCTCCAGCCATATACAGTGTATGGCTGGAGGCTGTATGCCTGTGTACTGCCCACTTCAATGCTCCGGCTATAGCAGTAGGTCTCGGGACCGGTGGTCGGAGCACCGAAGATGACGTGCTGCTGGTCACTTACCAAGCTGGCCAGCATGTGTCTTCCTCCTTCTCTATCCTCCGGTCCTCGGCGCCTTCATTTCCATGGGCGCATGCACGGGACGTCAGCGACGTCCCGGCGTGCCCTATGTCCCGGCGACCCTGCGCTTTTAAACTTAACGCGGGGCCGCAGGGAGTTAATAGTGATGGGGGGGGGGGGGGGGAATTGCCCCGCCGCTACAGGACCAGCAAACACCGGCTCTGCTCGGGGCCCCAGGCCAGCTCGGGGCCCCAAGCAATTGCTTTGTTTGCCTGTCCTGTTGCGACCTCCCCCTCCGAACCCCCGGGACTGACTCACCGAACCCCTGGGGTCCGATCGAACCCAGGTTAAGAACCACTGCCTTAGAGGAATGTTAGACCACAGCATGTCCGGTGTGGCCACGTCCCTTCACCTCCGCAGTCAGCAATGTGCTCAATGCAGAGTTCTAGGGTTATAGTTTGGGCAACGGTGTTTCCGAATCTGGTTGGACCGAGGCCCTAAAGAGGAAGTGATGCGGCCTCAGACTTGGTGTATGGCCCTGTGCTTTGTGTTACATTCCTTTGCTACAAAGTAAACCTATGGTAATTATTGTACGCTTTTTATGGTCTGTTGCGGTGTTTAAGTACACTAATGTTTCCCAACCTTTTTCAGTTCAGGGCAACACCTTGTAACTTTTTTTTACCATTGGGCACACCTACCATAGGGACCATAGTCACCAACAAAACAATTGGTAACACACTACATTCTCAATCCTGCAGTGCCCGCAAGGTCCCCCTGCTCAAGAAAGCAGATTTACATGCCCACTGAATGTTGCCATTGAACATATGAATGATACAGATTGGCTGAGCGGCAATATGACAGATTGAGTCCGGGCCCCTATCTTCTTCCTAGTGTCTGGACCCAATCTGTCATATTGCCATTCAGCCGATCACTGGCCGAGGCAGGACACTGCTGTAGCCAGCAATACGCTGAGCTGCAGTGTTGCGTGTTGGGCCCAGAAGCAGGAAGAGGACTACAGAGGAGACCTGCGCCAGAGCGATATCAGAGGAACCGGGGGAGCGGTGGGAGGTAAGTCCAGGTTTATTTTTTCTTGTGGGGGAGATTCATCAAAACCTGTGCAAAGGAAAAGTTGCCCATAGCAGCCAATCAGATCCCTTCTTTCATTTTGCAGAGGCCTTGTTAAAAATGAAAGAAGTGAGCTGATTGGTTGCTATGGGCCTCTGGGCAACTTTTCCTCTGGAAAAGGTTTTGATAATTCTCCCCCTTAATGCCTACATTTGGGGCATAATAAAGGTAAAAAGATTTTCACCGTATAACCACGTTAACCACTTAACCCCTTAAGGACCAGGGTTTTTTCTGTTTTTGCACTTTCATTTTTTCCTCCTTACCTTTAACCCCTTAAGGACCGGGGGTTTTTCCGTTTTTGCATTTTCGTTTTTTGCTCCTTGCCTTTAAAAAATCATAACTCTTTCAATTTTGCACCTAAAAATCCATATGATGGCTTATTTTTTGCACCACCAATTCTACTTTGTAATGACGTCAGTCATTGTGCCCAAAAATCTACGGTGAAACGGGAAAAAAAATCATTGTGAGACAAAATTGAAAAAAAAACCGCTATTTTGTAACTTTTGGGGGCTTCCGTTTCTACGTAGTACATTTTTCGGTAAAAATGACACCTTACCTTTATTCTGTAGGTCCATATGATTAAAATGATACCCTACTTATACAGGTTTGAATTTGTCGCACTTCTGGAAAAAATCATAACTTCATTTATACGTTTAAAATTGTCATCTTCTGACCCCTATAACTTTTTTATTTTTCCGTGTATGGGGCGGTATGAGGGCTCATTTTTTGCGCCGTGATCTGAAGTTTTTAACGGTATCATTTTTGCATTGATAGGACTTATTGATCGCTTTTTATTCATTTTTTCATGATATAAAAAGTGACCAAAAATGCACTATTTTGGACTTTGGAATTTTTTTGCGCGTACGCCATTGACCGAGCGGTTTAATTAACGATATATTTTTATAATTCGGACATTTCCGCACGCGGCGATACCATTTATGTTTATTTTTATTTATATTTACACTGTGTTTTTTCTTTTATGGGAAAAGGGGGGTGATTCAAACTTTTAATAGGGAAAGGGTTAAATGATGTTTATTCACTTTTTTTTTGCACTTTTTTTTTGCAGTGTTATAGGTCCCATAGGGACACACTGATCTTTTACATTGATCACTGGTTTCTCATAAGAAACCAGTGATCGATGATTCTGCCGCATGACTGCTCATGCCTGGATCTCAGGCACTGAGCAGTCATTCGGCGATCGGACAGCGAGGAGGCAGGTAGGGGCCCTCCCGCTGTCCTGTCAGCTGTTCGGGATGCCGCGATTTCACCGCGGCTATCCCGAACAGCCCACTGAGCTAGCCGGCATGCTTTCGGTTTCACTTTAGACGCGGCGTTCAACTTTGAACGCCGCGTCTAAAGGGTTAATAGCGCGCGGCACAGCGATCAATGCCGCGCGCTATTAGCCACGGGTCCCGGCCGTTGTTAGAGGCCGGGCCCGAACCGCTATGACGCGGGGCCACGCCGTGGCCCCGCGTTATAGATCGGGAGTGGACACATGACGTTCCAGTACGTCATGTGTCCTTAAGGGGTTAAAAAAAGATCATAACTCTTTCCATTTTGCACCTAAAAATCCATATGATGGCTTATTTTTTGCACCACCAATTTTACTTTGTAATGACGTCAGTCATTTTACCCAAAAATCTAAGGCGCAACGGAAAAAAAAAATCATTGTGCGACAAAATTGCCGAAAAAACACAATTTTGAAAATTTTTGGGGGCTTCCGTTTCTACACAGTAAATATTTCGGTAAAAATGACACCTTCTCTTTATTCTGTAGGTCCATACGATTAAAATGATACCCTACTTATATAGGTTTGATTTTGTCGTACTTCTGGAAAAAAAATCATAAATACATGCAGGAGAATTTATACGTTTAAAATTGTCATCTTCTGACCCCTATAACTTTGTTATACCCCTCGTACGGGGCGGTATGAAGGCTCATTTTTGCGCCGTGATCTGAAGTTTTTATCGGTACCATTTTTGTATTGATCAGACTTTTTAATCGCTTTTTATTCATTTTTTCACGATATAAAATGTGACCAAAAATATGCTTTGGAATTTTTTTGTCCGTACGCCATTGACCGTGTGGTCTAATTAATTATATATTTTAATAAATTGGACATTTTCGCATGCAGTGATACCATATATGTTTATTTTTATTCACACAGTTTTGTTTTGTTTTGTTTTAAATGGGAAAAGGGGGGTGATTCAAACTTTTATTAGGGAAAGGGTTAAATGATCTTTATTAATTATTTTTCCACTTTTTTTTTTTTTGCAGTGTTATAGCTCCCATAGGGACCTATAACACTGCACACACTGATCTTTTACATTGATCAATGGTTTCTCATAGGAAACCATTGATCGATGATTCTTCCGCTTGACTGATCATGCCTGGATCTCAGGCACTGAGCAGTCATTCGGCGATCAGACACCAGGAGGCAGGTAAGGGGACCCTCCTCGTGTCCTACAGCTGTTTGGGACGCCGAGATTTCATCCGTGCCGTACGCTATTAATCCTTTAGATGCGGCGTTCAAAGTTGATTGCCGCATCTAAAGTGAAAGTAAACTACCCCCAGCTAGCTCAGCGGGCTGTTCGGGACCACCGCCGCAAAATCGCGGCGTCCCAAACAGCTGGAGGACACAAGGAGTGTGCCTACCTTCCTCCTGTGTGTCCGAATGCTGAATGACTGCTCAGTGCCTGAGATCCAGGCATGAGCAGTCAAGCGGCAGAATAATTGATCAATGTTATCCTATGGGATGATCAATGTGTGCAAAAAAAAAAGGGCTACTCCAGTGGAAAACATTTTTTTTAAATCAACTGGTGCCAGAAAGTTAAACAGATTTGTAAATTACTTCTATTAAAAAAAATCTAAATCCTTCCAGTACTTATTAGCTGCTGAATACTACAGAGGAAATTCTTTTTTTTAGAACACAGAGCTCTCTGCTGACATCACGATCACAGTGCTCTCTGCTGACATCTCTGTCCATTTTAAGAACTACCCAGAGTAAGAGAAAATCCCCATAGCAAACATATGCTGCTCTGGACAGTTCCTAAAATGGACAGAGATGTCAGCAGAGAGCACTGTGCTCGTGATGTCAGCAGAGAGCACTGTCTTCAGAAAAGAATTTCCTCAGTAGTATTTAGCAGCTAATAAGTACTGGAAGGATTAAGATTTTTTTTTTATAGAAGTCATTTACAAATCTGTTTCACTTTCTGGCACCAGTTCATTTAAAAAAAAAAAAAAAAAAAAGTTTTCCACCAGAGTACCCCTTTAATAAAGATCACTAATAAGTTTGAATCACCCCCCTTTTCCGATTAAAAAAAAACTAAACAAAAAAAAAAACTGTGTAAATAAAAATAAACATGTATCGCCGCCTGCGGAAATGTCTGAATTATAAAAATATATCGTTAATTAAACCGCACAATCAATGGTGTACGCACAAAAAAAAATCCAAAGTCCAAAATAGCGTAATTTTGGTCACTTTTTATATCATGAAAAAAAATGAATAAAAAGCGACCAAAAAGTCTGATCAATACAAAAATGGTACTGATAAAAACTTCAGATTGTGGCGCTAAAAATGAGCCCCAAAATAAATAAGTTATAGGGGTCAGAAGATGGCAATTTTAAACGTATACCTTTTCCTGCATGTAGTTATGTTTTTTTCCAGAAGTACGTGAAAATCAAACCTATATAAGTAGGGTATCATTTTAATCGTATGGACCTACAGAATAAAGATAAGGTGTCATTTTACCGAAAAATGTACTGCGTAGAAACAGAAGCCCCCAAAATTTACAAAATGGCGTTTTTTTTCTTCTATTTTGTCGCACATTGATTTTTTTTGTTTCGCCATAGATTTTTGGGTAAAATAACTGACGTCATTACAAAGTAGAATTAGTGGTGCAAAAAATAAGCCATCATATGGATTTTTAGGTGCAAAATTGAAAGAATGTTATGATTTTTTTTAAAGGTAAGGAGTAAAAAACGGAAGTGGAAAAACCCTGCGTCCTTAAGGGGTTAAGGGTCTATTCACACGTACATTATTCTGCACAGATTTGATGCGCAGGATTTCAAGCTGTGTTCAGTTTACATTGAAATCTGCGGCAGAAAATCCTGCGCATCAAATCTGCACAGAATACTGTACATGTGACTAGACCATATAGGGGTATTCTGGCCATAGACATCTTATCCCCTATTCAAAGCATAGGGGATAAGATGTCTGATCATGGGGGGGGGGGGGGGGTGCTGGGAACCCTCACGATCTCTGTGCAGCATCCGCATTCTATGCCGGGCTGCTGCTCCAGTCTCAGAAACCTCTGTGTTTCCGTAACTGGAAACGTGATGTCACGCCACACCCCCTCGTGTGGTCACTGGAGCAGCAGCCCGGCATAGAATGCAGTTGCTGCACGGAGGTTCCAGGCCCCCCCCCACCCCCCGCGGTCAGAAATCTTATTCCCTATCCTTTGGATAGGGCAGTGTTTCCCAACCAGGGGGCCTCCAGGCTTTGCAAAACTACAACTCCCAGCATGCCAGGACAGCAAATGGCTGCCAATGGCTGTTCAGGCATGCTGGGAGTTGTAGTTTTGCAACATCTGGAGGCACCCTTTTTGGGAAACACTGGGATAGGAGATAAGATGTCTATGGCCGGAATACCCCTTTTAAGGGTGCATTCCCACACACTGTGGATCTGCAACTGCTGATTTTATCAGGCAATTCTTATGTATTTTTGACTGCTTTGCAAAAAACACAATGGCAGATACACAATTGGGAATCGGGTGTGTGGGAATACACCCTAAGCAGGCATTTCTAAGGCCCTGATATGCCCTGGCTAGGAATGCCTCCCTACTACCCCTCCTCTTGGCTTGATTAACATTCAGGGATCAGCTGGCAGCGCCAAGCCTTGTTAAAACCTCTCCCGTGCGCAGTGTAATCGGCTTCAGGTGCATGTGCAATGAGTACGTGTATCTACTGTTAACTCTGAGGAACTGACCGCACATGCGCCTGAAGCCGAATGTACACCGCATGCATGAGGTCGCTGCTGGCAACCTACAGGATCTGTTTTCTACTCAAGCAAAATGGCCTAAGGAACAATTCTTTGACATTTTGCAGTATTGTAGTTTTTGTTTTTCATAATTTTTCTGTAAAAATTTCCTTTTAAAATCTGCTCAGACACTTTGAGGTTGCCGATTTATTTTCATTTCTTTTTCTAGGTAGAATCGATGACTGGAAAAGTCTTTTTCAAAGGGAATCCTGACTTGTGCTCCTTAAGAAAAGTTAAGTCTGCTGAGAGAATATTTTTGCTCCTTTATAAAGGACCCCCCCTAACTGAATATAAAGGTGAATCTTCATTTCTTAGTACTAGTTGTTGTAGACATGGTATTGATGAGCGCCACAAGCAAGGTTCAATCATCAAGGGGTACTCCGGTGAGAAACAAATTTTTTTTTAAATCAACTGGTGCCAGAACATTAAACAGATTTGTATATTACTTTTGATTTAAAAATCTTAACCCTTCCAATAATTATCAGCTGCTTTATGATACAGAGGAAGTTCTTTTCTTTTTCAATTTCTTTTGTCTCTTTTAAGAGCAGGATAGGTTTCCTATGGGGATTTCCTCCTCTGGACAGTTCCTGACATGAACAGAGGTGTCAGCAGAGAGCACTGTGGTCAAACAGAAAATACATTTTAAAAGAAAAGAACTTCCTGTGGGGCATACAGCAGCTGATAAGTACTGGAAGGATTAAGATTTTTAAATAGAAGTAATTTGCAAATCTGTTTAACGTTCTAGCACCAGAAGGTGCTAGAACGCAAGTCTATGGGAGGGGGCGTGGTGGTTGCCATGCCCCCTCCCATAGACTTGCATTGAGGGGGCGTGGCCGAGATGTCACGACCATTGCAGCCTGCACCCAGTGTTTGAAACTAAATGTTCTAAACGCTGGAGCAGCTGAGTACCCCGTTTAATATCCTTTTGAAATCATAGCTGAGAAAGCATGTGTATGGGGGAGGTTGCCACAGGGAGTATACAAGGCAAGTTATCTGACTGTGGGGGGATTTACTCTTGGGCTTAAAGGCTACGTTCACCTTCACAACCATTTATTTATTTATTTATTTATTTAATTTAATTTTTTTTATATTTTTGATCAAGTGCATCTAAAATAAAAAAATAAAAAAAACTTGATTATAAATGTCCTCTTATTTTATGCTACAGCTCCTCTGCAGACCTATGTGTCTATCCTGAAGTCATATTATTTTTACTTTCTATCTTCTATTTGCTTACCTGCGAAATGTAATTTTGGAAAAAATAGAGGACAGATGGAAGACAATTTTACTGTAACCATGGGAATGCATTGGTTTGTACAGGAGCATTAACCCCTTAAGGACAATGGACGTACTCCTACGTCCCCGTTTCCGAGTCCTTAAGGACCGAGGACGTAGGAGTACGTCCTGTCCATTCCCAGCCCCCCGCCGCTAGCCGGAGGGGAGCCGGTGCCCGATGCCTGCTGAAATCGTTCAGCAGGCATCGCGGCATATCGCCCAGGGGGGTCATTATGCCCCCCCCATGTCGGCGATGGCCGCAGATCGCTGGACAATTCAGTCCAGCGATCTGCGGCGATTCCGGGTCAATCGGGTCTCCAGTGACCCGGTGACCCGGAATTACTGGCTGATCGGGCCGTCAGAGACGGCCCCGAACAGCCAGAGCCTGCAGGGGTGAGGTGGCACTGGTGCCACCTCACGATCGCCCTGATTCGTCGGCCGACCAATCAGGGCGCCTGCTGCGGGTGTCACTCCCGCACCCGCTCCTCCCCTCTTCCGGAGGACGTGAGCGGGTGTGGGACGTGCACCCCGGGTGCTCCTGCTGTTGCTTAGCAACAGCTCCCAGCATGCAAAAAGGGCATGCTGGGAGCTGTAGTTATGCAACAGCAGGAGGCAGACGACCACAACTCCCAGCATTCCCTTATGGGCATGCTGGGACTTATGGTTTTGCAACAGCTGGAGGCACATTCTTTCTATGGAAAAGTGTACCTTCAGCTTTTGTATAACTACAACTCCCAGCTTGCACAATCAGCTAAAGTGCATGCTGGGAGTTGTAGTGGTGCATCTGGTGGTTGCATAACTACAACTCCCAGCATCCCCAGCCAAAGTAGTATGCCTCCCGCGGTTGCATAACTACAACACCCAGCATGCCCTTCCGCTGTCCGCACATGCTGGGGGTTGTAGCTTTTGCAACAGCTGAAGGCACACTGGTTGCAAAACACTGAGTTTGTTACCAAACTCGGTGTTTCACAACCAGTGTGCCTCCAGCTGTTTACAGTAAGTATCCGGCTGCAAGTTTGAGCTGCGGCAAATTTTCTGCTGCAGCTCAAACTGCCAGCGAGAAACTACTGTGAACCCCCTCCCGTGCGACTCTACCCTAAAAACACTACACTAACACACAATAAAATAAAAAGTAAAAAACACTAGATATACACATTCCCCTACACAGCCCCCCTCCCCAATAAAAATGAAAAACGTCTGGTACGCCAATTTTCCAAAACGGAGCCTCCAGCTGTTGCAAAACAACTACTCCCAGTATTACCAGACAGCCACTGACTGTCCAGGCATGCTGGGACTTTTACAACAGCTGGAGGCACCCTGTTTGGGAATCACTGGCGTAGAATACCCCTATGTCCACCCCTATGCAAGTCCCTAATTTAGGCCTCAAATGCGCATGGCGCTCTCACTTTGGAGCCCTGTCGTATTTCAAGGCAACAGTTTAGGGCCACATATGGGGTATCGCCGTACTCGGGAGAAATTGGGCTTCAAATTTTGGGGGGTATTTTCTGCTATTACCCTTTTTAAAAATGTAAAATTTTTGGGAAACCAAGCATTTTAGGTAAAATTTTTTTTTTTTTTTTTTTTTTACATATGCAAAAGTTGTGAATCACCTGTTGGGTATTAAGGTTCACATTACCCCTTGTTACGTTCCCCGAGGGGTCTAGTTTCCAAAATGGTATGCCATGTGTTTTTTTTTTTTTTTGCTGTCCTGGCACCACAGGGATGTGGAAATCCCATAGCCCGACGCCCGGGACAAGTAGTTTTGGGCAGGTGAATTGTTTATAGATTTAGTCCTGTATCGGGCAGGGACAGACCGACTTCCCCCTTATTTTTCTTTAATGTCGATGTGAGGTGCAGGAGCTGATGGAAGTCTCCACCTCACACCAGCACTCAGAGTGTATGGAGGGGGGGGGGGCGGCCTCCAGCTGACTGCAGAGACCCCTTATCTCCCCTCCCGGAGGACGAGGCTCAGAAGACACAGCAGGGTGAGAGAGAGGATGTAGACAGCTCCGTGCACAGCTCCATCCCCCACACACAGCTCTATCCCTCCCCTGCTCTGTCTAGACAGGACCTAATCCACCACGGGGAGGTTGCTTGTTTGCACGGGGAAAACATAGAGCGGGGGGGAGGGGAGAGAGGAGAGGACGGAAATCTCACCTCACACCGGCCGGGACTACAGCTCTGATGTCCACTCATCGCGGCTCAGGTGAGGAGGCCGAGAATACAGGCGGCGGCAGGAAGGGTGGTTGTATATGTATGGTGTGAGTGTATGTGTGATGTGTATGTAATGTATGATGTGTGTATGATGTATCTGTGATGTGTGTATGTAATGTATGATGTGGGGTGGGCAGCGGCGGGTGTATGTATGATGTGTGCATATGTATGGTGTGAGTGTATGTAATGTATGATGGGGGGGCAGCGGCAGGTGTATGTATGATGTGTGCATATGTATGGTGTATATTAGTGTTTCCCAACCAGGGTGCCTCCAGCTGTTGCAAAACTACAACTCCCAGCATGCCCTGGGCATGCTGGGAGTTGTAGTTTTGCAACAGCTGGAGGCACCCTGGTTGGGAAACACTGGTGGATATGTATGGTGTGAGTGTCTGTGTGTGATGTGTATGTAATGTATAATGTGTGTATAATGTCTAAGTGTGATGTGTGTGAATGTGATGTATGATGTGGGGTGGGCAGCGGCAGGTGTATGTATGATGTGTGCATATGTATGGTGTATATGTATGGTGTGAGTGTATGTGTGTATGATGTCTATGTGTGATGTGTATGTAATGTATAATGTGTGTATAATGTCTAAGTGTGATGTGTGTGAATGTGATGTATGATGTGGGGTGGGCAGCGGCAGGTGTATGTATGATGTGTGCATATGTATGGTGTATATGTATGGTGTGAGTGTATGTAATGTATGATGGGGGGGCAGCGGTGGGTGTATGTATGATGTGTGCATATGTATGGTGTATATGTATGGTGTGAGTGTATGTGTGTATGATGTATGTGTGTATGTAATGTATGATGTGGGGGGGGGCCAGTGGTGGGGGTGTGTGTGTGTATGTATATGGGGGCAGTGGCTGGTGCATGTATGATATGTGTATGCATGAATGTTTTGTATAGGAGCAGACGGGCATTAGGGCAGTTGTGCCATCTAATTTTATTTATTTTTAGTGGTTTCTGGCCACCTGCACTAAATTGCACCCCCAGAATCCCGCCCCTTTCATACCCGCCCGCCAACCAAGAGCCCCACGGATGCACACAAACACAACCGAACCAAAACTACAACTCCCAGCATGTTGGACCATAACCTAAACTATAAAGTGCAACATTCTGGGAGTTGTAGTTTTGGTTCGGGTCAGCTGCAGAGCCATAGGCTGCATCAGGGCATGCTGGGTGTTGTAGTTACTAACTGCAATTCCCAGTATTCCTTGACACATCCTATGGCTCTGCAGCTGACACAAACAAAAACGACAACTCCCAGCATGTTACACAATAACCTTAACTGTCCTACTATACAGTGCAACATGCTGCATCACCCACACAACCATAGGCTGTATCAGGGCATGCTGGGAGTTGTAGTTATCTAGTAACTAAATGCAACTTCCAGCATTTTCTGACACAAAATGCACCATATAAACTGGAGAAGCAGAACCCCCCCCTCCCCCCCCCCCCAGTAACACATAAGTCCCTATGAAGACTGAAAAATAGTGATTAAAATATTTTATAAAGTGCGTATATATGTGAATAAGCCCCTTTCCTAATAAGTTTCCAATTTTCTTTCAATAAAAATAATGTACAAAAATAAACATAAGTGGTATCGCTGCATGTGGAAATGTCCAGACTATTAAAATATAATGTTAATTAAACCGTACGGTGAACAGTGTAATTGTAAATAATAGTCCAGAATTGTTCATTTTTGGTCACTTCATATGAGAAATTTTTTATGGTGATCAAAAAGTTATATCTAGACTTTTCTGGGCTTGTCTGGGGTGTAAAAGGAGCTACAGCTCTCCCTCCGCTAATAGCCTGGCATGCTGCGATCGCTGCGATCACCTATTAACCCATTAAATCACCGCTGTCAGCAGTGTCTAAAGGATCTTATATCCATCCCTGGTGGTCTAGTGGGGGGGGATCAGACTATTTTGGTGGAAATTATTTTATCTGCCAGGACAAGTGGATTTTCTTTAGGGACAAGTAGATTGTGTTCCGCTTTAGTCCCTTGGACAAGTAGTTTTTTTTTTAATTTCCACACCCCTGCACCATAGGGGCTTCCTAAATGCGGCATGCCCCCAGAGCAAAATTTGCTTTCAAAAAGCTAAATGTGACTCCTCCTCTTCTGAGACCTGTAGTGCGCCAGCAGAGCACTTTTCACCCCCATATGGGGTGTTTTCTGAATCAGTAGAAATTGGGCTTCAAATTTTGGGGGGTATTTTCTGCTATTATCCTTTTTAAAAATGTAAAATTTTTGGGAAACCAAGCATTTTAGGTAAAACATATATATATTTTTTTTACATATGCAAAAGTCGTGAATCACCTGTGGGGTATTAAGGTTCACTTTACCCCTTGTTACGTTCCCTGAGGGGTCTAGTTTCCAAAATGGTATGCCATGTGGGTTTTTTTTTTTTGCTGTCCTGGCACCATAGGGGCTTCCTAAAGGTGACATGCCCCCCAAAAACCATTTGTCGCTCCTTCCCTTCTGAGCCCTCTACTGCGCCCGCCGAACAATTAACATAGACATATGAGGTATGTGCTTACTCGAGAGAAATTGGATTTCAAATACAAGTAAAAATTTTCTCCTTTCTACCAATTGCAAAAATTGGGTCTACAAGAACATGCGAGTGTAAAAAATGAAGATTGTGAATTTTCTCCTTCACTTTTCTGCTATTCCTGTGAAACACCTAAAGGGTTAATACACTTACTAAATGTCATTTTGAATACTTTGGGGGGTGTAGTTTTTATAATGGGGTCATTTGTGGGGTATTTCTAATATGAAGACCCTTCAAATCCACTTCAAACCTGAACTGGTCCATGAAAAATAGCGAGTTTGAAAATTTTTTGAAAAATTTCCAAATTTCTGCTGAACTTTGAAGCCCTCTGGTGTCTTCCAAAAGTAAAAACTCATCAATTTTATGATGCAAACATAAAGTAGACATATTGTATATGTGAACCCAAAAATGTTTTATTTTGAATATCCATTTTCCTTACAAGCAGAGAGCTTCAAAGTTAGAAAAATGCTAAATTTTCATTTTTTTTGTCAAATTTTGGGATTTTTCACCAAGAAAGGATGCAAGTTACCATAAAATTTTACCACTATGTTAAAGTAGAATATGTCACGTAAAAACAATCTCAGAATCAGAATGATAACTAAAAGCATTCCAGAGTTATTAATGTTTAAAGTGACAGTGGTCAGAATTGCAAAAAACGCTCTGGTCCTTAAGGTGTAAAATGGCCTGGTACTTAAGGGGTTAAAGAGAAAAGGCTTTAAAGGGGTACTCCGGTGGAAAACATTTTGTTATTAAACCAACTGGTGCCAGAAAGTTAAACAGATTTGTAAATTACTTCTATTAAAAAATCTTAATCCTTTCAATAATTATCAGCTGCTGAAATTGAGTTGTTGTTTTCTGTCTGGCAACAGTGCTCTCTGCTGACATCTCTGCTTGTCTCGGGAACTGCACAGAGTAGAAGAGGTTTGCTATGGGGATTTGCTTCTAAACTGGGCTGTTCCCGAGATATGTGTCATCAGAGAGCACTTAGACATAAAACAACAACTCAACTTCAGAAGCTCATAAGTACTGAAAGGATTAAGATTTTTAATAGAAGTAATTTACAGATCTGTTTAACTTTCTGGAGCCAGTTGATATATAAAAACAAGTTTTTTCCTGGATAACCCCTTTAAAGTGAATGGCGCCAAGTTGTAATACCACACCCAACCTGGAGACAGATGGGGAGCAGTTTTTGAAAGAAATTAAGTATTTTTTTTTCCTATTCGTAGACTACTCCTTTAACATGTCAGTATCCTCTAAGGAGCATGCTGTTTTTAACAGATATTATACAAAATAATATATGCTCACTTTTATATTTTCAAGGTAATGCCTTGTTATTTACTTTGCAAAAACTTGTCACTGGAGAACCTAAAGTGTGGCTGGATACATTTCAAATATGGAAAACATTTCAGGAGCAGATAAATAAGCAAGGACATTTCCACGGACAAGAAAAAGTTTTAAAGAGAAAATTGGATGATGATTCAAGTAAATCTAAGTCAAAAACATGCAAAGAGGAGATTGAAGTAGGTGAAGAACCCTTATGTCAAGTCCAGGCAACCATCGATACCGCAACCCCGCTGCTCCTTCAGAAATTGCCGGTTAAGGTTACAGAACATTCGGCACATAATATTTCTGAACCTATCACTTTTAGAGTTTCTTGTCGATGTTCTGGGGTGTATACAAAGACAATGACCGCACAGGTAATGTTTTTCATGTAATATATTGTCCACTAAGGTAACAGATAACCAGTACATGATATTCCTGCCTGTTGTTCTATGTACAACAAGCTTAGGAAAAGTCCTTGTTGAACACCCTGTTTATATTACAATCCCTGACAAAAAAATTAAAATTATGGAATCACTACACTTAGAGGATGTTCACCCAGATTTTTTACTTCACACCAAATACATAAAGGGACCCTGTCAGTGGTTTTATGCTTCCCAAACCACAGACAGAATGAAATAAAGACAGAATGCAGAATCAAGACATTCTACAATTCTTTATCCCAATTCCTGTTTCTGTTTAATGTTGCCTATTGTTGGGCTGGTAAGAAACCACTGTAAATTTCCCTTTAAATTGTATGTTAGTTTAACATATATTTAATAGCTTAATGCTCTGACTTTGTGAAATACAATCCACCTAAAAATTATGTAATCAGTTAGTAATCATTTTATCAAAATGTTGCAGAAATTTGTGACTTTTATGCTGATCTGTGCCATGAGCGCCATAGACATGACTGGAGGGGGCGTGACGTCACAAGGGGGGCGTGGCGTGACATCACGGCCACCCGCACAAAGCGTACTGAACATAATGTTTAGAATGCCAGGAGCTGTACGGAGATCACAGGGGGGGGGGGGGGGTCCCAGAGGCCAGACTCACGCGATCAGACATCTTATTCCCTATCCTTTGGATAAGGGGTAAGATGTCTAGGGGCGGAGTCCCCCTTTTAAGACTGGTTTGTGACACACCTTTGCACCAGGACTAACATGTACGTCCTGTGTATGACCACGAGCATCAGAGCGGTGTTCAAGTCGTACACTGCAGGTCCCGGCTGCTATCAGCAGCCGGGGACCCGCCGGTAATGGCCGACATCCACGAATGTCCGCCATTAACCCCTCAGATGCCATGATCAATACAGATCACGGCATTTGCAGCAATGCACATGTTAAAATAGATGATCAGATCGCCCACAGCGCTGCTGCATTGATCCGATCATCTGTAATGGCGGCCGGAAGTTTCCTCACCTGCCTCCGGCTGTCTCCTCGGGTCTTCTGCTCTGGTCTGAGATCGAGCAGACCAGAGCAGAAAATATCCGATAACAATAATCAGTGCTATGCCCTATAAAAATAAAAAGTGAAAAATCCCCTCTCCCAATAAAAATGATAATTGTCCCTTTTTCCCATTTTACCCCCAAAAAGCGTACATTTTTTTAATAAACATTTTTGGTATCACCGCATGTGTAAATGTCCGAACTATCAAAATATAATGTAAGTGATCCCGTATGGTGAACGTCGTAAACGTAAATATCTTTTAAAAAAAGTACACAAATGCTGCTTTTTTGTCACATTTTATTCCAAAAAGAAAATTAATAAAAAGTGATCTAAAAGTTTTATATATGCAAATGTGATATCATTAAAAAGTACAGATGACTGCGCAAAAAAGGAGCCCTCATACCGCCACATATATGGAAAAATGAAAAAGTTATAGGTGGTCAAAATAGGACGATTTTATTTTACTGATTTTGTACAAAAAGTTTGAGATTTTTTTAAGCGGTATAAAAATAGAAAAGTATCTAGCCATGGGTATCATTTTAATCTTATTGGCCCACAGAATAAAGAAAACCATGTAATTTTTACCGTGAAAACGAAACCCACCCAAATGTGCAAAATTGTTGTTTTCCTTTAAATTTCCTCCCTAAACAAATACATTTTTGTGTTCGCCATACATTTTATGGTAAAATTAGAGGTTTCATTGCAAAGTACAATTGGTCACGCAAAAAACAAGCCTTATATGGGTCTGTAGATGGAAATATAAGAGTGTTATGGATTTTAGAAGGCGAGGAGGAAAAAGCAAAAACACAAATATTAAATTGGCCTGGTCCTTAAGGTTAAAATGGGCCTGGTCCTTAAGGGGTTAAGTGTTGAGAATAAAATACAGAATAATCAATAAAATCATGTTAGTGTCGATGCCCCATCTCTGGCTTATATGACAGCCTTAATTCCTTAAAGGGGTACTCCGCTCCTAGACATCTTATCCCCTATCCAAAGGATAGGGGATAAGATGTCAGATCGCCGCGGTGCCGCTGCTGGGGAGCCCTGGGATCGCTCTGCACGTAATGACGCGCAATACAGGGGCCTGGAGCATAGTTACGTCACGGCTCTGCCCCTCGTGACATCACGGCCTGCCCCTTTCAATACAATTCTATGGGAGGTGATGTCACGAGGGGCGGAGCCATGACGTCCCGCGGCTCCGTCCCCTGTATCGCCCGTCATTGCGCACAGAGCGAACTCGCTCTGTGCTGTAATGATAGCGGGGTGCCGTAGCGGGGATCCCGGGGATCCCCAGCAGCGGCACCGCGGCGATCTGACATCTTATCCCCTATCCTTTGGATAAGGGATAAGATGTCTTGGGGCGGAGTACCCCTTTAAAGGCTTAGATTGCTTTAATATTAAACCAATAGTCTACATCAAGC
Organism: Hyla sarda; assembly: GCF_029499605.1. Lineage (NCBI taxonomy): Eukaryota > Metazoa > Chordata > Amphibia > Anura > Hylidae > Hyla > Hyla sarda. The sequence continues at coordinate 347,468,175 of NC_079191.1, read as the reverse complement.
TTGTTCCAACTTTCTCATAGTTGGGACAGATAATCTTTGCAGGATGGACAATTTTCAGTCTGACTGAGATCCAGACTATTTGCTGGCCATGTCATTGAGTGGATATGCTGTTTCTGAAGAAAAGCTTTAAAGGGGACCTCCGCCCCGAAACATCTTATTATGATAAGATGTCTGACTGCACGGTGGGGGTGGGGGGTGGACTGGCTGAAGGATAAGGTAAATTCTCCATTAAACGTCACCAGACTAATACAAGACTATGCTAAAGCAATAAGCATGAATATGAGCTGCATCTGAACCTCAGAACTGGGATTTGTAATGTCTACGCATTTGTACTCCATGGGTATGTTTCCACGTACCATGTTTGCTGCAGATTTGATGTTGCAGTTTTGTTGTGCTCAAAATTATAGTTACATTGGTTTACAAGGCATGAAATCCTCAGCAAACACATACCATGTAAATGTGCCCTATAAATATATGAGCCCACCAATTGAGAGAACCAATTTCTAATCATGGGAATACTCCTTTTGACTGCATTTGTTTATTTTAGGACATTGGTCGCGTTATTGGAGCATCACTTTCAAAACAGTTTGGTTGGAAACCTGATCTGCGACAACCTATGCTTGAGGTATTTGTTTTAGTGTGCTTTAGGTTTCTTTGTGGATACAATTATTATTATTTTAAGGCTTTAAATCTTGTTGCAAATGAAGTCGTAGTAAATAAAGTTCAGAAATAGCAGTCATCAAGTTAAATTATCCACATTTACTTCCTATATTTTGTCTCCTAAATGACATATATAGTATATTGTATAGTGCTATGCAGGGATGAGAGAGACTGTATACATGCAATTTGAGCCTTTTTGCTTCGTTCAGAGGGTCCATGCTGTGCTCCAGATAATCCACACTGTGCCTGAGAGGTAAACAAAGAGTTGCCTTTTCTTTCTTACCATCCTCAAAGTCCTGAGTAGCTGCTTCTTGTTTAAATACTTGTGTACTTATTATCTTCCCCAAGCTGTCTCCTGAAAGTAAATACTCCCTCTTCCTTTTAGGTTGTCATAGGGAACAGTGTATTGCTATGACAAGATTATAATGTAATTCCTACCTTGCTTTGAGAAAAAGTTTCATTTTAGCTTGCAAAGCATGTTGAAAGCCTAGTGCATCAATAACCCCCCTTCTCTTCTTTATCCACATGCCATATACAGTGAACTTTCTCCAGAAATACTGTATGTCAAGGCATAGCATAGAGGATTAGTTTCAGTATTGTGATTGGACAGTCAAGCAAGAAGAAGGAAGTACCTGTTTGAGTACTGCTGGGAAATAACCAAGTCTTGGTCCCACCCCCTGAAATCTTGAGAATGAAAGATGCTTGGGGTCATTGTCTGGAATCTTTGATCTAGTCAAAGGGGCCTTGATAAGAGAGGTAACCAATAACCCACTGGTCACTCTGGCTGAGCTTTAAATATCCTGGGGGAAATTTATTAATACCTGTATAGAGGAAAATTTGACCAGTGGCCTATAGCAACCAATCAGATTGCTTCTTTCATGTTTAAAAAGGCCTTTGCAAAATAAAAATAAAAAAAAGCTATTTGGTTGCTATAGGCAACGGCACCACTTTTCCTCTGCACAGGTTTTGATAAATCTCCCCACCCCCTATGTACAGTTGGGAGAAACTTAAATAAATTTAACACTTCACAATCTAGGCTTTGAGTGGCCAGCAAGAAGCCTCTCCTCAGAAAAAAGACACATGAGAAACCTCACTAATGAAAAGCTGTTTATATAAGTGTTTGAAGTGTTTGTGTGTGTGTTTTGTTTGTGTGTGTGTGTGTATGTATATATGGGATTGCAGTAACACATGTTTTGCTACACATGTTTATTCCCTTTGTGTGTATTGGAACTAAACCAAAAAGGGAGGAAAAAAAGCAAATTGATTGGCACCCTTTCAAAATATGGTGGAAAAATTCAGATTGTTTCAAGCATGTGATGCTCCTTTAAACCCACCTGGGGCAAGTGACAGGTGTGGGCAATATAAAACTCACACCTGAAAGCAGATAAAAAGGAGAGAAGTTCACTTAGTATTTGCATTGTGTGCCTGTGTGTGCCACACTAAGCATGGGAAACAGAAAGAGGAGAAGAGAACTGTCTGAGGACTTGAGAACCAAAATTGTAGAAAAATATCAACAATCTCAAGGTTACCAGTCCATCTCCAGAGATCTAGATTTGCCTTTGTCCACAGTGTGCAACATTATCAAGAAGCTTGCAATCCATGGCACTGTAGCTAATCTCCCTGGGCGTGAACGGAAGAGAAAATTGATGAAAGGTGTCAATACAGGATAGTCCAGATGGTGGATAAGCAGCCCCAAACAAGTTCCAATGAAATTCAAGCTGTCCTGCAGGCTCAGGGAGCATCAGTGTCAGCGCGGACTATCCGTCGACATATAAATGAAATGAAACGCTTTGGCAGGAAACCCAGGAGGACCCCACTGCTGACACAGAGACATAAAAAAGCAAGACTACATTTTGCCAAAATGGCAAGAACTTGAGTAAGCCAAAATCCTTCTGGGAAAACATCTTGTGGACAGATGAGACCAAGATAGAGCTTTTTTGTAAAGTACATCATTCTACTGTTTACCGAAAACGGAATGAGGCCTACAAAGAAAAGAACACAGTACCTACAGTGAAATATGGTGGAGGTTCAATGATGTTTTGGGATTGTTTTGCTGCCTCTGGCACTGGGTGCCTTGAATGTGTGCAAGGCATCATGAAATCTGAGGATTACCAACAGATTTTGGGTCGCACTGTACAGCCCAGTGTCAGAGAGCTTGGTTTGCGTCCGAGATCTTGGATCTTCCAGGAGGACAATGACCCAAAACATACGTCAAAAAGCACCCAGAAATGGATGGCAACAAAGCACTGGACAGTTCTGAAGTGGCAGCAATGAGTCCAGATCCAAATCCCATTAAACACCTGTGGAGAGATCTTAAAATTGCTGTTGGGAAAAGGCATCCTTCCAATAAGAGAGACCTGGAGCAGTTTGCAATGGAACAGTGGTTCAACATTCCGGCTGAGAGGTGTAAGAAGCTTATTGATGGTTATAGAAAGCGACTGATTTCAGTTATTTTTTCCAAAGGGTGTGCAACCAAATATTAAGTTAAGGGTGCCAATAATTTTGTCCAGCCCAAATGATGTGACATTATGTCCAATTAGCTTTTTTTCCTTCCTTTTGGTTTAGTTCCAAACATGTGTATAGCAAAACATGTGTTACTGCAATCCTTTTCTGTGAGAAATCCTTTATTTTCTTGAAAAATTTGAAACATTTACGGCCATGACTGTATATGTATACAGTGGGGGAGATTTATCAAAACCTGTGCAGAGGAAAAGTTGCTGAGTTGCCTATAGCAATCAATCAGATCGCTTCTTTCATTTTTAACAAGGCCTCTGCAAAATGAAAGAAGCAATCTGATTGGTTGCTATGGGCAACTCAGCAACTTTTCCTCTTCACAGGTTTTGATAAATCTCCCCCAGTGAGTGTATGTGTGTGTATGTGTATATAATATATGTATATATAACCAAAGAATAAGTTGGCCAGCACTATTGATTCCAAACTATTGTAAAGACCTGGCTTACAGGTGCAGGCTGCTGCTAATATTTATATAATGTATACATTGTTTAGTCAATTCTACAGTTCTGCTATTTGGGCCTTTTTCTAAATTATGTTATTTATCCTAGGTCTTTGTGCATCTGAATGACATGTACTCTGTGGTGGGATTTCCAATTTTAAGGTAATTGTTTTAACCATACCTATAATATCACATTTTTATTAGTTTTTGTGAGATATCAATGTCCTCATGATGGACTATGTACACCAGATCACTGGGTAGCACCCCTCAGAATTGATAGTTTCCAATAACAATAATGGGATCAGTTTAAGAAGAATTGAGCAATGCAGTTATTAAACTATCCAACTTTTTATATGCTATGTAGAAATGTAGAAATGTAGAAAATTTTCCAAAAATATATTATACTGTACAGTTAATAGCTTTGGCATTTTCATATTCATCTAAAATAAAATCATTGATGCAAGTTTAAGATGAGCAAACCAAACATTTAGAACCACTTTTTTTTGTGATACACAACTGTTGGGAAAAAGTAGTTTATATAGTATTTTGTGTCTCTTTTGGATCCTTTCTAGGATGCCAATGCTTTTGCTACCCTTCAAAACGGGATAATTTTTTGACAGCTTATAAAAAGTTGTAGCTTCTTCCGATACATCCGTGTGCCACCAAAAGGGATAATTTTTGGACCGGTTTTAAAAAGCATTGAAGGGTACTTGTAATTGTTCTCCTTTTAAGCAGGAAATGTCAGAAAATATTGGGGTCACTTCTGATTCTGTGACTTGCTTGCAGACCATCAAAATCTGGATTTAAAAAATGCTGGCTACAGGACTGCTCAGAGATGTGCCATCTCATAGACGGCAATGCACTTCTGTGCGGAGTCCACAGAAAGAATAGAACAGGCACCAGAATTTGAATTTCTGCAAAATTTAGTGCTGCAAAATCCCTTTGAAATCAATGGGACACTGCTGCTGCGGAATCTCCGTGTGGAATTCTGCATGGAAATTCCATTGTGTGCACATAGCTTTAGACAGTGTTATACTTGAGTATTAGGGCTATTGGTAAAGTTCGAGTGACTGAACTTTTTTGCTAAGGTTCGGCAAACTAGCCAAACTTCTGAAAAGTTCACACATCTCTAGTGCCAAACACAGATTTGTTTTACTAATTTTATTGAACAAGTTTGATTTTTATATACATTGCACCTATTTAAGTATATATTATTGTCTCCTTTTCTTATATTGTCAGACAACCCTTGTCAAATAGAGATTATATTCAGAGTACAGGATTGCGTGCCACAACAGCATGGGCAATGGCATCAGTTGCAGAAATCAGTGTAAGTCAAATATTTTGTCTACATACCAAAAGTTGTTAGTTTTTATGTATAATGATTTGTAGCCCCTAAAGGATCCATGATGTAAATGGACATCATGGTGCCCTAGGACACAGCGCACCATTATGTCATCTTATGTCATGAACATGAAACAAGCGCAGTAGCTGCTCTCGCTTCTTGCACGGTGGGTCTTGGCTTCTATCAGCAGCCGGGACCTTGCCGCTAATGGCAGACATCAGTGATCCCGTTGATATCCCCCATTAACCCTTTAGATGCCTTGATCAATACTGATCACGGAACTTAAAGCAGTTGCAATCCTTGTGAGACTCGAGACCACCCTTATTGTGATTGTAGGGGTCTGATGAGTCAAGATGGTGGCTGCAACTCTCTCCACCCTGTCCATGGCATGCTCTGGTCATTTTTTTATTCCTCTTTCCCCCCCACCAATAGTAATATTTTTGTTACCCCATACATTTTATGCTCAATGAAAGGTGTCATCATAAAGTAGAGTTGGGAGGGAAATCAAAAATTAAAGTGTAGCTCCCACCAAGTAATATATAATCTAATATGTCCCTACCTAGTAGTAATCTAGCCCTAACCCCCTACCTGGCTTTAAAAAACGTTTAAATCGCTTTAATAGAGCAGATTTAGTGCTTCTAAATCTGCTCTATAAAGCAGGGCAGGAAGCAGCGCTTCCCAGCATTCACGACGTCACTGATGCCTTGCTGGGCGCTTGCTTCCGCCCTCAGATCATCTATGCAGCGCTCCTGTCGGGAGCGCGCATAGATGATCTGCCAATAGCACTGCAGATCAGACTTACCCATCCGGAGGATCAGCGCAGCAATGAGTGCTCGCGCTTCCTTCGGACAGGGTAACGGGGGCGGGTGGGGCCGCGCGAGGCCAGTGGAGCTGGCCAATGCGCACAGCCCCAGCTATCAGCGTGCTCGCTCTTGCCTGTTTGACTGACAGGCGGGAGCGAGCACAGCAGTGCCTGAATTTCGACTCATTGCCAGGCTGAAATGAGTCGAAATTCAGTGGTCACGTCACTGCTGAATGCATTCGGCCACTAGGAGGGCGACCCCTAGTGGCCGAATTTAAGTGATTTTAAACTTGTTTAAAATCACTTTTTTTTAATTAAAGTATATTAGAGATATGTTGTAGTACTTAAGTACTGCAACATATCAATTTTTTTACTTCATGACAGTGCCCATTTAAACTTGGCTGTGTCTTCAAGGCCCGAATGGACTGTGTCCTTGAGGGGTTAAAAAGGGGCTCTGAGTTTTGACAAAAAATGTTTGTTGAAAATAGCAATAGATGCACTGACATTTTTGCGGTTTATGAAAACATCAAAATTCAGATCAAGGTGTGGAGTTACATCTCTAGTTGTACTATATATAAACAAGCTATAACATTTCTGTGGTAATGTAGAAGTTGGCTGGATCCATCAATGCTTACCTAGTGTGAATGTGTCGCCAAATCAGCGTATTCCAGCCTGTTATCACATTGTTATATGGCTTTGTTATTTCCTTCAGCATTCTTATTCACGCTTCCAATGTGCTATCACATATAAAACGCCAGCTGTGCTCTTCTTTTATTTTTATCACAGCTTTGTGTTTGTTACAGGATATATAGCTTATTGGTGTTTTGTCTAAAATTGGCCATTAGCTGTGGGATGTGTGAATGTGGGGTATCTTATTTTCAATCTGGCGGTAATTTGTTTCCAATAACAACAAAAAACATTGGGCTTATTCAAATTCAGCCTGCCCGACCGGACATCTGGGGAATCTGGAAGCAGGGGTGTGCTTGGGCGACACATGCCGGAGCACAAACAGGTCTCAATAAGTTTTGGGTAAGAAGCACTTTTCCCTACCCTTGTGGGATCTTTTAGGACAGTGGATTAAGGGATGTTTTTGATGATCATTGTCCTTTTAGAAGTGGCTAAATTACTAGCACTGTGATGTAAGGATTTTATACAGTCCAACAAAAAATGATTTTACCATCCAAGGTTTTTTTTTTTTGGGGTAAATAATATTGTATTTTTTCTTTATTTCAGGCTGCAAAATATGTCCTTGATCCTATGTGCGGTGTCGGAACAATTTTGTTGGAGGCTGCCATGGAATGGCCGGTATGTATGTAAGCTGACTATAAAGCCATTAAAAAAATGAAATGATATTCTCTTGTTCATATGATCTACAAAGGATCCAAAGCATCAGACCAATGGTCACAAGGTAAAATTCCTCTTTATTATTAAAGCTCAACTGTCATGAAATTTTGGTACTGTGTGCAGGTGGTGTGTATAGCAATGTTTTTCCCTGATATTTGCAGGCTTTCATGCTTTTATTCAAAGCCACTGACGGTCAGATAGGCGTGGCACGAGGTACGCGATGCTACGCCCACCCCCACGCCTACCCTGTATGTCAGCGCTAGGACCACTGTGTGATTGACACACAGGTCCCAGCGCATGCGCCCTTCAGCTAATCTAACCTGTGCGCCGCTGTGTGTCATCCAGCAAGCGCTCGCTCCCGCCGCCGTCTTCCTCCTCAGTGCACCTGCGCAGTGCTAGGTGCAGAGAGCGCGCTTCCTCTCTGCACATAGTATCGAGAACTAACCTGATTGCGTGCTGAGGAGGAAGACGGCGGCGGGAGCGATCGCTTGCAGGATGACACACAGCGTCGCGCAGGTTAGATTAGCTGAAGGGCACATGCCCTGGGACCTGTGTGTCAATCACACAGCGGTCCCAGTGCTGACATACGGGTTAGGCGTGGCAGTGGCGGGGCATCGCATACCTCGTGCCACGCCTATCCAACGGTCAGTGGCTTTGAGTAAAAGCATTTTTTACCTGCAAATTTCAGGTAAAAACATTGTTATATCCACCACCTGCACACAGTACAAAGGCTGTGTGCAGGTTATTGCACCAGAATGTCATGACATTTTCGCTTTAATTCATTAAAAATTGGCAAAACATGACAGCACAGTTTAGGCCTGTAGAGCCTTTGTAAAGCCAAAAGAAAATTTAGGACAACATGATTTGGTCAAATGTCTGGGTGTTCAAACCCCCAACTGATGGCAAAATAATGTAGGAGAAGCACTCAGCTAAGCGCTTCTCTCACTGTTTCACTCATTGCTGCTCGAGCAGTACTCTATAGTAAGTCTAAGCAGCCCATATTGTGCAGCAATGAGAGAAGTGCGTTGTCCTGCTTCTCCCACCTCATTCTGGCGAGCGATGGGGGACTGGACACCGACTTATCTAAACTTTTGACACATGAAATTTTTTTTTTTTTTTTAAGTGATAAACACTTGAGTTGTATTTTCATAAAATTTTAAGAGGTTTTCAAGAATTTATATAAACTGTAGTTGGGCTTAAAATGGAAAAACATCATTTTCAATATCCTTACATCCAACACCACACATTATCAATGCAAATGTGACCTCACGCCAGTCATTGCCCTCCTCAGCGTTTTTTTATTGATAGTGACATTAATAGAGCAGACAATGACTGGTGGGATGTAAGAAGGCTAATGCCAAGGCAACAAGGAATAAGTGATGAGTATAATTTAATATTTTTCTTTTTTAAGCTCAATCACATTCCCAGAGTATAAATTCCCAGAAATATGTGTTAATTTATCTGTGATGTACTCTCCTAAAAAAATAAAATAAAAATAGAACAATAAGTGAACATTCTTTTTTTTTTTGCTTTGTAACAGCATACTAGTTTCCTCGGCATTGACAAAAGTGAAGTACAACTGAAACATGCACTTGACAATGTGAAGAAAGCGGGTGTGATGAACTCTGTAGCATTCCTGAAGGGTTCTGTGCTGGGTAAGACACCTTTAAAGAAGTGCAATGAGAAGTGCCAGCATGGAGTACAAGCATGACATGGGGAATGTTCAGTGAACACAGATTGTTTGTTTGTTTGTTTGTTTGTTTTTGACTAAATCACAGTTTCTTAAAGATTTATTTACATATAAATAGCAAACCCCAAGATATGCCAGTTAGCTTTAAAGGAAAACTGTCACCAAATCCCCCTGCACCAACCAAAGGTACTGGCTGGTAGTGCGGGGGACGCTGATCAATATGATGCCTATCGTGCCCGGATCCGTCCAGCCGTTCTCCTGATATCTTCATTTTTCAAGATATGCGAATCTTCTAACTGGCACGGGCGGGGTTACTGGTGTAAGGCTGCTTCCGGGTGTACAACGGAGGCCGGTACATGTGCAGTGGAGTCACATTCAGAGCGGGGAGGAGAGGGAGATACGGAGGGCATGAATATGCATAAGCTGAGCGGTGCTGCAGGCCGAGCGGTGCTGACATCACAGTGCCAGATTAAGGCAGTAACGCCGCCCGTGCCAGTTAGAAGATGATTTGCATATCTTGAAAAATGAAGTTATCAGGTGAACAGCCGGGCGGATTCGGGCATGGTAGGCATCATATTGATCAGCGTCTCCCGCACTACCAGCCAGTGCTTAGTGCGGGAGGGGGTTTGGTGACAGTTTTCCTTTAAACATTTTTCAACTTAAGGGTACGTTCACATGTACAGGATCTGCTACATACTTTTGCTGCATATTTTGTGTAGTTGATTTTGCCGCAGCGTAAAATACTAGATGCACTTTAATATCCCCCCCAGAATACTGACCCATTGCAACAATTGACGTGAAACAAATTTTTCTCTGAGAGCAGGAGAGAATTTATGGTGGCTATAAAGGAAGCTGACAGTCCTGCATGTACTGGTGCTTTTACTGTTTAATTACACAACACTTAAGATCAGATAGACAGGGGTTAACACAGTTCTGTGACTTTTTACACTTTAGTCCAGCCCTTCATTCCCTCCCATTTGACACACTGTGACAGGGTAAGGGCTTTACCACCTACTCTGTCACTCTGCTCTGTGTTCCTGGCCCCATACGTTTGATAACAGGACCGGACAGGTGTGGGAGGATCTTGAGGAAGCTTCCTCTACAGTGTCTGGGCTGCAGTCTTCCCCTGCACAGTGCTCTTGCCATATTACACAGCCAGTGACTGGAGCTGCTGTAAAGTGTTTGGAGCTTGTGTGCAGGGGAACTAAGGGGGCACAGGGGACTGCCCTTGCCTGACAGTAGCCATGTGTGTCGGGTTGGCATCAGGTGGGCGGGCATTAAAAAGTAGAATTATGTTATTTGACAGGGCAGTGCATTATGTCTCCTATTAGATTGGCTCACCAGGAATCTGCCTGCTCCGGCAGATTTCCAGACTGGGCCTGACAGGGTTCAATGCCTGTACATATGTTGTGCACATCACAGCCACTCTGGCACTCTCCGAGCCTTACTGCACACACAGGGCTGCAGCCGGATAATAGCAGAGTCTGCAGGATATTTCCCGCACAGTGAAATACAGTGTGACAGCGCTATGTGTGGCCTTACCCTCAAACTGTATACAAATGGTGCAACACTGATGACAGACCTATCTAATAATCAAGGTTCACAGTCAAAAGGGGTTGAGACTTGTTCAGATCAGATTTTGTTAGCTTTGTTGTACAAATTGATGTACTAAAAACTACAATCAATAAAGCATTTCTTTTGTTTTTCAAATAGATCTTCCAGTCCTCTCGGAGAGCATGGATGTTATCATCTCAGATATACCATTTGGAAAAAAGTTCACATGTTCCAAAGATATGAAGGAGCTCCTGCCTGATATCATTCGCCAAATGGAAAGGTATGGTCCAAATGAAATGTAGGTAAAAAGTACATTCCAGATGAGACAAATTTGCCTGTAGATATGCCCCAAATTTCTCTAGATTTCCAAATTGCAAATCCACAGGAAATTTGCCAAATGTGCAAAGATGTATAAACTTACTATTGTCTTATAATGGGGTCTCTACTGTTATGAAGAATGGGGAAGACTTAATTTTTTAAATTTTTATTTTTTAGAACAAGGCTGCAACATAACAAAAAGTAAAAGGGTGTAAAAACTTTCCAAATACACTGTATATTGAGCTTGAGTCAGGACTATTTCCTTACACTTTTTGCAGGTTTGTTTTTGCATTTTAGATCCTGCATAAGCTGCTAAAGCCTCAGTTTAAGGACAGGTGATCAGACATTCCTCTACCTTTACTGTAGAAGGTTTTCGGCTCAAAGAATGTTTGGCCAACAGCTGTCTGTGATACCTGCGCAGCCTAAAGGGGCTATTCACCATAAGGTGTTTTTAGTACTTACCTACCATCAAGGCCGGACTGGGTGTAAAACCAGCCCAGGAAAAAATTACATACCAGCCCTATAGTGTTGCATCGTTATACCAGCACGTCGTAATTTTCTTGTTCATAGAAGGTAAAATATAGTTCCCCCACATTAGGTGCAGTATAGTTCCCCCACACTAGGTGCAGTATAGTCCCTCACATTAGGTACAGTATAGTTCCCCACATTAGGTGCAGTATAGTTCCCCCACATAAGGTGCAGTATAGTGCCCCCCCCCCCCCCATTAGGTGCAGTATAGTTCCCCCCCCCCCCATTAGGTGCAGTATAGTTCCCCCACCATTAGGTTGGCAGTATAGTCCCCCACATTAGGTGCAGTATAGTTCCCCCCCCCCCACATTAGGTGCAGTATAGTCCCCCCCCCCCATTAGGTGGAGTATAGTTCCCCCACATTAGGTGCAGTATAGTGCCCCCACATTAGGTGCAGTATAGTTCCCCCACACTAGGTGCAGTATAGTCCCTCACATTAGGTGCAGTATAGTTCCCCACATTAGGTGCAGTATATTTCCCCCACATAAGGTGCAGTATATTTCCCCCACATAAGGTGCAGTATAGTGCCCCCCCCATTAGGTGCAGTATAGTTCCCCCCCATTAGGTGCAGTATAGTTCCCCCCCATTAGGTGCAGTATAGTCCCCCCCCCATTAGGTGCAGTATAGTTCCCCCACCATTAGGTTGGCAGTATAGTCCCCCACATTAGGTGCAGTATAGTCCCCCCCCATTAGGTGCAGTATAGTTCCCCCACATTAGGTGCAGTATAGTGCCCCCACATTAGGTTGGCAGTATAGTGCCCCCACATTAGGTTGGCAGTATAGTTCCACCACATTAGGTGGAGTATAGTGCCCCCAACATTAGGTGAAGTATAGTGCCCCCACCATTAGGTGAAGTATAGTGCCCCCACCATTAGGTGAAGTATAGTGCCCCCACCATTAGGTGAAGTATAGTGCCCCCACCATTAGGTGCAGTATAGTTCCCCCCATTAGGTGCAGTATAGTTCTCCCACCATTAGGTTGGCAGTATAGTCCCCCACATTAGGTGCAGTATAGTTCCCCCCCCCCACATTAGGTGCAGTATAGTTCCCCCCCCCCCCATTAGGTGCAGTATAGTGCCCCCACATTAGGTTGGCAGTATAGTGCCCCCACATTAGGTTGGCAGTATAGTTCCACCACATTAGGTGGAGTATAGTGCCCCCAACATTAGGTGAAGTATAGTGCCCCCACCATTAGGTGAAGTATAGTGCCCCCACCATTAGGTGAAGTATAGTGCCCCCACCATTAGGTGAAGTATAGTGCCCCCACCATTAGGTGCAGTATAGTTCCCCCCATTAGGTGCAGTATAGTTCTCCCACCATTAGGTTGGCAGTAAAGTCCCCCACATTAGGTGCAGTATACAGCAGTCCCCTACATTAGGTGCAGTATACAGTAGTTCCCCCACATTAGGTGCAGTATACTGTAGTTCACCACATTAGGTGCAGTATACAGTAGTCCCCCACATTAGGTGCAGTATAAAGTAGTCCCCCACATTAGGTGCCGTATACAGTTGTCCTCCACATTAGGTGCAGTATAGTTCCCCCACATTAGGTGCATCAAACAGTAGTCCCCCACATTAGGTGCAGTATAGTTCCCCCACATTAGGTGCAGTATACAGTAGTCCCCCACATTAGGTGCAGTATACAGTAGTCCCCCACATTAGGTGCAGTATACAGTAGTCCCCCACATTAGGTGCAGTATACAGTAGGTCCCCCACATTAGGTGCAGTATACAGTAGGTCCCCCACATTAGGTGCAGTATACAGTAGTTCCCCCACATTAGGTGCAGTATACAGTAGTTCCCCCACATTAGGTGCAGTATACAGTAGTCCCCCACATTAGGTGCAGTATACAGTAGTCCCCCACATTAGGTGCAGTATACAGTAGTCCCCCACATTAGGTGCAGTATACAGTAGTCCCCCACATTAGGTGCAGTATACAGTAGTCCCTCACATTAGGTGCAGTATACAGTAGTTTCCCCACATTAGGTGCAGTATACAGTAGTCCCACAGGCATACAGCCTTCAGCCATATACAGTGTATGGCTGGAGGCTGTATACCTGTTTACTGCCCCACTTCAGTGTTCCGACCACCGCTCCGGGGTCACGATCTACTGCTATGGTCTATGGGCCATAGCAGTAGATCGTGATCCCGGAGCGGTGGTCGGAATACTGAAGATGACGTGCCGCTGGTCACTTACCATGCGCGCGCGTCCTCCTCACCGCTCTGCTTTGTTACTATGGGCGCACACACGGGACGTCAGTGACGTCCCTGCGTGCGCTATGTCCTGGCGGCCCCTGCGTTTTTAAGGTTAACGCGGGGCCGGCGGCCGCAAAGAGGTAACCGGGGCATCCTTGTGTCCCGAAAATATTTTTCGGGACACAGGGATGTCCCTAATGTGACGGGGTCCCCTGCGGGCACGGGGCCCGGAGCAGAGCGCTAATGATGACTTCCCTGGCGGCCGCTGGATGGGGAACAAAAATGGCTGCGTGCACATCTCAAAGCGGCCCCAGGGCCGGCGGCCCACCAGAAATCTTCCCGGTATCCCAATAGGCCAGTCCGGCCCTGCCTACCATACAATAATGGACATGTTTATAGCTGTGTTGGGAGTCCACTATAACTTTCTTTTTGTGAAATGGCTATTTTCTGTTGGAGTTCCCTCCCTCCAACAAAAAGTGCCGGGATCCCTTGTTGGTAAATGCGAGGTCACTTTTTTCCCTTCCACACCTCCGCCTCAGCCACCCCATTGATGCACACCTGAGCTGCCTTCCATGCTGGGCTGTAAACTCCAGAATGATCTCCCACCCAGTGGTCACACCACCCATTTAAGCTGACAGGCTCCTTTGAACACCTGACTAGTGATGTAATGTCTTGGGCCGCACTGCAACCTGGGAAAACCTTAGACGACACTCATTTTGTATGCTGTTAAAAATAAACATCGCATTCGTACAAATTGCGAGACCAGCTATCAAACACAGGTACATACACTATATTATGAACTACACTAAGTACTGTAGGTACATTTTGTACAATGATCGTTGTAATGCTTTTACAGAAGGATGAATAAGTGAATTAACTCAAATTCATTGCAACATTCGTCAAATAAGATATTCCAGCTTTATATGTGTTTAATATTGCTGTCTTCTGTATCTTATATTTGCAGAGTCCTGTGTATTGGAGGTGTTCTTGTATTATTACTCAGCCAAAAGCTTCACTATCACCTGAAAACAAATTTTCATTTCAAGTCTAATGAAGACAAAAACCTGCAATGTCATGTATCGGACTCTGTGTCACAATGCAGAAGTGACAATTTAAAGGTGGCAGGACATATTACACTGAAAAAATTAGATTTTACATGTTTAACTCATATTGAGTCTCATTCAGTAAGCCTCGGAGTCACTGAAGCTGTAATCTTTAAATGTAAAAAGACTTCAAATTCCATTTTTTTCTAATACAGATGTGGAATCTGGGTTGCCTTGCGGGGCTCGCCAGATGTCCGGGAAAAAATCCGACTTGATGGCTTCGTAGGCGATCGCCCGAGGATGACACTGAGCCAGTTGCAATTTTTGAGGCTTTATTTCGTGAATAAACAAAGTGTTTCAAGGGGGCACCCCTCTTCGTCAGGTTTAAGATAAACCTGATGAAGAGGGGTGCCCCCTCGAAACGCATTGCCTCCCTTGAAGACCACTTATTGTGCAATTTTGGGTAGTTTTTCAAGGAGGTTTAACTGTGTTTTTTATTTTTTTTACACTTTTCTTATTGTAACTGTTCTTACATATTTATGTTCAATTTTTACCTATATTAAAAGTTTTTTCAGAGTTTTCTCTTTTCTTTAATGGACCATCTAGTAGTCTTCACAGTAAACAGAATAGGAAGCAAATGGCAGTGTAAGGCTAGGTTTCCACAGTTTTTTTTTTTCCCCAAAAATGTCAATGAAAACGCCCATTCTGACGCATGGCTTTTTTTTTTTTTTTTTTTTTAAAGAAACGACCTCTTGTTGAGACTTTGGCGGTTTTTCAGGAAAATCTTGGAGGTTTTCTCCCATAGAAGTTTATGGGAGTGAAAAAACGCCAAGAAAAAACACCATGTGGGTTTTAATTTTGGCGTTTTTGCAGGTGGTTTTAGCGATCCAAAAAAGGGATGGAGATGCCTATGAAATTTTAATAAAAAAGGTATTCTAAAAAAATAAAATAGATACAGTAGTGATGGAAAAATTGTATTTAACAAAATTTATATTTTTTATAACAATTTATTAATTTTTAGACAGGGATCAATTTATGTGGACGAGAAGGAAACTAAAAATGTAGCCGACAATAATAAAAATGTAGAAAGGGGCCATTTAAATGTAAAAATAATATATTTTTTAAAATGAATTTTGTTAAACTTTTTATTAGTAATGTATTTTAATAATGTGTTTAATTAATAAGTGTGTGTGTGTGTGTGTATTTGTGTTAACTTTTTTCACTTTTTTTTTATTTTTTTTTAACATGTTTTAAGTAGTACAACTACTCCCAGCATGGAACAGACTGTTCCATGATGGGAGTACTAGTACCTGTACTATGTGATTGTCCTATCTATTGCAGAGATGCAGAGCGGCTTTCTTCTGCACTCGCATCTCTGCACCAAACTCCGGCAGGCCAATGATGTGAATAGAATTCACATCACTCATTCGTATTTTCTGCTGAGAGCAGGGATTGGCTGCCTCCATCTGACCATCACCACTCTGGATGGAAAATAGGAATTTTCGATTCGCATTACTTGCCGGCCGGAGTATAGTGCAGAGATGTGAATGCTGTATAGAGATGTAAATACATCTTTTTCCATCCCTACTGCAAATACATTTTATTTATTTATTTATTTATTTATTTATTTTTTGTACCCAACACATTTTGAAAAAAATGCCAAAGGGGCCAAAAATGCAATTTCCACTTAAAGGCAAAAATATTTAAAAAAATTAAAAAAAATTAATTGCATGGAAAGTCAGTCTAGTGTTTTTTGTAAAAAAAAAATAAAAAAAAGCCAGGAAAAATACTTAGTAGCAACCTAGCCTAAGGTTTGTAGTGGCTGTGCTAGGTTAATGCAGCTCAAATTCCATTAAGTGAATGGGCGCTGAGCTGCAATAACCAAGCACGGACACTACATGATGTATGGAGCTGCCTGCATCGAGCTCTTTCTATATATGTAGGTGCTGCAGCTCTGGCAAACAGCCGTTTGCTGGGATGTCAGGTGTTGGACTCCCTGCTCCTACCTTCATCTATGGCAAGATCTGTCCAAAATAGGAGAGGTTTTCTCTGGGGGCTTTCTTTTGATCTAGAGAATCCTGGCATGGACACAGACAGCAGCAGGGAGCACTGTGTCAGAATAAAAAAAAAACTACACAACTTCCTGAGAGGCATAAAACAGCTGATAAGTACTCAAAGGTTTTGATTTTTTTTTGTTTATTTATTTCTTTGTAAATAGAGATCCTTTACCAATCTTTTTAACTTTGTGGCAGCAGTTGGGGGGGGGGGGGGGGAACCCCTGTTGGAAATTCCCACATGTGAACATGGCCTTAATTGATAGATCTCTACCTACACCCAAACAGGGAAAAAGTCTATCATGCATGAAGAAGCCAATCAGGACTGTCCTTAAGATTTGTGGTTCAGGCTGCTGTGACAGCTGCTGTGATAGATGACAGTTTTTTTTTTTTTTTACTTCTATTGCAGTTATTGATCCAAAGACAGAAGTAAATCCAACAGAAAGGGAAAGTAGTATATGCACTTCTTTTGTATTTCCCATTTCTTTTAAATCCACTTTTGATTTTGGTTAAAAAAAAAATGCAATTTCCAAAAAAATCTGCCATGTGTTATAGCAGCCTAAAGGGAACCTGTCATCAGTTTCATGCAGCCTGAACCACAAATCTTAAGGACAGTCCTGATTGGCTTCTTCATGCATGATAGACTTTTTCCCTGTTTGGGTGTAGGTAGAGATCTATCAATTAAGGCCATGTTCACATGTGGGAATTTCCGTACCACATTATGCATTGGAATCCGGCACGGAGATGCCGCTGCAGCAGAGTGTCATTGAATTCAACGGGATTCTGCTGCACTGTGCACATGGTGGAATTTCCGAGCCAGATGTTTCCGGCACAGAAATTCCCATTTCTGTGTCCTCAAAAAGAACAAACAAGATCATTCTTTCTGCGGACTCCGCACGGAATGCATAGCCATGCATAGTTCATGCCGGCACCCGCAGTTTGCCGAATGTCCGCACAGGGTTTGTCCGTGTGGACATTCCTTAGTGTGAACATAGCCTAAGGCCATGTTCACTTGTTTGAATTTCCATTCCAGATTCCGCATTGGAATTCGGCACGGAGATTCCGCTGCAGCAGAATCCCATTGAACTCCATGGGATTCTGCTGCACTGTGCCCTCGGTGTAATTTCCATGCGATGTTTATGTTTCTGGCACGGAAATTCCGATTTCCGTGTCTGCAGAAAGAATGAACACATTCATTCTTTCTACAGACACAGCATTGAAATGCATAGTCGCCTATTCCCGTGGGGGCCTAGCGGAATGTCTACACGGAGATTCTCAATGCAGTCATTCCAACGTGTCAACATAGCCTTTGGCTGGTGAGGCCACTGGGAATTGTCCAGATGGTTCAGGCAGCATGAAAGTGATAGCAAGTTCCCCTTTAAACCATTTAGTTAGTTGTACATTGCCCCATTCTGTGGTAACCCAGCAGTACCTTACATGGTTAATTAAGTGAAGATAGTAGGAGCTACTGGACACAAGCTATGCCACTAAAGGCAACCACATAACAAAGGTATTTTTTACACCACAAGTTTAATAACAGAGCAAAAAGGTGTAAGAACAATTTTATTTAATTTTGACTGGTGCAAGATACACGTCCACTCTTACCTCCTGCCTGCTGAAGAAAAAAAATCTAAAAAAAAAATAAAAAATAAAGTAGGAACATACAAAAAAATAATAAATGAATAAAGGATAAGTCATGTTTTATTAAGAAAATCATTTATTAACCGAGTGAGCCTACTGTGCATTTTTATAATGCATGAAGTCCATTGCTCCATTCACTGGAATCCATAGATGCCCCTAAGCACATAGTATTCCAACAAATCACACACTAGCCATATGATAAACATTGATCTGTCTTGTACTGGGGTTATTGGTTTGAGTTTCAAATGAAAATGTTGCTTTGGGCTTCTTTATAGTCAGCAACTGGAAATATTGGAATTTTGCTAACGGGACACATTAGATTAGATCCTGTAGTTTTGTGGTGAATTTAACACAAAAAATCAAACTATAATACAACGCCGGTGAGTCAAAATTTAGAAAAACTTATTTACACACAGCAGAAAAAATCATTACAAATTTTAGGGCATGCTGTGAATTTGTAGGTCCACAGCGTTCCCTATAAGTCATGGGTTTGCCACTTCATCCAAAAATACCCATAGAACCCAACGTGTAATACTGAACGTAGATCTAATAATATTGTAAAAAAATAAATATCTGTAAACTGACAAAACGGGCAAAAAGTAGAATATATGCACAGGTCCTAATTTATTTTGTACATTGTATTTCATAATCTAGTTTTCTATGGCATAACAGGATTGGCATAGTTTAAGGAATCCTATTTGGCGATGAGATGCAATACTGGAACATCATCTGAAACGGCTTTAGCACAGTGTGAATGTGAACTTTATCAAGCATAGTATTAAAAGGATATCTTTTGAGCTAGAGATTTGATTTAACAGGACTGGATTCTATTTGTCAGTAAAACTTTCGAAATAACAAACTTAAATGGGCACACCTTTTAAAGTATATAATGTTTTTAAAGTGACACAAGTAAATATGCTGCATAAATAAATAAAGAACCTGACTGCAATGTATTCCACTGCTTTTGCTGTTTTATCATGAAGGTTAATAGAAAAACACAGCTAATTTCTTTCAAAAACAGCTCAATGTCTGTCTCCAGGTTGGGTGTGATTTTAGAACTTCACTCCATTCACTTCAATGGAACTGAGCTGCAGAACCACACCCAACCTGGAGACAGACAGGGAGTGGTTTTTGAAAGAAAGTAGCTTTGTTTTTCTATTCCCAGATAACCACTTTAACTTACTGTGTTTTGAATCAATTTATCCATTTGAATTTAACAGAATTACTTGACAATCTGATGATCGGTTTGTAGAGGAGATCAAGCGGGTCAAAAGGCAAGATCCAACAATGGAATGTCATACATTTGCATTTCACATAACAAGACGCTACCTTTTTTTTGTAATCTTTTTAGGATATGGAACTTGTGCTTTAAACAAGATAATCTGTTATTCTATAGATACGTGCAGATCACGCTTAGCCAGTCTTTGTAGTGCACACAATGTCTTGAAAGATGGAAACAAAGTCAGAAAACTTGCAGGTCTCATAGTCATACACACGAGTCTCTGGCAAACTTGAGATGCAAAATCTTGGTCCTGCTGATAAATGGATAGGCAGTGCAGAGGCACCCAGCTGCTACTATCAAACCCAAACTGCACCACGCACAAAACAATGACCAGCTGTATCCATGTTCCACATCACTTGGAAGCCCATAAATAAATTTTGGCAGGCGGTTTAGATCATAAGCGACACTTGCTGCATATGTACACAAAGAAATTGTACAAAAGATTCCTGAAAACAAATGAAATAAACACAAGAAAACGGTGAGAAATTATTCAAAAACATAGATTCTTGATTTTCATTAATGTTTCATTTTACTTTCTGAATTTGAACAACACAAACTTTTTTTAAATTATTTTTTTTTTTATTTAAATTGGTATTTAGGTTGTCCACATTTTTCATCACATGCTCTAGTCTTTTTTATGCAAAGAAGTATTAAATTGTAACATATGTTGTAATGTTATGGCATTATAAGAAATAGCCTCAAAGGGGTACTCCGGCACTAAGACATCTTATCCCCTATCCAAAGGATAGGGGATAAGATGCCTGATCGCAGGGTTCCCGCCGCTGGGGACCCCCCCCCCCCCCCCCCCCCCCGTGATCTTGCACGCAGCACACCGTTAGAATCAGTCCCCGGAGCACGTTCGCTCCGAGTCTGATTACTGGCGATCAAGGGGAGGGGGCGTGGCAGCTGTCACAACCTTTGCACAACCTTTCTAGGTGAGCACGTTTCTTACCGTTATTTTCTTACCTCCCGTTTTACCAGTCTTGCACAAGGGAGCGCTAATGGTTGTGTGTTTAGTCCCTGCTGTAGTCCTATTTTTCTTCCTTACAATTATGTTTTGTGCCAGGTCAGCCAAGCATTGGGCTAAGCAGGCAGGTCCTGCCCGCAAAAAGCTTCATGGGGAGAAGGTAGAACCTTGATAGCAGCAGCAACCGGGGTGGTAAGTAAACAAGCTTATGTTTTTTTTCTCTCTCTCTAATTCAATAATAAATAGGTCAGGTTTTTTCTCTCTCTCTAATTCAATAATAAATAGGTCGGGTTGAGAAACGCCACACCCCCTTTGTGACAGTCCATGCCCATTTTTTGGCTTTTCACAAGGCAATGTCGGATTTTCCTGGTGCAGACTCGCAGACATGTTGCAGAAACTATGCACCAAAATAACTTGGAATAACCTGACAAAAACTATTCTGTTTTAGCTAAGCAAATAAGGGCTCAGCTATCCAAGTTTTATCTATACACTTCAAATGTTCAAAGTAATTTCCATTGGTGACACGGTCGATGTCTAGGTGGTAGTCCAGTTCTGTCCAATTGTGTGCCACCATATCTTCGGATATGGACTTCACGGTTTCATTTTCTCAGGTTGTTCAGATCCAGAGGGGGGGCTTCAGCCTTTGGCTAGGTAGTTCACCTTGGCAAAACATTAATCTTTCTTACAAGCTTCAAAAATAAATGTGTATCTCCTTTTTGTAGAAATCATGTCTTAAAAATAGACCACTAGGGGTCCCCATACCATTTAAAACATAATACTGTCTGGCTGTATGTAGCATTAACTTTGTCCCAGCTAAAGCACAGGCAGGGACAAAGCCCAAGAAGTGAGGGTGGGACTAGCACTGCTCTGTGCTCACTCCAGTCTATCAGGTCTATAAGACTCCACTCGGCCACGCCCCTTCCTGAGCAGTGGATGTAAGAATGAGTGAGCATCAGAAGAGCGAGAACCCCCCACTCTGTGCCTGAGAAGAGCCAGAGCGCCCCTGATCTTCTCGTCTGTACCGCTCTCATCACGCACAGAGCGGGGGTTGGCATGTGCTCTCCATTCATCTCTATGGGAAAGCCAGAGATACACAAGCCCTGTACTGGCGGATGAATAGAGGGCATGTGCCGTACAGAAGATCGGTCAGATCCCTTCCTAATCAGACAGGTATCCCCTACCCTTTGGATAGGGGATACATTTTCCTTCGTGGGACTTCTCCTTTAATCCTTTAACATCTTGCTCTAAGTGACATCAAAAAGCAATTGCAAAGCAACCTTTGAACAGCAAAATGCCACATCATATCCGGAGTATATACCTGTCATTAGAAAAAGCAGTCCAGCCACATGTTGTGTAAGGCTCTCTTCCCAAAAGAAACTCACTGCTGCCACGATACACCCGCACACGAGGACCGCAGCAGCCATGCCCAAAAATCCAGCTGTAATTCTTCTTAAATCTGTTCAAGCACAGATAAAAAAGGAAAGGAAGATTATCTTCAGTTCCTAGGCAGCTATGTAAGAGGTTGGCAAGAGTTCAGACTTCCTAGGACATTTAATTTTGGAAAGAAATAAATTAGAAAAAATAACAACAAAGTGCTTTAATCCCTTCTGCACATTAGAACTTCAAAACCCTAAGAAAAACAATGGATGACATTTCCATTACTGGCTGTTCCACTTTATTAAATCGTATTAACTTTCAAAATACTTAAAAATGTATTTTCTCGCTTCATTAAAATCAACATTAAACCAGTTTGTATTACATGAAATTAAAAAGAACGAACTTTAGGAAAATGGAATACAAAGTGAACAATTCTGGGCTTTCAATAGGTAGGCATTTTGATATGATCTTAAAAATTTGCAACATATTAACTGATAATCAAGGGTTAAGTTCTCAGTCTACATGAGTGTTTCCCAACTATGGGGCCTCCATCTGTTGCAAAACTACAACTCCCAGCATGCCCAGACAGCCGGAGGCACCCTGGGTTGGGAAATATTTAGTTTTATTGCTTAAAGAGGCACTGTCAGAATTAAAAACTGTTCCATAAGAACTGTGAACTTATGGAACAGTCTACCTAAGGAACTGGTCACAGCAGGAACAGTTGAAAGCTTTAAAACAGGGTTTGATAAATTCCTGGAACAAAATAACATTAATGCTTATGCAAAAATATAAAATCACATCCCTTCCCCTTCATCCCACTATACCCCTTCCCTTCAATTGCTTGGTTGGACTTGATGGACATTTGTCTTTTTTCAACCATACTATGTGACTATATGTTGTACATCTTGGCAAAACGTTAACCTTTTATTATATACTTCATAAAAAACATTTATCTCCTTTTTATAGAAATCATGGCTTATAAAAGAGATCCTAACCGGTCTTGCTGCAGCATCATCTTGAAGCACAGACAGGGCTAGCACTGCTTTGTGCTTACTCCTGTCCTGTCTATCTGTCCTCCCTGTCTGAAAACAAAGAGGAGAGCAGCCTGACTGGATGAAAAGACACAGCACAGCAGACTCAGGGAGGAAGATGAGTCATGCAGAGTGAGGACATGCCCCCTCCACAGCACAGAATGACACACCAAATGAGCAACATATAGAAGGTATTTGTGTAATAAATATAGGTTCAAGACACCTTGAACTTATATACACAAGATTAGGATTAGTTACTGAGTAACATAATATTTGGTTGTTTTTATATATATTTTTTTTTATTCGACAGGTACTCTTTAACCCCTTAGGACCCATTTTTTTTTTACCTTTGACTGGGTCTCTTTAAATGTTAATAACGTTAGAATGCTTTTTCTGAGTGGAGCGATTCCGAGATTGTTTCTTAGTGACATATTGTACTTTATAGAAGTGGTGCATTTTTGTTGACACATGCAGCATTTTTTGTGAAAAACTTCTAAATATTTCAGACATTTTTTTTATGGTATTCACTGTGCGGTAAAAGTGATGTTACATTTATTCTGTGGGTCAGTACGATTATGGCGATACCCATTTTATATAGCTTTCTATGTTCTTTTTCCTTTTCTGAGCAAAATTCTTTCCCTGCCATTCATTTCCCAAGAGCCGTAACTTTTTTATTTTTCGTCCGATGCCATTGAATGAGGGCTTATTTTTTGCGGGATGAGCTGTACTTTTTATTGGTATTATTTTTGCAATACCTGCTACCTTTTTTGATCTTTTTTTTATTCTGCTATTTGTACCAAAATTGGCAAATTTTGCATTTTTTTTCTTCTTTTTACGGTGTTCACCCTGCAGGATCATTTACATTATGGCTTTTTAGTTCATGTCATTACGGACGTGGCAACACATACTATGTATATGATTTGTGTTTCTGATCTTTTTTGATGACAGTACAGAGTTTTATTGGGAAAGCGTTTTTTTTTTATGTTGTTTTTATGGCATACATGTATTTAACAACCAATTATTATTTTCTTTTTCACTTTTTACAGGTTATACTATGCTGCAATACATTTGTACTGCAGCACAGTATGACCCAATCACTACAGCCCTTGCTGGATCTCACAGACTTTTGTAGCAGGCAGACAGGAGGTCATGATCTGACCTCCTGCTGCCATAGCAACCAACGGCGACCAGCGATTGTTTCGCGGCGCCGCCGTTGGTGATCAGGGGGAGCACACTTTCCCTGTCAACACCATAGATGCCGTGATCCGGAGGATTGACCAGCGTGATCGCGGCCCCGACAGCTGTAGAGGGCCCCCGGCTGTGATTCACAGCTGGGTTCCCCCCGCCAATCTCCTGCGCTGCCCGCAGCAGTGCGGGAGATCACTAGGATGTATGCATAAGTCCCAGTGCACGAACGTATCGGGTGCTGGGATGTATAGATACATCCTATAGTGGAAAGGGGTTAAAGGGGTATTCCAGGCAAAAACTTTTTTTTATATATCAACTGGCTCCGGAAAGTTAAACAAATTTGTAAATTACTTCTATTAAAAAATCTTAATCCTTCCAATAGTTATTAGTTTAGCTTCTGAAGTTTTCTGTCTAACTGCTCAATGATGATGTCACGTCCCGGGAGCTGTGCATGATGGGAAAATATCTCCATAGGAGCTGCACAGCTCCTGGGACGTGAGTCATCAGAAAGCAGTTAGACAGAAAACAGCAACTCAACTTCAGAAGGTAATAACTATTGAAAGGATTAAGATTTTTTATTAGAAGTAATTTACAAATCTGTTTAACTTTCCGGAGCCAGCTGGAATACCCCTTTAAACGAGTACTCTTGTGGAAAACACATGTTATTAAATCAACTGGTGCCAGAAAGATTTGTAAATTACTTGTATATAAAAATCTTCATGCTTCCAGTACTTATCAGCTGCTGTATACTACAAAGAAAGTTGTGTAGTTCTTTCCAGTCTGACCAAAGTGCTCTCTACTGGCACCTCTGTCCATGTCAGGAACTGTCCAGAGAAGGAGCAAATCCCCATAGCAAACGTATCCTGCTCTGGACAGTTCCAGACACAGGCGTCAGCAGAGAGCACTGTGGTCAGACTGGAAAGAACTACTCAACTTCCTTTGGAGAACACAGCAGCTGATACAGTAAGTACTCGAAGGATTAAGATTTTTAAATAGAAGTGATTTACAAATCTGTTTAGCTTTCTGGCACCAGTTGACTTGAAAAAAAAATTTCCACCAGAAAATCCCTTTAACCCCTTAAAAGGGTACTCCCATTGTCCTTAAAGGGGTACTCCACTGGAAAACATTTTCTTTTAAATCAATTGGTGCCAGAAAGTTAAACAGATTTGTTAATTACTTCTATTAAATATCTTAATCCTTCCAGTACTTATCAGCTGCTGTATAATACACAGGAAGTTCTTTTTGAATTTCCTTTCTGCCTGACCACAAGTGCTCTCTGCTGACACCTCTATCCATGTCAGGAACTGTCCAGAGAAAGAGAGGTTTGCTATGGTGATTTGCTCCTACTCTGGACAGTTCCTAAAATGGACAAAGGTGTCAGCAGATAGCACTTGTGGTCAGGCAGAAAGGAAATTCAAAAAGAAAAGAACTTCATGTGTATTATACAGCAGCTGATAAGTACTGGAAGGATTGGGATTTTTTAATAGAAGTAACTTACAAATCTGTTTAACTTTCTGGCACCAGTTGATTTAAAAGAAAATGTTTTCCAGTGGAGTACCCCTTTAAGGATTTTGGGCGTAAACGTACGTCCTGATGCGATGAGACGCACCAGGACGTACATTCATGTTCTGTACATGACACCTATGCCAGACCAGTGTTCGCATCATGCCCGGCAGGTCCTAACTGCCATCAGCAGCCAGGAACCCGCCGTTAATGGCGGACATCAGTGATCGAGCTGATGTCCGTCATTAACTCATATGCCATGATCAATACAGATCACGACATCTGCGGCAATGCGGGCGTTCTGATGGAAGATTGGATTGCCTGTGGCATGGCTGCTGGGATCTGATCATCCAAAATGGTGGATGGAGCTCCCATCACCTGACTTCGCCGCTCTACTGGGGTCTTCTTCTCATTGAGCAGACCAGAGAAGAAGATTGCAAATCCTAATTTGCTGTGTACAATAATAGAATAGATACATAGAAAAGTATGTAATCATGAATATCATTTTAATTGTATTGACCCACAGAAAAAAGAAAACATGAAATTTTACCATAAAGTGTACAGCAAAAAACGAAACCCCTCCAAAATTTGCAAAATTTCAGTTTTCTTTTCAATTTCCCTTACACAAATAAGAATTTTTCTTGAGTTTGCCATACATTTTATGATAAAATGAGTGATGTCATTACAAAATACAATTAGTCACATGGGTCTGTGGATGGAAATATAAAGGAGTTATGATTTTTAGAAAAATCTAAAATTGAAAAATGAAATTGGCTGTGTCCTTAAAAGGAGTACTCCGATGCTGCAGCACTCTGAACATTTTGTTCAGAACCCTCAGAGCCGGAGGGCGTGATCGTGTTGTCATGGCCATGCCCCCTTGTGATGTCACACCACGCCCCCTCCATTCATGTCTATGGGAGGGGCGTGTTGGCCGACACACCCCATCCCATAGACATGAATGGAGGGGGCATGGCGTGACATCAAGAGGGGCGTGGCCGTGATGTCATGACCACTGCTGCAGGAACTCGGATAAGACAAGATGTCTAGCAGCGGAGTACCCCTTAAAGGCCAAAATGGGCTTTGTCCTTAAGGAGTTAAGTACATGCAGTGTAGAAAAGGGTTAGTAATGTCAGAGTCGGCAAACTTGTTTTTCTCTTCTCCTCATAAACTGCAGTTTGCTGTATTTTAATGTATTCTACTTACGGAGAAGGTGCCACTCGTCTTGCTGAATAGTCCTGGTCAGATTGAATGGAATATTCCTCAGGCGAATAGGTTGAGAGAAGTGATATTTGATGGCTGTGCATTTTTGAGCAATTCCTTCAAAGAAAAGAAAAAAGCAATTTAGCATATTACTGCATGTGAAAAACCTGTACATTTATCTAAAGCAGCTCAGTCCTGATAGTCGGACATCATGTACTCACAGCAAGGTCTGCAGTTCAGAGCAGTGGATTGACACTGATTAATACTTCATGGATTTCAGCAAACCAAATGACAGGGGTGAATAAATAAGTCTGAATTATTTATTCATTTGGCTTTATAGTCACCAGAAAAATACGAACAACCCTAAACAAGTCCTGAAAGCTTAAGGACGCAGGGTTTTTCTGTTTTTGCATTTTCGTTTTTTCCTCATGACGTTCTAAAAATCATAACTCTTTTCGATTTTGCTCCCACAGACCCATATGAGGGCTTATTTTTTTGCGCAACCAATTGTACTTTACAATGACATGAATCATCATTTCACCACAAAATTTACAGCGGAACCAGAAGAAAAAATTTTTGTGGGGTAAAATTGGGAAAAAAAAACACAATTTTGCAGTGCACTTTCCGGTAAAAATGACACCATATTTTTATTCTGTAGGTCCATACAATTACAAGGATATCTAAGTTATATAGGTTTTATTTTATTTTATTACTTTAAAAAAAATTATAACTACCGTATATACTCGAGTATAAGCCGACCCGAGTATAAGCCGAGACCCCTAATTTCAACCCAAAATCCCAGGAAAAGTTATTGACTCGAGTATAAGCCTAGGGTGGGAAATACCTCATCCCCCCTGTCATCATCCAGACCCGTCATTAACATCCTCATCATCATCCCCTTGTCATCATCCCACACATCCCCCCTTCATCATCCCCTTATCATCCCACACATCCCCCCTTCATCATCCCCTTATCATCCCACACATCCCCCCTTCATCACCCCCTTGTAATCATCCCACACACCGCCCTTCATCATCCCCACCCCCCTTCATCATCCCCACACCCCCCCCTTCATCATCCTCTTCTCATCATTCGCCCTCAGTGGTCTTCAACCTGCGGACCTCCAGAGGTTTCAAAACTACAACTCCCAGCAAGCCCGGGCAGCCATCGGCTGTCCGGGCTTGCTGGGAGTTGTAGTTTTGAAACCTCCGGAGGTCCGCAGGTTGAAGACCACTGCGGCCTTCAACATCATCCAGCCCCCTCTCACCCCCCTTTAGTTCTGAGTACTCACCTCCGCTCGGCGCTGGTCCGGTCCTGCAGGGCTGTCCGGAGAGGAGGTGGTCCGGAGAGGAGGTGGTCCGGTGAGGAGGTGGTCCGGAGAGGAGGTGGTCCAGTGAGGAGGTGGTCCGGGCTGCTATCTTCACCGGGGGCGCCTCTTCTCCGCGCTTCCGGCCCGGAATAGAGGCGTTGCCTTGACAATGACGCAGAAGTACGTTGGCAATGAACGCACCTCTGCGTCGTTGTCACGGCAACGTGACTATTCTGAGGCCGGGCCCGAAGCGCGGAGAAGAGGCGCCCCCGGTGAAGAAAAATCGTGCTGAAAAACTCGGCTTATACTCGAGTATATACGGTACATACACCAAAATTTATATTTGTAAAATTGTCCTCTTCTGACCCCTATAACTTCTTTATTTTTCCACATACAGGGATGTATATGGGCTTATTTCGGTACCATTTTTGTTTTGATGGGACTTTTAGATTGCTTCTTATACATTTTTTTTTTAGGGTATAAAAGTGACGAAAAATATGCAATTTTGGACTTTGGAATTTTTTTTACGTGTACGCCATTGACATTGCAGTTTAATTAACAATATATTTTTATAGTTCGGACATTTACGCATGCGGCAATACCACATATGTTTATTTTTATTTACATGGTTTTTTTTTATATGGGAAAAGGGGGGGATTTTTTTTACTGAAGGGGTTAAATCACATTTATTAACTTTTTGTTTTACTTTTTTTACACTTTTTTTTAGTTCCCATAGGGGACTATTACATTCAATCCTTTGATTGCATAACGGCAATCCCGAACAGCCCACTGAGCAATCCGGCAACAGGTTTCTCACGTTTTAGATGCCGCGATCAACTTTGATTGCAGCGTCTAAAAGGTTAATACCAGACATCAGCCCAATCGGCGATGTCTGGTATTAGCCACAGGTCCTGGTTGCTAATAGCAACTGGGACCTGCCGGGTATGAAGCGCGCTCAGCCCCTGAGCGTGCTTCACATATCGGGAGCTGGCCCAGGACGTAAATATATACGTCTTGCGTTGTTAAGGGGTTAAAGGATTATTCTGGCCAAAGACATCTTATCCCCTATCCAAAGGATAGGTGTTAAGATGTTTGATCACAGGGGGCCCGCCACATAGCCATGAATGCAGGGGGCGTGACGTGACGGCATGAGGGGGCGTGACTTAACTGCACTAGGACACGCCCCCTCCCATAGACCTGAATTGCAAAAAAAAAGTGTACAAAAAAAAGTTAATAAATGTGATTTAACCCCTTCCTTAATAAAAGTTTGAATCATCCCCCCTTTTCCAATAAAAAAAACTATGTAAATAAATATAAACATAAAAAATGAATAAAATGTGATCAATAAGTCGGATAGAAACCAAAATGATACAGATAAAAACTTCAGATCACGGCGCAAGAAATTAGCCCTTATACATCCCCGTATGTGGAAAAATAAAAAAGTTATAGGGGTCAGAAGATGACAATTTTAAATGTATACATTTTCCTGCATGTAGTTATGATTTTTTCCAGAAGTGCGACAAAATCAAATCTATCAAAGTATGATATCATTTTAATCCTATGGACCTACAGAATAAAGATAGGGTGTCATTTTCACCAAAAAATGCACTGTGTAGAAACGGAAGCCCCCAAAATTTACAGAATGGCGTTTTTTTTTGTTTCGCTTTTTTTTTTTTCAATTTTATTGCGCAATGATTTTTTTTTTTGTTTCGTCGTAGATCTTTTGGTAAAATGACTCATGTCATTACAAAGTAGAATTGGTGGCACAAAAAAAAGCCTTCATAAGGGTCTTTAGGTGCAAAATAAAAAGGGTTATGATTTTTAAAATGTTAGGAGGAAAAAATTAAAGTGCAAAAAACAGAAAAGCCCTGAGTCTTTAAGGGGTTAAATGTGCAAAAAACAACACAAACAAATCACAACATCAGTAGTTATAGATATGGGGCATGGGACCAAGGTTGGTCATACAGATTAACCACATAAAGACCAAGGACGTGCACATATGTCCTAGCTCCCTGATACTTAAGGACCAAGGACGTATGTGTACATCCGTGGGAATTTAGGTCCCCGACGTGCGTGGGACGGGGATCTGACCGGGGTGACTGCTGATATCGATCAGCAGGCACCCCGTGCAAATGCCGAGGGGGGTGATCAGACCCCCCCCCATGTCGGCGATCGCCGCAGATCGCTGGTGAATTCACACCAACGATCTGCCGCGATTCAGGTCTAACGGGTCACGTGTGACCCGCTGACCCGGAGATACACGGTGATCAGGGGTGTAGGATACACCCCCTATCACTCACTGTAGCTATGGGGAAGTGGCGATTTCGTCACCCCCTCAGGATCGCTGCTATTGGCATAACGATCATCCAGCCAATAGCAGCCGGCAGGGGAGGGGTTAACAGCCAGCCGGCAGAGCTGGGGGAAGATGCTGAGTTCAGTCAGCAGTCAGAACTGCTGGAGGTAGCCAGGGACCCCCCCCCCCCCTCTGCCGAGATTGGAGCCCCCTCAGAAGACAAGAACCCCCCATAGAGCAGGGACAGAATAAAACCCAGGGAAAGGTAGGGTTCACAATAAGTAAAAGTTTAAAAAAGTAAAAAATAAAAAATTTGTCCCCCCGACCCCCTAATAGGTCCCCAAGGGTCCACCGCAGTATTTTCAGTGTGGCCCGGGCGCTGCGATTTGCCCCCATTTTTTTTTTGGGGGGGGGGCGCAGCTTTTTTTTTTTCCCCCTATATAACGGTGTGTGATTTTTAATCACACACCGTTATAAATTTAACACCAAACACACACACACACACACACACACACACACACACACACACACACACACTGCAATGTAAAATTTGGGGGAAACTAGCACAAAAAAATTAAATATTTACACATCCAACTTTAACGAAAAATCGTCAAACACCTGTGGGGTGTTAAGGTTCACTGTACCCCTTGTTACGTTCCTTGAGGGGTGTAGTTTCCAAAATAGTATGCCATGTGTGTGTTTTTTTTTTTTTGCTGGCCTGGCACAATAGGGGCTTCCTAAATGGGACATGTCCCCCAAATCCATTTCAGCTAAATTTTCTTTCTAAAAGCCAAATGTGACTCCTTCTCTTCTGAGCATTGTAGTGAGCCTGCAGTGCACATGACGTCCACACATGGGGTATTTCCATACTCCAGAGATGGGGTTACAAATTTTGGGGGGCATTTTCTCCCATTACCCCTTGTAAAACTCACTCTCCAAAATCCCACTGTCGCTCCTTCCCTTCTGAGCCCTCTAGTGCATCCGCCGAACACTTGACATACACATATGAGGTATTTCCTTACTCGAGAGAAATTGGGTTACACATTTTAGGAAGATTTATCTCCTTTTACCCATTGTAAAAGTTCAAAAACTGGGTCTACAAGAACATGCAAGTGTAAAAAATGAAGATTTAGAATTTTCTCCTTCAATTTGCTGCTATTCCTGTGAAACGCCTAAAGGGTTAACAAACCTTTTGAATGTCATTTTGAATACTTTGAGGGGTGCAGTTTTTATAATGAGGTCATTTGTGGGGTATTTCTAATATGAACACCCTTCAAATCCACTTCAAAACTGAACTGGTCCCTGAAAAACTCCGATTTTTAAAATGTTGTGAAAAATTGGAAAATTGCTGCTGAACTTTGAAGCCCCCTGATGTCTTCCAAAAGTAAAAACATGTCAACTTTATAATGCAAAAATAAAGTAGACATATTGTATATGTGAATCAATATATAATTTATTTGCAATGTCCATTTTCCTTATAAGCAGAGAGCTTCAAAGTTTAAAAAATACCAAATTTTCTATTTTTTCATCAAATTTTGGAATTTTTCACCAAGAAATGATGCAAGTATCGACAAAATTTTACCTCTATTATAAAGTAGAATATGTCACGAAAAAACATTCTCGGAATCAGAATGAAAGGTAAAAGCATCCCAGAGTTATTAATGCTTAAAGTGACATTGGTCAGATGTGCAAAAAACGCTCTGGTCCTTAAGGCCAAAATGGGCCTGGTCCTTAAGGGATTAACCCACACTACTACTTAAAAGAATTGGAATCCCCCAAAATGAACAAATAAAGTATATTGGGGTTCATCATGGGACTACTCCAGCAGGATCGAAATCACAATGACACAATATATACAAAAGTGGCCAAATAATTTGTGGGATTAGATACCCAGGTCCACAAGGGACCACCCATCTAAAACAAAAAAAGATAACACCTAATGAACTCAAGATATACAGAAGAAACGAGTGCCATTCTCCAGGAATCCTAATTTATGGTTGTTTTTGCAATATTTTTGCAGTTTGCACTTGGAGAGGATATGGCTTAATGTGCACAGATAAATTTGTTGCATTTATGAAAAAATGTTGTGCAAAAATAAAAAACAAAACTAAAAAAACACAAATATACTCCACTCCCTAAATGGTATAATTTGTGGGAAGTTCATTGTTGAATGTCTTTTTCTCCTGTTGCCCATCCTTTTAAAAATTCACACAATTCATTATGTTGCATTTGCATTTTTTTCTAAATTAGACACAGAAACCTCTACCTGAAAAACTGTACAAATAAGGCTGGGTCCACACTGCCAGAGATCGAGCCGGCGGCACTAGGACTGCATGGACTACATTGCTGTCCCCATAGATGGCAATGCATTTCTGAGCAGATCTCCCAAAAGATCCACCCAGAAATGCATTGCATTCTATGGGGGCAATTATGCTGTCTGCTCGGTCCTAGTGCCACCGGCTCGATCTCTGGCAGTGTGGACCCAGCCTTATTTGTACAGTTTTTCAGTTTTTTGTGAACCCAGCCTAAGAAGAAACATTGTGCAAAATGTCATGCAAATGATAAATCTCCTCTACAGATCGTAAAGATGAACTAATAACTAGAGCTGTCATTAGAGGTAGCATGGGAGGCAACTGTATATTTTATGATTTGATAAATTTTTTAACAGTTTTTGTAATATTTTATAGAAGTAAGTGTTTTTAGGCATGAATTACTAGGACATCCTAGAATACCGTTGTTTAAGACTAGTGGCTCACAACATTTTATTTTTTTCAGTTTTTGTGGCAGTTTTTCGTTGAGTTTTCTTAAGATAAAGCCAGGAATGGATTCAAACAGAATAGGAAATTTGAAGAGCTACTGTCGTTAAAAACAGCTTGTGACATGTTGCTCCGACATGTCAAATATTGTTGATCGTACAGTCTTATTCACATGACTCTCAACATTGTGCTCCACCCCCTGACAGGCCAATCCAACCTTTTCTCAGCATAGAACTCTTAGTAACTATACCTTGTTCTTCAAGGGTAATGTGGTCTTCCTCTGCACACATTAACACAATTTTTCAGCACACATAACAATGTTGCTTACTTTCATGCACCCAAATGTCTTTGTTCTTAAAGGGGTACTCCGTGGGGATCAAAAGTTTGGGCACCCCAGGTAAAAATTTGTATTAATGTGCATAAAGAAGCCAAGAAAAGATGGGAAAATCTCCAAAAGGCATCAAATTACAGATTAGACATTCTTATAATTTGTCAACAAAAGTTAGATTTTATTTCCATCATTTACACTTTCAAAATAACAGAAAACAAAAAAATGGCGTTTACAAAAGTTCCTGCCCGGGCTGCAAAATAAATGAAAATAAACCATCTCCCAACTTCCTGGGTTCCCGCGGAGCGTCACTACAGCTGATCGGTCCTCCAGTCCAATCCCTTCATACTTCCGGGTGTAACGAAGCGTCACATGGCGCTCAGCCTATCACCGGCAGCTGCGATGTTCATGGCCCATAATAGGCTGAGCGCCATGTGACTCTTCGTTACACCCAGAAGTATGAAGAAGATGGACCGGAGGACCGATCAGCGGTAGTGACGCTCCGCGGGAACCCAGGAAGGTGAGAGATGGTTTATTTTCATTTATTTTGCAGCCCGGGCAGAACGGAGCAGGAATACTCTGCACCAGAGTACTCCTTTAAGAAATGGCAGTCATCAGGAACAGTGGAAGTTAAAGCAAGATTTGGAAGACCAAGAAAAATATCAGACAGAACAGCTTGCAGGATTGTGAGAAAAACTATTCAAAACCCACGTTTGACTGCACAATCCCTCCAGAAAGATCTGGCAGACACTGGAGTTGGGGTACACTATTCCACTATAAAGAGATACTTGTACAAATATGATTTTCATGGAAGAATCATCAGAATAAAACCTCTTCTACGTCCTCACCACAAAAATCAGCGTTTGAACTTTGCAAATGAACATATAGACAAGCCTGATGCATTTTGGAAACAATTTCTGTGCACCGATGAGGTTAAAATTTAACTTTTTGACTGGAATGAGTAAAGGTACGTTTGGAGAAGAAGGGGAACAGAATTTAAGGAAAAGAACCTCTGTCCAACTGTTAAGCATGGGGGTGGATCAATCATGATTTTGGGTTGTATTGCAGCCAGTGGCACAGTGAACATCTCACGAGTAGAAAGAAAAATGGATTCAATAAAATTTCAGCAAATTATGGATGCTAACTTGATGCCATCTGTGAAAAAGCTGAAGTTAAAGAGAGGATGGCTTCTACAAATGGATAATGATCCCAAACACACCTCGAAATCCATGGGGGATTACATCAAGAGGCGTAAAACTGAAGGTTTTGCCATGGCCTTTACAATGTCCTGACCTCAACATACTTGAAAATCTATGGATAGACCTTAAAAGAGCAGTGCGTGACAGACAGCCCAGAAATCTCAAAGAACTGGAAGACTTTTGTAAGTAAGAATGGGCAAAGATACCTCAAACAAGAATTGAAAGACTCTTGGCTGGCTACAAAAAGCGTTTACAAGCTGTGATACTTGCCAAAGGGGGCAGTACAAGATGTTAAAGGGGTATTCCAGGCCAAAATTTTTTTTAATATATCAACTGGCTCCGGAAAGGTAAACAGATTTGTAAATTAAACAAAATGAAAGACACGTAGGTGCACTCACCGCTCAGCAATCCCCAAGGGGAGACGACACAAGTGGCAAAAAACAAAAAGGTGTCACTCCGAGCCCCTCCAGTAACCCTTAACAATATACAATTATGAAGTATTGCTGTCCCCATAAAGTGCATATGCATAAATCAAGTAACAGGATACCTATATGTGCAATAATGCAAAACAGTACTAAAGTGCAACAATATTACATAGTAAAAAATGGCACTATCCAGTGTCCCATAAGAAAAGTCAAAAGCAGCACCACAAGGTATATATACAAGATTAGAGGGTATACATACAAAAAATATCACAAGTAGGGAGGAGGATGAGATCGGAGCGACACCACTCCAACGCTGGCATTTCGGCAGGAAAGCCTTTGACGAGGAGTCCTACATATTCCTAGCCCGTGTGTCCGGCTTACTGGCCTCAGCAGTGCCGAACCAGCTTTGTGTTTTCTGAGATTTGTAAATTCCTTCTATTAAAAAATCTTAATCCTTCCAATAATTATTAGCTTCTGAAGTTTTCTGTCTAACTGCTCATTGATGATATCACGTCCCGGGAGCTGTGCATGATGGGAAAATATCCCCATAGGAACTGCACAGCTCCCGGGACGTGAGTCATCAGAGAGCAGTTAGACAGAAAACAACAACTCAACTTCAGAAGCTAATAACTATTGGAAGGATTACGATTTTTTTATCTAAGTAATTTACAAATCTAATATAACAGGTATAGATGGAGGAAAGGAGAGAGAGCACACAAAAAGGAGCTATATCACCTAATGAACTGCGAGGTCAAGTCCTCGGTGACCTCAAGTACAGGGTGCACGTACATAGGTAGTAAGTCACAATATCAAACAAAATGAAAGACACGTAGGTGCACTCACCACTCAGCGGAGAAAGCCAGGTACGAGAATCCGGTCACGGGTAGCCGGGTCACGGCATAGGCGCTGGTAAAGTGTGGCGCTCGGTGGCAACGCCTGCAGTTTTTCACGTAAGGCCGGACGAAGCACGCACTTACGTGCGAAACTGCCGGCGTTGCCTCTGAGCGCCACACTTTACCAGCGCCTATGCCGTGACCCGGCTACCCGTGACCGGATTCTCGTACCTGGCTTTCTCCGCTGAGTGGTGAGTGCACCTACGTGTCTTTCATTTTGTTTGATATTGTGACTTACTACCTATGTACGTGCACCCTGTACTTGAGGTCACCGAGGACTTGACCTCGCAGTTCATTAGGTGATATAGCTCCTTTTTGTGTGCTCTCTCTCTCCTTTCCTCCATCTATACCTGTTATATTAGATTTGTAAATTACTTAGATAAAAAAATCGTAATCCTTCCAATAGTTATTAGCTTCTGAAGTTGAGTTGTTGTTTTCTGTCTAACTGCTCTCTGATGACTCACGTCCCGGGAGCTGTGCAGTTCCTATGGGGATATTTTCCCATCATGCACAGCTCCCGGGACGTGATATCATCAATGAGCAGTTAGACAGAAAACTTCAGAAGCTAATAACTATTGGAAGGATTAAGATTTTTTAATAGAAGGAATTTACAAATCTCAGAAAACACAAAGCTGGTTCGGCACTGCTGAGGCCAGTAAGCCGGACACACGGGCTAGGAATATGTAGGACTCCTCGTCAAAGGCTTTCCTGCCGAAACGCCAGCGTTGGAGTGGTGTCGCTCCGATCTCCTCCTCCTCCCTACTTGTGATATTTTTTGTATGTATACCCTCTAATCTTGTATATATACCTTGTGGTGCTGCTTTTGACTTTTCTTATGGGACACTGGATAGTGCCATTTTTTACTATGTAATATTGTTGCACTTTAGTACTGTTTTGCATTATTGCACATATAGGTATCCTGTTACTTGATTTATGCATATGCACTTTATGGGGACAGCAATACTTCATAATTGTATATTGTTAAGGGTTACTGGAGGGGCTCGGAGTGACACCTTTTTGTTTTTTGCCACTTGTGTCGTCTCCCCTTGGGGATTGTTTCCTCTCTTGTTTTTATGCAACTTAATAAAGAAATATATGATTTATATGAATTGGTGAAATGACTCCTTTTTCTCTTGTGTGTATATACAGTGTAGGAATATGTAGGAGTCTATTGTACCTGGAGTAACGGTGGTGCTCTGGTTTCAATGAAAGAGTATCAACTGTGCAAAAATGTAGAAGCGGAAAAAACTGGTTGACTCACCGACAAGTTCTCTTCAGGTTAATCACAGGCCAGATGAAGCACGCTTGACGTGTGAAACAGATTCTGTCGCCGGATTTGTGTACCCCCGTCCCGTCCTCCTCCCTTGTTCTATATGAATATGTGAGTATATTAATAAAGAAGAAAACCTGAAGAGAACTTGTCGGTGAGTCAGCCAGTTTTTTCCGCTTCTACATTTTTGCATAATTTACAAATCTGTTTAACTTTCCGGAGCCAGTTGATATATATAAAAAAGTTTTGGGCTGGAATACCCCTTTAACTCTGCAGGGTGCCCAAACTTTTGCAGATGCCATTTTTTTGTTTTCTGTTATTTTGAAAGTTATAAATGATGGAAATAAAATCTAACTTTTGTTGACATAGTATAAGAATGTCTAATCTGTAATTTGATGCTTTTTGGAGATAAAGACCACTCGAGGTCCCCCTACCATCCAGAACATAATCCTGTCTGGCTGCAGCATCATGTTTGTTCCAGCTGAAGCACAGGCAGGGACAAAGTCCAGTTAGTTACTTGAACTCCTATGATCACTCCTGTCCTATCTATCAGGCTCCTGTCTGAAAACAGAGGAGGGGGTTACAGAGCAGCCTGCAGTGATTGGATAAAGAGACTCAGCACAGCAGACTCAGGGCACAAGTGAATGCATGGTAAGTGAGGGTAAGCTAGTGCTTGCCTAGGACAGGCCCCTTCCTAAGCAGAAGTTGTAAGAATGAGTAAGCACCAGAACAGAGGGATTTGTGAGCTAAATACAGAAGCTAGACACATATAAGAGTGAATGAGCTAGCGAGTAACATATATAAGCAATATTAGTTTCTGTGATATGACAAGTACACTTTACGAGATCATCATTGCTTTGTTTGTCTTGCCGACATCTAAGTATGATCAGTTTCTATACAATACATATGCAAATCAAGCAGATCTATGTGTAGGAAAATAGTACCAATATTCTTAAAATGTCCAAACAACTATTAAATACAGTCATACTAGGTTGAGGATAAGATATAATGGACAGTGGATAGACTAAAAGAAAGGATATAACAGATATAAGTCTAAATAATAGATATAGGTCTAAAATAATTTATTAATTACACTGTGGTGTCCTCTGCAGGGTCCTTGCATTGGACATACCACAGACTTTTTTATATGAACAATAAAAGCAATAAAAATAGCAATAGCATATAATCATATACTCGAATAAAAGCAAACAAATAGTCCATATTCCCCAATCAGCAGGCTAGATGTAGAGGTGATAAATTAAGCCGGCAATGTCATATAGCTAACAATGTCTCATTTAAATGCAGTGCTGTATGTACATGCTTTGGTGCCGTGGTGTAATTGCGCTATAGGTCAATAAGTGGATATTGAGTAGCAGGTGGCAATAATATTCATTTCGACCATTGTTGCCACCAGCTATTAAAAAACTGACTTGGCTCCCCGAAACGCGTCTAGCTGGCCACCCCAATCATCGCAAATACCCTAATACAGGCAAGCTTGAAGCATTATCCACCTTTACTGCAATACTGTAAACTTTGGAGAACGTCATCTCTGGAGTGGAGTACGCACTCCCCGGAACCTCACTTACCTTAACAGAACAGCAACATGAGATCCATCCATGTACCGATCTCCCATGTGGAAACCAACACCAGCTTATACTGGTACTACGGGTAAGAGGTACTTAGTACCAATCCTCATCCCACTTGTGACTCTTATTTAACTAGCCCTGTGCCACCAGGGTAAAGTGGGCTGCAAACAGAGGGGTTACAGCGTTGCAGAGTGCACTTACCTTATTTCATACCAGCTGTTCTCAGCAATAGACATATATGGCCCGGCGCCGTCCGAGTCGGATCATCAGTTACACTGTTAAGATACTGAGTAGCAGAGTTTTCTGGCAATATCCTCTTATTGACCTATAGTGCAATTACACCACGGAGTGGGACGAAAGCATGTACCTTAATTATCACCTCCACATCTAGACTGCCGATTGGGAAATATGGACTATTTGTTTGCTTTTGTTTGAGTATACAGTATGATTATATACTATTGCTTTTTTTCTTGCTTTTATTGTTAATAAAAATCCACCATAGTGTAATTAATAAATTATTTTAAACCTATATCTATTATTTTAGACTTATATCTTTTATAGCCTTTCTTTTAGTCTATCCACTGTCCATTATATCTTATCCTCAACCTAGTAGGACTGTATTTAATTGTTTTTTTTGGATGTAGTATTTTGACACATAACACAGTATCCTCGTGTGGGTTTTCTTCTCGATTTATGTTGATCTCCCACACAGCCATTTTCCTTTTTATTCTTAAAATGTCACAACAAATACTAGTACTAACATAACACATTATTATATTATTTGCTATCTGCACATTGACCACTAGAGGGCAATAAAACCATATACTTGTTTATGTCCTGCATTAAATACACATTTTCAGATATTTAAATGGATAAAAGACGCAGAAGTCACAAACCAAGCACAAACCGTTTCTGCTTCACTCGATAGGCAAGCATAAACTACTAAACTCTTCTACTCAGTTTCTGAATTAATTTGCTTCTATTTTCCAGAATGCAAATAAGGGCAAAAGCAAATGCAGTGCATGTAGTAAATGTATCCTCACCCTAAAATACTATTACCACTTTCCCAAGAATTTTTGTAAGTGCCCTAACAAAAAGTGTTTGTTAATGTTTTCCTATCAAATACCAACAAGAGTCTCCATGATAAACAATGCCATTCACAATTTTAGTTAAAGGGGTATTCCGGCTTTATACATCTTTTCCCCTATTCAAAGCATTCTGTGCTGGGCTCTGCTTTAGAGACTGGGATGTGACGTCATGCCACGCCCCTCCATACATGTCTATGGGAGAGGGAGTGGCTGTCATCATGCCCCTTACCATAGACATGAATGAAGGGGGCAAGGCCGTGACGTCATGTCCCCGTCTCGGATGCAGCACCCGACACAGAATGTCGGGAGCTGCACCGAGATCGTGGGGGTCCCCAGCGGCGAGACCCTTGTGACCATATATCTTATCCCCTAACCTTTGGATAGGGGATAAGATGTATGAATCCAGAATACCCCTTTAACCACTGCCAGCCAGAAGCATATTCTTCTTTAAGCCATAGTGCTGCATTAAAAGTCTACCATATCTTATTATTTTCCATCCTTTTGATAAATAAGAAGATGCCATTGTTTTCTGAACACCAACAAAGGTGTCCATGCCATGCGTCACAGTAATGCAGCAATGGCACTGCGTTGTGTGGTAGTACGCCATATGTGTTTCATAAATTAAAGATACATAATAATGAATCATTTCAATACTGCTCAGGTTTCACCAGCCTGGTTCTCTAAAAGCAAAATGACATTGAGACGGAAGGGTTCTGTGCACTGAGCACAAGCAGGGCTCTGTGCACTGAGGACAAGCGGGGCTCTGTGCACTGAGGACAAGCGGGGCTCTGTGCACTGAGGACAAGCGGGGCTCTGTGCACTGAGGACAAGCGGGGCTCTGTGCACTGAGGACAAGCGGGGCTCTGTGCACTGAGGACAAGCGGGGCTCTGTGCACTGAGGACAAGCGGGGCTCTGTGCAGTGAGGACAAGCAGGGCTCTGTGCAGTGAGGACAAGCAGGGCTCTGTGCAGTGAGGACAAGCAGGGCTCTGTACACTGAGGACAAGCAGGACTCTGTCAGCAAGGGGATTGACAAGCCAGGAGCCTGAACAGAGCTCTGCTTGTCCTGCCCTCACTTCCTGCTTTTTGTCCCATTTGAGACACACAGACAATACCCGCAGGGACATGACAGTATTTTTTAAGCTAAAATATATTGAAAATATACATATACTGTTAGAAACACGCCTATGAAAAGAATGTCCGAGATAAGAATCGTGTAGAGAATGCAGGAGCATGGAAAAGGCAGCGGGCCAAGTCCCAGTAGAAGTCCAAACAAATGCAATGATAATTCAAGCTCCAAAAAGTGTAAAAAGTTAAAAACAAAACTTTAATCCATCTTGATAAAAGAAAAAGGAAACCCTCAAAAGAGCTGTAATAATTGCTTGAATTTGTTAATACATATACTGTTATCTATATTATATAAAAAGTTTTCGCAAATAGCAGTGGCCCTTTAAATCAGAGGGTGACCATTCCATAACATCCTTTGTAGTGTTTTCTCTACTCTCAATTTCCATCACGTTAATTTATTTGTTGTTGCTTGTATAGTGCCGACATATACAGCAGTGCTGTACAGAGAGAATTATCGTCTTTACTTGCTTGCCAGTCATTGTAAATGTATTGTATATGATTACTGAAGGTGGCTAAGAGAGCTACAGTATGTATAGTTTACATAGTGCACAAGATCTTTTATACAAAAATCGAAGTATAGATTATAGAACTGTTTTGGGAAATAGAATTTCCTGGCCTATCTTTTCCTGCTGGCCTGCAATGAAAAATGTTCTAAAATGCCCAAAAAGGAAACTTGACATTGATGTGAACATCTTTGGGTTACGGATCAAAAAGGAAGGAAAACAATTTGAAAATGATTCTTTAAAAATGCCTAGTTGCTTAAATCAGTTTTTTTTTTACGTAAACCATATTTATTTTTAGAGAATTTTTTATACATTTTTAATTTTTTTTATATAAATATTCCATTTTGATCACTATGGCTTAAACTAATCAAAGACTTCCTACTGTGCACAGATCATTTCCCAGTAATGGCTTTTTATATAGCACAAACTGGAGTACAGTGAAATGTGCCAATCCTAAGGTCATGGACATCTGGGTGCAACTTTATTTTTGGGTGTCATTGTGTGGGCGTGGTCATCGTATAGCCCCTTTACACATGTCTCCTCCCCTCTACAAAAGAAAAATGTTGTTCACACTACAGAATTTCCACAAGGAAATTCTGCACAAATTCCAATTGCAGCACCTTCCTACTGATCTGAAGCTGATGCAATATGCGGGAACATACCCTTTGGCTGAGTGCTTATTATAGATGCAAGTCCCAGCTGACCACAGGTCTAAAGACCTGAACTGACAGCATCAATTTGGGTCATTTGGGCACAGACATGCACCCATATTACACACAATGTGAATGCAGCCAAAGTAATATAGGGCACATATTACAGCTTGCTGTTTTCCTCTGTGGATGCTTTATCAAAACCTATGCAGAGGAAATATCTACCAGTTGCCCATAGCATCATAGCAATATTCAGTGTAGATTGCTTCTTTCATTTTTTAGAAAAAGGCCTCTGAAAAATAAAATAAAAGATCTGATTGGTTGCTATGGGCAACTGCAATTCCACACAAAATACATACAGCAAAGCTTGCTGAACGGAACTGCAGCAGAATTTCTGCAAAATTTCAGCCAAAAAATCAGCCTAAATTTTAACCCCATTGAGTTCCTAAGGATTCTTGCAGCAATTCAGCAAAATTTAAAGAACGGCATGCACAATTTTCACAATGTAATGTTCACCGCAGAAATTCCGTTGAGGGAATGGGACAGCGCTATCTTATTAAACATAATGGGCTTTAAAAATGTCACAAATAAGGACCTCAGGAGTAGTCAGAGAAGAAGCTAACCACACTACTCCCCAACCAAGATCGGACCCTGACAGGATCACTGCCCCCTCACCCTCCACATACCTCAGCATAAAAGCTGTGCTAGGGACTTGAAACCCAACTTAAAAATGTATATAACTTTATAAAAGCTTTGGAACAAAAATATTTTTCCTTCGGAATAACTTTCTGTGCTAAAAAACTATTGTACAACTTGAGTCAAACCCCTTTTACTCCATAAACCAGTGATTCCCAACCGGGGTTCCCACCAACGTGGGTGCCCAGTGCCATGAAGCACTGCCAAGGATTCCGCAATGCTGCGGTTAGAAAATTGCCAGCACTGTACAAAAAGAATCATCGCATGCTGAACGCTTCCGCCAGAGAGGAGCTGTCATACATTCCAAAAATGTTGGATG
Source organism: Hyla sarda (assembly GCF_029499605.1). Lineage (NCBI taxonomy): Eukaryota > Metazoa > Chordata > Amphibia > Anura > Hylidae > Hyla > Hyla sarda. The sequence goes on along the minus strand of NC_079191.1, from coordinate 347,425,062 downwards.
CTTGCTGACAGAAAGGAACTCTCGATGAAGATGGAGTCCTGGACCCTATGTGAGCCATTTGCTTACAGGAGAACCCATGACCTGAGACTGAGACCAAGCTTCCAGACACTGGTCAGTACATTTCATTGTACCCTGAACAGATTAAGACACCCTCTCCCAGATGCAAAGCAGCCCCAAAACATAACCTAGCCTCCTCCATGCTTCACAGGAGGTGCATGTTCTTTTCTTTGTATGCTTCATTTTTGCATCTGCGAACATAGAGCTGATGGGACTTGCCAGAAAGCTCCAGTTTTGTCTCATCTGTCCAAAGGACATACCGCAACATTTCTGGGAGAATGTTATGTAATATGTAATGGATGTTTTATTTCTCAATTTATAATTACAATAACTTTTTTTTCACACTGCATTTTTGCATGTTAAATGGAGCTTTAAAGGGGTACTCCACCCCCTAGACATCTTATCCGCTATCCTTTGGCGTGATCTCCCTGCTGTACCAGGTGTTCATTTAGAGCGTCAGGTCCAGCGTCAGAGCACCAGTGGCTCGTGGCGTCATGGCCACGCCCCGCTCGGGACGTCACAGCCACACCCCTCAATGCAAGTCTATGGGAGGGGGCGTGACGTCATCACGCCCCCTCCCATAGACTTGCATTGAGGGTGCCTGGCCGTGACGTCACTAGCGGGTGTGACCGTGACGTCTCGAGCCTCCGCCCCACATCACCAGTCATCCAACACGGAGCGAACTTCGCTCCGTAGATGATGTCTGGAGTGCCGCAGCCAAGATGTCTGGGTACCCCCGCGATCAGACATCTTATCCCCTATCTTTTGGATAGGAGCTTGTACCCCTTTAAGTCAGTGGATTTCTAGACGTATATAGTTGACATATTTCTATGATGGATGCCAATAGGAGGCTATGCCACTATGCCATGCTAAAGGATGAATAACACATTTTTGGTTTTTGAGAGATCCTGCTCAGATATTTGTGCTGTTCCATAAAGGCAAAAAACTAAAACCCTGATGGAAGCCACACAAATTTTTGACCTTGGTTAGTAATGGGGGTCTATGGATACATTTGTCTTATACACCCGGAGAATTCCAGACACGTTTGCCAATTGTACACCACAAACATGGTGTAACACTAGCCTCAGCTCAATTGCCCTTATCTTATTTACTTAATATGGAAAGTAAACCCAGGCTCCTCTGCAAACCTTTGTTGTCAGCAGTCCGGAACTTATTTTACAGCCAATTAATATGTGTAATAAAAGTTGACATTACCAGAACTGATTATGGACTTTCTGAAAAAGACTTTCAATCTAAGATGCAGCCATCGAGTTGTTCTAGTAACTACTGGATTCATTAGGTTTTGCGCTGGCTGTAAAGGCGCAAATCAAATCCCATAAAATCCAGGTTCATCAGAAAATAGACGCCTGTTCGCTATTGGTACCGAAAAAAATGAGTCTCAGCTTGAAAAGATATATTCACTAAATAGAATGAATTGACAATATTATTAACATGTATATTATGGGGACATTGTTGAAGGATGAAAGAGATTTATACCCAGGAGCTGATTTTCCTATTCACTAGGCTCCCCCAGTGCAGTTTTGGCGCGGCTGCTGTGGGCTTGTTTCTTTGTGAAGCTAGATTGAAGGAAAGTTATAGAATCTGTTTGCATTAGTCTCATGACTTCTGTTCATACTAGAATATACCTGTTAGGCTGTATATATTTTTAAATGAATGCAAGAAATCATGACAACTCATGAAGTCTATTAGGAATCCACTAATACATCTAGGACGGCAAGAATAGCATCTCAGACTCTTCCCCACTCCTATTGCCTTCATTAGCGGAAGCCAAAAAACACCAATGTCACTGCTGCCTAAGGGTCTATTCACACGGCAGAATTTCAGCTTTCGCAATCCCATAGTAATCTATGGGTTTTAATTTGAGGCGGAATTCCGCAAGCGGAAATCTGCCGTGTGAATAGACCCTTACACTGACCAGTCATAACAGTGACACCTATAAAAAGTGAGATATATTCATTATTTGGGCTAGGTTCACCTTAAATGTTTTCTCACTCTTTTTGATAACATATTTTGGCCCTCATTTACTATTGCAAATCAGACCTGCTTTGTCGGGATGTGCGCCAGATTGTGGCGCAGTGCGCCATAAATTCTGTCTGCGCCAGAAATGAGAAAAACCCAACTTAACATTTTACTGAGAGAGCCCGAAAAAAGGGTGTGGCAGTCAGGAAAAGGGGACATAGTCACAGAAAAGGGGCGTGTTCCCGACATTTTCACAAAAAAACCCAACATATTTACTAAGGTTTCCACAGAAAATGTGGTGGATTTCAGCTGAGGAAAACCAGACAGATCAGAGCAGGTGTAAAAAAAAGCAAAGTGTAAGGAAAGTGGAAAATGTAGGGAAACCTTAGTAAATACCATGGAAAATAAATTGTAGGGAATTAAAACCCACAAAGATAACTACACAACACTCTTCGTAAATCAGGGCCTTTATCTTGCTTTTGGATGTGGATTAGACCTATTTAATGGGTTTGCCCCTTCTATATCTATGAATTTTTGGCCTTGTTTAGTAATTGGTTTTTAATATGAATGGGAAAGAAATTTGTTTTTATTCCTCATTGTTACTTGGTTAATCACATACAATTTGACTGACGTTTATTTGCAGCCATCCTTTGCTCTAAGAACATCTGTCTTTTCCTTTTAACCCCTTAACAACCAGGACATACATTTACGTCCTGTGTATAACCGTGAGCATTGGAGCGGTGATCGCGTCATACACAGCAGGTTCTAGCAGCCGGGGACCCGCCGGTATTGGCTGACATACGTGATCACACAGATGTCCGCCATTAACCCCTCAGATGCCGTGATCAATACAGCACACGGCATCTGCGGCAGTGCGCATGTTAGAGAGATGATCGGATTGCCCGCATCGCTGCTGCGGGGATCCGATCATGTGTAATGGCGGACGGAGGGCCCCTCACCTGCCTCCGTCTATCTCCCATCATCTCCTGCTCTGGTCTGAGATTGAACAGACTAGAGCAGAAAATCGCAGATAATACTGATCAGTGCTATGCCCTAACAGTATTAGCAATCATATGACTGCTATAGATAGTCCCCTATGGGGACATAAAAAGTGTAAAAAAAAAAAAAAGTGAAAAATCCCCTCCCCCAATAAAAATGAAAATTGTGTTTTTCCCATTTTACCCCCAAAAAGTGTAATTTTTTTTATTTTTATAAACATATTTGGTATTGCCGCGTGCGTAAATGTCCAAACTATTAAAATATAATGTAAATGATCCCGGAAAGTCCAAAAATGCTGCTTTTTAGTCCCATTTTATTCTAAAAAAATGAATAAAAAATTATCTAAAAGTTTTATATATGCGAATGTGGTATCGATAAAAAGAAAAGATGATGGTGGAAATGATGAGCCCTCAAACCGCCCTATATACGGAAAAATGAAAAAGTTATAAGTGGTCAAAATAGGGCGATTTTACTGATTTTGTACAAAAAGTTTTAGATTTTTTTTAAGCAGTACAAAAATATTAAAGTATCTAGCCATGGGTATCATTTTAATTGTATTGACACACAGAATAAAGAATACATGTCATTTTTACCGTAAAGGGTACAGTTTGAAAACAAAACCCTCCAAAATGTGCAAAATTGTGGTTTTCATTTAAATTTCCTCCATAAACAAAACTTTTTGGGTTCACCGTACATTTTATGGTAAAATGAGAGGTTTCATTACAAAGTACAATTGGTCACGCAAAAAACAAGCCCTTATATGGGTCTGTAGATGGAAATATAAAAGAGTTTTATGGATTTTAGAAGGCGAGGAGGAAAAAACAATATCGCTAAAATAAAATTGGCCTGGTCCTTAACTTTAAAATGGTCTTGGTCCTTAAGGGGTTAATTAATACAATGTGTGCATTACTAGTTGCTTTTCCAATAAGTTCCATTGAAATTATTTTGTACTTTAAATTGGTAAAATGGGCAAAACTAAATCTGTGATTTTGTACAAAAGATGACTGAAAAATAAAGTGTGAACAAAGCCGTACAATGTGTACTTATTATCTTGGCTAGTTTAGCTGCAAAAATTAGCTGATTATGCGCACGGTCGTTCCCCCTTTCTGACGAATGGTTGACCAGCACGCCGTACTGACAATGGCACACAAGCACTTTAGTAGTAATGGTATTTTTGCTAGTGGAATTTACCTGCTTTATCTCCTTTCTACCATTTAACATACAAACATGTACATACCCGTATTTTTCGCCATATAGGACGCTGCGGCATATGAGACGCATCCAATTTTAAAGGAGGAAAATGTAGAATACAATGTTAAGTATAGGACAGTGATCTTCAACCAGCGGACCTCCAGAAGTTGCAAAACTACAACTACCAGCATGCCGGGCTGTCCGGGCATGCCAGGAATTGTAGTTTTGCAACATCTGGAGGTCCGCAGGTTGAAGACCACTGGTATAGGAGGTAATACTCGCGTGTCCCCGTCACTCCGGACCCGTCACTGCTCGTCACCGCTGCCCTGGATGTCGCCCTCCATCGCTGTGGCCGCGGCCCCGGGGTGTCCCTGTCGCTCCGGAATGTCTCGGCTGCCCGGTATCCTCGCTCTCCATCGCCGCCATCACATCGCTAAGACGACGTGATGACGATGAAGGAGAGATCCGGTCATGCAGGGGATCCCGGCACGGAGCAGACACTGAGGAGGCAGGTAAGGTCCCTCCCAGTGCAGTCGGGTTAGTGTCAACTTCGCTTCAGATGCCGCGTCTGAAGGGTTAATACAGGGCATCACCACGATCGGTGATGTCCTGTATTAGCCGCGGGTCCCGGCCATTGATGGCCGCAGGGACCGCCTCGATAGGACATGGTTTTAATGTGTATTCGCCGTATAAGACGCAACTTTCCCCCCGCCACCCCCCAGTTTAGGGGAAGAAAAAGTGCGTCTTATACGTCGAAGAATATGGTAATATGTCTTTTCAGGGATCATGAGACTAGTTCAGGGTCATGGCCGACACCTACCAGCAGCAGCCAAGATAAGAGATAACCACAATCCTAACAGTTTACATCCTCACCTCCAGTCTTTGATTGCCAGCTGCTGTTTGGCCTCTATAAATTATATTTATAATAGGGGAAAAAGCAGACAGAGTCATAATACTGAATGCAATACAGCTTTAGCCTATCTTGTAAGAGGACAGAATGCAATCTATTAGTTACTGCACTTCGATAGACAAAGCAAGTGCAGCGATGAGACTACACAGTCTCTCTTTCGCTGCAAAGCAAGATACACAAAAAATGTAGGCAGCATTAGGTATCCATATCAGAGGGGAAATAGAAATCAAGATGCATGCCACATCAGCTAAAACAGGTATACATAGGGCACATACATGAATCTTTGCATTATTTTCAAATAGCCTATACTGCACCAAAAAAGTGTTTCTTTAAATATATTACAAAACTACGGCAAAAAAAAAAATAGTTCTCACACAGATCTGTGGAAAAAAAAATTAATTTAAAAATGCAAAGCAATTGTTTTTAAATAAAGGGTTTTTATTTTTTTAAAGCAGAAAAACATAAAAGAAACCTTATATATGATATTACTGTACCTCCACAAAATTACTTTTTTTGTTTTACCCCACAAATATTTTTTTTTTGTTTCACAGTACATTATATGGTAAAAAGGAAGGTGCATTACAAGAAAATAAGCCTGCATATAGCCCCATCAATGAAAAACTTGTGGTTCTAAGGCCCCTTTCACCTTTGCCATTGCTCCCAGTCGAGAATGGCCACCAAAGTCTGTTTTTTTTTTTTGTGACTTTAATGGGTGATCTCGTTATGACAAAACTTTTCCCATGTGACATGTCATAACGGCAGCGTGAAAGTAGCCTTAGATTGTGAGTAAAAAGACAAAAATTAAAAGGGTTAATGGATGATGCTAACTTCTACATGTAATGCCACATAGCTTTTGTTATTTTATTAGGCAACTTGTTTGATTGTGAGCTGAATATTTTTTTGCCTTTTATTTGCCACTTGTTTTACCTATGGGATGTGATCAGCATTACTTTTAATGATGTGCTTCCTCATGGTTAATAACTTTATTAGTGTGTAGACAAGGCAATAGGACACTATGCACAAATGCCTGCCTTCATTATAGTAAATAATGTCAATTGCCGACATCTATTAAAACTGCGTCTATAAAAACATCTATTAAATCAAAATGTAATCAAATCAAAACACACAGTTAATTTATACCATAGTTAATTTAGATGAAAAAAGCCTAAATCATTCAAGGAAGAAGCAATATTTAAAAGACACATGATTGCTATAACAGAGGACACAAGGCTACATTAATAAACACAACTTGATTAACTGTTACTACAAAATTAAAAATCGATCCTCTAGAGACAGGAACATAAAATTAGAATTTTACTTAGCTTTGCTAAAGTGCAAAAGCAAATGAAAAATATGTTTTATGATATGTTAGATCCTCTTTTAAACAAAAAAAAAAAAAAGAAAACCCTAAGAAATGTAATGTAATATGTCTAGACTTTGCACATCTGCCACAGTTACAGGCGGAAGCAGTAACTTTAAAAATGAGAATATCTTTTCCTCTGCAGATTTTAAAGGGAACCAATCATGAGATTTCACCATATATAATGTGTGGCAGCACGTTATATATGGTGAAATCTTTTTCATCACCATCCACAAATGGTGTGGATATGAAAAAAGTCTCTCCCGCCGGTCCTGTAAGAAATCCCCTATGGGTGGAGAGATATACTTACCTAGTCCTGTCTTCTCTGGGTGTAATCACACCCCTCAGTGTGGTTGACAGCCCGGGCACAGCCCGTGTCTTTGCTCTGCTTCATCTGCTTAGGGAGAAGAGCGTTGATGAGGGCTGTCAATCACACTGAGGGGGCATAAATAAAGCCAGAGACAACAGGACTAGGAAAGTATAGCTCTGCATCCGGGAGACTAATTACAGAGCCTACGGGAGAGACTTACTAACTTTATATCCCCACCATCACTGTGGGCAGAGATGTCCCCCGGGGATGTTGGGTAGAGATGAGCGAATTTTTGAAATTTTTTTGCCTATTATTTGCCACTATTTGATCACTATTTGGGATGTGATCAGCATTACTTTAATGATGTGCTGCCTCATGGTTAATAACTTTATTAGTGTGTAGACAAGGCAATAGGACACTATGCACAAATGCCTGCCTTCATTATAGTAAATAATGTCAATTGCCTACATCTATTAAAACTATCTCTATAAGAACATCTATTAAATCAAAATGTAATCATATCAAAACACACAGTTAATTCATACCATAGTTAATTTAGATGAAAAAAGCCTAAATCATTCAAGGAAGAAGCAATATTTAAAAGAAACAGGATTGCTATAACAGAACACACAAGGCTACATTTATAAACACAACTTGATTAACTGTTACTACAAAATTAAAAATCGATCCTCTAGAGACAGTAACATAAAATTAGAATTTTACTTAGCTTTGCTAAAGTGCAAAAGCAAATGAAAAATATGTTTTATGATATGTTAGTTTTTTTTTTTTTTTTAAACAGGATCTAAGAAATTTAATGTAATATGTCTAGACGTTGTACATCCACCACAGTTACAGGCGGAAACAGTAACTTTAAAAATAAGAATAACTTTTCCTCTGCAGATCTTAAAGGGAACCAATCATGAGATTTCACCGTACATAATGTGTGGCAACACGTTATGTATGGTGAAATCTTTTTCATCACCATCCACACATGGTGCGGATATAAAAAAAAGTCTCTCCCACCGGCCCCGGAAGAAATACCCTGGGTGGAGAGATATACTTACCTAGTCCTGTCTTCTCTAGGAGTAATCACACCCCCTCAGTGTGATTGACAGCCTGGGCACAGCCCATGTCTTTGCTCAGCTTCATCTGCTTAGGGAGAAGAGCGATGATGAGGGCTGTTAATCACACTGAGGGGGCTTAAATACAGCCAGAGACAACAGGACTAGGAAAGAATAGCATTGTGTCCGGGAGACTACTTACGGAGCTGGCGGGAGACACTAACATTATATCCCCACCATCCCTGTGGGCAGAAATGTACCCTGGGGATGGTGAGTAGAGATGAGCAAATTTTTTGAAAAATTCGATTCGGCCGATTCGCAGAATTTTCCAAAAATATTCGGTTCGGTCCAAATTTATTCACGGAGAATCACTATTAAAAACGGCTTCTGGTCTACAGAGAGCCTCAATAGGGGTGTAGAACACTTTGCCTTGTAGTAACACGCATAGGGAGTGTGCTGTGTTAGTGAAATAATACTGTTATTCAGTGTGATATGCCGATTACAGGCATCGCTATTAGAATCACTGCCGCAGAGCATCCGGATGTGGCAGCAGGGAGACAATATGGCGTCACAATTGAAGAGATTAAAGAGATTTTTTAATGGAATTTTTATTTAATTTGAATTTATTTAAAAAAATGTAAATCCTTTTTTGAGGACTCATTCTGGTGAGCATCGAGCTGGCGGTCTGCCGCGAGTTGAGCTACCACCTGTTCCAGCCCCTGCCTCTCAGCGACTGTTTAATTTAATCAGTTATGGTTTATTGTTATCGCTCCAACCTGTTTCATTGGATTCTTGTGGTAATTCCAGAGGTAATATATGACAACAATCTTGGTGCTTCAGTCTTGAAAAGGTTACATTGATTTTTTTTAATTTAAATAGAAAATTTTGAATAGATTCACAAGTTTAATGTGCCAGCAGTATGAGGAGATCAAATGGCAGCACAATGACAGAGCCTGGTAATTGGAATGAACAAACTTTAAATCCTTTTTTGAGGACCCATTGGAAGGCAAGTCTGGTGCCAGCAGCCGCTGTAATTCCAGCTCCAATAGTGTATAATGGCTGCAATGTAAAATATTGCAAAGCTCCTAGTAGTATCTTAAAGTTGAGCTGGCGGCCAGCCACAAGGCCAGCTACCGCCTGTCCCAGCCCCTGCCTCTCAGCGCACCCCCATGCTCTGAGTGTCCACTTGAAAAGGGAGGGACTGCAGTACTAGCAACTTGGACAGGAGCACATTCAGCTTCTGTGCCATTGGATAAGTGGGCACATAAATCTAGAAGTGGCTGCAGTGAAAAGGCTCGTACTTGTATCTTAAAATTGAGCTGGCGGTTCTCCGCGAGGTGAGTTACCACCTGTTCCAGCCCCTTCCTCTCAGCGCTCCCCTGACTGTGAATGTGCAAATGTTTCATTTTATCAGTTATGGTTCATTGTTATTGCTCCAACCTGGTTCATTGGATTCTTGTGGTAATTCCACAGATAATATATGACGACCATAGGGCCTCACAATTGAAAAGATTGAAGAGATTTTTATTTTATTTTAATTGAAGATTTTGATTATATTAACAAGTTTAATGTCCCTTGTGCCCGAAGTGTTCACTTTGAACTAATACTGTATGACCACAAAACCCAATATAACAAGTAGTCACATGGCAGCACAATGACAGAGCCTAGAGGTGGCAGCAGCCCAACGAGACCATAGGACCTCACAATTGAAAAGATTAAAGATATTTTGTAAAATTTTAAATTGAAGATTTTATATAGATAAAAATTTTAAAAGATTAATTTAATGTACCAACAGCATGAGTAGACCAAAAGGTGGTACAATGACACAGCTTGAATGTGGCTGCAGCATGAGGAGACCATAATGTGGCACAATTACACAGCCTAAAATTGGCAGCAGCAAGAGGAGACCATATAGTGGCAGAATGACCCAGCCTGGAGGTAGTAGCAGCCCGACAAGACCATAGGGCCACACAATTGAACAGATTAAAGATATTTTTTTAAATTTAAATTGAATATTTCAAATAGATAAACCTAAAAAGTTTCATTCAATGTGCTAGCAGCATGGGGAGACCACATGGCGGCACCATGGCAAAGCCTAGAGGTGGCAGCAGCATGAGGGGACCATATAGTGGCAGAATGACCCAGCCTGGAGGTGGCAACAGCCTGAAGAGACCATAGGGCCTCACAATTGAAAAGGTTAAAGATATTTTTTTAAATTTAAATTGAAGATTTAAAATAGATTAAGAGAAAAAGTTTCATTTAATGTGCCAGCAGCATGAGGAGACCACATGGACACGGTGTGTCTGGGTCCTCTGTCTTGTCTTCCTCATCACCCTGTAGCTCCACAACCTACTCCTCCTCTCCTGTCAGATGACTATAAAAAAAACATTTTGCCAAACCTTGCCTGTGCTCCACTGTCCCCTCTCCCCCTACTCCTCCAGTTCAGCCCCCCCCCCCGACCAGCCATAGATCCAACACATGTTGTTGTAGGAAATGAAGCAGCGGAATGACATCCCGTAATCCTGGCAACTAATAATGTGGCTGCCACTGGTTGACATTGAAGTTACACAGGGGAGTCCCCCTATCTGCTTGGATCATCAAGAAATCGGTTATGGCTTTTCTCTGGTCATATAGTCGGTCCAACATATGGAGGGTGAAATTCGAATGTGTGGAAACGTTGCAAATCAGACTATGTTGGGGGATGCCGTTCTGATGCTGCAGCTCAAGGAGGGTGTGCTTTGCGGTTTACGAGTTGCTGAAGTGCATACAAAGTTTCCTTTCGATTGTTAGGATGAATTGCAGATGGGGGAACACTTCAGGAACCGCTTGGCCATGATTCGATTTCTTGATGAATGACTTTTAGCAGTTCTTCCCCTGTGTGACTCCGTTCACCAAGACAAACCATATGAAGAACCGCGTGGCGGTATGCTGGAGGGGCACTGAGACTTGTCCGTGCAGTGGAGGCTGAGGACACAGTGGAGTATGAGGAGGCAGAGTCGCACACTGACGCAGGACCAATGGCCTGAGAGCGTGGAGGCAGAAGCGGTGTGACCTGTCCAAGTTGCTGTTGTGGCTGTGCAGGAACCACACTCAACCAGTGGGCCATAAAGGACATGTATTGTTCATGACCATAGTTATAGCTTTACACATTGGCGCTACCGTGCACTTTGGTACACTTTGGTTGAGTTGGGTGGTGGGTGTTCATACCAGTACCTATTGACGAAGGTGGGTGAAAGAAGGAGAACTTGGCATCGGGTGGGTGGCAGGGTCAGAATAGTAGCTGAGGCAGGTAGGCAGAAGAAAATGGTCTTTTTTGCAAAAGAGTTGGTGTGCACAAGTATTGAGTATATGCATTACATAAAACTTAACTTTTAATATTATTCTTAGGATAAAATATATGGACCCACATTTTTTTTAAATCTAACAAAAGCAAAGGTGTGCAAAAAAACACCATGTGCCACCTACACCACCAAGTATTTATGTGATGCAAAGACCTTTAAAAGGTGGAAGGGAACAACGTTTGGTCCATTGTAACAGTTGGGGGTAAAAACTTCCCCTGTAAGGCCCTACTCTCGCACTATTAATTTCCTTCTTGGCAAGTGTTACTCGCCCTAAAAAGGGGTGGCCCCACACAGGAACCTCTCCCTATTTCCACCTAAAAACACTTCCATTTCTCAGGGTTTTTAGTTGGAAATAGGGAGAGGTTCCTGTGTGGGGCTGCCCTTTTTAGGGCAAGTAACACTTGCCAAGAAGGGAATTAATAGTGCAACAGTAGGCCCTTAAAGGGAAAGTTTTTACCCCCACCTGTTACAATGGACCATACGTTGTTTCCTTCCCCCTTTTAGAAGTATTTGCATTGCATCAATACTTGGGGGTGAAAGTTTGCAAACCTTTCATTTCGTTAGATTTTGGGTACGTATATTTTATCCTAAGAAAAGTTACGTTTTAGCTAATGCATATCCTCAATACTTACTTGTGGTCTGATGCGGAGGAAATTCTGTAACTGGGGACCAGAACCTTAATTATGTTTTGCAGTATCCATGGCAGCACAATAAGAGAGCCTGGAGGTGGTAGCATCATGAGGAGACCATATGGCGGCACAATAACAGTGCCTGGAAGTGGCAGCAGCAACAGCATGAGGGCCATGCCAACTGAGGGTTGAGTCTGAGGTACCCACCGACTGTTAACTGGGGGTGTCCGATGTCACTTGGGATGATGTGGACGACCGAGTGACCGAGACACGACACCGGAAGCTCAGACCTCTCGCTGCGACTCCTGCTGCCACACGCCCCTACTCTGCTGCGACCTCTGCCTTTGCCTGATGAATTTAGGCCTCTGCCACTCCTCTGTGCACATCCTGGCACTTCTCTGCCTGACATACTTATACACCAGCTGAGTGTGTATATATTACACTTATGAGAGGAGGACAATGCGCTCCACTATGCTTAAAACTGTATTAGACTACAGAAACAAGTGTGTAGCTTTGTCTGGCCTTTCACAGTAACTAGGCCAAAATTAGTTTTTCAGGAAAAAAATGTACACAACATAGGTGTATGTACAGTTTACACTTATGAGAGCTGGATAATATGCTCAGCTTAAAACTATATAAGGCTACAGAAACAAGGGTGTAGCTTTGTCTGGCCTTTCACAGTAACTAGGCCAAAATTAGTTTTTCAGGAAAAAAAATAACTACACCATGTAGGTGTATGTACAGTTTAAACTTATGTGAGAAGGACTATGCGCTCCACTACAAACTGTATAAGGCTATAGAAACAAGGGGGTAGCTTTGGATGGCCTTTCACAGTTACGAGGCCAAAATTTGTTTTTCATGAAAAAAATAAAATAAAACGTACATCATGTAGGTGTACGTACTGTTTACACTTATGAGAGCTGGACAATATGACATCAGAGCTGGACAAAACTGTATAAGGCTACAGAAACAAGGGTGTAGCTTTGGCTGGCCTTTTTACAGTAAGTAGGCCAAAATGAGTTTTTCATGGAAAAAACGTACACCACCTATGTACGTACAGGTTACACTTATGAGAGG